>NC_064641.1:346601085-347801085 GCF_023864345.2 Schistocerca serialis cubense
GGGCCCACATCTGCACCCAGAAATGTCTTATAATTAGAGTCTGGTTCGTAAATCTGTGTCTTACCGTTGTATAATCAATCTGAAACCTTCCAATTGCTCCAGGCTCTTTCCACATAAACAACCTTCTTCCATGATTCTAAAACCAAGTGTTAGCGATGATTAAATTATGCGCTGTGCAAAAATCTACCAGCTGGCTTCCTCTTTCATTCCTTTTGCCGAGTCCATGTTCACCTACTATGTTTCCTTCTCCCACTATCGAATTCCAGTCCCCTATCACAATGAAATTTTCGTATTCTTTAACTGTATGAGTAATTGCTTTTGTCTCATCATACGTTTCTTCAATCATTTCATTATTTCTGGAATTAGTTGGCATATAAACATGTACTACTGTGGTAGGTGAGGGCTTCACGTCTATCTTGGCTACGATAATGTTCTCACTACGCTGCTTATAGTAGCTTACCCACTTTCCTGTTTTCTTATTCATTATTAAAATTACCCCTGCATTATCCCTATTTGATTTTGTGTTTATAACCCGATATGCGGCTGTCCGGAAGTCCTGTTCCTCCTGCCACCAGACTTAATTCCCACTATACCTAACTTCAGCCTTCCCATTTTCCTTTCTAAATTTCCTAACCTCTGTCCAATTAAGGGATCTAACATTGAACGCTCTGACCCGTAGAACGCCTGTTTTGTTCCTTGTGATGACGACATGCTTCAGAGTAATCTCCGCTCGGAGATCCGAATGGGGACTATTTTCCGTCCAGAATATTTCACCGAAGAGGATGCCATCATCATCGAACCATACAATAGAACTGCATGCCTTCGGAAAAAATTACAGCTGTAGTTTCCCATTGTTTTCAGCTGTTCGCAGTACCTGTATAGCAAGGCGATGGGTGATGTTACAAGGCGAGATCAGTCAGTTATCTAGAGTATTGCCCCTGCAGCTACTGAAAAGGCTGTTGCTGCTCTTCAGGAGCCACCATAGTGTGCTCAAAATTTGCTTATTGTCGAATCAGTTTTGAGTATGACTGTTATTCAGCTACCGTGTACTATTTTCAACATAGGATTAAACAGCCAACCGGTTGCAGATAAACGGTAGGAACATTGGCCTAGATTTCGACATCAGAGTCTGATGTTGTTGCCATCTGGACACTCGTGGCAAAGGCTGGAGCGGTTTGTTTTACTTTTGACTTGAGCCTACGGATAGCTGCTCCAAATTCTGACTATTGCTTTTTAGCAATGTAATTTTACGATTGAGCAACATTTAATTTTCATGAAGACACCCCTACTAGATGTCGAAACCTAGATCAGTGTACCTATCGTTTAATCCTATGCTGAAATTACTGTTGAATATTTTGATGATTCCATGTGGTTCAAAGCGGATGATCTCTAACCCATATTTGTTTCGAAAATAGAAATGAAGTGTACCTTATCCTTTCACAGAAGTTACTAGCACACAGAAGCTTGTCAATATCGAAAGTTCGCACGGTATAAGTGCTCCTTGTCACCCGAGCTGCCCACATTTGCCAGGCAGTGACTCTTAGCGTTTCTGCTGCTTATAGACTTGTTTCTTGGAACATGCGGTCACGTCTGCGGGAACAATATGGAAACTTTAAAAAATATTTAAATCGTAAAGAGAATCAAATACATAGACTATCAGCCTTGAAATATTCTCTTTGTCCCAAGTAGTACGATTTTCGTAAGCTCCCCTTTCAACCAAGTGAAAAAGCAACAGCTGAACAGATAGCACGTCTTTGTCACGGCTTAAACAACATCGTTGCGTGGAAGTGTGGTGCTGATCGAGGGAATACATATTAAAGAATGTAAACAGTGTAATTGCAATCAAAAGAACTGGTGAAGGTTCAGAGAAACGGATATGTGAAAAAGGTATTGTTTATAAAGGATTATTAGCTACCTAATTATTTGCAGATAGACGCGAACGTCAGTGCGCACAGTATTGAATAAAGTAAGTCATTTTGTTACAGAGTCCTCAACCTCCAGATAGATGGGAGGACATCCGCGATGCAACAGCTCCTGGGGCTTGGTGTCCACAGGTGTCCGTGTTGTCCCCATTAGAGCCTCCAACAGGGACAGAGGACTGTCTGTATCTCAATGTGTTCATGCCACAGGTATGTTGCTCCCTATATTGTACTCCGTATAGAGGGAAAACGTAACACTTAATCAGTGTCAAAATGTATTACTGTTTTTCTGTAAGGTAGGTCTTCCGGTTCTATAATACGCCAGACTACATTTAAAAAAATCCTTCCGAAGTTGACAAATCGATCTGTAATATACAAAGTTTAAAAGAGCTGTGTCATTAAATGCTATAGAATTGTTTTGTGCTACAGAAGGTAACAAAATTATTTATTTTACTAACACCAATTTTGTGTAAATGCTCGTCACTTACATTGTTCCGTTGTGCGGCTTTCTATTAAGCTTTTTCTCTGCTTCGGCTATGAGTGTTACACAGACCGTATTGGCTACACGCACGCCAGCAACGTAACAGGGAACTGATCCACAGATATAGAGAACGGGGAAGTTTCTAACAACGCCTAAATATTCGTTCAGTTACGTGTTGCTTCATATGTATTTCTAAAACATTTGTTGACGTTCATTACAAAATATTTCGTTATTGTTTCCTCCTAAGTACGAACACTATTACACTCAAGAAGTTGTTCTCACGTGCAGTGAAAACTTAACTGCTTGAATGCTAACAGTGACACGCCTGTTATAATGTTATTTTGTACAAAATAGTACAAAATATGGTAGCAACACGTAACACAGCAAGGGCTATCTGTTAATATCCTTTCGATTAAGGACCAGCTGGAAACCCAGGAACGACTGGAAATCAATAGTTATACTTGTTAGGAAGAATATTAATGAGTAACCTCATCTGGCAAAAGTGTGCGTTTATTGGCGTTTGAGAGGGAGCGGTAGTTTCAAAATTCGAACGGCTTAGCGGTTGGATTGTTGCAAATGGTCCGTCTCATTGTTCCCGAAATCTGTCAGATGAGTTTGATGTACGCGCTCGAAATAAGAGATTACTTCAATGCTCCGACGTTGCAGATCTCAGTGTTACTGAGTGCGTAAGGGATGATTTAATGGAGATGAAAGTTCCTTGGAGGTATGAACTACATGCGGGGGTAGGTATGATCAAAATGGCTCACTAATGTAACCTATTATTGCTGTTGTTTTTCTGATTAATTTAAATAGTCTATGCTATTTACTCCCGAGAAACTATGATTGTTGACTTGTGAGTGCTAACAACAACGCCATTGTTTGCTCTATACTTGCACTACAACAACTCAAAAAATCTCTTATTTTGTGGAGGTGATAGTACCACGTTTCTCAACCGTCATAATTACAAGGTGATGAGACTCTTTAATGAGAGGAACGCTCCAATCCTCTTGCTTACTAACAACGGGATTGTTCTTAATGACAGGCCGATAATGAATCTTTTTGCTGGAATGCGTCATGAGAGCTGGCAGGAAATGTCAGCGCATTATTCAATTGTCTCTGCACATATAAAATGTACTATCTGCATCCGTCTTGATTTATATAAAACCAGTATTTATTATTTGGGAATATTTGAGAGGTAATGCTTCAGTAACATGAGTTAAAGTCGCAGTGAGATATATGCGCTTTAATATTTTAGCACAAGGGTGAATGACATTACTGTCTAGAAATAACAAACGACCATTATGTGTTTGTTACTATAATTCGTTTGGGCCTACAGTGAACCACGTAGCTCATAAAACTGGCAATCTTTCCCTTCTAGTCCAGTACCTCTCATCCCAAAGCTATCGGTATTCTTCCATTCCTGAGCCCATTTCACTCCAGTTATGAAACGTCCCCTTCTGACAAATTATACATGACTGTGCTTAAACTGACACACAATATTTTTAGCGCAACACAATCTGACTTTCAAAAATCCCTACAAAAGAATGGCCCTGACTAACATTAAACTATACCTTTCAGAAATCACTTACCTCACAAAAATCTTCATTACTCGAACTACTGCAATACAGCGAGCGCCACTACTGCCGGCTAAATAAAAGATTCAAACTACGGAAGGCACTAACTACTGATAGGCATAGTTAGCAAATGAAAGATTTTAATAGAGAACAAACACTGTATTTACCTTAATAGTCATATTATATATAGCAGTTCATGACAGTCTTACAAATTTCAAAACTCCGCCATCTCTCTCCCCACATCCATCACTGCTGTCGGCTCACCTCCAACTGCGCAATGCTACGCGCTGTTCACAGCCAGCTGCCTAACACTACAATGGCAGACAACAATGCAAACTAGCCACAGACTGCACACAGCACAGCCAGTGATTTTCATACAGAGAGCGCTACGTGGCGGCGGCGTTACCAATATAAGAACCTAAACAGCCTACTTACATAGCCCCCATGCTCCCCACAAAAAATTTTACAAATTGTTTTGGGCAGTGGCCAATAATGATTTGATAAAATTTTTCACAATTACAATAACAAAGAAATCAAAGGCACACATTTATTGATACAATGTTGGTCAAAAGCTAAAATTTTCTCACAGTCCATAAAGACAGTCCTGATCATTCATCACAGTAACATTACAGTGTTTTTCTCAAAGTCTGAGCAGTAAAAAAAAAAAAATGCACACGGAAGTAGTGGATTTCCATGCAGTCTTGAAGAAGTAGTGTTGCCCTTCCAACGGAAAGACAGTGCTGACTCTTGACATGCAGACAGGTAATGGGCCACAACAGAGCAAACCCACAGCAGAGTCATTCGACGTTTTGAAGAATATTGGTAGGTAGGTCATCACAGAGTAGACCCACTGTAGTCCTGGTAGAGAGTATGATATTGGTGGGCCACCAGAGGTGCAGACCCACTGTAGTCCTTGTAGAAATAATGGTATTGGTGGGTCATCAAAGATGCAGACCCACTGTAGTCCTTGTAGAGATGGCTAGCAGCCATCCGTTGCGACTGTGCAGGTGCACAATCACCATCGAAGATTCTTGCGGAGAATATAGCAAGTCCATAAACCACCACTTGTGCACGCGCAGAAAAAATGTTTTTGAAGTGTCCTTAGAACCAGCAATGCTGTTATCCAGTCCCTTGCTGAATTATTAACACATGTGCAAACACTATCAGTCCCTACTTCTCACATATTGTCCATATACTATGACCAACAGAAACGTGTGCAGTGAAATGTAACTTAATTTGAAGAACTGGTGTCTATACAATTATAAATTTACAACATGAAAATACAATTACAAAGGTACAAAATACATCATTAAAGAACATAACAATACAGATAACATTTGTAGTACAGGCTTTACAAAAAAATCGAAATAACATATACATCAGTGTTACAGGAATTATGACATGAGTACATACATAAAAGATCAGAATAACTTTTGAAACACCAACTTCACACATGAGCATGAAAACAAAACAGAATTAATAATGTCTAACATCTTTACAAAGTAAATAAGATATTATTAATGCCAGTTATATTTGAGGATAACAGTATTCCTCATCATAGTGAATGTAGCTTAGTATTAGAAGAGAAAAAAAATTCTATGAAACAGTACACAGAGACAGGAAGAAAACAAATACACAAGGGTACACAAACACGTAGCATAATAATACAAAAGCAAAGGACAGGGTTTGTTTTACTGCGGTATTTTGCAAACAAAACTTTCTTTACTTCTTGGAGATCTCCCTTCGTTCTTCATTATTTCAAAAAGTGCTATCTATACCTGCTTTCTGTATTCTATTCATATTTCTTTCAAAATAATTATTTCTCAGTGTACAATACTCATTTTGGCCCAAATCTTTTTCATATAACTTCTCAATGCATTTTTTTCCTATTGTCCATACTCAGTTTCTTATGTAGTCTACCCCCACTTAAGCTAACTTAAATCTACTGAGCTCAGATGCTAAACTAAGGGACGAGGCAATGCAGCAGCACAAAACAATTAACACAAACATCAATGACAAAAAATTCAAACTGGCAAAGCAATTGCAATATTACCACTAATATAAGGCACTGTGCAGCAAACAAGAAAAATAAATGCGTAGTAAACTGGCTTAACAGCGTAATACAAAGTCAAATTCAGTAACATTATGCCTGGCAAACAGCAGCAGCAAATAAAAAAAACATATATCTAAACATGACATAGCTCAAGCAGAAAAAAATTGTACACTAAAAATGGCCATGTCTAATACCTATGTCACATCTTAACACTAGAGTGATGCATCACAATTTATTCTACAAAAGAAATTACCAAGTATTTGAAAAGAAAATTATGAATGCAGTTCCTGTGACGGTAAATGTCTTTTTGTGCTCCTAATTTTTTTGAAAAAAAATTATTATTTACTCGATCTGTAGACAGAAAATATTTATATTAGTACATCTATAAAATTTTATTTTAACCAATGCTGAAGTGCAGCTAGAAACTAGATATCAAATGAAATAAGCAACTATGTACAAAGCAAAGCATAAGAACATCGTTCAGTAGCCATGTGGCATTTCATAAGTAGTAAAAAATTCTCTCAACTAACAAGACAATAGACATAAAATGTTTCTCATCAGTTCATTTCAGTAAATATCATAAATTAAGAACTCCACAGTGTAATCATATGTTTTCAAGTTCAAGCGTGTCGTATTTGCGATGCTTTCTACAAAGGAATGTCAACAGCGAGGATTATGGCCTCCCTTTTTTTTTTCTCCACCTAATGGCTTTCTTTTGTCAGGCGACAACCTCTCAGCTGGGCGCCCAAAACGCATTACATCAAGGTCACTTACCTTTCTTACTGAAATATTTACGACAGCAGTTTCCGCTACAGTGACAGTCTCATATAAAAATTTCACAGGTCGAAAATTTGCGTTACAAATGTGAAGAAACAAAATCCTGTAAATATAACAGCGTCCAAAAAATTTTCACCAGCATTGTGATACATTCATGCATATACACACATTTCATAACTCTTAAAGTACGATTCTTGGTTTCCAACATCCTTTTTCACAAACCAGAGTCCCTAACCACTGCTCATTATTCCTTACCTTATTACACATATACATATTCGTCGTTGTAAAAATAACTTCAAAACACCTCAGTCAAATCTCAAAAACGTCGTAGCTTTATGCAATTATTTCAAAACCTATAGAAAATTCTCTGCTCATTTCAATAGTGTCATCTACCTCAAACGTACTTTAAAATCATGCTCCCTTACCAAATACATCATTCAAAGCTCTCATAGTATCACAATGGTTCCAAAAAAATATGGACAGTTCACAAAGTACAGACAAAATACAATTTCATAAGTGTGAAGTTACCCAACTGTGTAATTGCGTAAACATGTGTCACAGATGTAGTAAAAAAAGTTTCTTTCTCTGTTAAATGATCAGATAGCTGTGTAATTCTGTGTTAGAGAAATATGGTACCGATGTGTAAAGTTGTATAAGCAAATACCATATTAGCTAGGGCTCCTTGTGCTTGCCAAACACATGGTACACAAAGTAAGCGTGTACCCCCCCCCCCAAGGATTAATGTAATTATACCCTCAGGTGTTACAGATTACAGCAATGGAATGAAATATATCACGGAAAACCCTTGTATCATTGTACTTCAAATATCTTAAAAAATGCATGTTTTAAGTGCGAAATTAATCACTCAAATACGTGTCCTGTAGCGCTAAATGTGCATCTTGCTGTAAGATAATCTCTGTGGAAGTGTCGTAGTTATCGTCCTCCGAAAGCTAAGTTCTGCAGAAGCCAATGTACTTACCTCATGATACACCAAATTTCAAGTAAACCAAAATGTTGCATTAAAATCTCATTAGCAGTACTGGTAAATGTTCTAAGTGTGTGAGCCTTATAGTCGTTACGTAATCGTGCAACTAACAAGCAAGAATGTACACACACAATAACACTGTGACGTCTGTTCACTATAACAATGCATTCGTAATTTCTGTTTAAATAAGTTCTCTTGGTTCTTGACTGGATATTTAACTTCAAACATTGTTGCATGTTAACAGTTTCTTAAGTCTGACAAAGCATACTAGCAATGTGAAGTGAAAAGTTATATGGCAAAGACAAAGTTAAAAAGCAGATTATCTTTCCATAAACGGTTTTACATGTGAAATGTCGTGTAACCCTTTGCTCTTCCTAGTACACAGAGTTTCAACTTTAACGCAACTATCATGTGGTATACGTCGGTAAAGAAAACTGGAATTTTTCTCAAGGTTAGCGTCTATGTTATTTTTTCCTGAGCCAGCCGGCGCACGCGGCTGCCTGTGGTGCGAATCATTGTCTGTTCCTTTGTTGGCGCGCATCGTTATTGGGATTTGGAGACCTAACTTCTACAAATTCACCTCCTCGAGAGGGCCCTGCTCTGTTTGAATCCCGCCAGTTCTGATGCAATTCAGGTCTGTCGTTATGATCATATCGTCTGTCGTCATGTCGGTAGATGCCATTGTTTCTTTCTTGTCGGTCACGTGGTGGAGAATTTCTCCCTGAATCGTAACTGCGCGCTGGACCGTTGCGTCTAAAGTTATTCTGTCTCCCTTGATAATAATTATTTTGGTTCCCAAATTGTCTGTTTCTCTGATTGTCTCTGTGATAGTCACTACCGCGGAGAGGTGATCTTTCCCTGTAATTATTACTACTCTGCCAACGGTTGTCATACGGGTGGTGTTTGTTTTGGTCACGCTATGTATTGTGAGAATAGCCTTGTCGTGTCCGGTTATTATTTCTGTCATCGCGGAATTGTGACGGATGTGACCTGTAATTGTTGTGCTCCCGTTTTCGCGTTCTGCGAATGTCAGTGTCAATTTCCAGTTCTTGTAAGAGCCCCTGAAAAGCTTCAATGTCGTCTTTGCAACGACCTGCTAAAATAATATGCCGTAAATGTTCAGGTAATTTGATTAAGCAAATGTGGATGAGTTCTGAGGGGCTGTATGGGTTTGAAAGATACTGATTCTTATGCAACATGTCTTCAAAATATTTGACAAGACTGGAAAATTCAGATTGTTCAAAGTGTTTCATCATCATGATGCTATGTTTTACTCGGTCTTGTGTAGCTTGAGACCAATATGCTGAGAGGAAGGCATGATAAAATTCTCCTTCACTGTGACAATCGTGAATGACCGATCACATTCTTACAGCTGGTTCATTCTCCAAGTAGCCACACATAAATTCTAACCTGTGCTCCAATGACCAGTTGGGAGGAAAACAATGAGAGAATTGATGGAGCCATGCTTGTGGATGAATGTCGTTGCCAGAATTCTTAAATGTTTTGAATTTACGTGTAGTAATGAACAGCTTATAATCAAAATCATCATGTCGGCGAGTCGCATATCGGTCATTGTTAGGTCGTGTCGGCCGTTCCATCTCAAAATTCGGTGCACATTGCCAATTTCTTTCATAACTTCCGAAATGCCCTGTGTTATTATTTTACGGCTTTTCCGTATTTCTAAGTCCCTCTTCCCGTGTTGGAGCACGTGTGTCCTCTGAAACACGTAATTCTTGTATTACCTGTGTCAGCTGATCTTGTACTTCCTGGATTTCTCTTTGGTGTTGCGTATTAATTTGATTCAGATTTTGTTTCAGTTTCCTAATTTGTTCGCTCTCTTCTGTGTCATTAAAGACTACCGGTTTTGTGTCATTCAGATTATCATCTACCTTCGTAGATAAATTATTTAGCTGATCCGAAAGTTCAACTACTTTCTCTGATAATGAACTAATTTCCTCCATGTGTCTTTCTGAACCAATTTTCAGAGTATCTACTGTGTCCTTTAAGTTTTCTTGAGCTTTTGCAAGTTGCATAACCGAATCGGTAGATGCAACTGACTCAATTTTAGCTTGCAGGGTCTCATGATTTTGATGAACAATAGTTTGCAGTTCTTTTATGGCTGCTTCGTGATTCTGCAATGCATTTTCATGCCGCGAAAAAATAGGTTGAAAATGCTCACAAATTTGTGTTTTTACGTCATTGCAGACTTTTTGACATTTCGATTCAATGTTATGTAACTCAGTAGTTAAATCTTCACGTGTTTGTTCAAGTGTGGTGTCTAACTTTTGAAGATTTTGTTCCATTGTGTCTAACTTTTTAAGATTTTGTTCCACTGTGTCTAACTGTTGCTGTGTTTGTCTCTGGTGTTGTTCCATTGTGTCTAACTTTTGAAGATTTTGTTCCATTGTGTCTAACTTTTGAAGATTTTGTCCCATTTGTTTCTGATTTTGTTCAAGCGTTGTGTCTAACTTTTGCAGCCTTTGTCCCATTTGTTGCATTAACTGTAATAACAGTGCACTGGTATCTGAAACATGTTCCTCAGTGCTATTCGGCAGTGCATTTGAACCGGCAATATTCGCATTCTGAGAAGCAGAAAATGTGTCTTGATTTATTTGAGAAAACGGTGAGGACGCAAAACCTGAATCTACAGTATTTGCAAGATTGTGTCCTGTCATTTCGGAATCCTGAGGCGAGCTGTTGCCGACGGATCGATCGATAATGCTTCCCTGTTCACTAATTGTTTCACTGTCTACACCATTATTTGACGCCCGCTCCATTTCCCTATGCACAGTTACCAAATTACTACTTTGAATATTTGTTAATTCATTACATGGTGGCGTTAACACACTGCTTTCGTCTTCACTGTTATTTCTCAGTTTACTTTGGAGCCTAGTATTACGTTTTTCACACGCCATTATTGTCACAATATTTCACACGACAACACAGAAAAACACAATTTGAAGAGCAAAAATAAGAGAACACATTAACATAGCACTGAAAATAATATCTAGTTAATTGCAGCTGCGAAATACCAGGTGCAAATCTACATGCATGCCACAACTGTGTACAACAATGAAAAACTACAACTACAAAGGAAATTCTCTCTATAATTACGCGCTAGCAATAAACAAAAGCTACATTAATTACACAAACTACAAGAAAAAAATCAGAAGATTCCAGTGAGGTATCCTAGGCTAAGGGTCGACATATGAAACGTCCCCTTTTTAACGTCCCCATTTAAAAAATTATACAGGACTGTGCTTAACCTGACACACAATATTTTTAGCGCAACGCAATCTGACTTTCAAAAATCCCTACAAAAGAATGGCCCTGACTAACATTAAACTATACCTTTCAGAAATCACTTACCTCACAAAAATCTTCATTACTCGAACTACTGCAATACAGCGAGCGCCACTACTGCCAGCTAAATAAAAGATTCAAACTACGGAAGGCACTAACTACTGATAGGCATAGTTAGCAAATGAAAGATTTTAATAGAGAACAAACACTGTATTTACCTTAATAGTCATATTATATATAGCAGTTCATGACAGTCTTACAAATTTCAAAACTCCGCCATCTCTCTCCCCACATCCATCACTGCTGTCGGCTCACCTCCAACTGCGCAACGCTACGCGCTGTTCACAGCCAGCTGCCTAACACTACAATGGCAGACAACAATGCAAACTAGCCACAGACTGCACACAGCACAGCCAGTGATTTTTATACAGAGAGCACTACGTGGCGGCGGCGTTACCAATATAAGAACCTAAACAGCCTACTTACACAGTACCCAAACGTACATTTACTGTTGTTAGTTAGTAGAAAGAATCTAATATTCTGATAATAGGTCTGTTCTCATCTCTGTTGTGAATGTCTGTGCGGTCAGTTTCTAGTTGCCCAAGGTCTTTCCTAAATAGTCTTCTCAACTTATTTTTGGTCATCATCAGTCTTCTGACGGGTTTGATGTGGCCCGCCACGAATTCCTCTCCTGTGTGAGTCTCTTCATCCTAGAGTAGCACTTGCAACCTATGTTCTCAATTATTTGCTGGATGTATTCCAAACTTTGTTTTCCTCTACGGTTTTTGCCCTCTACAGCTCCCTCTAGTACCATAGAAGTCATTCCCTGATGTCTTAACAGTTGTCCTATCATGCTGTTCCTACTCTCTGTCAGTGTTTTCCACATAATCCTTTCCGATTCTGCGCAGAACCTACTCATTCCTTACCTTGGCAGTCCATTTAATTTTCAAAATTCGTCTGTAACACCACATCTCCAGTGGTTCGATTCTCTTCTGTTTCGGTTTTCCACAGTCCATGTTTCACTAGCATGCAATGCTGTGCTCTAAAAGTACGTTCTCAGAAATTTCTTCTTCAAATTAAGGCGTATGTTTGATACTAGCAAATTTCTCTTTGCCAGGAATGCCCTTTTGCGGTGCTAGTCTGCTTTTGATCTCCTCCTTGCTCCGCCCATCACTGATTATTTTGCTGCCTAGGTAGTAGAATTCCCTAGCTTCATCTACATCATGACCGTCAATCCTGATGTTAAGTTTCTCACTATTCTCATTTTAACTACTTCTCATTATTTTCGTCTGTTTTCGATTTACTATCAGTCCATACTCTGTACTCATTAGACTGTTCATTCCATTCAACAGATCATGTAATTCTTCTTCACTTTCACTGAGGATAGCAATGTCATCACCGAATCGTATCATTGATATTCTTTCACCTAAAATTCTAATCCCACTCCTAAACCTTTCTTTTATTTCCATCATTGCTTCTTCAATGTACAGATTGAACGGTAGGATGAAAGACTACATCCCTGTCTCACACCATTTTTAATCCGAGCGCTTCGTTCTAGGTCATCCATTCTTATTATCCTCTCTTGGCTCTTGTATATTACCCGTCTCTCCCTATAGCTTACCCCTATTTTCCTCAGAATCTCGAACATCTTGCACCATTTTACACTGTCGAACGCTTTTTCCATGTCGACAAATCCTATGAACGTCTTGATCTCTCTTTATTCTTGCTTCCATTATCAAACGTAATGTCAGAATTGCCTCTCTGGTGCCTTTACCTTTCCTAAAGCCAAACTGGTTGTATTTAACACAATTCAATTTTCTTTTCCATTCTTGAGCCGGCCGAAGTGGCCGTGCGGTTAAAGGCGCTGCAGTCTGGAACCGCAAGACCGCTACGGTCGCAGGTTCGAATCCTGCCTCGGGCATGGATGTTTGTGATGTCCTTAGGTTAGTTAGGTTTAACTAGTTCTACGTTCTAGGGGACTAATGACCTCAGCAGTTGAGTCCCATAGTGCTCAGAGCCATTCTTTTCCTTTCTTGTCAGCAACTTGGATGCATGAGCCGTTAAGCTAATTGTGTGATAATTTCGCACTTTTCAGCTCTTGCAGTCTTAGAAATTGTGTGGATGATACTTTTCCGAAAGTAGGATGGGATGTCTGCCTTATTTGATCTTAAGTTCTCCAAAGCTCTCTTCAATTTTGATTCTAATACTGGATCCCTTATCTCTTCTAAATCGATTCCAGTTTCTTCTTCTATTACAGCAGACAAATGTTCCTCCTCATAGATGCCTTCAAAGCACTCCTTCCACCTATCTGCTCTGCCCTCTGCGTTAAACAGTGGAATTCCCGTTGCACTGTTAATATTACCGCCCTCGCTTTTAATGTCACCGAAGTTTGTTTTGACTTTCCTTTAAGCTGAGTCAGTCCTTTCGACAATCATTTCTTTTTCGATTTCTTCCCATTTTTCATGTAGCCATTTCATTTTAGCTTCCCCGTGCTTCCTATTTCTTTTATTCCTCAGTAACTTGTATTTCCGTATTCCTGAATTTCTCTGAACGTTTTTGTACTTCCTTCTTTCAGCAATCAACTGAAGTTTTTCTTCTGTTACCTATGGTTTCTTAGCGGTTACCTTCTTTGCACCTATGTTTTTCTTTACGAGTTCTGTGACTGCCCTTATTAGAGATGTCCATTCCTCTTCAACTGTACCGTGTACTGAGCTATTCCTTAGGGTTGTATCTATAGCCTTAGAGAACGTCAAGCGTATCTCGTCACCCTTAGTACTTCCGTATGCCACTTCTCTGCGTATCGATTCTTCCCGACTAATCTCTTAAACTTCAACCTACTCTTCATCATTACAACATCGCAATCTGAGTCTATATGTGCTCGTGGGTACGTCTTACAATACAGTATCCCATTTCGGAATCTCTGTCTCTCAATGATGTAACCTAACTGCAATCTTCCCGTATCACCAGCCTTTTCCAAGTATACCTCATCCTCTTGTGATTCTTGAACAGAGTATTCACTATTATTAGCTGAAATTTATTACAGAACTCAATTAATCTTTCTCCTCTCTCGTTCCATGTCTAAAGCCCATATTCTCCTGTAACTATTTCTTCTAATCCTTCCCCCCCCCCCCCCCCTATAACTGCATTCCAGACTCCCATGACAATTAGATTTTCATCTTCCTTTACTTTCTGTATTACCCTTTCAATACTGTCATATACTTTCTCTATCTCTTCACCTTCAGCCTGTGAATTCGGCTTGTATACCTGAACTAGCGTTGTCAGTAAGAACAAGTCTATCACTGAACTGTTCACAGTAACACACTCTCTTCATTACTCTCCTATTGATAACGAATCCAACTCCCGTTATATCATTTTCTGCTACTGTTGATACACCCTACACTCATCCGACCAGATATCCTTGCCTTGTTTCCATTTCACTTCACTGACCCCTACTGTATCTAGAGAGAGCCTTTGCATTTCACTTTTCAGATTTTTGTAGCTTTCCTACCACGTTCAAGCTTCTGACATTCCACGCTCCGACTCGCCAAACTTTATTTCATTGGTTATTCAATCTTTTTCTCATGGTCACCTCCCTCTTGGCAGATCCGAATGGGGTACTACTCCGGAATCTTTTGCCAATAGAGAGATGATCATAACGCTTCTTCAGTTACAGGCCACATGTTCTGTGGATACTCGTTACGTGTCTTTAATGAAGTGGTTTCCATTGCCTTCCACATCCTCATGACGGTGATCATTGATGATTATACCGCCCTTAGGGGTAATTTCCCACACCAAGGACAAGATAGTGCCCTGAACCTTGAAAGGTGGCTTCACTGAGTCACAGCGCCAGAGATTGCGCCAAAGATTATTATTCCGCCGCCTCCACTGAGCAGTAGTAGTTCAGAGGATGTCGAGGGCTGTTGTTGTTCTGTTGGGAGAGAGAGTAGACGCTGTTCGGTTGGTGTAATGTATAGATGGAAGAAGTTGCAATTGTCAGAATATATTTGAGAAAGGAGATGGGCTTTTGATTTATGATGCGGGTGTAATGGAATATTTTCGTCAATATATAATGAGGTAAAAATGTATTACAGTTTTCTTTAGTAACAATCCCTCTTGCTCACAGGTACAGCCAACAAAGCATCTGGCTCGTGTTCATTTATTAGACTTGTAATTCTGGTTTCTATGTGCAATTATAGTATTTCTGGTTATTAAATTAGTTCATTGTAAATGGTGTTTAAAATATTTTGTCGTATTGAGAAAGAACCGAGCCAGATACATGTACACACTACCACACACAGAACAGTTACATTTGTGCTTTGTTGTTTCGTAGCTTTTATAGTTGCAGGGGACTTAATTAATCAATTGTGTTAATGGAAATTCCTTGTCATTCTTTATTTTTATTTTATGCACTCAGATTGCGTGCTAATACTAGTCAGGGCCAACCGGTTACGAGACTTCTTAACTGGTCACACAGCTACTAAAATTATTGCATTTATTCATTAATATTAGTCCTTTCTTTTTAATTACGACCCCATGCAACCTCTGTCCGATCCTCCGCTCTCTTTGACGAGGCTTTTGGCAGAATGAGAGTGACTTCTTCTGCCGAAAGTCTTCGGGCATCTATGCTGATTGTTGATAAAAATTTAAGCGGTGGCGTGTTTCGAGCCCGGGATTGAAGACGTTTTGATTACTAGTCATAGACCCTACCACATTTTTTTTCTTCTTTAGTTCGTTATTATTCGGTGAATATGTTTGGGGGCGGATGTCCCATGACACCAGTTCAATTTCATCGTTGATCCATTCACTCAGTCTTTTATTACAGAGAGCAGCCAGCCCTCTGACCGAACATGCTGAGCTACCGTGCCGGCCAACCCCTAGACCATCGGTGCGTCCAACGTATTGTTTCTATTTTGTATACATCATCCTTTCTGGCGGGACCCATGATATTTCTCGGAATCTTTGTGTGCATCTGATTTCCTGATTTATCCCTTTCTGACCACGTTCAGGCATTCTGGGGCATAAACTACTGAAAGTCTCACTACGGTCATGTAATGTTGCAGTTTTAAGTTGAGGGAAAGGGATTTAGATCTGTAAACTTTCTTATAGAGATGGTAAGCTCTCTCCAGTTTAGCGTACCTATTGCTCAATGCCAAATCCTCACGGAATTTCGGGATTATCCATTCTCCAAGGTATATGAAGGAGATGTTATTCTGTATTAATGTGTAATCCAATGGGGTCGTGTTCGGAGCATCTCTGATCATTGCTATTAACTCAGTCATTTTATGAGTGAGTTAATAGCAATTTTTGACTCAGTTTCAGCTTCTGTACTGTTGAGGGAGGTAAGTAACATCTGCTACACTGTATGCTAAAAGTGTCATGTCATCTGTGAAGACTAGACAATTAGCTACTAACTCGTCCTCTTTGCAGCCTGTTTTCATTCTAGAATTTTCGTTCATTCACGAATAATTTTCTCCAGCAGGCAGTTGAAGAGTGATAGATCGTCTCCTGGTCAAAAAACATTTCTGAACTCGTTTTGTGTTAGTTTTCCTCTGAATTTTTCATTTGACGTCGTATGGGTAAGCGTTCCTTTTACACGGTTCAAGATGTTGTTGTCTACCTTGGTTAGTGTCAGGAAGAGGAGCTGTCTATCTACCGAGTCGTGCTTCTTTTGGGAGTCAACGAATTGCAAGAGTATATACATATTACTGATGTTCTGAAAACTAATTTTACTATCATTAATCTTCTTGTTGTTTTGGTGAAAGTACGTGTTTAGAGCTGGCTACAAAATATTCGAAGTTCGGCTCTTTGCTGTTAAGTAGCCACAGGTTTCAATACGACGACTCGGTAGTGAGTAGTAGATTTTACCACCTCCTTAAAAGTGTGTGTGTGGTCTGGGCTTCCTGCATGTACTATCTTATATGCTCATTAAATACCATACGGTGACCACTAAACAGTTTATATTACTGGTAAGTGTGTAGCTACAACGAGGCAGGGCGTTATGCTCCCTCTCTTCTTTCAGATAAGACCTAGTGAACTGTTTCCTGTCATGGTCTGGATTCATGGCGGCGGTTTCGTGGGAGGTGCAGCCACATTTTACGAATACGGATATCTCTTGGACCACGACATTGTTCTTGTTGCTATCAACTATCGGATTGGCTCTCTTGGTAAGTATCTACTATTTGAGGTCGACTTAGGAAAACTGTAGATAATTATTGATTCTCAACCTGACAGAACTGTGCAGCACAATGGTGAAAATATGTCATCTACACTAATAACGCAAAACTCAAAATTACACCAGGAACAGTTAGCGTCGTTTGGATCAACGCTGGTTTTCTGAAGCTGGGTTGATTTTTCCTGCGACTGCAGTAGTTCTGTTTCTGCTATGCCATCTGTGATGTATGTGCCTTGACTTTCAGACTTTATCGTTTGGGCGTGTTCTTGGTCCGTTCAAAAATAAATGGTCGTCAATTTCTACTGAGAAGGCAGTCACCATCTAAATGTTCAACTGTGTGTGAATTCCTAAGGGAGCAAACTGGTGAGGTCATCCCTAGGCTTACACACTACTTAAACTAACTTATGCTAAGAACAACATACACACCCATGCCCGAGGGAGGACTCGAACCTCCGGCAGGAGGGGCCGCCCAATCCGTGACATGGCGCCTCAAACTGCGCGGCCACTCCGCGCGGCGCAGTCACCATCTCTCCTCGACAATGGCGAGTAAGCGTTCTGTGGAAATATACAAAGAAGAAAAGATGATCTCCCAATTGCATTTTGAAAAAATGATGGACCTACTGAAGAGAGGTTTGCACAGAAGATAGATTGACAGCTGTAGCAGTAATTCTGGGGACCGCTTTCACTGATGTACGCGCATGGTCGTTAGATGTGACGTTATACATTGACGAAAAAAATCGTAACACCAAGATGGAAATGTGTGGCATAAACGAAAGTTGACAGGCGTTTTTATACATATGAAAAATGTATTTTCAAATTTCGAGCCAGTCACGTACGAATGGCAGTAGCAGCGCCACGATGAGAATGCAGATCAGGTTTACTTTAAGTACACCGTATCATGAGCGTTAGTTACCTTTGAGATTGGACGTGGTGAGTTGATGTTAGTCCACAATGCGTTTAAGGCGACAAAGAAGCCATTATCAACACTCACTGAGATTGAACGAGGTCACTTAAAAGGGCTATAAGAAGCTGAATGTTCCTTCTGCGGTATTGCAGAACGACTAGGCAGGAATGTAGCCGCTGTACATGTTTGCTGGCAGCGGTGCTCAAGAGAACGTACAGTCGCAAGAAGACTGGTCTCCGGACGGTCATGGGGCACTACCGAGGGGGAAGACTCTGGCGCATCATATTGCATCTGCATCAGATCAGCAATTTGAGCAGCAGTTGACTTCACAGTGACACAATAAACTGTTGCAAATCGTTATTTCAAGGACAGCTCCGAACGAAACGCCCTGTAGCGTGCATTCCACTGACCCCAAACCACCTCCATTTGTGACTTCAGTGGTGTCAAGCGAGGGCTCATTGGAGGGTAGTGTGGAGGTCTATTGCGTTTTCCGATAAAAGCTGGTTCTGCCTCGGTACCAGTAATGGCTGCCTGTTGGTTAGAAGGAGGCCAGTTAAGGGCCTGCAACCAACCTATCAGTGGCCTAGACGCACTAGGCCTACATCTGGAGTTATGGTCTGGGGTGCGATTTCGTATGACAGCAAGAGCACTCTCGTGGTTATTCTACGCAACCTAACTGCAAATTTGTACCGCAATCGGGTGATTCGACTAGTTGTGCTGCCATTCATGAACAGCATTGGTTCAAATGGCTCTGAGCACCATGGGACGTAACTTCTAAGGTCATCAGTCCCCTAGAACTTAGAACTACTTAAACCTAACTAACCTAAGGACATCACACACACCCATGCCCGAGGCAGGATTCTAACCTGCGACCGTAGCGGTCGCGCGGTTCCAGACTGTGGCACCTAGAACCCCCAGGCCACCTCGGCCGGCCATGAACAGCATTCTAGGATTATTTTCCAACAGGATAACGCTCGCCCACATATCGCTGTTGTAAGCTGACATTCTTTACAGAGTCTCGACATGCTGTCTTGGCCTTCTCGACCACCAGATCTATCTCCATTTGAGCACATATGGGGCATCATTTGATGACAACTCCAGTGTTAATATCCCTGTATTGACTGACCAAGGGCAACATGTATGGTATTCCATCCCACAAACTGACATCTGGCACCTGTACAACATATGCACGCACATTTTCATGCTTGCATTCAACATTCTGGCGGTTACGTTGGTTATTAATGTACAAGCACTTCACATTTGCAATGGCTTATCTCGCATTTACGTTAATCTGTGCTATTGTAATGTTAATCCCTTAAATACACTCCTGGAAATGGAAAAAAGAACACATTGACACCGGTGTGTCAGACCCACCATCCTTGCTCCGGACACTGCGAGAGGGCTGTACAAGCAATGATCACACGCACGGCACAGCGGACACACCAGGAACCGCGGTGTTGGCCGTCGAATGGCGCTAGCTGCGCAGCATTTGTGCACCGCCGCCGTCAGTGTCAGCCAGTTTGCCGTGGCATACGGAGCTCCATCGCAGTCTTTAACACTGGTAGCATGCCGCGACAGCGTGGACGTGAACCGTATGTGCAGTTGACGGACTTTGAGCGAGGGCGTATAGTGGACATGCGGGAGGCCGGGTGGACGTACCGCCGAATTGCTCAACACGTGGGGCGTGAGGTCTCCACAGTACATCGATGTTGTCGCCAGTGGTCGGCGGAAGGTGCACGTGCCCGTCGACCTGGGACCGGACCGCAGCGACGCACGGATGCACGCCAAGACCGTAGGATCCTACGCAGTGCCGTAGGGGACCGCACCGCCACTTCCCAGCAAATTAGGGACACTGTTGCTCCTGGGGTATCGGCGAGGACCATTCGCAACCGTCTCCATGAAGCTGGGCTACGGTCCCGCACACCGTTAGGCCGTCTTCCGCTCACGCCCCAACATCGTGCAGCCCGCCTCCAGTGGTGTCGCGACAGGCGTGAATGGAGGGACGAATGGAGACGTGTCGTCTTCAGCGATGAGAGTCGCTTCTGCCTTGGTGCCAATGATGGTCGTATGCGTGTTTGGCGCCGTACAGGTGAGTGCCACAATCAGGACTGCATACGACCGAGGCACACAGGGCCAACACCCGGCATCATGGTGTGGGGAGCGATCTCCTACACTGGCCGTACACCACTGGTGATCGTCGAGGGGACACTGAATAGTGCACGGTACATCCAAACCGTCATCGAACCCATCGTTCTACCATTCCTAGACCGGCAAGGGAACTTGCTGTTCCAACAGGACAATGCACGTCCGCATGTATCCCGTGCCACCCAACGTGCTCTAGAAGGTGTAAGTCAACTACCCTGGCCAGCAAGATCTCCGGATCTGTCCCCCATTGAGCATGTTTGGGACTGGATGAAGCGTCGTCTCACGCGGTCTGCACGTCCAGCACGAACGCTGGTCCAACTGAGGCGCCAGGTGGAAATGGCATGGCAAGCCGTTCCACAGGACTACATCCAGCATCTCTACGATCGTCTCCATGGGAGAATAGCAGCCTGCATTGCTGCGAAAGGTGGATATACACTGTACTAGTGCCGACATTGTGCATGCTCTGTTGCCTGTGTCTATGTGCCTGTGGTTCTGTCAGTGTGATCATGTGATGTATCTGACCCCAGGAATGTGTCAATAAAGTTTCCCCTTCCTGGGACAATGAATTCACGGTGTTCTTATTTCAATTTCCAGGAGTGTATGTTACCTAGACAAACGTATTCCCAAAATTTCATTACTTCATACTAATTATTTTGTGGTATTGCGATTTTTTTCCGTTAGTGTATATTTCATGGACTTTGAAAAAATATTTCATAAGATCAAAAGGGTAAAAAAAGAAAAAAGTGTCCAAATTTAGTCTCCAGATCTCTTTCCATTATTTCCACATGACCAGCTTCGGACCAGCTACCCATCTTCAGATGATTTGTTACAACTATAGAGTAACCTGTCGAATGTGTAACTGAAATTTCCCTGAGTTATGCCAATGAACTTTCAGTTCCACATTCGGCAAGTTACTCTGTAGCTGTAATAAATTATCTGAAGATGGGTAGCTGGCTCGAAACTGGTCACACAGAAATGAAAGAAAGCAATCTGGAGACTGAATTTGGACTCTTTTTTTTTTTTATAAGTAACGATGTCTGTAGCTCTGTGAAGACGAATACGTCTAGTTTTGAAAAAAAAGGTAAAGTTTAGCCAGATAATTTTTCCAGTATCCGTATTTGACTATGTGCACTCTGTACCAGGCGACGTCAACTGACTCGTTATTTGCTATCTTCAGATCGTCATCAGCGTGAGGTTATCAAATTTTTGTACACATCAACACATGTTGTTGGATGTTTTGTGGTACATACAGATTGTACGGTAAATGGCAGTGCAATTAAATGTTGTAAGATCGAGAAATGCGTAGCGGGCTTTTGGGTGCGCCTACATTGGCCAAGGGGAAAACCGCACACCATGCGAGAGTTGTAGGTAGTCGACGCAGCCGATTAGAAGGCGAGGGGAAATGAAAGTGGGAAGGAACTGTATTGCTGTTTATACATGTTTTACTATTTGGTTTGTATTCAGTGTTAAGGAACGAGTACAAAGAATTAGAATACAAAATTCGACTACTCTATTATGTCTCAGTTAATCCAAACGAATACACTACAACTGCACAGATCCTAACTTACATAGAAACTCATGGCTGGAAGCTGCAGCGGAGTTTCATAAGTACTGTTCGAAATGACGGCCGCAGTGTGTGTGGCAAAGTTCAACTCTTCGCAGAAGCGATTGCTGAATACGATCCATCATGTTTGCATTTCTTCACATAGTATCACTGGCTTATTGTATTTTACGTCGAAGTTTGTTGACGTCACCAATCCCTCCTTCACAAATCACAGATTTCAGATGGCACCACAAAAAGAAATCCAGCGGATTAAGGTTTGACGATCTAGCTGGCCGTGCTATAAGGCCTCCACCACCAATCCGTCGGGAATGGAAGGAACTGTCCAGGTGGCGTCGCACTGTGCCGTTGAACTGAGCGGGGGTTTCATCATACTAGAAGCCAAACTAGCGTGTTCCAACAATTCCGTAGCATCCAGATAACGCCCATATCACTCTCCTGTCAGCGTTGGTGGTAGCACATGTGGCCCTACGAGATGCCGATAGATACTACCACAACAGATTTTGACGCAGCATCGTTATTGATACCCTCTTACCACAGTGCTGTCGCGGTTTTCTCCTGCCCATTTGTGCCAGTTACGTGAATTGTCTATACTCTCCTTCGTGAAATAGACTTCGTCGTTGAACAGTTTTGTTCGTAGCAAAATACTGGTCGTGCCTCTGACGACTCAGGATGCGTCGGCGTTGTGGCCGAGCGGTTCTAGGCGTTTCAGTCCGGAACCGCGCTGCTGCTACGGTCGCAGGTTCGAATCCTGTCTCGGGCATGGATGTGTGTGACGCACTTAGGCTAGTTAGGTTTAAGTAGTTTCTAAGTCTAGGGGACTGATGACCTCAGATGTTAAGTCCCATAGTGCTTAGAGCCATTTGAACCATCTGAGGCCTCTGCGACAGTGCTTGTTCCTTCCACAACCGAAAGGGATGGTAATGATTTCCGTGCAGTACTCGCATAACTGTAGATTGCGACATTCCGATCGCAGTGGCGAGAGACCTGGTGCTTATTCTTCGGTCCTCTGCAACAGTTTGTAACAAATTCTCTCCGTCAGCCGCACTGTATGTCACGGTCGGCGACGTCCACTGCATCCTGGTACACATGCACGATAGTCCATCAAGTGCCTATCCACAGAGTAAACTTGATTTTTGCGGATGGGAGACAACGGTTAGGAAGCCTGTCGTGATACGGTTGTCTTGCAACGCCAGCTCTTCCATCTGCAAACCCATAGGTGAGGTGGATGTCGGCATATTCCTCGTTTTTGAAAATTGCCATAGCAGTAACACTGCACTACACTCATTAACAGCTATCGGCGCGGCGAGTATCGGCTAGAGCGAACAGCGCAGTGATGTTGTAAACACATCATGCGCGCCGCCTTTTACCTTCCGCCAATGACCACTCTTTCCGTTTACTGGACCAACATTCCAAGACATGAGACTGGACAATCTGTCACAGCTGACAACATATAGTTCATAACCTCTGATAAAATTGCACAAACACTGCGATGGAATTTGTTCATTCTTGTATCATGTGGATGATATGTCGTGATTGCAGGGTCTGTCGAATTAGCGTTAAATGGTTAACTGTTTATTTCGTTCTATGTACACAATACATCAAGAAGAACAAAATTAAAATGTGAAATGCAAATTTGTGGCGGACCAGGACTCGAACTCGGATTTCGCGTTTATTGCGAGCGGTCCACATACCATTTTACTGTCTCAGCACGACTCACAGCGAGATCCAAATTTCTGCGTATCATCAACCATCTGTTTCTATCCTGTATTCGTCCATCCATTATGTACATTCCGTACAGGAGAAACATTTTACTTGGAAGTCGCTTGCCCATTGTCCGCCGATAAATACGACATTGCAGTGCCTGTGTTATTCCGAATTATGATGTGAGGTTCCTTCGGGTATGCGTGCAGGCGACAGGCACTGCGGCGACTACGGCTGTCATGAAATACATGAAATGTTTGAGCCTGCCGGCGAATCGTGTTCGGATAGCCAAATGGTAAGGCGATCGCTCGCGACAAGCGGGAAATCCACGTCCAAGTCGGGTCCGGCGCAAATTTTTACTGTCGTCATTCCATTATACAGCTAACGGTAATCCATATTCGCAGCTGCGAAGACATTTGTTGTATTTTATGACGGCTGTAATCGCTGTAGCGTCTGTTCATTCGGACATGAATGCATGTTCAAAGGAACTTTACACCGTAATTCGGAATAACACACGCACTGCAATATCGTAAATTAACAACGGTCCGTTACTTGTTGCACATAGCAGCATGCGATCCTCAGAATATTTTTCCTCATTTGCTACTCACCAAGTATGTGCATATTTCTCAGGTTTTGTTCGACGTATTGTGTACAGTACGTAGCACAGCACGAGTTTCTAATATTCCAACATTTAAACAGCAACAAAAGGCGGAGGTAACACAAGATATTACACAAAGTTTTCTAGTGCTATTACGTGCTGAATATCAATGAATACGATGCCATTGTTCTTAGTTCGTATAATAATTCCGAGTGTTTAACAGAAAATAAATTAGTATTATCGTTCAAAAATTTAAGGATTTGATACGTCAGTTGTTTGTACGCTGAAACATAGTGTTCAATGGTTTCGATTTTATATGCCATTTTTTTCATGTAATTATTTATTCGTTGTGCTACAACGATTCTGTCAATGAAATACTATTTTATTTTGTTGTTGAAGGTTTCTTAAGTACAGGAGATGAGATTTCTCCTGGGAATTATGGCCTTAAGGACCAGGTGTTGGCTCTGAGATGGGTTCAGGAGAATATTGAGGCGTTTGGCGGGGACCCTGGCAGCGTCACGATCTTTGGGGAGAGCGCCCGGGGTGCCAGCACCCACTACCTCATGCTGTCTCCTCTAGCCAGAGGTAAGCACTAGGAAAACGGTGCATATTCTCGCTTTTATAAAGCGACATGGAAATCTTCTGTTAATCACTGCTTTTACATGCTTCAATGCAAATAATTTTTAATGTTACACGCAGTGTAACCTAACAAAGTTCAGTCATTCGTATTTGTCGTTGTTTAAGTATCCTGAGTGACTCACCTGCGTTGTCAGTTACGAGACACCATACAGTTAAGACGCAATCACAAACAACACAGCACGGTATAGGTCATCTTGCCAAAACCTTCTTCACTAGTTTTTATAAGTGTATTCGTAATACGATTTTTATTCATGAAGCAACCTTACATCATAACATAGTAGACTGCAGAACTCCAACCTGCTAATGAAATATAGTACCTCATCAGGAAGGGTAGAAACTGATCGCTTCGGTAGAAAATAACACTTTGTCGTTACCCAAATATGGATATACGAGGCTTAATAAATAAATAACGGAACTTTCTCTAATAATATTTTTATTCAAATTATCGATGTTTAGCCCGTGTTTCCTCTAGTCAAACACTTGACCCAGCGGTGTTTCCACTTCGGCAGCCAATCCAGGAAAGTTTGATCTGAAATTTACTTCCATGCCCTTCCTTACATCATCAATGATGTTCAAATGGAACCTCCCAATACTAATTCAAAGTTTTGAAACAAGGTAAGCCCACAATTAGTGAGGTCTGAGTAGTAGGGTGCAAGGGACAAAAATTTGATTTTTGGCTGAAAACTCATGAACTGACAGGACCTGGGGAAGACGCTTTATCGTGGCAAAGAAACCATGAGCTGTCTTGCCACCGCATCGATTTTTATGAATTTTAAAAGCTCATAGCAATGGCGATAGCTTTAAATGCTCAATTCCAGTGACATCGAAAAAAAGGGGATCATCGCTTTGACACTGTACTGGGGCGTTAACACTTTTTTAGTTTGTGGAGATGCAATGCTGATCCATCGTGATGACAAGACGTTTGTGTAATGGTAAATGTAGCACCTGTCTCCTATGATGATAATTCTTTGCATGAATGTTTCGGCACCGTCAGTTTGTTCAAGGAATTTCCTGAAAATGTTCGATTGATGGCCTCTATACTCCTCGGTCTTTAATGTAACTGGTTCGATTTTTCGATAACAGTCTCATGGCACGATCAGTTGAGTACCATCCAGAATACTGTTTTTTGAACGTGGTCATCACCTGTTAAGATCGAATGGTTGAAGATCTTCTTCAGCCGATTGACGAATATGGAGAACCATTCACAACATTACGATTCGCGTAGATCATCATCTCCGTAAGTTTGCCTCAAAACTTCAGACATTTCTGTGAATGTTTGAAGTGGACTGACAAGGCAGCCAGTCCACAGTGACGGGTAGCCGATAGAAAGGCACGCGTACACACTCACGCCGACGGGCGTCAATTCTGGAACAGGATAACTATTGAATGGTAGCAAGAAAAGTACGTAGCTGCTTTATACTTAACTTTATTATTTGATGACTACAGCATTCT
This sequence comes from Schistocerca serialis cubense, assembly GCF_023864345.2. NCBI lineage: Eukaryota > Metazoa > Arthropoda > Insecta > Orthoptera > Acrididae > Schistocerca > Schistocerca serialis. Next base: position 346,627,353 of record NC_064641.1, read on the forward strand.
TCTTGAGACATTTATACTATAACTCTCAAAGTAGGTAAGGCTAATGGCGCCTTGCTAGGTCGTAGCCATGGACTTAGCAGAAGGCTATTCTAACTGGCTCTCGGCAAATGAGAGGAAGGCTTCGTCCGTATGGTCGCTAGCAATCTCCTCGTACAACTGGGGCGAGTGCTATATCGTCTCTCGAGACCTGCCTTGTGGTGGCGCTAGGTCTGCGATCACACAGTGGCGACACGCGGGTCCGACATGTACTAAATGGACCGCGGCCGATTTAAGCTACCACCTAGCAAGTGTGGTGTCTGGCGGTGACACCACAATGTTTTTTCCACTTTCAAACAAAATTTTACCTTCCATCTTTCCTCCCGATTTGAAAAATCTCCACGGACATTGTACCACCTTCACTCAATTAACGATAGCTCAGAAACTTAACGACGTAACAAAGTAATTACTCGGGAGGTTACAACATACGCGACGCCATCAGTGGCACTACGTTATCAGGTAAAAGAGTTTTCTTAACAGAATTGTTCAAAACATGATAATACGACGTCACAAAAGTGCTTCACTGCGGCTGCCTGTCGGCCTTTACGCAGTGCATCGGAGATCACTGGCCGACTCAGCGTTCGCTTGAGCTTGAACGATAATCGGTGAATGTACAGAATCCTCTCTGATGGACGGCTATTGGGAGCGAGCCTCAGAAAATTTCGGAAACGCCAGAGTACCAGTTTGATGATTTTGTATACTTACAAAGGAAACTTCCCATCGCGCACCCTCTCAGGTTTAGTGGTAAGGTGGCCCAGTGCATAGCCCGTGGAAAACTGATCACAGATCAAGCATGAAAACAGGAAGAACTGTGAAAAAAAACCAAAATAGAAACAGTGAATGGTCCAAGCTGAATAAGTGCAATTTTAAGCAGCATTAAATAGCAGAGGCGTCGTAGTCAAGTGGCTACGATGATGGACTGTAAACGGGACGAGCGCTATTCGAAGCTCTCCCACGCCATTTCTTTTTATCTACTTTTCTTTTCACAATATTATGAACTGTCCGTCCGGTTATTGAAATGATTGTTCTCTTTCTGTAGTCTTGGTGGTTGTAATACTGTACATTCGTTCATGTGGTAAGAACGTGTTACCGTCGCAAGTAAATGTGATGATTAGTGAGAGTAGGTGAGATACCACATAGACGTCTCACAGAAATGAAAACAACAAATAAACGGGTGTGAACTATGTCACAACAAAGGAATTCAAGAGTCAAAACTTCCAAAACGGAAAGCATCTTCAAAAACGTTAAAAACATATGTTTTGTCAGAGGACAGAGAAACTGTGTGACTGTGAAATGTTGCGCTCATTTTCTGCAGCTTATGTGACAAACTATTACGTTCATCAATTTTCTTGAGAGTGATCACAGTCACTTTCATACGAAAGGGCAAGGAGGCATATCTCTCACTTCTCAGTCGTAGAAATCAGGTGCGTCGATAAGAGATTCCTATCATATGACACATGTACTGTCGCTAATGCCGCATATGACACACCAGACATGTTTTCCAGTGGACCATTCGCTTGACTTGTCGCCTTGTCATCAAGCCTTTACTGTTCTCGTTCGAAAGCCACTTCCTTTTGGTTGCTAATAAAATAGTTGTGCAGAATCAACCATCATTATAGGTTCCTTCCTTACACCTCACTGTTGCAAAAGGCTGTTTCATCACGACAGAAAAAAATTTGAGTATAGCGAACAGCGTGCGGAAGAGGGGGGGAGGGGGGGGGGGGAATGGTAGGATGGAGGCTTGAACACGGCTCGCCAGGCCAACACTGTAACCACTTAACCACGACGCCGTTGCTCTGTCAGACTGCTGTATATTGCACTTCTTCTCCTTGGAGTATTCACTGATTCTATTTTCCTTTTTTTTCTTAGGTTCATGCTTCATGCTTGACCTGAATTCAGTTTTTGACTGGCTATCCACTTGGCCCTCTTACCACTAAATCTGGATGGGGTGCGATGGGGAGTTCCCATCGCTAGTAATTGTAAGTTAAGAAGTTTCTACTTATTACATTTCCGGTCTGGAAATGTTAAGTGTTGCCTGTAACTAAGAAACAACCGCAACCGCGTGACAGTAGCATCGCGATTTATGCCAGACTGTAGACGATCGGCGACTAGTGCAGAATTTCCAAATTTTGAATAATACTCAGACTCTGATCAGGTTGCAGTAATGCAGAAGATAGAAAAAAATTCCAAAAGAGAGAAGCACGTTTCCTTGTAATTTCGTTTAGTAAGAGCGAGGAAGTTTATTATTAAAATTCCCAAGACGATTCAAGGAACACGTTACTTCCTCCCACACAGATCTCTGCGTATGACCGTCGTCTTCCACATCAATACCCCGAAAGGCATGCCGTGATTGATGTTGGAGGAATCTTTGCCTATCGCTGTCACTTTTCCTCTTTCCTGGTGCAGTCGCGAATGTTGCACAGGAAAAGATAGTTGCTAAGCCTCCATGTGCTCTCCAATCTCACTAATTTTACTTTCGTGGTCTTCTCGTGAGATGTACGTAGGGGAAGTAACATATTGGCTGACATTTTTATGGACGTAATCTCTCTTGGAATTAAATCAGTAAACCACTCCGTGGTTCACAATGCCTCTCTTGTAGCGTTTACCACTCTAAATTGATTGCATGTCCGTGACATTTTCGTGCATACTAAGCGAACTTGTGTTGAAATGCGCTATTCGTTTCTTATCTGCTCTATTTCCTACATCGTGTATCCTCTCTAGAAGAGGTCTCTCACACTGACAAGCAAACCGAAGTATTGATCGAAGGAGGGTTTCGTAAGCTATCTTCTGTATGGAAGAACTGAGGATTACTATAAAGAATCTCAGTCTCTCAATTGCCTTTTCTACGAGTAAATGTATGTGTTCTTTCCTCTTTAAATCACTCCGTAGTAAACTGTATTCCAACTATTATTAATTTTATTACACACCTATGATACTGAGCTTTGGTGACTTAAGTCCAATTTTAACCTTTATTTTACTAATGAAGTAACGTTTTCCGTTAGAAGTGACTGAGCAGTTGCCAGCATGAAACTGAGGCCGCTGCGTTGAATCTGAAATACATTGGGAACAGTGGGTTATTATTCGTCACTTCGAGCGGAGGTGATTCTACCTGTGTACTAGGATGGTTCACTGAGTGAAGCTTGAAAGGGCAGCTGTCGTAGTGTTGTACTTAGTATAGGAATTAAAGCTAAAGAAATATTTACCCAACTGGGCGTTGACCGTAGTGCACATTCGTACTACCCAATGATTCTGCATGCATCTCCACTTCTCAAAAATGTCGAGTGTAGTACATGAAAGATAAACATAGCGTAAGTTAAAGAAAATGCGTGAAATGTACCTCATACAATATGTAGATACATTCTATTTAAAATCACATAAATGTTCCCTAAGAACTGGTACAATAATTAATAGTTATTACACTCTTCAAAAGGAGGACGTATGTCTTCGTTATTTGAGAAAATTTTGTACAATCGTCTCCGCCACAATCAATAACTATGGCGACACAAATGACTTCAGATTTACTCACATTCGCTGCTCTCACAAAATGTTTTCAGTAAATCGGTTCCTCTCTTTTCTACAAGTTGATGAAAACAAATAACAATACATCTCCATTTTCAGTACAGCGCAAAGCGCTGCCACTCATGATTCGTTCGTATATGATCGCTGGCGCAGTGCTCGTGCGCTGTGTAAATTTTTCATTATTTAATACTGTTTCTAGTCTCTTGCAACAGCACAGTCTAAGTTTGTCCTTTAATTTAACTTTACACTAACAGAAGCAAAAGCGGATAGCAAGGAAAAGGGGATAGCACATTAGGTATATTGACTGTATTTAATGGATGTCACTTCTATGAGTGATTTTTAAAAATCGTGTAATCGTATGAGAAGTGTCTGAGAGGTTCTGTGACAAACCTGAACATGTCTCTTGAGTCACTGGTCTCTTTATAAATTCCCTAACCACACCAATCACGTTTCTCTTAAATAGCATTGCATGCTTCAACGACTTTATATTTTCCCTAAATGATGTTGTATGTGAGACGGAGAGCGAGAATTTTGAATTATTGTATTTTTTTATGTTCAGTATTAAATTCTGAACAATTTGTAAAACAAAAGAATAGATTTCTGTCAGTAAATTTGCTTGCGTTGTGACAGGTTCAATATTCGTGATGGAAAATACGTATTTTGAGATAAGGTGGTTTAAATTTTCACTAATTTGACGTATTTACGAAACAAATTCTCAAATGGTACAGACTTTTTTAAGTTAATTTTACACGTTACATGGTTACCTCGTTTAGACAAATAGCCCTTTTTTTGCAAAACGTTGGTATTTTTACTCTGTATTATGGCATCTTTTAGACCAAGTTTTGGTTTTGAAGCCATTAATTGTACTAAAACCCTCTAAAATTATGAATACACAAAATCCTCAGAAATAGATTACTGGGGTCCCGTATTTTATAGTGGCCCAAGGATTTAACTTTCAACTTCTAAAACACTTTTGCCTAAAGGGATGCAAGTTCGTTCACAAACAGCATATTCGTTGGTTCTGGAATATCTTGGTGGCTAGGTTCTTCCTCAGGACCCTCATTGTCATTGACTTTAGGTTCTGGTTTTACTTAGGAACACAGAGTGTCTTTTTATTTCCTGTTGTTTCTAAAAAGATATTCTTTTCATTCTTTTGTCATCCATACTGGAATTACTGCACCAGGAAACCCAACTGGTTTATTATCTTTGGGAAAGATGAGGTGCCCAAACTCATTTCCATCAATGCTCATTTTGTTATGCACACTACCTTTGTAGCTAACGATGAGCTCAAAAATGGACATATTTATTCATGAGAGTACTTTGTTAGCATTACTATTCTTCAAGACATTTAACCAGTCATATGTATTAACAGCAACATCACTTTTTTTTATTTCTAGCAGCAATAGCTGAGTTAACATGTGTTGTAGGTTTTGGTTTTTGTTGCAACAGCAAGTCAGCTGTCAGCATTTTAGAGCTGCCAACTACAAACTGGCAACATTTATAGGCATTTATATCATTTATATCTCTCATATAAAAAGGGACTACTTATCTTGTTTGGCATTGTTTTATTAATAAAACGTTCTTCTTTTATACAAAGCTACTCTAAGCTCCTTAAAACGTCTATAAAATTTGGAGATGTTGTTTTGTGAAGCACTGCAGATGCCGCTGAGAGATTTGGAAAAGGGACCTTTTGTCGAGCCCATGTTATTTCCCCACAACGAGAAGGGATCCCTTATCTGAAGACTGATGTCGATTGCTTTTTAATGATATATTGAAATCTGTTGTATTCAAACAACTTTCAAATCGTTACGAGCGGGTACAGAATTAAGTAAATTAATACAATATACCAAAAAGATAAAACAGATATTTTAGATATTATCGAACATTTTTACTTGTACTGAAAATTTTACTTCTCCGACAAGAGGTCCCTTTTCGCTTTCTGTCTGACATATACTAGACAGACTTGGGAGCAGTGTACAAGTTTTATAGAATCTCATTTGCCGTCTTTACAATTACATCAACCCGTGGAGTTAACTTGTTTACCTTCTTTTCAGCTAAATTAAACCTCGCAGTTAATTCATTGGTTAATCTCAAAGTGGTCTGAAAATTAGTATTTAACTGTCTGATACTTTTGTTTAGCGCTGAAAGTTTAGTAGTATGACGTTCAATCCCATCATCGACACCTGAATTTTCACGTAAATGTAAATGTTCTACCTTAACTTCTCAGCCAAAAATTTCGTCAGTGTTCTGTAACTTAAGTTCCAATATATCTTGCGTGTTTGCGTATTTATCAGGCACAGTTGTGCTCTTTGTTAACTATGTTGTGCAAAGAACCGCTGTTTGCATCATGCCAGGCATTTGCATTGTGTTTCAAGAGCCATTCGCAGCAGTTAGACCCCCAGTCGAATGATAGCTCTGAAAGTAGCAGCAGCTCATCAGAGTACTGTGAGCTGACACAGCTTCCCATAAAAAGCGACTCACTTTACATTTTAACAGTGTTCTTTAGCTTCAAAACCTATATTTCTTGCATGGCTGTGTATTTATCAGGCCATATTTACTCTGGATAAAAACTGTGATTGCTGTGTTCAGACGCAAGCCAAGCTGGTGACCCTTAGCTCACAGCTCCAGGTGGTGTTGGCTTCATTAACGCTGCTTGGGGCTGTTGCCAATGGGAATCACTTTGGGGAGACGGGGGGAGGGGGGGGCAGACAGGGTGATCCTAGGGATATCCAGCAGGACCCATGTGTCCCCCATTGGATCCACGACTGTGGCCATCCCAGGCACTGCCTGCATTGAGGTCAATCCTTCACCTATAGTCGAGTGGGAGTTCGTTCAAAGTCGGTCAGCAGTGAAAGACTAGGGACCGATTGCAGAGTCTCCCCGGTTCGTCTGATGAACATATTTTGGGCACTGTCTGTGGCTGACGAAGTCCCTGAGCCAGATGGAGTTGCTCGCCCTTTTCCAGAGGAATTCTCTTGGCCTGCAAGGTCTGGGCATTCATCTGGGCTTTCACAGAATGTGGGGTTAGCTGCGAGCTCCAGTGATAGGCTTGTAATGGAGCCCTTAGGGATATGGCTGCGAAGGAGGGGAAGGAATTCATTGTGCACTCTGTGTGAATACTGGGAGGAGACATTACAGATGTGAAACGGTTGCTTCTGGATGCTATGAAGAGCACAGGGTGCAGCCAACTGCATGTGGTGACTCATGTTGGTACTAACAATGTGTGTTGCTTTGGATCAGAAGAGATTTTTTCTGGTTTCGAGCAGCTATCTGAAGTAGTAAAGACTGCCACACTTGAAACTTCCTGGCAGATTAAAATTGTGTGCCGGACCGAGACTCGAACTCGGGACCTCTGCCTTTCGCGGGCAAGTGCTCTACCAACTGAGCTACCCAAGCACGACTCACGCCCCATCCTCACAGCTTTACTTCCGCCAGTATCTTGTCTCCTACCTTCCAAACTTTACAGAAGCTCTCCTGCGAACCTTGCAGGACTAGCACTCCTGAAAGAAAGGATACTGCGAAGACATGGCTTAGTCACAACCTGGGGGATGTTTCCAGAATGAGATTTTCACTCTGCAGCAGAGTACGCGCTGATATGAAACTTCCTGGCAGATTAAAACTGTGTGCCGGAGAGCATACTCCGCTGCAGAGTGAAAATCTCATTCTGGAAACTGCCAGACTTGTTTGCTAGATGAAGGTTGAGCTCACCATCTCTAGCATCATCGACAGATTCAACAGTGTGGTCCTTTGGTACAGAGTCGGCTAGTCTGAATCAGAAGCTTAGACGGTTCTGTGACCACGAAGATTGTGTATTCCTCGGCTTTCGCCATAGGGGGGGTGGGTGTCCGGGTTCTGCTAAATATGTCAGGAGTCCACTACACGCAGGAAGCGGCTAGACGGGCACGGGGGGCTGTGTGGAGAGGACTGTGCGGTTTTTTAGGTTACAGTGTCGCGGTAGAGGTCAGAAAGGGCTTCAGCTTCCAAGCACGCTGGGTCAAAACAGGAAGAGGTAGATACAGGAACAATCAATATTCTAGTTGCAACCTGTCGTAGCTATGTTGGAAAAGAACCAAAGCTCCAAGCGCTAACAGAAGGCTCTTAATCTCAAACCGTTATTGGTACCGAAAGCTGGCTACAGCTGGAAATAAGTTTAGCCATAATTTCTACAAAGAACCTAACTGTGTTTGGAAAGGATAGATTAAATACCGTTAGAGGTGGAGTGTTTATTAGTGTCTGAAGTAGTTTAACTTGTAGTGGAATCGAAGTATAGTTCCTTTGAATTAGTATGTGTAGAGATTAACTTGACAACCGGAATAAACTAATAATGCTTCCTTTTACTGACAACCCGACTCAGATTATGCAGCCACTGAACAGTTCAAAGAAATCTTCTCATTTCTAATAGGTACCCCATTTGTACAATTATAGATGCTGATGACGTCACTCTACCCTACATATGTTGGCGAAAATACATGTTTAAAGTCGGAGGTAGGCGTAAAGCGTAACCAGAAATCGCACTGAATGCCTTCTCAAAAAGTTATTTTGAACAACTTGTTCAGGAGCCCACTCGAAGTGTCAATGGCTGCGAAAACGTACTTTACCTCTTAGCAACAAGTAATCCAGTGACCACAAAGTTACTGTAGCTAGACTGAATATCGTAACATCCAAACTCACCAAAAATAAACCCAAAATACATCTCTTTAATAAGCAGATAAAATTCTCTTGAAACCTTCCTAAGAGACGCTCTCTACGCCTTCCAATATGACTGTGCAAGCGAAGACCAGATGTGGTATAAATTCAAAGAAATATTATCGACGGCAGTTAATAAGAGAAGGTACTGATCAGCCATGGTACACAAACTAGGTCAGAACAGTATTACGGAAGCAACGAAAAAAGCACGCCAAATTTGAAAGGACTTAAAATCACCAAGTCAGCGAATTTTACAGAAGTTTGAAATTTAGCACGAACTTCAATGCGAGAAGCTTTTAACAGTTTCCATAACGAAACTCTCCCTCGAGATATTGAAGAAAATCCAAAGAAGTTCTGGTCGTATGAAAAGCACACCAAGACGCAGCCATTACGTTCACTGCACAATAACATTGGTGATGTTATTGATGACAGTGCCGCTAAAGCGGAGTTATTAAACACTGTTTTCCGAAACTTTTTCACAATAGAAGACGAAGTGAATATTCCAGAATTCGAATCAAGAACAACTGCCAATATGAGCAACTTAGAAGTAGATATCCTCGGTGTAGCGAAGCGCTTAAAACACTCAAAAAGGGCAAAGCCGGTCCAGACTGCATAAAAGTCAGATCCCTTTCAGATTATGTTGGTACAATACTTCCAGATTTAGCAATCATATACAACCTCTCGCTCATAGAAATATCCGTACCCAAAAACTGGAAAGTAGCAGAAGTCACATCAACGCCCAAGAAAGATAGTAGAAGTAATACACTGAATTACAGATCCATATCACCAACGTCGATTTGCAGCAGGATTTTGGAAAATATACTGTGCTCGAACATTATGAATCACCTCGAAGAAAATGATTTATTGACAAATAGTCATCACAGATTCAGAAAATATCGATATTGTGAAACACAACTAGCTCTTCATTCTCATGAAATAATGAGTGCTGTAGACAGGGGAATTCAAACTGATTCCATGTTTTTAAATTTCCAGAAGACTTTTGACACCATTCCTCACAAGCGACTTCTAATTAAGTTGCTTCTCTGTGGAGTATGGTCTCAGTTGTGTGACTGATTTATAATTTCCTGCCAGAAAGGTCACATTTCGTAATAACTGACGGGAAGTCATCGAGTAAAACAGAAGTAATATTTAGAGCTCCCCGAGAATAAGTTACAGATCCTCTGCTGTTCCTGAATTACATAAATGATTTAGGAGATAACCTGAGCAGCCCTCTTAGACTGTTTGCAGCTGATGCTATAATTTACCGTCTTGTAAAGTCATCAGATGATCAAAACAAATTGCAAAATGATTTAGACAAGATATCTGTGTGGGCAAAAAGTAGCAATTGGCTGTAAATTATGGAAAGTGTGAAGTCATCCACATGAGCAAAATCTTCTAAATTTCAGTTACACGATAAATCGCACAAATCTACAGGTTGTAAATTCAACTAAATAGTTAGAGATTACATTTGCAAATAACTTAAATTGGAACGATCACATACATAATGTTGGAGGGATGGCGAACCAGAGACTGCGATTTTTGACACATAGCTTACAAAATGTAACAGGTCTACTAAAGAGACTGCTTGCACTGCGCTTGTCCGCCATCTTCTAGAGTAGTGCTGTGCGGTACGGAATCTGCATCAAATAGGATTGACGGAGAACGTCAAAAAAGTTCAAAGATGGGCAGCTCGCTTTGTATTATCGCGAAATAAGGGAGAGAATGTCACGGATATGATGCACGAATTGCCCTGCAGTCTTAATGACAAAAGCGCTTCCCGCTTTCTTCTCAGAGAGTGAAAATATTTTGTAGGTGCCCAAGTACATAGGGAGAAATGATCATCGTAATAAAATAAGAGAAAGGAAAGATTTAAGAGTTCGTTTTCTCCGCGCCCTGAAAATAGTAGAAAAATAGCTTAACCTTTGCCAGACACTTAATTGTGAATTGCAGAGTAATCATGTAGATGCAGACGTAAAAACGTCCTGAAGGTTAGACTGGTATCGACCATCATTCAACTGCCGCCTTTTATCGGTAACTAAAAGGCTGTACTGTGAATGATTACAGCAATCTCGGCCTAAAGTAATAAGTTAGTCGAATGTCATGTCGTTCCCACATGCTTCTGATAAGTGTTTTGAAATCAGTAGACTATTATCCTGTTTGAAGGCTCGTATCTCTTATCAGTTGCTTTTGGATCCCAGAATATATCTGATTTGGCTAAAAGACATCAACTCCTATGCAGCACCCAAAATAGAAGTTGATAATTTTTGTTTTGGCTAGAGCGACAGTCATGGTTAATTTTTTGAATGATGCTGCCACCATTTGTAATAAGCTTTGTTTATTTTTATACAATTCAGATTTCGGCCTTAGACCATTTTCAGGTACAAAATCCGATTTATAAGTCAAAAGACAGAAGACTGATATGAAATACAAGTTCTTCTCAGTAAAGCATATCAGATCGTACAGTCTAGATGTGTCATTTGTAAAAGTGACAGCATTTAGACATTTTAGAGATGTTCTCACAGATCTGGCCTATATGATGAGATATGCTTTTCTGCCAAAGTCTTGTATTTCATAACAGTTCGATCTCTTTTAACATAGAAATAATTTTTTGTACTTGAAAATGGCCTAATGCCATGCAATAAAATAAAATTTCTTACAGTCGAATGGCGGCAGCGTATTTGATCCTGATTTGCTTCCAATAGATCGCTGAATATTAATACTAGGCCTTATTTTTTCAAATCGTGGGACATTTTCACTTCGGATGAATGTCTTATATGCAGCACCATCACGCCTGAAGATATTTCCTCAAGTAGTTGGTATCTGAAATGGGAGAATGTTTTTGAAATAAATTTACATTTTCGAAGCGAACATCATCTGGATTCATTAGCACGAACATGAGAATATTCGTCTTCCTACATTTAGATGATTTGACACTGCCTACTATTAGACTATTAGAGATCCGTTCCTCTTATTCTGTTTTTCCAAAGTATTCTCAGATCAGGCAGTTACAACAAAATCTTTGTAGAGACGATGTGTGATCTATCAGCTCATGTTGAATACTATATGAATACAATAGATACAGGGATTTTTATAGGAAAAATGAGTACAGATGTCATACACACCTCATTTATTTTTTACTTATACGTGACAGAATAAAAACCGTGAGCGTTAGATACCTTTGGCACTGGACGTGGTGAGGTGAAGTTAGTCATCAATGCCTTTAAGTCGACACAGACACTATTATCAGAACCTCACTGAGTTTGGACGAAGGCGTATAATAGGGCTACGAGAAGCTGGATGTTCGTTCGGCGATACTGCAGAAAGACTCGACAAGAATGTTGCCACTGTACATGACTCCTGACAGTGGCGGTCACGTGAATGAGCATTCACCAGCAGACTGACTCCAGAACGCCACGTACCACTACCAAGATGGAAGACCATCGTGCTCAGCGTTTGGCTCTGATGCATCGTACTGCCTCTGCAGTAGCAATTTGAGCAGCAGCGGGCACGGCAGTGAATGACAAACTCTTACAGTTCTGAGACAGATGCCCTGTAGCATACAGATCCAAATCACCACCATTAGCTACTTCAGCGGTGTCAAGCGAGAGCTCATTGGGGGGCAGGGTGGAGGTCAATTGTGCTTTCTGATGAAACTTGGTTTTGCCTCAATACCAATGATGGCAGTGTGTTGGTTAGAAGGAGACCAGTTGAGGACCTTCAACCAACATGTCTGCATGCTAGACGCACTTTACCTACACCTGGAGTTATAGTCTGAGGGGCAATTTTGTATGACAGCATGAGCGCTCTTGTGGTTATCTCGCAACCTGTTGTGAAGCCACTCATGAACATCATTCCAGGGGATATTTTCCAACAGGATAACGCTCGCCCGCATACCCATGTTACCCAAAATGACCGACAGGGTGTCGACATATTGCCTTGGCTTTCTTCTCACAATGTCTTATCTCCCACATACATTAACCTGTGGTCTTGCAATATTAATCACTTAAATATGTTACCTAGAAAAATGGATTCCCAGAATTTCATTACTCTGTATGAGTTATTTCTTGGTGGTGCATTTTGTAGTTGGATATATACACTCATGGAAAAGTCACACACGTCTATGACATGAGAGGGGTGGGGGAAATTGTTTAAACTTTGGGCAGCTGGACGTGAACTTATCAGAAGTAGACTGAAACGTCAGGGAAAAACCGATGAGCTGCTCGCCATTTTATACACAGGATAGGTGTCTTATGTTACAATACGTGAAATCCGACAACCATGCAGGCTGCACCAGTACCACAGGATCTGCCATCTTGAACTGTAATGTCATAGGGTTGGTGAAATCCCAGGAAATCTGACAACCCTGCAGACTGCCCTAGCGTCACAGGTCCATCATCTTGAGTTCTCGTATCATAAGGTTGGGGGAAAACCCAAGGAATTTGACAACTACACTTGTTGCACCAGAATCCCAGGATCCACCATCTTCATTTTCAGTCAATAGAGTAAATGTGTATCTCGGATTTTTGAATTTCCGACCATTTTATACACAGGACTTTTGGGCTATTTTGAATTTGTTGTTATTTTATACATAGGGAAATTAGACTTGGTGAGAGGGATGGCAGAGGGGAACTCTGGCAAGTTCGCATAGTGATGTCATCAGAAGTCTGGCAACAATGCAGACTGCACCTGAACTGTCCTTGTTATATTACTTATACCTCAACATGAATATAACACAGCGATTATCATTACTATTATTGTTATTGTTCCTTTTGTAAGAAACGTGATTTGTTGTAGGGATACAAGTGTTTGGTGATACACTTTTTAAAAAATTACGAAGTTCGAAAGCAGTACAAGTATACCTTTATCTGCTGCTTCAGCCAGTTATGCTGATGCTGCTGCTCGTTGGCTGGCGCACTGTTGTGGTAAACTGGCTCATTTTCCCGAAGATGTTTATGAAGTGCATTGCACGAGAGAGGCATTTGTAACGTTTAAGTCTGTATTTCAGTCATGCAGAAGATAAAGTCATTTACCTTTAGGATGTATGCTTCATCGTTGTAGTCCAATTAAAATTACTTGATAGTTCACGTCTTTCACTGACTGTCCACTGACTGTCACTTCAAAGACGCTGTTAATGTGTAACACGGAGCAATGTTGGAAACGGCCATCACAAGGTATGAAGGAAATGGTTGGTTGGTTGGTTGATTGCTTGGGGTGAGGGGACCAAACAGCGAGGACATCGGTCCCATCGGATTAGGGAAGGTTGGGGGAGGAAGTCAGCCATGCCCTATCAAAGGAACCATCGCGGCATTTGCCTGAAGGGATTTAGAGAAATCGCGGAAAACCTAAGTCAGTTGGGCGGACGCGGGTTTGAATCGTCGTCCTCCCGAATGCGAGTCCAGTGTGCTAACCACTGCGCCACCTCGCTCGGTATGAAGGAATGAGAGATGTTCTATCGACAACTGACTTTAACTGATCAATGGCTAAACTGCAGTAGACGACACGTTTTGTAACCCAGAATTTAAACTTGTTTCCTAACCTAACCAAAACCTCATGATGCGCAGTGTGTCTGAGGAAACAATGTGCAGCAGAACTAAAATCAGGATCTCTTTGTTCACAGCGTTTAAGGCTAACCTCTAAGAGCAAACTCAAAACAGAAAATTTTCAGTTTAAGCAAGAAAAGCAAACTGTAATTTCTCATTGTCATTGGTTACCTTCACACTGGCGACACAGACTGCCTCGTTACCAACCAATAAGCAGTCCTAGTTGGCACTTGGTTGCATATTACAGGCGACACAAGCAGATTTCAAACGAAAAAAGAGGTAGGAAGAAAATAAGAGCAACTAATAAAATTGAAATACTAATGATAATGACGCTGCAAAGTATTACAAATAAAAACCCATTCACTGAATAAACATAATAATCAAAGTCTGTTGATTAGATTCAGAAAATTAAAAGAAATTGCTGTGTTTACCAGATTCATACCTACGACTTTCAACAGGGCAGGTGCGCTATGCCATTGCACTGCGGAAGGTTGTTGTATTTAAGACTCTTGTGCCCTGTCACAATGATTAATTGCCGCCTTCAAAAATTCAGCTTCACACAACGTCGTGAGAAACTTATCTAATGTAATCCAACCTCTGTGATTACAGTAGCTGTATATGTGGCGGCTGAATCACAGCCGGTGTGGAAGAATCCATTAGTGTTTGGTATGAAACGTATGTATTTTGTTGTGTGTGTGTGTGTGTGTGTGTGTGTGTGTGTGTTGTTTTTTGGTGTGGTTATTGTGTGTGATGAAATACAAAATAAAAGGATGAGATCCAAGATTCGGGATCCAAACACATCAAGAAAGGAAACTGGACAAGGAATTGCAAGTGAACCGATTAATTGTTGTGGTAGTTTGGCAATGTCAAATGGTCGGGGTGATGTTGAGCAATCTGATTGAAGGAAACCAGCTACAATGCAGGATGTGTCAACTATCAAGTAATTTAATCGGACAATAATCAGTTTGTCTGCAGTTTGTAAATACTTGAATGACTCGTAGAAAAATGTAAATAATAGATACATCAGGAGAAGGTTAACAAACCAGGCTGTTTATCCTGCAAAACATAACTGACTTCTGCAAAATAAATTAATTTAATGAGAAGGCACTGTTGTTAGACAGTGAACTAATACTTTTGAGGACTGCAGTTCACATCCTAATCTGGTCATTCAGATTCAGATTTTTGTGATTTACCTGTATCGCTTAAAGTGAATGCTGAAATAGTTCCTTTGAAAGGGCATGGCCGATCTCCTTTCCCATCCATTCCAATATGAGCTTGTGTTCTGTCTGTAATGACCTTGTTTTCAGCAGGACATTGAACCCTAATCTGTCTTGCTTGCTTCATAATAAAATTAGAATAACATTTTCAATTCATTGTTAACGAAGATAAGTATTTTTTCATATGGTACTATGGTTCCTGGAAGAGTAATGGACGTCTCAGAAAATTGCCATCAGATTCCTTACAATAAATCAAAATTTATATAGTCTGAGTAAAACGTAACGAATATAGTTAAGAAATTTTTAGTGCAATTGTGTTAGAGGTCACATGATGCATCAGTCATTGCTGCACATATTCATAATTTTTTTTGTTTTGTTGAAATCATGACTCGCCACACACAGCGAAATTACTGTATCCTGAAAATCTTACTTGTACGCACGGGGCACAAAGAGCTTATCATATTAAGCACATCTATCACTACTATAGATAGGTACCTCCTTCAGACACTGGAAAACACAACAAGAGTCCTACCACTCTGATCCTACATTTGGGTAATCAACTTTCAGTGACATCCTTTTTCATGCTGCAGGTCTCTTCCACCGAGCGATATCGCAGAGCGGTGTAGCGTGGATGGCTTGGGCTGCGCCACAAAGTGGGGCTGGGGCAGTGCGAAATGCGCGCAAGTTGGCGACACTGGTCGGATGCCCCACAGAGCCCAGCACCGCTCTCGTCGACTGTCTAAGGGGCGTCGACGACCACAAGCTCATTGCGGCACAACAAAAGTTCGAGGTTGGTTCCTTACTATTCGTTTCACTGAATCTCACTACAATAATGACCCACAGTGTCCAATATAAAATAAAACACGGAAATTCACAATGACAGTAGACCAGTCGATAAAAGTATGACATAGATGACAAATACAGATACAAATAAGTGAACAGTATGTATCTAATCATATATGGGTTTCGTAGATACTATTTACCAGGTAGTTTCATGTTTCTGATTGATTGGCACTTACTTCTAGAGAACATGGAGACAACAAAGGTAACTTGTATCTGTTAGGTTCACACAGAAACTCAGGTCACGTCAAAGGTCAGATAGAAAAATGGATGCATGTTTCTTGAGCGCAATGAGAAATTCCCGAGTTCCATATTCCTGATGCAGCTTATGAGCAGCATTAACAGAAAGCTGCCTGGGTGTTTCTGTATTTATCTGCATAAATCATCGCTGTGTTGCCAGGGACATAGCAGTGTTTAATTGCCGTCGATCAGGGACTATGCAGAAGCACTGTTCTGATTTTTAATACTGTATCACTTCTTTCCGTTAAATTAAATTCGAGTTTTAGAATTTTTTATTTTACTCCAAAGTGATCATTATCCTTTGCTCAACTTTTTTATTTAGTACTAACAATGGATAAATATTATTTCATCACTTACATTCTGTAATGATAAACACAATGTGGATACACAGAAATGAAAGATATGGAATCGGGAATATTTTAAAGAAATGGATGTTTATTGCAAAATTTTGAATTGGAATTGTTTGAGTGTTGCAAGAAAATGCATACAGTAGTGTTGTTGATATTAGTTGTGGTGGTCTTCATTGTGATGACTGGTTAGATGTAGCTCGCGAAGCTAGTCCACCAAGTGAAAGCTTCTTCATTTCTGCGTAGCTGTTGCATCCTACAGCCACCTGTAGTCAGGCTTTGGTCTTCCAAAAAATGGTTCAAATGGCTCTGAGCACTATGGGACTCAACTGCTGTGGTCATAAGTCCCCTAGAACTTAGAACTACTTAAACCTAACTAACCTAAGGACATCACACACATCCATGCCCGAGGCAGGATTCGAACCTGCGACCGTAGCGGTCGTGCGGTTCCAGACTGTAGCGCCTTTAACCGCTCGGCCACTCCGGCCGGCTTTGGTCTTCCACTGCAGGTTTTTTACCTGCCACACTATCACCCACTAACAAACTGATTACCCCTTTATTCCTCAGAATATAGCTTTTAGTCTACTTGTACCATAAATTTTACTTCTTCCCTAAGCGACTCCGTATCTTATTATCAGTTATCTGATATAACCATCAGCATCCTTCTTTAGGACTACATTTCAGAGGTTTCTGTTCTCTCCCTGCCTGTAATTTTTGTCAAGAACTTTTCACCTCTGTATAAGGCTAAACACCAGACAAATTCAGGAAATATTTCTTAAAACCTAAATTTTTATTGAATTTTAAGATACTCATCTTTTCCAGAAAAGCTTGTTATGCTGTTGTAAGTCGGCAATCTATATTCTCTTCTGCCATCATCAGTTACGTTTGCTGCCTCTATCATCAAAACTCGACTGAAGCTTTTACTGTCTCATTTCCTAATCTAATTCCCTCAGCATCTCCTAACTTAATTTGACTACTTTTCATTACCCTTGTTAAACTTTTATTGATGAACACCCTACAATTTCTTTTCAGGTACTATGGGCCCTTAGGGAAATGGCAGCAAGAGAGGGGAAGAAAACCAATGTGCACTCCGTGTGCATACCGGGGGGAGTCATTCCAGATGTGGAAAGGGTCCTTCCGGATGCAATGAAGGGTACAGGGTGCACCCATCTGCAGGTGGTCGCTCATGTCGGCACCAATGATGTGTGTCGCTATGGATCGGAGGAAATCCTCTCTGGCTTCCGGCGGCTATCTGATTTGGTGAAGACTGCCAGTCTCGCTAGCGGGATGAAAGCAGAGCTCACCATCTGCAGCATCGTCGACAGGACTGACTGCGGACCTTTGGTACAGAGCCGAGTGGAGGGTCTGAATCAGAGACTGAGACGGTTCTGCGACCGTGTGGGCTGCAGATTCCTCGACTTGCGCCATAGGGTGGTGGGGTTTCGGGTTCCGCTGGATAGGTCAGGAGTCCACTACACGCAACAAGCGGCTACACGGGTAGCAGGGGTTGTGTGGCGTGGGCTGGGCGGTTTTTTAGGTTAGATGGCCTAGGGCAAGTACAGAAAGGGCAACAGCCTCAACGGGTGCGGGGCAAAGTCAGGACATGCGGGGACCAAGCAGCAATCGGTATTGTAATTGTCAACTGTCGAAGCTGCGTTGGTAAAGTACCAGAACTTCAAGCGCTGATAGAAAGCACCGAAGCTGAAATCGTTATAGGCACAGAAAGCTGGCTTAAGCCAGAGATAAATTCTGCCGAAATTTTTACAAAGGTACAGACGGTGTTTAGAAAGGATAGATTGCATGCAACCGGTGGTGGAGTGTTCGTCTCTGTTAGTAGTAGTTTATCCTGTAGTGAAGTAGAAGTGGATAGTTCCTGTGAATTATTATGGGTGGAGGTTACACTCAACAACCGAACTAGGTTAATAATTGGCTCCTTTTACCGACCTCCCGACTCAGCAGCATTAGTGGCAGAACAACTGAGAGAAAATTTGGAATACACTTCACATAAATTTTCTCAGCATGTTATAGTCTTAGGTGGAGATTTCAATTTACCAGATATAGACTGGGACACTCAGATGTTTAGGACGGGTGGTAGGGACAGAGCATCGAGTGACATTATACTGGGTGCGCTATCCGAAAATTACCTCGAGCAATTAAACAGAGAACCGACTCGTGGAGATAACATCTTGGACCTACTAATAACAAACAGACCCGAACTTTTCGACTCTGTATGTACAGAACAGGGAATCAGTGATCATAAGGCCGTTGCAGCATCCCTGAATATGGAAGTTAATAGGAATATAAAAAAAAGGGAGGAAGGTTTATCTGTTTAGCAAGAGTAATAGAAGGCAGATTTCAGACTACCTAACAGATCAAAACGAAAATTTCTGTTCCGACACTGACAATGTTGAGTGTTTATGGAAAAAGTTCAAGGCAATCGTAAAATGCGTTTTAGACAGGTACGTGCCGAGTAAAACTGTGAGAATACATTTCACATAAATTTTCTCAGCATGTTATAGTCTTAGGTGGAGATTTCAATTTACCAGATATAGACTGGGACACTCAGATGTTTAGGACGGGTAGTAGGGACAGAGCATCGAGTGACATTATACTGGGTGCACTATCCGAAAATTACCTCGAGCAATTAAACAGAGAACCGACTCGTGGAGATAACATCTTGGACCTACTGATAACAAACAGACCCGAACTTTTCGACTCTGTATGTACAGAACAGGGAATCAGTGATCATAAGGCCGTTGCAGCATCCCTGAATATGGAAGTTAATAGGAATATAAAAAAAAGGGAGGAAGGTTTATCTGTTTAGCAAGAGTAATAGAAGGCAGATTTCAGACTACCTAACAGATCAAAACGAAAATTTCTGTTCCGACACTGACAATGTTGAGTGCTTATGGAAAAAGTTCAAGGCAATCGTAAAATGCGTTTTAGACAGGTACGTGCCGAGTAAAACTGTGAGAATACATTTCACATAAATTTTCTCAGCATGTTATAGTCTTAGGTGGAGATTTCAATTTACCAGATATAGACTGGGACACTCAGATGTTTAGGACGGGTGGTAGGGACAGAGCATCGAGTGACATTATACTGGGTGCACTATCCGAAAATTACCTCGAGCAATTAAACAGAGAACCGACTCGTGGAGATAACATCTTGGACCTACTGATAACAAACAGACCCGAACTTTTCGACTCTGTATGTACAGAACAGGGAATCAGTGATCATAAGGCCGTTGCAGCATCCCTGAATATGGAAGTTAATAGGAATATAAAAAAAAGGGAGGAAGGTTTATCTGTTTAGCAGGAGTAATAGAAGGCAGATTTCAGACTACCTAACAGATCAAAACGAAAATTTCTGTTCCGACACTGACAATGTTGAGTGTTTATGGAAAAAGTTCAAGGCAATCGTAAAATGCGTTTTAGACAGGTACGTGCCGAGTAAAACTGTGAGAATACATTTCACATAAATTTTCTCAGCATGTTATAGTCTTAGGTGGAGATTTCAATTTACCAGATATAGACTGGGACACTCAGATGTTTAGGACGGGTGGTAGGGACAGAGCATCGAGTGACATTATACTGGGCGCACTGTCGCAGTACTCCATCCTCAAAAAAAAAAAAAAAAAGTTCAGATAGCTCTGAGCACTATGGGACTTAACATCTATGGTCATCAGTCCCCTAGAACTTAGAACTACTTAAACCTAACTACCCTAAAGACATCACACACATCCATGCCCGAGGCAGGATTCGAACCTGCGACCGTAGCGGTCACACGGTTCCAGACTGAAGCGCCTAGAGCCGCACGGCCACACCGGCCGGCTATTGCATCCTCTATACCATCATAATTCATTTTCTTCTTTCCATAATACTGTTCTTTCTTTTATATACCCTTCAGTAAATTCTTTCATCCTTTCAGCTTTCCTTTCTGTACAAGAACTAACTTCCCATCTGAGCCCTTGACGTTCGTACAGATGCTTGTATTTTTCTCCAATTATGTTATTCAGGTCACCTCTCTTTTTGCATGCTTCTACAGGATTAAATTTCTCCTCTGGCTATTCTTTCTTTGCTGATTTGCCCCTTCTGTCAATCTCACTTTGTAGATACAGGGTGTTTCAAAAATGACCGGTATATTTGAAACGGCAATAAAAACTAAACGAGCAGCGATAGAAATACACCGTTTGTTGCAATATGATTGGGACAACAGTACATTTTCAGGCAGACAACTTTCGAAATTACAGTAGTTACAATTTTCAACAACAGATGGCGCTGCGGTCTGGGAAACTCTATAGTACGATATTTTCCACATATCCACCATGCGTAGCAATAATATGGCGTAGTCTCTGAATGAAATTACCCGAAACCTTTGACAACGTGTCTGGCGGAATGGCTTCACATGCAGATGAGATGTACTGCTTCAGCTGTTCAATTGTTTCTGGATTCTGGCGGTACACCTGGTCTTTCGAGTGTCCCCACAGAAAGAAGTCACAGGGGTTCATGTCTGACGAATAGGGAGGCCAATCCACGCCGCCTCCTGTATGTTTCGGATAGCCCAAAGCAATCACACGATCATCGAAATATTCTTTCAGGAAATTAAAGACGTCGGCCGTGCGATGTGGCCGGCACCATCTTGCATAAACCACGAGGTGTTCGCAATGTCGTCTAAGGCAGTTTGTACCGCCACAAATTCACGAAGAATGTCCAGATAGCGTGATGCAGTAATCGTTTCGGATCTGAAAAATGGGCCAATGATTCCTTTGGAAGAAATGGCAGCCCAGACCAGTACTTTTTGAGGATGCAGGGACGATGGGACTGCAACATGGGGCTTTTCGGTTCCCCATATGCGCCAGTTCTGATTATTGACGAAGCCGTCCAGGTAAAAATAATCTTCGTCAGTAAACCAAATGCTGCCCACATGCATATCGCCGTCATCAATCCTGTGCACTATATCGTTAGCGAATATCTCTCGTGCAGCAATGGTAGCGGCACTGAGGGGTTGCCGCGTTTGAATTTTGTATGGATGGAGGTGTAAACTCTGGCGCATGAGATGATACGTGGACGTTGGCGTCATTTGGACCGCAGCTGCAACACGGTGAACGGAAACCCGAGGCCGCTGTTGGATCACCTGCTGCACTAGCTGCGCGTTGCCCTCTGTGGTTGCCGTACGCGGTCGCCTTACCTTTCCAGCACGTTCATCCGTCACGTTCCCAGTCCGTTGAAGTTTTTCAAATAGATCCTTTATTGTATCGCTTTTCGGTCCTTTGGTTACATTAAACCTCTGTTGAAAACTTCGTCTTGTTGCAACAACACTGTGTTCTAGGCGGTGGAATTCCAACACCAGAAAAATCCTCTGTTCTAAGGAATAAACCATGTTGTCTACAGCACACTTGCACGTTGTGAACAGCACACGTTTACAGCAGAAAGACGACGTACAGAATGGCGCACCCACAGACTGCGTTGTCTTCTATATCTTTCACATCACTTGCAGCGCCATCTGTTGTTGAAAATTGTAACTACTGTAATTTCGAAAGTTTGTCCGCCTGAAAATGTACTGTTGTCCCAAGCATATTGCAACAAACGGTGTATTTCTATCACTGCTCATTTAGTTTTTATTGCCATTTCAAATATACCGGTCATTTTTGAAACACCCTGTATGTATATTGCTTTTTTTTCTACTTCATAGACTTTATTTTTATATCTTTTCCTTTCGTCCATTAAATTCAATATATCATGTGTTAGACAAGAATTTCTATTGAATTCGGATTCTTTGCCAAATAGTTAATTGTTGCTTTCATTACTTCATCTCTGAAAGATAGCAGTTTGTATTTTATTGTGTCCCATTCCAAAGTTTCAGTCGAAAGTTTTCTAATGCTTATTTTGTAACTCTCAACAACCTCTAGCTCCGTCAAATCATCTAGGTCTTACCTCCAGTATTTCGTACTTTTCTGACATTTGTTCAGTTTTAATCTGCAATTCATAGCCAGTAAAGTACGGTCAGACTCCTTTTCCACTCCTGGAAACGTTTTGGATTTAAAATTCGGTTTCCCTGTCTCACCATTACGTAATTTATTAAGAACCCCTCGTGTCTCCAGACCTTTTCCGCATATTCAAATCTATTTCATTATTCTTCAACCAGCTTTTTGCAGTGATTAAACTGTGCTCACTACAAAACTCTATTATCTCTAGTTCCCTTTCAGTCGTGGTGTAAACTCAGCTTGCACTGCGTTCTCAACTATGATTTTTCCTAGAATGGGTGGATATTGGCTTTAAATGTACACTCCTGGAAATGGAAAAAAGAACACATTGACACCGGTGTGTCAGACCCACCATACTTGCTCCGGACTCTGCGAGAGGGCTGTACAAGCAATGATCACACGCACGGCACAGCGGACACACCAGGAACCGCGGTGTTGGCCGTCGAATGGCGCTAGCTGCGCAGCATTTGTGCACCGCCGCCGTCAGTGTCAGCCAGTTTGCCGTGGCATACGGAGCTCCATCGCAGTCTTTAACACTGGTAGCATGCCGCGACAGCGTGGACGTGAACCGTATGTGCAGTTGACGGACTTTGAGCGAGGGCGTATAGTGGGCATGCGGGAGGCCGGGTGGACGTACCGCCGAATTGCTCAACACGTGGGGCGTGAGGTCTCCACAGTACATCGATGTTGTCGCCAGTGGTCGGCGGAAGGTGCACGTGCCCGTCGACCAGGGACCGGACCGCAGCGACGCACGGATGCACGCCAAGACCGTAGGATCCTACGCAGTGCTGTAGGGGACCGCACCGCCACTTCCCAGCAAATTAGGGACACTGTTGCTCCTGGGGTATCGGCGAGGACCATTCGCAACCGTCTCCATGAAGCTGGGCTAGGGTCCCGCACACCGTTAGGCCGTCTTCCGCTCACTCCCCAACATCGTGCAGCCCGCCTCCAGTGGTGTCGCGACAGGCGTGAATGGAGGGACGAATGGAGACGTGTCGTCTTCAGCGATGAGAGTCGCTTCTGCCTTGGTGCCAATGATGGTCGTATGCGTGTTTGGCGCCGTGCAGGTGAGCGCCACAATCAGGACTGCATACGAGCGAGGCACACAGGGCCAACACCCGGCATCATGGTGTGGGGAGCGATCTCCTACACTGGCCGTACACCACTGGTGATCGTCGAGGGGACACTGAATAGTGCACGGTACATCCAAACCGTCATCTAACCCATCGTTCTACCATTCCTAAACCGGAAAGGGAACTTGCTGTTCCAACAGGACAATGCACGTCCGCATGTATCCCGTGCCACCCAACGTGCTCTAGAAGGTGTAAGTCAACTACCCTGGCCAGCAAGATCTCCGGATCTGTCCCCCATTGAGCATGTTTGGGACTGGATGAAGCGTCGTCTCACGCGGTCTGCACGTCCAGCACGAACGCTGGTCCAACTGAGGCGCCAGGTGGAAATGGCATGGCAAGCCGTCCACAGGACTACATCCAGCATCTCTACGATCGTCTCCATGGGAGAATAGCAGCCTGCATTGCTGCGAAAGGTGGATATACACTGTACTAGTACCGACATTGTGCATGCTCTGTTGCCTGTATCTATGTGCCTGTGGTTCTGTCAGTGTGATCATGTGATGTATCTGACCCCAGGAATGTGTCAATAAAGTTTCCCCTTCCTGGGACAATGAATTCACGGTGTTCTTATTTCAATTTCCAGGAGTGTAGTTTTAAGAACTTCTCCAGGAAAAGAAGAAGGAAGAAAAAAATTTAAAGCCGTATTTATCAAGCCGCAATTTGTCTCGCTACAAGTCGGTTTACGTATAGTTATTCCATTCAAACCACAGCACTGTCGATTTGCGGACTTAATCTCGAGAATATTTGGTAATCTCAAGTAAAGACTATACCCTTTCGCTGTTCATTGGAAGAATAAAGAATAAGAAAGATAAAGAAATGAATAATATCCTTTGTTGGTTGGTATACTACAAAAAATCGTAAAACACTACTGGAAGGATATAGTTTTATCGCGATTCCCCACTAAAACAATGTACCTTGATTAGTGAATAGTTTCATGCCAATGTCGTCTTGCTGTGCAGTTCCCAATCGGAATTTTATTCTGAGTTAGAGGAGCGAGATCTAGAGAAGAATAACATCCCGATATCCATATTAAGACACCTTATAAATTTAGCTCCTATGTTCACGAATTTAAGCATTTAAATTTGTAACTATCCGTTTAACTTGTAGGTAATACCAATGGGACACAGTGTAGTCACTGACTGGTATCATTTGATGCCATCAATTCATTGCAGTTTGAGAGTGAAACTGGTATTCACAATAAACTTAAAATCAAAACTGATTTATATTATTCTATAACGAATCTACTCTTGACGGATACAGGCTTGATAAGTAAGACAAATCTTTCGAAACAGTTAAGTAATTATCAAAATAAGTAACTGAAATAACTAAAAAGTAAGTGACTTATAAAGAAAATTCTACACGTAACGTTCTTGCTCTCTCTGTCTCTCTCTGCGACATCTTTGGGGATAGAAGAATACGGAATATAATATTCACCATATCATTATGTTTTTCTAGTCTTGCTAAGATATTCTTGGATTAAATGTGATATTTACTAACTGATACGTGTGATAGATATTCTTCACCGGCTAGACATGTCACACGCGTGAAATTTTTTTCAGGCGAAATGAAATAAAAGTATGTTTGAGGTTCTAACGATTATAGGAATTCGATGAATAGAGATGGTTGAAATGAAGAGCGCCTATCAAAGCAAGTAATGCATTTTTTCTGTAGATTAGTTTCCCAGCGTTTAACGCATTTTTATTATGACTTCTGTGCTAGAGCATTACTGTATCATGATGGGTTTATGATTTTGTTGCAGGCGTCGTTCTTGACTCCTGTTATACCATTCCGGCCAACAGTCGAGGCTGACCGGAAAGGCGCGTTTCTACCCAGACATCCACTGAACTTGGAACCCCACACAGCTCTACCGTGGTTGGTAGGGGTCACTAAAGATGAAGGATGCTTGTTCACAGCAGGTGACTTTTTTTCGCTATGATGACGACAATGATAACAGATAGGTGATATGGTGTAAGTTATAACGATATAAATCGAGATGCCGTGTACATTAGTTACGTAATATGAATAATTGTTCAGAATCTGCACACAGTATTATTTTCCACGTAATGCATCGGCTATGGTATATTAGCAGTTTCTGGAAGGAAAGACATTTACGTTTCTTTCAGTGTTGACATGCTTCCCAAATAAACTGAAGCTTAATATACTGTTGTTGTGGTTTTAACTGCTAGTACAGCCTGTAGACTGAGACTGTTACACATAATGGCTTCAAAATCCTTATCATAGCTTTTGCGTCCTATCGTATGACATTCTGAACGAGGCCGCCCATTGGTCGAGGTACTATGCTGACGATGTTGTGTTTAAGACACAAGCATCTGATTAGTTCAATATTAGAATATTTGTGGTAGGATTTGTACAATGAAAGAACCAAAACAACTTGACGCTCTTTCTCTCGGAGAATTGTACGTGGATGATGCTTTTGGAGACAAAGAAGTCGCGACGCTAGAAAATTGTAGCGAAGTGTAGGAAGACCTGGAGATGATCGACGCTTGGTGCAGCCCCTCACGATGAACAAATGCAGCGTATTGCGAATACATGGACACAATAAACCCTTTATTGTAAAACTACAATTGCAGAACAGCCACTGGAAGCAGTTGCATCCATAAAATATCTAGGAGTATACGAATTTACGGATTTTAATGGAAAGATCACATAAAATTAATTGCGAGTAACGTGGATGCAAGAATGAGATTTATTGGAACAATCCTCAGGAAATGTAGTCCATCAACAAAGAGAGTAATTTACAAAACATTGGTTCGAAAAATACTTGAATGTTGCTCGTCAGATAGCACTGATAGATGAAATAGAGATGGTCCAAAGAAGCTCAGCGCGTTTCCGTTTCGTTACAGTTTCATTCAGTAAGCATGAAAGAGTCACAAAGACGATCAACCAACTCCAGTGGGAGATGCTGCGAGAGAAAGGTTCTGCATCACGGTATAGTTTATTGTTAAAGTTGTGAGTCAGTGCGTCCCTAGAAGAGCCAACAAGTTCAGGATGTTTAAAAAAACGTGGCGAATACTTTGAGAGGTGGTAGTAGTACTCATCGAAACAAGAAAATAAGCTCAATGAGCATGGGTCCGGAAATGCATACTTTTTGCGATAAACAACCATTTACAGGAGGTGTTGAATGTGGCGTCCATTCATGACAAGCACCCCTCTGCCCTCTGGCGTAAGGAATGACACACCTTTGTAGTATACCCAGTTGTTGCTGTCTGCTGGCACGCATTGAAGACGCAACATTGTAGCGTCCGGACATCGTTGACTGGCGTCGTATAGACCAATTCCTTCAAATGTTCCCATAACCAAAAGTCTATGGGACTGAGATCTGGGGAACGAGAAGGGCAAGGTGTCCCGCCCCCCCCCCCCCCCCCCCGCCTCATCCCCCTCCCCAACCAAACGACAAATCCAGCGGTTCTGAAATGTCGTGTCAGATGTTCGCGCACATTGTGATGAAAGTGTGCTGGTGGGCCATCATGCATGAACCACATATGTATTCGTTGCTGCAGTGGCACAGCCTCCAGCAAAGTACGCAATTCATTAATGAGAAATTCCAAATAATGCACCCGAGTTAACCTTTCTGGTAGCACGTATGGCCCTACTAATCTACTGGCAAGGGCGCCAGCCGATGCGTTGACTGAGAACCAGTGTTGATGCCCTCTTTCCTAACTTGCAAAGGGGATTTCAACCTGCGCAAGCATGCTGGTATGGAAATTCACAACATCATCTCTCGTGAATCCTGCCCCATCGATAAATAAAATCTTGGATATGAACAGTGGATCTGCGGCACCCTTCTGCAACTGCCATTGACAGAGCCGCTGTCTGCTATGATGATCCTGTGGTCTTAGGGCCTGAACACACTCTAGATGATATGGGTATGGCAGTTGTTCATGAAGTACTCCACAGATAAGAGAATGAGACACGTTTTCTGCTGCTGATGTTCGTCGCACACTGGTCCCAGGGGTTTCTTCCACTGAATGTAGCACCCGCTCCTCCATGTCAGGCGTGCAGACTGTGCGGGGTCTTCCACTGTCAGTCTTCCGAGATTCAAGGGAACCTGTGTCCCTCAGACGTTGGAAAAGTCTGCCAAATAGCTTATCAGAGGGCACTCTGCGCTGTGGATACTTTTCGGCGTAGAGGGCATGGGCTCGCAGGCTGCATCCATTTGTTAAACAATAGCAAAATATCATATCGACTATTTCACTTGTCGAGTAGTAGGCTTCCATTGGTAACAAGTGGTGGAGGAGAAGAAATGTACTACACCATTTGTACGTAAAACAGTGCAATGACAATAAACAAGTAAGTGAATCCGCATTTGGAAGACGGTAAAACACCATAGTACGTACCCTGAGTTGACAATACTGTAGAATAACGCACACTAACACGACGAAAACTAACGCAGCCTACAACCCGACTCGAACCACACAACTGGCTGCAGACCACCTAGTGGTAGGTAGAGAAGTGGGAGTAAGACATCTTAGTACCCTGGCGACACATTTGACGGAGCGTCAATGCGCTACTGTGCTAATATCCGCAACCAAGTGTCGTGCAGACCTTCCTATAAACATGCGTTTATCTTGGAAAGTATGCGTTCCCGGATCCATGTTTATTGGACTTATTTTTCTTGTTTCGATGAGTGCTATCGCCTCTCAAAGTATCATACTTTTTTTTTAACACTTCGTATATTGCTCTCTCCTAGTGTGTCTCGCGAAAAGACCGTGAAAATATTGTTAGCGAGATTCGAGCCCATACGAGGGTTTACCGGAAGTCGTTCTTCCAGCTAACTACTTGCTACTGCAACAGGAAAGGGGAAAAGTGACAGTGGTCACAAACTACCCTCCACGCACACCGTAAGAAGAGTTGCGGAGTATAGATGTAGATGTTGAATATCTCCATATGTCCGTGGGATTACGATCCATAGGAAATAGAACGGTTGCCTTGTAGATTTCTGGAGAACGCGGACGTTATATCCTACTATTTGTTACTGAAATTTCATGTCATTGTCAGGCCACATTTGCTATACTGGCTGAATTGATCAAGGCTGTTACGGTTTTTGGGTTTATTAGATTGCTACCAATATCCTAATGAATATCACAACAAATTGACACTTAAAAATTTTATCAGTACCTTCTGTGAATGTTTGGATATTGATCTTTAGTAACTATATGCACTAGGAGGTATTATGTCTTGTTGTGTTTTCCAGCTCTAGCCTTAAATAGCACACTATTGCAAGAATTTCAGCACGACGGCAAGAAAATCCTTCCCATGTCTCTATCTTACGATGTGTCGCCGCAAGTCGAATTCATTACAGAGAAGATATACAATTTCTACTTCCCGTCTGGGGAACTTACTTACAGCAAAATCACTGAGGTAAGCAGATCTTTTTAGAATTCTGAGTCACATATCTTTCTGAGTTTTTCGTGTAAGTGTGCTATTCAAGATGTGCTTTCTGAGAAATTTATGGAAAAATGCTTTACTGTGTAACAATTTCTCAACGTTTCAGCCGTTTCAACAGGTGCAAATTCCTTAGGAGCAAAATATGACACCAAAATAAAACAGGAATTAATCCATCTATTGTTAACAAAACAGACAGCTAAGTAATTTAAAGTATAGGCTGATCTATCTATTCCAGACGTTAGACTTGGAATATCATGCCTTGTAAATAGATCACCAACAAATTAGTCGCTAATTATTCTTCCCGCAGTAGTGATAATAGCCAAAACGCAATGTACAACATGGATGGCGTAAGCGTGTACGATATTATTAAAGACTCTCTCAGAATTGAAAGAGAAGAGGTTGTAATTAAGATCTTCCACCACTTCAACAGGTTGTAATTGTAACTATTAACAAGTACTGCGGATCTTCAGTGATCTTATCTTACTCTCTTATTAGTTGTACTGTTAGATGGTTATCAGGATCTGATTCTGCAGGTATTTTATGGTAGCGACTCTGAAGTGCTGCAATTATATATACTCCCTCGCAATTCCTACTAAGAGTTTAAGTTTCGCAACATTATCAATAATGCCAATTTTCAAATGTCTAGAATGCAAAATAAGTGTAAACAGTAACACTGGCACCACGATAGAACTAAATATTAGATTCATAATTGGGCAGTGTACACACTTTTGAAGAGCAAAACAAGGAAGGAAAGTAAATAAAACTGCACAGAACAATCGACTTCGCTGTATAAAAGCGAAAGTTGGACACTTATGCAAAAAGAGGCTTCGACAGTGCAGTCCACTGAAGTGACTTTTCTTTGATTTGTTAAGAAATATTTCATGGAAAATAAAGAACGAAAATGTATGGGTAGATGTAAATTAATACGGCGGCATGTATTAGGTGAGTACATCTCCTTCTGGCAAGAGAGTGCTAGAAAGACACAAAAGATGGACAACAGAACAGGGAGGTGGTGATATTTATTATTTCATGTTCTGCATAAACTTTTACCTCACTTAATTTCCCTGGACTTTACATTTTCAAAATTTATTTTACAAACAGGAAAATCACACTGCATTTGCAGTAATGACTTGCGTACCAACCAGAGCATAAAAATGAACGGTTTTTAACATGACAAACTAAATTTTGACTACTGCATTCCTTTTTATTGTTGATACCATTTGAATAATTTTATTTTATACAATGGATTTCCAGATATTTGAACGGAAACCTGAGAAAAACGCATCACTGACACTCTTCAGGCACACGATGACGCAACCATGTTAGGTAATGCACTACCGCATACATACTAAAAAGGTAACAATGTAACCATAATCAGTGCATGGGCAGCGTTAAGACACTCCGTAAAATAGACTGTCAATGACTTTCAAATATTAAGTAAAAAATCGCAGTTATGTTCATCACCTTCAACTTCAGATATCCTCTTCCAGATTTAATCACGTTGTGTACGAACGTCATCTCTTTTTTGCAATGGAATGAAACAATAACATTTGATAATGAATAAAACATGAAACTAATAAATACAGCAGCTCTTTTTCGAACTGGGATGATACAATGTCCGAAGATGAGCCATTAAGTTCGAATTTTTTTTTTTTGTGTAATAAGCAACAAATAAATAGGAGTAGTATGATACTCACAAAGCTATCTGCTAACTAATGCAACTGTGATTTTCCATTTCTTTTCCTCTTTAGCTGTATTCTGATGCATTATTTAATTGGAACACGGATGAAGCTGTCAGGAAGTATAAAGACGTGGCTCCAGTGTATTACTACATGTTTTCATACCAGGGGGAGCTCGGGGCGGAAGCTTTGCTTGGAGTACAGGAAGATTTAGGTAAGAATCCACAGCAGATTCTTAACTGCATAAAAGGTAACAATGTAGTCTCTTCGGTAATCTTTTCAAACTGAATGTTGTGATGTTGCTTATTTGGAAAGTGAACTGATTTGAATTGTAGCTTTTAAAATATAGTTTTTGTCCTCTACTGCAGTGACGGTCTTTGATCAACAACACAGACTCGCAATACATCCTATCAACGAGCGTAAAGTGAAAGACCGTCGACGCTTCAAATTCTCGTATCCTCCTTATATCATCAACCAAGATTCAGTAACCGAGGCGGAACAGAAATTAAGACAAGGATTCACATTCGAAAGGAATGCAGTTCAAATCCTTGTTCGGGCATCGAGATTTAATTTTTCCGTCCTTTACGGTCACGGTCGATTTCTTTCCTTATTATTACCAATCATTAAATTCTAGTCTCTCTTCTTCTGTCTCACACGTTATAGTTTGGCGTTGGTGACGGCGAAGATGATTATGACAACGATGATGATGACGACGACATTTGAATAAGTCCTATTGTCTAAGTTGCTGTTTCTTAATATGTCTCTGCCACCGAAGAAGGACGGCATCCCCACTTTTGAGAAAATCCTTTTTTCTTGAGTCATCAGTCTTCTGACTGGTTGATGCGGTCTGTCACGAATTCCCCTCCTGTGCCAACCTTTTCATCTCCGAGTAGCACCTGCAACCTATGTCCTCAAATTATTTGCTAGTTGTATCCCAGCCTCTATCTCCCTCTACAGTTCTTACTCTCTACAGCTCCTTCTAGTAACATGGAAATTATTCTCTGATGTCTTAACAGATGTCCTATCATCCTGTACCTTCTTCTTGCCAGTGTTTTTCAAATATTCTTTTCTTCGCCGATTCAGCGGAGAGCCTCCTCATTCCTTATTTTATCAGTCCATCTAATTTTCAATATTCTTCTGTAGCACCACATCTCAAATGATGTGTTTTGTTTTCCCACAGACCACGTTTCACTGCCACACAATGCTGTGCTCCAAACGTACAGTCTCAGAAATTTCTTCCTCAGAGTAAGACGTATGTTTGATGTTAATGGACTTCTCTTGGCCAGGAATGCCCTTTTTGACAGTGCTAGTCTGCTTTTTATGTCCTCCTTGCTCCGTGCGCCATTGGTTATTTTACTACCAAGTTAGCAGAATTCCTTAATTTCGTGATCACCAGTTATAATGTTAAGTTTCTCACTATTTTCATTCCTGCTATTTCTTATTACTTTCCTACTTCTCCAGTTTACTCTCAGTCCATATTCTGTACTCATTAGACTGTTCAAGACCATTCAAAGTTCCTGTAGTTCTTCTTCACTTTCACTGAGGATAGAAATGTCATCAGCGAATCTTAGGATTGATATCCTTTCACCTTGAATTCTAATCCCACTCTTGAACCTCTTTTTTAATTTCTATCATAGCCCCCTTGACATACAGACTGAACAGCAGGGGCGAAGACTACCCTTTTTAAGGGGAGTAGGACGTC
Organism: Schistocerca serialis cubense; assembly: GCF_023864345.2. Classification (NCBI taxonomy): domain Eukaryota; kingdom Metazoa; phylum Arthropoda; class Insecta; order Orthoptera; family Acrididae; genus Schistocerca; species Schistocerca serialis. Next base: position 346,659,687 of record NC_064641.1, read on the forward strand.
AAACGGGTCGACTTGGAGCTGGAGAGGCATCACAGGACATTTTAATTTCCAGTGTCTATACTTTTGCAAATAAATTCATCAAACTTTGTCCGCATCCCCAGGAAGGATTCAGGATTTACATCCATTGCCGTGGAAGTTCGAAAACATAACAAAATAAATTTTTTTACGTGCGAAATTTCATCATTTTTTCACTTACTAATGGCTGCATTTGTTGCTATAGGTACACTTTTCTTCATAAGTTAGAGACATTCTTCGATGAATTTTTCACAGCATACATACCATACTCACAGGTGTATGAAACTCTAGAATTTATTTAATTTATGAAAAAACTTCATCTTTAGAAAAAACACAAATTTTATAGTTAATTACCTCAATTTTTACCACAGTTTTTAATAGATTTGGAAAATTCTAGAGTTTCATACACCTTTCAGTATGGTTTGTATGCTGTGCAAAATTCATCGAAGAATCTCTCTTACCTATGAAGAAAAGTGTACCTACAGCAGCAAATGCTGTCAGTAGTAAGTGAAAAAATGAAGAAATTCACATGTAAAAAAAAAAAAAATTATTTCATATGTTTTCGAACTTCCACTGCTAAGAGTGTGAATTCTGAATCCTTCCTGGTCATGCTGACAAAGTTTTATGAATTTATTTGTAAAAGTATAGATAGTGGAAATTAAAATGTTCAGTGGTGCATCTCCTGCTCCAAGTCGGCCTGTTTGACGTCCTACCCCCCTTAATTCGTGCAGTTCGTACTTGGTCTTCCACTCTCACTATTCTCCGTTGGTTCTTGTACATATTTTATATTTGGTAGTAAACCTTTCGGGATGTGAGGTCGTGGTCCAAGAGGCGCAGTCCTGCCGACTGTCGGCTAGACTGAGTTGAGGAGTGCCTCTGAGGATGTCCGCCCCAGTTCTGGACGAAACGTCAGGAACATAAGTGTTACTTGGACCACGACCCTACAACCCGAAAGGTTTACTAGCAGCTAAGTCATCCGGTCGTGAAAGCCTTCATTCTATGATCAGTTCATGACATCCAGTCTTACAAATTTACTGTCTCTGTCCAGATCATCCGCTCTCAAAAATCCGCCATCTCACTTCCCCACATCCACCACTGCGGGCGGCTCACCTCCAACTGCGCAACGCTACCCGCTGTTAACAGCCAACTGCCCAACACTACAATAGCCAACAACAATGCAAACCCGCCACAGACTGCACACAGCACAGCCAGTGATTTTCATACAGAGCGCTACGTGACGTTACCAATATAAAAACCTAAACAGCCTACTTACACAGCTTACAACCTATTTTCCTCAGTATATCGAATATCTTGCACCATTTTACATTGTCGAACGCTTTTTCCAGATCCACAAATCCTACGATCGTGTCTTCATTTTTCTTCGGTCTTGCTTCTGTTATCATCTGCAACGTCGGAATTAGGACTGTTGATAATTTCAAAAATGTCGGGAATCCGATATATCGATATTTGAAAATATATCATCATAAGTCCTCGATAAGTTGGAAAAAGTATCGAATATCGTTACGGCCATGGAGAAAATATCTATGTACTGGCCTATATAAAGATCGGCTGCACATTGTAATCTTACCGCTGGTTTTAGAGCTGTATATTTACATACTGAGTTCTTATTAGATATTCTGTACATCAATAAGCTGGCAGCATGCGTATCCTCCTTAGAGCAAGGATTGAAGGGAAAACGATGCACTTTCACGCTCGACGATAACCACTTTGTTGGCAATGGCAACTGCATGTAAGTGATACAATAAAAGTTGTCCGATGTGTCCATCATTTGGTTTCGTCACACATCGGATCTGTACAGAACCCTTCACGTCGACTTCCCTGTTTTTTCATTTCTGCGAACGCCAGCGACCTACCAACTGTAGTGTCAGAACTGCGGGGTGATGTTAAACATTGAAGTTTCTGTTGGTAGCGCCGACCGCCGATTACATCCAGCATTTTCCCTCAGACGTCTCCACCAACCATAAGGACCAATCTTGTCATTTAGAGTTTTGTTCATTATTTTCAGCAACTGTTTCTGAAGAATGCCGAAGTGAAGAAATAGCACATTAGTGAAATTGAAAATTGTTTTGTAACGCAACTGGTGTGGTATTTCCTCACATCGGATTCTTGTTATTCCATTCACTCCGCGACCCCCCCCCCCCCCCATTCCTCCCCACCCCCACCCCCACCCAGTGCAACAATAAGTAGTAAGACTCCTTCGCACTGTTAAAACTAAATTTTGTTTTACTACAACTTCAAAAGAACAATTTCAAATATTTACCGAAAATTGTGAAAAAAATATAATATGAAATAAAAATATCGCCATCCGATATTGCCATTTTGATATCGATATCTCGGTGAAAGAAATATCCCGGCTATATACCGATATTTTTTGGGGAATGTATCGACATATCGATACTGTATCAACGGCCCTAGTCGGAACTGCCTCTATGGTGCTTTTACCTTTCCTAAAGCCAAACTGATCGTCATGTAACATATCCCCAGTTTTCTTTTCCATTCTTCTGTATAATATTCTTGTCAGCAACTTCGATGCATGAGCTGTTGAGTTGATGGTGCGATAATTCTTGCACTTTTCGGCTCTTGCAGTGTGGGGAATTGTGTGGATGGTGTTTTTCGAAAACATTCTACACCCTAACGTGAACCAACGTAAATAACCGTTTTGTTGACACTTTACCCAATAATTTTAGAAACTGCGATGGAATGTTTTCTATCCCTTCTGCCATATTTGATTTTAAGTCTTTCAGAGCTCTTCTAAATTCTAACACTTGATCCACTATCTCTAACCCATCGGCTCCCGTTTATTCTATCACGTCATGGGTAAGTCCTCACCCTCGTGCATGTTTTCAATGAACTCTTTGCATTTATGCGCCCTCTCCTCTGCATTTACCAGTGGGATTCCTATTGTATTCTTAATGTTATCGCCTTTGCTTTTAATTTCAGCGAAGACTGTTTTGACTTTTTCTGTATGCTGAGTTAGTCCCTCCGACAATCGTTTCTCCTTCGATTTCTTCATATTTTCATGTAGCTATCTCTTCTTACAAGGGAACCTCCCCATCGCACCCCCCTCAGATTTAGTTATAAGTTGGCACAGTGGATAGGCCTTGAAAAACTGAACACAGGTCAATAGAGAAAACAGGAAGAAGTTGTGTGGAACTAGGAAAAAAATAAGCAAAATATACAAACTGAGTAGTCCATGCGCAACATATGCAACATCAAGGAGAACATGAGTTACGAGCGCCGTGGTCCCGTGGTTAACGTGAGCATCTGTGAAACGAGAGATCCTAGGTTCAAGTCTTCCCTCGAGTAAAAATTTTACTTTCTTTATTTTCGCAAAGTTATGATCTGTCCGTTCGTTCACTGACGTCTCTGTTCACTGTAATAAATTTAGTGTCTGTTTTGCGACCGCACCGCAAAACCGTGCGATTAGTAGGCGAAAGGACGTGCCTCTCCAATGGGAACCGAAAACATTTGATCGCAAGGTCATAGGTCAACCGATTCCTCCACAGGAAAACACGTCTGATATATTATATACGACACTGGTGACGGCATGTGCGTCACATGACAGGAATATGTTGTCGACCCACCTAATTTGTACACTTGGCGAATGGGTAAAAAGATTCTTCTACCTTGTCCGATTTAGGTTTTCTTGTGGATGTGATAATCACTCCCAAAAAAGTGATTAAAACATAAGAATTTGTCACATAAACTGCAACAAATGAATGCAACAGTTTCGCAGTCGCACAGTTTTCCCTGTGCTCTGTCAAAACTTATGTTTTTAACGTTTTCAAATTTTTCCGTGTGTAGACCGTCAAATCCTGCATATGTCCAAGCAAATCTGAACATGTCCTGGAATTTTGGAGAGCGAAGTTGATTATGTGTCAGTGCCTGAACTTTGATAACTGTCTGAAAATAAAAAATTAAACTTTTTACTCGAGGGAAGACTTGAACCAAGAACCTTTCGTTCCGCAGCTGCTCACGCTAACCACGGGACCACGGCGCCCATAATGCACTATAACCTTGATGTTGCATATATTGCGCATCACTACTCAGTTTGTATATTTTGCTTATTTTTTTCATAGTTCCACACAACTTCTTCCTGTTTTCTCGATTGATCTGTGTTCAGTTTTTCAAGGCCTATCCACTGTGCCAACTTGTAACTAAATCTGAGGGGGGTACGATGGGGATGTTCCCTTGTTAGCTTCCTCGAACTTCTTATTTATTTCATTCCTAAATGACTTGAATTTCTGAATTTCCCTGAACACTTTTGTACTTCCTTCTTTCGTCATTCAACTGAAGTATTTCTTCTGTTACCCATGTTTTCTTCTCAGCTGCCTTCCTTATACCTAAGCTTTTCTCTCTACTTTTTCTGATTAGCATTCATCTTCAATTGAACTGCCTACTGAGCAGTTCATTATCGCAGTATCTATAGCCTCAGATAACTTCAAGCGTATCTCTTCATTCCTTATTGTATCTCATTCCGTAGTACTTTCTTAGAAAATTCTACCACTCCGAATGGTCTGGACGGAATCTGAGAAGCATAACACGCCAATTTAGAACTGATAGAAATATGGCGTAGCTTTTCAATTGTGGTACACCCCATGTCGAACTCTTAAGGGCGTCGGCATGCACTATACTATATTTGATTCAGTATGATTCGAAGTGTTCAGTTCTGACTACTACTGAATTCCTGGGTGGATTGCTGGATGAGCTGTCACGAATGAGTCCTAAATGCCATTTTGCATGTATCGCAAGGGACTAGTATACTAGCGAAGGTTCGTCCAGCGTTAAACTAATGTCCTTAGCTACTCTCATCAGGAGAAGTAAGTCTGGAATTCTACGGGACGAAGAGTGGAATGTTGAATCCCTTAATCGTGCATGTCAGAGTACGTGAGAAGAGATATGGAAAGTAGCCGCAGTGGGAATCAGTGAAGCGTAGAAGAACAGCAATTCTGGTCTAGCGAGTAACGGGTTATCAATAGAAAATAAAAGAGGACTTACGTTGGAGTAGCTGTAGTACTGAATAAGGAGAGGAAATCTGAATGGCCTACTGTGAACAGCACAGTTAAGGCATTATCATAGGCAAGATCGACAAAAAGCCACAGCGACACATGCAGTTTACTAGCTCTGCAGGTGAGGAAGAGTTTGAAAAAAAAAGATGAAATAAATTTTTCAGTAGTTTATGGGAAATGAATATTTCTGATGGAACAGTGGAATTCAGTAGTAGCAAAAGAAGACTATAAAAAGTAGTAGGTGATGGACGGGTAAGAAGAAGTGAAAGACAAAATTTGGCACGAAGCACAATTTATTCATTGATATAACTTGGTTTAAGAAGTTTTAAGATTTGTGAAACCTCGTTTCTTGGAGGAATATAGAGAATGAAGTATGAATGGAAATTAATAATAGTTTTACGGTATGATTGAGGAATCACATTCGTGCCCATTTCCTCACTTATTTAATTCATATTAGCTCATTCATGTTAGCTCATTCTCGGGCCATTATCTTTCTGAAGTCAAGATTTCATGATAGCATTGTATAGCACGCCAGTGTTGGTGTTCCGACATCCCAGAAGCACCCAGAAAAGATCTTAATCATTAAGTTGGAATCTTTTGCGTTTCCCACGCTCGTGCACTGCTGGCTACTGCTCCATACGGTACACGCCCGGTTTTATGCCAACACGTACGAATCTCCAGGAAGTTGTATTTTTGCACGATTACCAGCTCCCTTTCCCTCGGAATCCTGTTGCGTAAGCTTTACGCGCAGATAATTCCCTTATCCTTGTTGTTAGTCGAGGCTTATTTCGAAACTTGATTCAGTTGCTCAGGAACAAAGCTATTCTTCCGTTCTTAATAACTACTGAGTATTGATATTTAACTTAGAAGTTTATGTTAATTCCTAAATAACCTAATGTGTCAACTTGAGAGGTACTAGCTAACCTTTGTGTTTATAAGCATCTATAAACTAGGTACAATAAAAGAATTGAATTTAAAGCAACAGATAGTTAGGTGTCGTTATTTGCTTGTAGAGATATGATTTTACTCTTTGTATGTTTTATCCATACGTAATGATGATTTTTTGAAACCATTTACCTTATTAGGCATCAACAGCACACTCATCTGCAGATTCTCTCGCTCTTGCGGCAGAGGAAACGACGAAACTAGAACCGCAACCCGACAGGTTGTATACGGGTATAGACCTGGAGACACCGTGAGGTTTCAGGTAGATTATACAGTGGTAAGACAGATATTTTGCAACCAGTCTGTCAACTGCAGTGCAAAACAAATGTGAACTCTGACCATAACCATAATATGGTAATTATAAAATGAAGAAAAATTGCAGAAATGTAGAGAGTTCAGCAGATAAAGCCTAGATAAGTTGAAAGAACAATTACTGAGAGTTTCAAAAAGAGCATTAGTCAGCGAGTAACTGAAATTTTGAAAATAAGTCAACAGTACATTAATACGTCGTTTTGAGAGTTGAAATAGTAAAGACAGCAGCGGAGCAACTCGGCAGAAAGGCAGGAAGCGATATAAATTCTTGGATAACGCACAAGACATTGAATTTAATTGACGGAAGCTTCCTACAAAGCGTGAAAAAGGATGTACACACCTCTAAAACTGAGATTGTCAGACCCTGGAAAGTAGCAAAGCAGGAAGAGCTGGAGTGGAAATGCAAAACTGCAGAAACACGGATGATTGTGGAAAATGTATGGATGCCTCGTATAGTCTAATTACTTAAACCTCAGAAGAAAAGCGAAGCAGCGGTATGAACGTGAAGAGCTCACGTGGAAAGCCATTAGTTAACGCAGAAGAGAAGGCCGAAGGCCGAAAGATGGAGTGAGAGAGGAAGAAAACTGAAAAAGTGGAAGAAAGAAGTGGATGACTGTGAGATGAAGTGTGCGACACTGCCAGAATAGTTTGATAGCCTTAACTTTTTTACTAGGCTAAATACCCTCACACTTCAAGAAGACTGAAGTGATCGCAATACCAAGGAAAGCAGAGTCTGAGAGATAACAGTATTACCGGACCGGCAGCTTGATAAGCCGTGTGCAAAATATTATCAGGAATTATCTAGTGAAGAATGGCAACTGCACTAGAAGGCAACCTGGGGCAAGATCTATTTGGGTTCTGGAGAGATGTGGGAACATGTCGGGGAATACTGACCTTACAATTATTCCTGAAAGATATTTTGAAAATCTACATTTATAGCATTTGTAGATTTAGAATAAGCTTTTGACATAGTTGAGTGGAATACATTGCTTGAAATTATGTAGTTATGAGGGACAAGATACGGAGAGCGAATGGGTATCAACAACTGTTACATAAACTAGACTGCAGTTATAAAAGTAGAAGATCATGAAAGGAAGGTGGAACTTGGGAAGGGAGTGAGAACGGGTTCTAGCTTATCCCCCAAATATCTATCTAAATAGCTCAAAGAATACAGAAACCCAGGAGAGCTGTGGAAAAAGATTAAAGTTCAAGGAGAAGAAATAAAGTTTTTAAGCTTTTCCGTTGACACTGTAATTCTCTCAGAGATGCATCAGCTTGGAAGATCATTTGAAGGGAAAGGATAATCTCTTGAAAAGTTGTTATAAGATGAATATCAAGAAAAATAAACAACGGTAACGAATTTTAATCGAATTTAATTAGATCATGCTGAGAGAGTTAAATTAGGAAATGAGACACTAGAAGTTGTAGACGAGCTTTGCTCTTTAGGTAACAAAATAATTAACGATGACAGAAACAAAGAGTGTAGAAATACGGACGTACAATAGCAAGAAAAGCTGATACGAAAAAAATGTAATGGTTAACATCTAATATAAAGTCAAATATTTGGAAGTCTTTTATCGAAGTATATGTATGGTCTGCAGCCATATATGGGAGTGGAATGTGGATGATAAACTTTAGACAGGAGGAAATTAGAAGCTTTTCAAATGTGTTGGTAAAGTGGAATTTTAAAGATTGGATAGTTGGATCGGATAACTAATGAACGGAATTAATGGAATAAAAGAGTAAAGAATTTAATGGTAAGGTAAAAGAAGGGATAAGTTGAAAGGGAACATCATGAGGCATGCTGTAGAAGGATAAAACTCTTAAAGTGACACCAGGGCTACAATTCCAATGTATGCGGATTAGACCGACATAAAAACGCCTGAACAGCTTAGACTAGTGTCCAGATGTGCTTCACTCAAACCATCTCGCTCAATCAACGGCAAACTTGGTTACCTGCGCATCACCGCTACGACAATCCCACTGAGGCTCTGTGGCACAGTGTGCCATTTTTGAGGCTAAGGCACCAGCACTTCACGCATCTACCAAGGATTAAACGATTACGTGATTATCATCCATGGTTTCCAGATCAAGTGTTACCACGGAAGAACTCAGCTGGATTTAATAAGTATTTTCTAATCAAAGAATTCGCCATGTTATTGATTTCCCAGTAACGTAAATCCGTAAGTTACAATTGACCCTGACATCAGGCTGCCACTTAACGATGTTGTTTTCAAAAAACCCTACATTTTGCCTTCTTTGTTGAGACGAGAAATGTGGCATAACAATGAAACTTCAGGGAGAACAAATTAAGACTTTGAAGAGTGGTTCCCACAGCCTCACTGTAATGACCGACTGTAATCATTACGCTTATGTCTGGTAAAATATTTATTGCTATTGAAACTTAAACAGCTTGTCATTTTCAAGCCCTATGATGTATTGCTTGAAAAGTTGTTATATGATGAATACCAAGAAAAATGAAACAGTATGTAAAGAATTTTAGTAGAATTCGAACAGTTTAGGCTGAGGCAGTTAAATTAGGGATGGGAGACGAGTTTTGTTCTTTGGGCAACAAAAAATTAACGATGACAGTAGTAAAGAGGATATGAAACGGAGGCCTGTAGTACCATGAAAAGATTTAATGAAAAAGGAACTCTGCATGAGTGTGCACTGACCTCATATGTGAAAAATGAATCACAGAAAAGTAACCTGTCAGTTAACTATGGCCATAGTGTCTTAAGTGTATGCACTGTGACTATTATGAAAAAATATTGGGCGTATCACTTACAAGGGAACCTCCCCATCGCACCCCCCTCAGATTTAGTTATAAGTTGGCACAGTGGATAGGCCTTCAAAAACTGAACACAGATCAATTGAGAAAACAGGAAGAAGTTGTGTGGAACTGTGAAAAAATAAGCAAAATATACAAACTGAGTAGCTCATGGGAAGATAGGCAACATCAAGGACACTGGGATCGCTGGAGCGCTGTGGTCTCGTGGTAACGTGAGTAGCTGCGGAACGAAAGGTCCTTGGTTCAAATCTTCCATCGAGTGACAAGTTTAATTTTTTATTTTCAGTTTATGTGACAAACTCTTATGTTTTCATCACTTTTTTGGGAGTGATTATCACATCCACAAGAAAACCTAAATCGGGCAAGGTAGAAGAATCTTTTTACCCATTCACCAAGTGTCCAAGTTAGGTGGGTCGACAACTTATTCCTGTCATGTGACGCAAATGCCGTCACCAGTGTCGTATAGAATATATCAGATGTGTTTTCCTGTGGAGGAATCGGATGCCCTATGACCTTGCGATCAAATGTTTTCGGTTCCCATTGGAAAAAAATGGCTCTGAGTACTATGGGACTTAACAGCTATGGTCATCAGTCCCCTAGAACTTAGAACTACTTAAACCTAACTAACCTAAGGACATCACACAACACCCAGTCATCACGAGGCAGAGAAAATCCCTGACCCCGCCGGGAATCGAACCCGGGAACCCGGGCGTGGGAAGCGAGAACGCTACCGCACGACCACGAGCTGCGGACGTTCCCATTGGAGAGGCACGTCCTTTCGTCTACGAATCGCACGGTTTTGCGATGCGGTCGCAAAACACAGACACTAAACTTATTACAGTGAACAGAGACATCAATGAACGAACGGACAGATAATAACTATGCAAAAATAAAGAATGTAAAATTTTCACTCGAGGGAAGACTTGAACCAAGGACCTCTCATTCTGTAGCTGCTCACGCTACCACGGGACCACGGCGCTCCTGAGCTCACAATGTCCATGATGTTGCCTATGTCGTCCATGGACTACTCAGTTTGTATATTTTGTTTATTTTTTCACAGTTCCACACAACTTCTTCCTGTTTTCTCAGTTGATCTGTGTTCAGTTTATCAAGGCCTATCCACTGTGCCAACTTATAACTAAATCTGAGGGGGGTGCGATGGGGAGGTTCCCTTGTTAGTAAATAACCACAATTTGACCATTGACCTCATCACTCATATTTATAATCACAATTTACTCTTGCTTCACTCAACCCCTCCTGCCCAATGAATTCATTATGTTTTATTGAATTTATTCAAACTACAATTTTATACACAGTCGTACATAATTTTATTGGTTTATGTGTTAGTACTACTGCTATAAACTCGGAAAAATTCTTGATATTAAAAATATAATTCTTATCGGTAATATATTTTTCATATATAGTTTAGGAGTTAAATCGCCTTATAAGGTTTGTACAGGATAGATGAGGTCAGGTTAAATGAGATTATGTTAGGTGCAAATGGGGCCAGAACTTCTAAACCTGTTTATTTATGAATGAAGGTTAAATGTTTACAGACAACGTCAATTAGTTTCTATCATTTCAAGACACATGGAGCACTGTACACAAGATTGTTCTTACGTGATAAATTGAAATAACTTAAATTCCTCTTCAGTTATGAATCCTATTAAAAAGAGTCTATGAATATGTGTTTCCTACTACAAACTATCATTGTAAAAAATGAATACATATTTAAACTTCATTTAACATTTTAGTCAGTTTACGTTGCCATACTCGTTCAGTCATTTACCATTCATACTGGAAATGGACAAAAGATTTGAGTATTCAAACATTTAGTTTATCTTTTGTTTACGCAATACTGGGAGGCAACAAACTCGTCGCACTACCCCACAGTGACAAAAATGCGAACATTATGTTAGTTTATGATGCCACAGGTTCCGCTCCTTGTAAAATAAGTTACGTGATCAAACCGACGTGTTGAAGGATAGGATTTTCAATCCACTCTGCCATGTCTTTACCCATTATGTCTATATTCTCCTTCATATTTAAACCATTTTGAATATGAAGATAATTCTAAGGTTTCATGGACTGCATGGTCTTAGGAACGACAATATATCTGCGTACATTATGTGATTTCTCAGCATCTGTCAACGTTTTCCATACTTGATATTGCATTATGTACAAGAACACTATGTGAGAAATACTACCTCATTCTGTTTCCTAGAGGATGAAATCGTATTGTTCAAACAGAAACTGTAGAATAATATTTTTGCGTTTCTTCTTCATTTGTTTTAACTAACAGTTTACAGTGTATTATCAGTTACAAAAATGTTTCAGGTATTTCTCATGGCGACGATTTACTTTACTTATTCTCAAATACAAGCATCTTGCCAATACCTGCTGAGAGGCCAAAAGAGGATAACGAAATGGCAAAAATCATGACTAAACTGTGGACGGACTTCGTGAAACGTGGGTAAGTACTCAAAATTTGTCATGGAAGCCTCTTGCTTTACCTCTGCTGATCGGGAATGTGTTTGAACATTCCCAAGATTTTCTTTCTCTCTTTTTTTGGGTCATCAGTCTTCTAACTGGGTTTAATATGGCTCATCACTAATTCTTTTCCTGTGCTGGCCTCTTCATCTCAGAGTAGCACAAACACCCAACGTCTTCAACTATTCTTCGACATTTTACAGAATCAATAAAGCTTTTACACTCTACAACTCCATCAATTAACGTGAATGTCTCAACACATGTCTTGTCGTCCTGGCTCTCCCATCCATTTCCACACAGTGCTGCACTCAAACGCACATTCTCAGAAATTTCTTCCTCAAATTAAGACCAAAATTTCATGTTAGTAGACCTGTTTGGGCTGGGAAAGCCCTCCTTGACTGTTTTACTTTTTATGTCCTCTTTGGTTCTTCGAAGATAGCACATTTCCTTCATTTCATCTACTTAGTGGCTTCTAGTTTTAATGTTAAGTTTATCGCTAACTTCATTTCTATTACTCCTCATTAAAGGATTCCATATTGCGGTGGACAGCTGTTTCCATAATACCTGAAAAGTGACTCCACCTTGGCTGATTAACGTTCCTTTATTATTACGTCTAGTGCATCATGTTTCGCACCTCACCCTCATTTTACAGCACATTTGCCGGAACAAGAGGACGTATGTAACGTGACGGTCAGACCTCGTTCCTGTACAGACAGTTATCAATAAAATACCGACCATGAGATACCTATGGCTATCACCTACATCTCCAAATAGCATTTGTCAATTGCGATATTGTCTAACGTACATTGCGTAAGAGTTGAAGGGTCACTTTTTTAAAACTACATGATCTCCCCCCTTTGCGATGCAGCAGTGATTTGCTGTAAGGTGCGCACAACTTACCTCTGTTATGAAGCAAAACTGTGGCGCCCTGTAACGTCTCCCTCGGAGTGGGCATTGCTTCAAAAAGTAAGGGTTAGTGCCGTCGGAAAAAAAAGGAAAGGCACACCTCAGAAGTTCATATGAGGTGCAAGGTGGGTTAAAGATGTTCGATTGACACCAAATTTCACCTCAGTTACACCCAACATTACCATGGACGGGCGGCAAGCAGGTGCCAGAGCGGCAGGACAGTACGAGTATTACGCAGCAGAAGGGTGTCGAGGGCTGCTTGCCCACAGGCAGCTAGGAATCGGTCGCGATTTGTCACTGTACAGGTACTTTTTAAAGTGTCCAAAGTAGGAGCACGGGTAGTGCAGAGGGTATTGCTATACGGAATACTCTTAGGACCTTTTACCCTTTTGTTTACACATGTTTCAATGTTCCCGCCCCCTGCTATCACGCTACTGATGGTGCGAAACAGGAGAGCTGAAAAAGCATAAACACCCTATGCTGCTTCGGATCACGTTCAAATTTTGTCGAATGTTTTTGAACAGTCCCTTGTGTCTCTACCCCGTATACCAGAGCAAAATTTGTTCGAGGGTGAGGTCGCAGGGCGCTTCTCTATTGCACCATTAAAGAGGTAGGCTGTTGGCACCTTTGAGCCAAATTTCTAACTTCTGCTTTGGAGTGACGGTAAATGATGTGGTTCCGAAAAGGTGACCCTTTAATTCTTTTGCACAGCGTATTTGTGCTATAAAGCTTGTATGCAAGGGTATTTGTCCAACTGCAGCCGCTGAGGTGATAATATTCCTTATGCCATCTGACATTCTTATAATCCCAGGTATGATTGTACCTTTTATAGATGTTCACTCCATTTAAACTGAACTGCCTATCGCGGTATTCATTGCAACTGCTGCCTTGGAGAACTTCAAACACACCACACCATACCTCAGTCCTTCGGTAACTGACTTCTTTCCACATTTATTCCTCCGGGCAATTATTTTAAAATTCAGTCTACTCGTCATCATTACTAAATTGTGATCTGAGTCTATATCTGCTCGTGGGTATGCCTTAAAGTCCAAAGTCCGATTTCGGAACATAAACCAGCTGGTATCTTTCAGTGTCTCCAGGGCTTTTCCAAAAATATCTCCTCCTCTTGTGGCTCCTGAACAATGTATTCGCTATTACTAGCTGACATTTATTGTCGAAATCAATTAGTCTTTCTCTCCTTTCGGTCCTATTACCGAGCCCATAACCTCCAGTAATTCTCTTCTATTCCTTCCAATACTACAGTGTTCCAGTCATCCATGATAATTAGATTTTCATTTTCCTTTACATAACGAATTACAAGTTCAATATCTTCATATACTTTCTTTAACTTTTCATCTTGTGCTTGTGTTGTCAGCATGTTTATGTGAATTATATTTGTTGGTGTTGAATTCCTGCCGATTCTGATGAGAACAGCCCCATCACTGAACTGTTCACTGTGATTCACTCTGGGCCCTACCTTATTATTCATGATGACTCTTACTCTTGTTACAGCATTATCTGCTGCTACTGATATTACTGGATATTGGTCTGTCCGGAAACGCTTGTGTTCTTTCCATTTCACTTCATTGATCCCCACTATAACTAGACTGAAGCGTTACATCTCCCTTTTTGTATTTGCTATCTTCCTTACTACACTTAATATTTTGACTTCTACGCTCCGACTCCCGCAATATTATCCTTTCGGTAGTTATTCACTGTTTTTCTCATAATTACGTCCCCATTGTCTGCCCCTCCCACAGGCCCAAATGGGGAATAATCTTAATTTTTTTCCAATGGAGTGATCATTACGACAATTTTTCTACAATTTTTCAATTACAGGAGACATATATGCGGATACACGTAACGAGTATGTGTCTTTAATGCAGTGGTTTCCATTTCCTTATGCACCCTTATGTTATTGACTATTGATGATTCTTCCGTCTTTCAGGAGCAGTTTCCCACCCAAAGTTCTAAAGGATGCCCTGAACCTCTGTCCATGCCTCCGCTCTCTTTGACAAGGCCATTGGCATAACGAAATTGAGTACTTCGATGATTTTACTTACCATTGCTGATCATTTTTACTCAAAATTTAACCAATGGCTGGGTATCGAACCCGGACCGAGGAAGTTTTTACTTTATATAGTTCATGATTATCGACTTACATGACAAAACAGCAGATCAATGTAGGATTTTTTCGCGTACAAACCAAATACATTTACTCTTAACGTATAATTATGAAATACGGTTTTGCTTTGAGCAAATATAATTTCTTCAAATTTAAATTCTGCCTAACATGTAACTTTATATCCTATAGAATGACTCTTAGTTGTGTATCACGTTTGGCCTACTTTTTATTCCAGTTGTTAGGTGTAAGTAAATATACTGAGCTTTTTCAAAATGTACAGGTAGTTCAGGTCCAGAGAACTGTTCAATGATTCCGAGAAGAATATTGACTGTTTTTTCTATTGCGGATCTAAGAAGTTTAATTACAACAATCCTATGCTCTGCAGAACGTGCGAACTCTTCATGTAATACATTAAAGTGGTAACGAATAAAATATATTCAGAACAACAGTGGTGTCAAGACTAAAAAAAGGTAGAAAGATTACGGTCTGGTGTATCGTGGATGAAAGAGTCATTAAAAAGGAGCTCAAGCTTGGATCTTCCGAGGACAGGACAAGAATTCGATTATATTTTTCCTAAAGAAACCAGTCTCAGCATTCGCCTTAAGTGATTTAGCAAGCCCAGAGTCAGGGCGGCTGCTCAGGAATCCTAAAAAATTTGCGGACGATACGGTCTTGTCATTAACTATAAGCTGATTTTCTTGTGTGCAAGGCGTATCCTGTAAGTGGCATTTGAGGAGGTGAATCAGATTGGGTTGAGTTATTTGGGGAAGGAGACCAGACAGCGAGGTCATCGGTCTCATCGGATTAGGGAATGACGGGGAAGGAAGTCGGCGGTGCCCTTTCAAAGGAACCATCCCGGCATTTGCCTGAAGCTATTTAGGGAAATCACGGATAACCTGAATCAGGATGGCCGGACGCGGGATTGAACCGTCGTCCTCCCGAATGCGAGTCGTGTGTGCTAGCCACTGCGCCACCTTGATCGGTGTGGATCAGGTTCTGCATTACATCACACGGCAGATAATGTTCACCTCTGCGCGGAGAGACCACTGTTCTGCACCGTGGTTCCATCCGTATCTTATTCAGCATACACCACAGAGGGTAGGCGAGGTTATAGCCAACGGCAAGTTCTCCTTTTCAAAGGACTTTTCTAGCTCTGTTGTCAGTCTGTCCAATCTGTGGTTCTAATGGGCATCAACTAAAGTTCTTTGCAGGAAGTTTTTCCTTGATCGTAAACATCTCCCAACAGGCTGCGATGCCTTTATTGGATCAGCTTCCACCTTGCCCTCCACGTCCAGCGCAGAGTCTCTGCACAGAGGTATGTGCCGCCTCTTTGCCTGCGTTGGCTTCAGGCATCCCGGCGCAAAACACACTGACATGCTTACTGCTTTGTCTGGCTTATTTCAATGTGCACAGCCGTACTCAGCACCACCACCCATCCACTCACACAAACACACACACACACACTCACACACACACACACGCACACACACACACACACACACAATGCCAAACCAGACATCGGCAGTAGTCGTATATCAGTCCATCGCATTCAGCTCGTCAGGAACTTGATGGTGTTTCTCCTGGTAGAGACTTCAGCTGATGTTGATACAGAGTTGCTTGAATATCAGAGGAGTAACGCCTAGGAATTTGGGCTGTGTACAACGCTTTAATTACTCAAATTTGCATCTAAATTTACAGATATACCTCGCAAGCCACCTTACTGTACCACTACCAGTCATTTCCCTTCATGTTCCACTCGAAAACAAAGTGAGGGAAAATTGACTATCCAAACGCTTCCTTATGAACTAAAAATTCTCTTATCTTCGTGGTCTTCACGCGAAATGTACGGTGGCGGCAGTCGAATTGTTCTGCAGTCAGCCTCAAATGCCGGTTCTCTAAATATTCTCAGTAGTGTCCCTCGAAAAAAACGTCGCCTTCTCTCCAGGGGTTCCCATTTGGGATACCAAAGCATCTTTGTAACACTTGCGTGTTGTTCGAATCTACCAGTAACAAATCTAGCAGGCCGTCTCAGAATAGCTTCGATGTGTTCCTTTAATCCGAACTGGTGCGGATCCCACATATACGAGCAAAATTCAACAACACGTCCCACTAGCGTCCTATGAAAGGTCGCCTTTGCAGATGGCTCACACATTCTTTAAATTCTCCTGAGAAACCGAAGTCGGCCATTCGCCTTCCGTACTACAGTCCTTATATGCTCGTTCCACTTCATAACGCTCTGCAACGTTACGCTTACATACTTAAGCAATATGACTGTCGAGCAGCACAGTTCTAATGTTTTTCTTATTGATCTGCATTAATTTACATTGTTCTACATTTTGAGCTAGCCGACACTCGCCATACCAACTAGAAATTTTGCCCAAGTCATCTTGTATCTTCCTATGGTCACTCAACGACGACTTCTTCCCGTACATCAGAGCATCAGCAGCAAACAGCCGCAGATTGCTGCTCACCCTGTTCACCAAATGATTTATGTGTACAGAAAGTAATAGCCGTCCTGTCACACTTCGCTGTGGCACTGTTGACGATACCTCTGTCTGCTATCAACACTAGCCGTCGAGGACAACTTGCTAGGTTCTATTACTTAAGAAGCGATTGAGCCACTTTCATATCTTGGAACCTAATCTACGAGTATATGCACGTGTCTTCGTTAACAGTCTACAGTGTGGCACCGTGTCAAATACGTTTCGGAAATCTAGGAATATGGAATCTGCCTGATGCCCTTCATTCACAGTTCGCAGTAGAATATGTGAGAAAAGGGCAAGTTCAGTTTCACACGAGCGATGCTTTCTAAATCGGTGCTGATCTGTCAACAGAAGCTTTTCTGTCTCGAGGAAATTAATTATATTCTAACTGAGAATATGTTCAAGAATTCTGCAGCAATCCTATATTAAGGATATTGATCTATCATTTTTTGGGTCTGGGACTCTGGGCTGGGCGAGAGATTCGCGATGAATGCGCCATAAGTAAGTGGTCAGTGCTGTGGAGTACTCTTTTTAACCTGAATTCAGATTTCATTCGGACCTGGCGACTTATTTGTTTTCAACCCTTTCAGTTCTTTCTCTACGCCAGGGTTGCCTATTACTGTGTCGTCCATACGGGAATGTAACAATGGAAAATCCAGAATGGAACGTAACAATACCAGAGAAGGAAAGTTTCCTACTCACCATATAGCAGAGATGATGAGTCGCGATAGGCACAACAAAAAGATTCACAAAATTAAAGCTTTCGGCCATTAAGGCCTCTGTCAGCAGTAGACACACACATTCACGTAAACGCAACTTGCACACACATTTGCAGTCTCAGAGAGCTGAAACCACACTCAGCTCTTTTTGTTGTACCTATCGCGACTCACCGTATACTCTGTGTGATAGTCAAACAACGGTATGATTATACAATTCTCCTGTGTGAACGATTTCTTAAACGCGCAATGTAAAACTTCGATTCTCCTTTTTGTTATTTTCTGCTGCCATACCAGAATGTCAACGAATGAGTGGGTAGAAGCCTTAGACCTGCTTAGCAATTTTACATGGCACCGGCATTTTCTCGGGTTCTCGGCCAGATCTTTTGCTAAGGTACGACGGTGGTAGTTATTGTATGCTTCGCTCATAGATCTTTTTACGGATGCATGAATCTTTACTAACCTTTGCCTGTCGTCATTTGCATGGTATCTTTTGAACCGAGAGCCGAGAGTGCAACAGCCTTCGCTTCCTCAGCATTTTCCGAATTCTGTTGTTAAACCACCATGAATCTTTTCCACCCTTAATCCACTTACTAGGCACATATTTCTCCTGTAGACGATTTACAATCCATACAAACTTTGCCCATAATTTCCCTGTGTCCGTCACACAGGCCACAAGAAACTCTCGTCCCGCTTCACTGTTGCTGGGAAACGCAACCATTTGTCTCGGTGGGATTCAGTTTCAGATCGTTCCAGTCCATTACAGCGTTTGTGTCCGCTCCGCGACAAAATGTCTTCAGTATTTTTTTTACCTCTTGTAGTTTAACAAGTATTGTAAATAGTCAGAATACGTTTTCAATAAATATTTGTTACCTCTTATACTTTAAAGTTTATCCTTTTACTCCAACTACCACACATTCTCATATTAACTCCATGAGCGAAACCGGGTACGCCAGCTAGTTTCAGCATAAAAATTACTCAGGTCAGGCCGAAATTCATATGGAATCCAACATTTCAATTCAAGTACGATAGTTTTCAGGAGACAAGATTCATTACAATGGGATGTTCAAAATTTTTAGCCTTTTTGTGTCCAGTATCGCTGGAATGTATTCTGACTATTTACAATACTTGTTAAACTGTAAGAGGTAAAAAAATATTGAAAAGATATCCTAACTATTTACAATACTTCGTTTGAACGCATAGGCCATGTGAAGTGCAGAAATCATGTGGCATGGAATTTCTGTAGCATACAGTTACGGTATGACATTAGGGTTCGTAATTCCTCTATTTACGTACAGTTTTGCTATTTGTAGTAATTAATCTAACTACATAAAATAAGATCACTTGTTCATTAATTTGTCGCTCCATCAGTGCAAATTGTATATCATACCTGAGTAGCAGCGAAAAGCCAAATTTCAGAGGGTGCATGTGACATCTTTCGGACAGCACAATCATGATTCATGTGACATCGACATCGCTCTCCTCAGTTTACATGCTTTTTGTCCTGCAGTTGGTTTCATTTACAATAATTAGACGAAAAAATGTAAACATTCCTTTGTTAATAATATAATCTGAATGTTTGATGTGTCTGAAATTGTTATAAATTCTTTGGTATGTATTATGAAATGTCATGTGTACCATCTTATTCCTTTGTGATTAAGTGAAAGTTTCAAAACTGACACTGTTTTTTTCTTGTAGGAATCCAACGCCAACTGACGAATTGGTGCACTGGCCGAGAGTTACTTCAGATAGCGACCTAGAATATTTGGACATAGGCCAGACGTTGCAGGTTAAAAAAGGACTATTCCAAGAGCGAATAGACTTCTGGAGATCGCTGCCTGTCAGAGACACACAGCAACAAAGCAACGTCAGAGATGAGTTGTGACGTTAGTAATAACGGATGGACGACAATGATCGTATTTTCTTTGAAATATCCTTGCAAAATAAAAACGGCCGAGAAGACTTTGTTATTGTATATTTGTGTTATTTCAAATAACTTTATTTTGTCAAAGAAACCTTTTTAAAACGATATCTCATGTGGTAGTGAAGAAGTACATCAGCTGCTTTTTACCACGCTATTATTCGCTGTATGAATGTTGCAATAAGCAAAAAAACAAATAATTCGAACTGTCAGACATATAATATCGCAGATAATTTTACAGAAAATATCACTTGAAACGTGACATCTCTCCTTATACCATGTCATTGCCTCTGCTGTGCAATGAGGTTACAGGTCTTTTACGACGGTGCCGAGCTGCATACATCAATTCCTGTCATCACCGTAGTTAAACACCATCAGGCGGGCCATACTTGGCTGGGTGACCGTTTGGGTACACCGCGTGCTGTTGACAATTTTCCCTTTGCAGAGGAGACAGGAGGGGTGGTGGCGTAAAGTCCCTCACCACCAGCCTTCCCGCCAATGGCCTGGATTCAGTTCCAAGTCTCTTCGCAGTGTCTCGTGAACTGAGGGCGCGCGACACTGTTGATAACGATTCTGCCTTCGGGTGGAGACGTTTAGCTTGGCGACCCCTGGCTACTATTCGAGAGGAGTTGGCTACATCCCGACACCGGGCTTCACCCTCTCCATTCTCTCACCATTTCCTATGCGAACATGACACTACACTACACACACCCACAGGCCACGTACACTAAACAGGTGCCTCAGGCATGGATGTGTGCGATGTCCTTAGGTTAATTAGGTTTATGTAGTTCTAAGTTCTAGGGGACTGATGACCTCAGAAGTTAAGTCCCATAGTGCTCAGAGCCATTTGAACCATCTGAACCACTAAACAGATACACTTACCCGAGAAGGAAACATACCTTTGGGGGCAAGGTATACGGAAAACCTTTTCAATTAGGCGGATGAACCTGCCCTTTGCGATCTCCCAACCATTCGTGCCAAACGACTTTAGTTATTTAGGTTACATGCATTAGATATCATTAACGCGCCAAAAAATGCATTATAGTTCAGATGTGTATGAGAACTGGATAGAGAATTGAACTACCTTACTGCCACATGAAACTTGTATGTTGGCGAGTTTCACATCAGCGCACATTTCGCTGCAGAGTGAAAATTTCATTCTGGAAATATCCCCCAGGCTGTAGCTAAGCCATATCTCCGCAATATCCTGTTTTCGAGGAGTGCTAGTCCTGCAAGTTTAGCAGGAGAAGTCAAGCGTATAAGGTAGGAGAAGAGGTTCTGGCGGAAGTGGTCAGGACCCTTCGTGAATCGTGCTTGTTTAGCTGAGTCAGTAGAGCACTTGCCCGCAAAAAAGTCCCGATTTCGAGTCTTCGTCCGGCACGAATTTTTAATTTGCCAGGAGGCTTCAGCAAAACGTATTCGTTGTTGGCCACGGTAAATATATCACACAGCTGTCCAGTGAATGAGGATAAATTTTAAGTGCAGAAGATGCCTAAGAATAGCGCCTTTATGTTTTACAGTTGGTTTTGTACATACAGTGCTGGTCGTTAAAATTGCAACACCATGAAGACGGCTTGGAACAAATATCAAATTGACAGAACAGTGCCCCATTAAAGAAATGCTTTCGAAACTGTATGGCTGTACAGGGATGACTATCCTGATCGTCATGTAAGTATCAGGCAATCGTCCAAATTATGAGATTACTGAGGTGAAGAGAGGATGTTCATGGCAGGACACATGAAGCTTATTTGGATAAGATGCTTATCAATCCGCACAGCAGTGATAAGGAATGATGAGGCCACCAACACCCCCTACCTTCCTACGGCGGTGGGGGGTAGGGAGGCAGCCAACACGTGAAAAAATAGCGAGTTTTACGACAGAATCCATGTACATTTTGTTTATTCGTCAACTGAATTGGTCTTTCAAACATTCGATCCATTGTGACCTCCACTAAAAGATTCTATTGTGGCGTAAACTGGTTCGTATTCATTTGTTAAAACCTTTTTCACGTAGCCCATCCTCTCGATTTGGATGCATGACTATTTGTAGCTACTAAGATTGGTAAAAGCACCACGGTTTTTCTTTGTTGGCGTTAAGAACAAGGATAAAACCTAGCAGATATTTTTTAGTGGCTTGGTTGTATTTTTTTAAAGGATGCTCCCTCATAAAAAGTGTAAGTGCAACCACATTTGTTTAGAAGGTGTCATCAAAAGTATTGTGGTCTTGAGTGCTTGGTCCTGGGTTATATGGGCGCAAGCGCGCGCGCGCGCCCGCAAACACACACACACACACACACACACACACACACACACACAGGGAGGAATTAAAGTTCTTTCGGCCGTAAGCACACTATTGTTAGGAAAGGGGAAGTTTCTAATAACAGTAATTCCGATAATGCCAAGGTGAGCCCTAGCTTGTCTTGCCTTCCTGATGCGTAAGGAGGCATTGTTTGTCGAGCGGTCTTGGATCAATACCAATAAAATTTTCGTATATTTAGTCCTAGTGTAGAATCATTTCTTCTGCTCCGTTACTCCCTATAGAGCCAAGACTGGGAAGAATCACATACATTGCATGTTTGGGATTTTCTTAGTGTGTCTTGCGACAAAATACATGAATTGATCAACAGTCTGAGACACATGTCAGGTTGGGTCAATGGATGTTGGCTGACTCCATTGAAGTCTACATTACTGACGGCCCCGTGCTTACAGATTTTAGAGCGAATATTAGGCACAGATACGATTATTCTGCATGGCAGAAGCATACACACAAAATAGTGTGTACCTTGATTTGCATGGTCATTCACATTTAGAAGGTATAACCGGAAGAAGATCACATGCCATCATGACCTCGTCATACGAAGACATATTCTTGTGTCTGTCCTATGGAGAATTAAAAGTAAATACATTTGATTTGCGTACACAGTTGGAGCGTATGACTACCCATCGCTGCTATATGTTTTTTTACAGTAAATTCTAGTATCTCTCTGTGCTTAAAGCAGTGTGTACACCTTTCTTGTTTCCCACCAATTGTAGTTTTTACATATACCCCTTTATCCAATGAACGGTCTTGATTCCAACAGTTTCGACGGGCACAGAGTGTAGCTGTAAATAATGTTTGTTGGTCTTTCCTCAGGGCCTGACACATTATCCACTCTGCTTCGTGCTGTAAGATTCTTGTCAGATTTAGATGTATAGATTTTTTTTTTCGTGTGACCGTGAAGGTAGTTCTGAATCTTGATTCAGACAGTACTCCAATGTTTGGCTGTTTGCAGCTACAATGGATAGCAAAAGCACCACAGGTTTTCTTTGCTAGTGTTAAGAATATGGACAAGTATCTAGAAAGGGGGGGGGGGATGCAAAGAATAGCTGATGATAGATCACCACATTCTGAATCGGTTTTAGACTCTGAAAACGATTGTTATGTTATTACGTGTACAACATCTAAGTGGGTCCAGATGTGAGTGGAACTTTAGAAACAGATTTTTTATATGTGTCCCTTATGTCTTAAAGGGTCTCAATTCTAACACTTTCCACCATTACACCAACGTATGGCCACCCACCACTAGTCGTCAGGTGACGATGGAGATATGTCTGATCGCCGAAATGTTGTGTCCGTTGGACAGCCAGCCGGGGTGGCCGAGCGGTTCTAGGCGCTACAGTCTGGAACCGCGCGACCGTGACGGTCGCAGGTTCGAATCCTGCCTCGGGCATGGGTGTGTGTGATGTCCTTAGGTTAGTTAGGTTTAAGTAGTTCTAAGTTGTATGGGACTGATGACCTCACAAGTTAAGTCCCATAGTGCTCAGAGCCATTTTTAAAACCCGTTGGACACTATGGACCGGAAGTACACCCGTGGACTGTTTGAGCAAGAAATACGCTGGGAGAAACTGAAGAATCACATCATATACCTGTTTTATGGTTCTAACAATTAGTTCCACCCCTTTCTGCAAATCTTTTAGCCGAGAGCATTCGGAAGTTTGATTCTTCGTTGTATATCCTATGTAACACAGCTGTTAAAGCACACAACATTTTCCTGGGTGTACGCTGGCAACTGTTCTTCTGCACAATCGTGTGGAATCTCCATGTAGAACTTCGTGTTTACAACTTTTGCAAACGAGTGTCCATTAACGTAGCTATTCCATCAGTTTAAGCTCTGCAAATGGCTGTTCTGTTGCTACATGTACATCCTCGACGATTTTTAGAAGCAGTGTGATCAGTCTTTTTAAGCAGGTCCAGATTTTTTCGTGTGTCCTTTAATGCACCAGTAAACATTTTCGATTCCATAGACTGATTCCGAACAGTATCTCGACATGCGACCAAACTCCATTGCTGCTTACTGCAAATTCTACCTTGTACACCCCAGTCATAGTTAGATTTCTCCATACGCTATATTTAAAGCTGCAATAGTTGCCCTTTTCTTTCCAACCGCAGTTGCGGCAAGTGCATACACATGCTTTGTGCTTTAAGCGTGTATCCCGCAATTTAAATCTCTCACCCGATTATGTAGAATTTATGGATTACCACCAATATCGGCCATGACAATTCGTAACATATGGAATAAAAATTTACCAAATATCTCGCAATGATCACGTTTAATGGTTGCACTGAGTACGAAATTTAAAACAGAGCACTCAGAACGCTACTTAACGCTCAATGGCTGTGGAATAAGGCATGCCGTAGGTGCGCAGAACGAGGATAAACTCGTCCGCCATCATTTGTGACTCCAACTACACTGGTGTCCAAAATTAAAGCAACAAACGGAAATTTTTCAAGAATGCGTTTATTTTGAAAAAGAACAGTACAAACAGATGATAGTAAAGCAGAAACAATGTAAAGAACACAGAACGTAATCAACTGCAAAATGCATAACGGTAGACAAAAACGTTCTTAGTTTTTGTTCAACTTGACGGATTTGCACACACTTTATTTATCCTGGTGGCACATTGACAGCTCCACTCCAGGCGTTCTCTTCTGTGAAGACACGCCAGAGGTAAAGAGAAAGCAGGGCTCCAACAACAAAGGCCACTCTGGTGAAGCCTTCTGTAGACTGGTTGCCCCGATACAACACGTCCAGGAATGCTGCGAGGTCAGATGCCAGTTGCATTGCAGTACTAAGGCGGTACCATTGTGTCCTTACAGAAAATAACCGTCCACTCTTTCTGATGTCACATATGGTCGGCCCTGTCATGATCTCCAGGATACAAATTCGGTCTCTATAAACTGTCGCCTTATCCGCATGAGCGATTAATATTAAACCATCAGGCCACATCAGTTTGCGACTCTCCTCCTTCCATTCTTCCTATGGCCCTCCACAGCAGAGAGTCTGAGGCGTCTTCTCTGTGTCTTACTACACCGTCTGTGACTGCACACAACGACTGTGGACGTGGGACTGCCCTGCAAACACTACCCCGTCATTGTTGACGTGATTGTCTGTTGATCGGAACGCCATCTTCCGTGCAGAACACGATCTTAACGACATCTCTTGACAGGTTGTATGATTATAACGTGAAGTGGGCACAGGACGGGGAAATAGCAGTTTGTTGCTTTAATTTTGGACACCAGTGTATAAATGACCCACACATCTCCTTCTTTAACCATTACTGTCCAACCGTCTGTATTTGTTCCTGACAGTCCACTCGACCACAGATTTTTAAACAAGCAAAATGTTACCGCAAAACTAGTCTGCAATGGGTATGAGCAGACTTAAATTCTTCTTGCTAAACAGCATACAATTTCTGGTGTAATTTATATTGTCAATGTTCGTAACAACGCTGTCCAGTAATAACCACAAAGCAAACCGGTCGTTCAATGGTCTTGTCGCTTTCCCTCATAGCTGAAGCATGTTTAGGACTTTGGAAGACGAAACCATGGTGATGCTTTCACCACCGTAGGAGATAGATCTGATTGTAGCCCTCAACCTTTCTTTTATACTCTGAAGAACTAATATGACGGCACTCGGACGAGCTATCAAGGCACAGCATCTCTTCCATTTGTTGCAAATGCTGCTTGTCGATGTTTAAGACATTTACACAGCCCATTTTGTTCCCTGGTATAAAGTTCTGTTGGTTTTTAAGCTGGTAGACAACCATTCGCTTAATACTGTGGGAGTTAAATGACGTTCTGCCTGGCACCGCTGGCGAATCTGGTCAATAATAATCAGCGTTCTTCCAGGATTGCATTTACGAGTCTTGTAGCATTGCCGCAAACTAATAATATTACCGTGTTGTGGCAGACTAACAGTAGTCTCTTGGCTTTATGTTATTATACACACACACACACACACACACACACACACACACACACACATATATATATATATATATATATATATATATATATATATATATATATATATATATATATATAGCAGAAAGTCAAGACACTACTTTTAGTCTACCACAACACGATATTTACACAAATATTATTAGTTTGCGGCAATGCTACAAGACTCGTAAATGCAATCCTGGAAGAACGCTGATTATGAAACCTTCGACGAAACATAGAATGTGTCGTCGTCGTGGCCCTCAGTCGTTATCTGCAATAACCCAAAACTGTTCCTTACCTTTTTTACTATTACTGGATCGCCATCTGACTGCTACATCAAACTGCGACATGAATGTACCTACTGTGTTTTACTATACTTTATTAGCTGCTGGTGGGCTGTCATAATAAGTGACTGTATTTATTACCAAAGCTGACGTTATTCTTTAATAGCAAAGCTGACGTTATTCTTTAATTAATTTGACTGACGTTACGTAATTCATAGTTAAACTTTTTCCTGACAACAATAAAATTTTGCAAAGTTTTACGTCGATGGTTTTTAGGATGGATTATAATCAGTAATGCAATATTTCTGGCAAAAATTAGTTATATTCTGAGTGAAATGATTTTACAAACGTTAAAATGGGACTTATCTTTTACAATTATCTTACAACTAGCATTGCGCAAACATACCTTCAGTAGTCTTGAGTTTCTAAAAAAAAAATAATTCCATAATATTAGTTCCTCTTATGATAATAGTTAGCTGATGTCTCTGTACATCCGTTTATAATCTCTTGTAAATCATAGCTGGTGGCTGGCAGGCACACCGCTCCTCTCAACCTCTCGCTTCAGACCCGCTACCGACTCGCTTCACTTCTCGCTTACTACTGACTTCCAACGAACGTTAAAGTGCGGTCTCTCCCGCCAACAATGCTTTCTGGTGCAGACAATCCCTGCTACAATTACAAAATGTATCAATGCGCGCTCTTTCCCGCTCTTTTCTTAAAATGTATCCATACGCGGACTCTCCCGCCCTTTTTAAAATTGTATCAATGTGCGGTCTCTCCTGCCAACAATACTTTGGTGCAGACATTCCCTGCTACCACAATTATTTCCAGCATGACAAATATTAATTATTCCTATTTAATCATATTAATAAAATATAAACATCTTTCATAAATTGTGGTTTGACAATAGACAATAGAAATATACACGTCTTATATACAGGGTGTTACAAAAAGGTACGGCCAAACTTTCAGGAAACATTCCTCACACACAAAGAAAGAAAATATGTTATGTGGACATGTGTCTGGAAACACTTACTTTCCATGTTAGAGCTCATTTTATTACTTCTCTTCAAATCACATTAATCATGGAATGGAAACACACAGCAACAGAACGTACCAGCGTGACTTCAAACACTTTGTTCCAGGAAATGTTCAAAATGTCCTCCGTTAACGAGGATACATGCATCCACCCTCCGTCGCATGGAATCCCTGATGCGCTGATGCAGCCCTGGAGAATGGCGTATTGTATCACAGCCGTCCACAATACGAGCTCGAAGAGTCTCTACATTTGGTACCGGGGTTGCGTAGACAAGAGCTTTCAAATGCCCCCGTAAATGAAAGTCAAGAGGGTTGAGGTCAGGAGAGCGTGGAGGGCATGGAATTGGTCCGCCTCTACCAATCCATCGGTCACCGAATCTGTTGTTGAGAAGCGTACGAACACTTGGACTGAAATGTGCAGGAGCTCCATCGTGCATGAACCACATGTTGTGTCGTACTTGTAAAGGAACACGTTCTAGCAGCACAGGTAGAGTATTCCGTATGAAATCATGATAACGTGCTCCATTGAGAGTAGGTGGAAGAACATGGGGCCCAATCAAGACATCACCAACAATGTCTGCCCAAACGTTCACAGAAAATCTGTGTTGATGACGTGATTGCACAATTGCGTGCGGATTCTCGTCAGCCCACACATGTTGATTGTGAAAATTTACAATTTGATCACGTTGGAATGAAGCCTCATCCGTAAAGAGAACATTTGCACTGAAATGAGGATTGACACATTGTTGGATGAACCATTCGCAGAAGTGTACCCGTGGAGGCCAATCAGCTGCTGATAGTGCCTGCACACGCTGTACATGGTTCGGAAACAACTGGTTCTCCCGTAGCACTCCCCATACAGTGACGTGGTCAACGTTACCTTGTACAGCAGCAACTTCTCTGACGCTGACATTAGGGTTATCGTCAACTGCACGAAGAATTGCCTCGTCCATTGCAGGTGTCCTCGTCGTTCTAGGTCTTCCCCAGTCGCGAGTCATAGGCTGGAATGTTCCGTGCTCCCTAAGACGCCGATCAATTGCTTCGAACGCCTTTCTGTCGGGACACCTTCGTTCTGGAAATCTGTCTCGATACAAACGTACCGCGCCACGGCTGTTGCCCCATGCTAATCCATACATCAAATGGGCATCTGCCAACTCCGCGACCGAGCGAGGTGACGCAGTGGTTAGCACACTGGACTCGCATTCGGGAGGACGACGGTTCAATCCCGTCTCCACCCATCCTGATTTAGGTTTTCCGTGATTTCCCCAAATCGTTTCAGGCAAATGCCGGGATGGTTCCTTTGAAAGGGCACGGCCGATTTCCTTCCCCATCCTTCCCTAACCCGAGCTTGCGCTCCGTCTCTAATGACCTCGTTGTCGACGGGACGTTAAACAACACTAACCTAACCTAACCAACTCCGCATTTGTAAACATTGCACTGACTACAAAACCACCTTCGTGATGAACACTAACCTGTTGATGCTTGATGCTAGTACTTACATTATCTTCCTTCAATTGGGCCACCTGGCGGTGAATCGAGGAAGTACAGTACATACTGACGAAACTAAAATGAGCTATAACATGGAAATTACACATGTCCACATAACATCTGCTGCCGGCCGGTGTGGCCTTGCGGTTCTAGGCGCTTCAGTCTGGAACCGCGTGACCGCTTCGGTCGCAGGTTCGAGTTCTGCCTCGGGCATGAATGTGTGTGATGTTCTTAGGTTAGTTAGGTTTAAGTGGTTCTAAGTTCTAGGGGACTGATGACCACAGATGTGAAGTCCCATAGTTCTCAGAGCCATTTGAACCATTTATAATCAGCCAGAACACTATGACCGCCTGCATAATAGCTGATATGTCCACTTGGCGTGGATAACAACAGGGACGCGTCATGAAATGGAAGCAGAATGGAAGCACTGAGACCTTGGTAGGTCTCAAGAGGGAGTTGCCTCCACATCTGCATACAAAAGTCACCTAATTTCTGTAAATTCCAGGGAGGGGGACAATGAGCTCTGACGCCATGTTTAACCACATCCCAGGTGTGTTCGATCGGGTTCAGATCTGGCAAGATGAGAGCCACCACATCAACTGGAATTCGCCATTGCTGTCCTCGAAGCACTCCATCTCACTCCTGGCCTTGTAAAATGACGAATTATCTTGCTGAAAAATGCATGCCATTGGGAAACATGATCTGCTTCAAGTGCTGTATGTGGCCTGCAACCAGTGTACAATCCTCCCTATCCGCCTATCCGTCATGGCGCTTTGCACGAACTCCACTGGACCCATGGAGCCGGCCGGTGTGGTCGAGCGGATATAGGCGCTTCAGTCTGGAGCCGCGCGACCGCTACGGTCGCAGGTTCGAATCCTGCCTCGGGCATGGGTGTGTGTGATGTCCTTAGGTTAGTTAGGTTTAAGTAGTTCTAAGTTCTAGGGGACTGATGACCTCAGATGTTAAGTCCTATAGTGCTCAGTGCCATTTCGACCCATGGATGCCCACTTGAATGTTCTCCAGAGCATAATGAAGCCGCTGCCAGCTTGTCTCCGTCCCACAGTAGATGTGTAAAGGAGCTGTTCCGCTGGAAGACGACGTATTCGCGCTCTCACATCGGAATGATGAAGAAGGTTTCGAGATTCATCAGACCATGCCATTGTGACAACATCCAGTGTCGATGATCACGTGTCCTTATCAGTCATACTTGCCGATGTCACGACGTTAACAGAGGCACATGCATGAGTCGTTGGCTACAGAGGTCCAAATTTTATTCGGTTTAATACCTTCATCTTTCCTGTTAAAATTATTGCGGTGTTTATCAATCTCGATAGCCTCTCTGTACTTGGGTGCATAATAATGCTGGCTGAAGCCAGCAGTAAGCTTTTTCATCTCCACTTGGTTATCAGTAATGCTATGCAGTGTGGTGATTGGAATAAGACTGACGGTCTAATATTCAAAATTATGGAAGTTAGTGCAGAAATATCAGTAAATAGACAGAAGAAGAAGTTCGCTAACTTACAGAACATTTCGGGAGGTTCAGTTGAGAACAATTCTCGAACTGTTGTTAACCTGTCTGATAAAGATTTGTCAAAGGTTTAAATTTTTGTACTAGCCAAAGGAGGCAATTTTGCTGACACCCAAAAACGTATCCACAAAGGATATTGTAGCGAATATTGAGGCAGGTATCCGTCAGCTTACACAGCAGTCCGCTGATGTAATTAGAACGGAAACAGCTAGGATTTTACGTACATGTAAGCCGCCTAACAGTAATCTGTCACACGCACAAAGGAAGGCGCTGAGGGATACAAATGCAGATAAAAACATTATTGTTCTTAATGCAGATAAGGGTAATGCCACCGTCATATTGAACAATGAAGAGGACTGTCATGGGAAGATCAATGATATTTTGGCTCCCTCCAATTACAAAAAACTTCAGAAGGGTCACACTACGAAGACTTCAAAAAAGACCAATCGACTGGTGAAAGCGTCTTTATTCCCCTCCAACAGTAAGGAGCTGCTTTGTTAAACAGAAGCGTACCCACCTAGACTTTATGGATTAACCAAAGTGCATAAACCTGAGGTTCCGTTGAGGCCAATTGTCAGCGCTATAGGCGGACCCATCCACGAGTTAGCTAGACACCCTGGTTCATTGCTGCAACCTTATGTTATGTTGGTAGGACGGACAGCCATATTAAAAATTCAGCTCATTTCACTGACAAGTTAAAGGAAATGAGCATGGGCCCGGAAGATCTCCTCGTCAGTTCCCATATTCTGTCGTTGTTTACCATGATTCCGGTAAACGAAGCTATCTTATGAATAGCGGATATTTTTTCTACCGATATTGTGGCATTATTCCGACACTGACTCACCACAATCTACTTTCAATACAATAGTGACTTTTATGAACAGAGTGACAGTCCTCTTAGTCCTGCTGTGGCTAACTTATTTATGGAGACTTTTGAACAACGGGCGTTGCAAACCGCCAGGAAGAGACCAGCCAGATGTATCGCTATGCCGATGACATGTTCGTAGTATGGACACACGGAGCAGAGGAGTTGGATGCCTTCCTGACACATTTAAACAGCATTAATCCGAAAATCCGATTTGCTATGGAGACGGAGAGTAATGGGCAACTGAATTTCCTGGAAATGTCTGTGATTAAACGACGGGACGGAACGTTGGGCCATAAGGTGTATGGGAATGCCACACATACTAGACGTTATCTGCATAAAGATTCAAACCACCATTATAGACAAAAAAGAGGTGTAATAGAGCGCACAATATATGTGAATCTGTTAATTTAAAATATGAGAGTGAACATTTACCGGCAACTTTCATGAGGACTGGCTATTCTAGCAAGGATATAGATCGAGCACTACGCTCTAGGCAGAGAATTAGGAGCAACGACGAACAACAGTCGCCCAGCTGGAAGGTTTATCCTTCGTTCATTAGTAAGGTTACCGATCGCATTGGAAAGTGTTAAGCAAGTATGGGGTAGAAACTATTTTCAGACCCACCAGGAAAATAAAAGAATGTTTAAGATCAGCAAAAGATGCCCGATATCCTCTGGCTACACCGGGGGTATATAAAATTCTTTGTAGTTGTGGACAGGTGTATATCGGTACCACAAAGAGAAGTGTGAACACCCGTCTTGTTGAACATAAGAGGAACTGCCGCCTGGCTCACACGGATAAATCGGTCGTAGCGGATCATGTTTATCAAGAAGGTGATCACGAAATAAAATTCAGTGACACTAGCGCCATATTTAAAACCTCGCATTATTATGCGCGCACTTGTAGAGAGGCTATCGAGATTGATGAACACCGTAATAATTTTAACAGAACAGACGAAGGTTTTAAACTAGATAAAATTTGGATGTCAGCGTTGCACCGGAAGCGTGACGATCGATTACGTTCAATCGAGAATGTTGGCATTACCAGAGACAGTCTGATAGCCGACGCCACGTGATGGACAGTTCGCCACTTTACCTCGGAGGATGTCTCCCGCAGTCGGAGACGAAACGTCAGGTCCGCAGCTCGTGGTCGTGCGGTAGCGTTCTCGCTTCGTACGCACGGGTTCCCGGGTTCGATTCCCATCGGGGTCGAGGATTTTCTCTGCCTCGTGATGACTGGGTGTTGTGTGATGTCCTTAGGTTAGTTAGGTTTAAGTAGTTCTAAGTTGTAGGGGACTGATGACCATAGATGTTAAGTCCTACAGTGCTCAGAGCCATTTGAACCATTTTTGAACGAAACGTCAGGGGAGAGTTTTCTACATCGACCACGGCCTGTCAGTCGAAAGTTTGAGGTGAAGACAACATCGGCCGTGAAAGCCTACATTTCACGATAGATATGAGTGAGTTTGAACGTGGTGTTATAGTCGGCGCACGAGCATTGGACAAGGCATCTCAGAGGTAGCGATGAAGTGGGGATTTTCCCCTACGATCATTTCGCGAGTGTACCGTGGATATCAGGAATCCGGTAAAACATCAAATCTCCAACAACGCTGCGGTCGGAAAAAAATCCTGTAAGAACGGGACCAACGACGACTGAAGAAAATCATTCAACGTGACAGAAGTGCAACCCTTCTGCAAATTGCTGAAGATTTCAATGCTGGGCCATGAACAAGTGTCAGCGTGTGAACCATTCAACGAAACATTTGAAAAACATTTATATAGCTATAACAACAATAATATCAATGAGAAACAATTAACAATTATAACAGCAGCAGTATCACCATAAATTTGACAAATACTTACTCCTGCCTACTACTGCTCAGAATGTGTTTTTTTGTAATGTTGTGAATTTATATGGCTACTGCTGCTGCTACTGCTGCTCGTGGATGGCGACTGGGTCTGCAAATGTTCATCCACTCAAAAAATGGTTCAAATGGCTCTGAGCACTATGGGACTTAACTGCTGAGGTCATCAGTCCCCTAGAACTTAGAACTACTTAAACCTAACTAACCTAAGGACATCACACACATCCATGCCTGAGGCAGGATTCGAAGCTGCGACCTTAGCGGTCGCGAGGTTCCAGACTGTAGCGCCTAGAACCGCTCGGCCACTCCGGCCGGCCTCACCCACTCAATAGTATAAAATGCTACTCCACACAGAGTCCCCGGGCTCAGGGTACCATTGGCCAATAGGCGTCGAAGCTCAGTCGCCGTTGGACACCATAAAACATTAGGAAAGGAGTGAGAGTACCAAGACAGAGAGGGCAATTACTTAAGAGACCAGCTCTAGCCAATTAATGAAGATGCTGTCTTATCAGGGTCAAAGGTCAAGTCGTAAATAAGACAAAAAATGCACTGGAAACCGCAGCGTCCTACTACAATGTACTCACTAATTTCGCCTTTGTTTGTTTGTGGGAACCTCAATGTGTGGTATCACGTGTTGATTCCATGCCATGGGCATCAAAGCTGAAAATGGATCCCGGGTTCGATTCCCGGTGGGGTCAGGGATTTTCACCTGCCTTGAGATGACTGGGTGTTTGTGGTGTCCTTATCATTTCCTCATCATTCATGGAAGTGGCGAGATTGTACTGAGCAAAGGTTGCGAATTTGTCCGGACGCTGATAACAGCGCAGTTGAGCGCCCCACAACCAAACATCATCATCATCATCATCATCTGGAAATGGAACTGAAAGTTCCCATCAGACACTGATAGCGGCTGTGCAGGATCTGGCGGACCCAATGGTGCACACCCACTGAGCCACACCTCCAGAGGGCTCTCTATTACTGCAGTATATAGGATGGCTGATTGCAGCCTTACAGCACACTTGCAGTCGGAGCCACTGCGCCATGGGCGCTACGCAGAGGCTGTCCAGTCACGGCTTCGACGCCGCCATTCATGCTTCAGTTGAGAGAGCCTCATCCTTGTTGCTATTTTATGAGCTCGAGTCTGCTTCTTGCTGTATTATACCTGTGGTGTCACTGCCAGACACCACACTTGCTCGGTGGTAGCCTTTAAATCGGCCGCGGTCCGTTAGTATACGTTGTACCCGCGTGTCGCCACTATCAGTGATTGCAGACCGAGCGCCGCCACACGGCAGGTCTAGTCTAGAGAGACTCCCTAGCACTCGCCCCAGTTGTACAGCCGACTTTGCTAGCGATGGTTCACTGTCTACATACGCTCTCATTTGCAGAGACGACAGTTTAGCATAGCCTTCAGCTAAGTCATTTGCTACGACCTAGCAAGGCGCCATATTCAGTTACCATAATTACTATCTTCAAGAATCTATTCTGAACAGTTAATATTGTGAATCATGTACCGTCAAGAGCGACATTCATCATTAATGGATTAATGTTAAGTATCAAACTAATTACGTCCGCTTTCTGGATTCTCATTCCTTGTCATGTTCCAGACCTCACGTCAGTATAGTTATTCCCTCCTCACGCCAGCCTGCGTGAGCTAAAACGCGTGCATTTCGGCCTCCACTTGTAACACGGTGTTGGCTCTTCTGCTAACACAAAAATTTCTAATGAGTCTTTGTTACAGTCGGAGAATGGCTCTGAGCACTATGGGACTTAACATCTATTGTCATCAGTCCCCTAGAGCTTAGAACTACTTAAACCTCACTAACCTAAGGACATCACACAACACCCAGTCATTACGAGGCAGAGAAAATCCCCGACCCCGCCGGGAATCGAACCCGGGAACCCGGGCGCGGGAAGACACTCGGAGAAAGCTACCAGTTAAGTAAAGCCTTTGTTTACTATATCTGCTTGTTTGCTTATCAATTCTGATCCTGTCCAGCCTTCTTATGACGACTGTTGCTGCACCACTCTGAAACCAACCTCCCTTTACCGTCTTGTACGAAGTCGTACACAACAGAATGCAAGTAATGCAGTAAGGCACCTACCACGTCTTCTTACTGGGTTCAAGCAATTGAGAAGCTCGTATATTCAGATCATGGGTGGAGCACGCACTTCAGTATTACTGTGGGGTACTTTTCCGTCACAGATATCTCGATATGCTAAGTGGGAAGTAGTCGATGATTGCACTCTAGCGACTACATATCCTTCTGACAGACCAGGCAGTATCCAAAAGTAACGTTCAAAGGCTAACTTAACGCTCTGCAGCGAGCTGGTTGTTATTACACGTCGACGCAATGCCTAGGAATGAGTAGGCTATATTCTGACAGTAATTCACTAAGCAGTTGATGCACCCATCCCAAAGTCTTCAGGCCACCTACAAAAGCCTCTTGTGGCTAGGTGGAGTGAGGTGCAATAAGGGTCACAAGGGAGGCTTTATTACTCAGGTTCGCCGGCCGCGGTGGTCTAGCGGTTCTAGGCGCTCAGTCCGGAACCGCGCGACTGCTACGGTCGCAGGTTCGAATCCTGCCTCGGGCATGGATGTGTGTGATGTCCTTAGGTTAGTTAGGTTTAAGTAGTTCTAAGTTCTAGGGGACTGATGACCTCAGATGTTAAGTCCCATAGTGCTCAGAGCCATTTGAACCATTACTCAGGTTCATACTGATCAAAAGCAGAGAACCACACAACACTTCTAGCGGCTAGTATCAAATGCAAAAATATTATTGCAGTGAGCATGAATAAATCACTTCAAGATAACTCCTGACATCGAATCGATCCAGTAACCCATCTCAAGTATGAGAAGCCATCTACAGAAGTTGTAGTGTAGGAAGTGTGTCTCCAGACAACTCCAAAACACATCGTCAGACGATGGTACATGAATTTGCTAGACTGCTGCTGCGGCAAGCCTTGATACGGCGTCCCTTCGCCACTGTGTAATCTTTATAAATTTTCACTCCTCATGTAGAGGCTGGATTCTGCAAATTGTGTGGCTCGTGATTGTGTGCCAATTCACAGTTAAATCAAGTACACCTTGATATGACAATTTAATATGATAAGATTACGTAACTACTACACAAGTTACAAATTACTGATTTCAGTATATTATCGTCATCTTCAGATATAACAATTAATGTACAACTACGATAATGCGGATGAAAATTCTAACTTTTAACTAAATAATTAATCTTCTTAGTAAGAGACGTGATGCTTCACCGGCACATAAAATGTTTCCAGACAGGTTAAAATATGCTGTTGTTAAGACTATTTATAAGCCAGTTGCTAAGAAAGGCTTAAACAATTATCGTCTCGTTTCCTTACTGACATTCTTTCCAAAACATCGGAAAAAGTAATGTACTCGAAAGTACTCTCACATTAAAGAAGGAATAGTTTACTTAGCACATCACAGTTTGTTTCCAGAAGGGTTACTAAACTGAGACTCTTATTTACACATTCTCCTGCCAAATCATTTAAGCCTCAAATAACAAAACATCGTCAGTTGGTATTTTTTGTGGCCTTTCCAAGGAGTTTGATTGTGTAGTTCAAGTCATAAATCATGTTACATTCTTAGAAAAACTTAAGTTTCTGGAACTGCTGGCTTTGCACACAACTAGTTTGAATCATACTTAACAAACAGGATGCGAAAAGTTGTCGATTGATTCTGACCGTGTTTGAAAGGTAGAAAATGTTAGTCACTGGGGACAAATAACAAAAGGAGTCCCACAGGATTCAATTATTGATCCACTCCTATTCCTTATATATGTGAGTGACCTCCAACTTAAAATTCAACAAGCAGATTTGATATTTTTGCAGGCGATAGTAGCGTTATAATACATCGTTAGAGAGAAAGCAACAGGAAGATAGTCAATGATGTTTTACAAAGAATTCTTTAGTGGTTCTCAGAAATTTTGAGAAAACACACTATGTATATTCAGTTCTGTACAGCACATAGAGTCTACCAACAATTGATGTAGCAGACGAACAGGGTCAGTAAAAAGGATAAAATGCTTCAAATTTTGTGGGTGTACATATGGATCAAAACTTGAAATGGAAGAAGCGTATTATTGAGCTGCTCAAGCCATTAAGTCCACCTACATTTGCCCATCGCATAGCCACTATTCTTGAAAACAAACTAACCTACCTCCGGGCATAGTTTGCATATTTGCACTCAGTTATGTAATGGAATAATTTTCTGGGATAACTCCTCATATAGAAAAAAGTTTTGATTGCAGGAAAGCTAACGATAAGCATAACATGTGGTGTTCTCTTACAGTCGTCATGTAGACACATCTCCAAAGAATAGGCGTTTTAATTGCACCTTCAAAATATATAATTTCTGTAATGAAATTCGTCATAAACATCATTTGAGAAGAATAGTGATGTCAATACCTACAACAGTAGTGGAAAAATGACCTTTGTTACCTATCATCAAAGCCGTCAGTGGCTTCAGTATGCAGCAACAACATTTTTTGTTATTTGCCCAATAACTTAAACTTGCAGACAGGTAAAAAAAACTAGTTTTTAAGTTTAGTGGCAAGAGTTGAACCACAAACACATTAATTTAAACATGCATACATATCCTGTAAACTTACTCGTTCCACATAATTTCGATGAAAGAATCGTTCAAAAGATCTGTGGAATAAGTAAGTAACTAACTAATTAAGGACATCCTCCTACAACATTTTCATAAAATATGGCAGACTGGCCAGAGCTGAGTTCGGAATTTATTCAGTTAACGAATGACTGAAACAAAATATTAAAATGGATAGAACATATCGAGAGGACTCCTGAAGGAAGACTAACAAAACAAGTTTGCATCTAATAAACACTAGGAATACGAGATTCAGGAAGACCACAAAAGTAAAGTTAACGAGATTCCTTCTACTCCTTGAAGTGAAGCAGAAGAAGGAAAAGGAGAAGAAGAAAAAGAAGACTAGGCAAGTGGAGGAGGCAGTTTTGATCCCCATCCTCAAACTAGGGAAGGGACCGAACATGTTGTTGTCGTTAAGGTCTTCAGTCCTGAGACTGGTTTGATGCAGCTCTCCATGCTACCCCATCCTGTGCAAGTTTCTTCATCTCCCAGTATCTACTGCAACCTACATCCTTCTGAATCTGCTTAGTGTATTCATCTCTTGGTCTTCCTCTACGATTTTTACCCTCCACGCTGCCCTCCAATGCTAAATTTGTCATCTCTTGATGTCTCAGAACATGTCCTACCAACCGGTCCCTTCTTCTCGTCAAGTTGTGCCACAAGCTCCTCTTCTCCCCAATTCTATTCAATACCTCCTCATTAGTTATGTGATCTACACATCTAATCTTCAGCATTCTTCTGTATCACTACATTTCGAAAGCTTCTATTCTCTTCCTGTCCAAACTATTTATCGTCCATGTTTCACTTCCATACATGGCTACACTCCATACAAATACTTTCAGAAACGATTTCCTGACACTTAAATCTATACTCGATGTTAACAAATTTCTCTTCTTCAGAAACGCTTTCCTTGCCATTGCCAGTCTACATTTTATATCTTCTCTACTTCGACCATCATCAGTTATCTTGCTCCCCAAATAGAAAAACTCCTTTACTACTTTAAGTGTCTCATTTCCTAATCTAATTCCCTCAGCATCACCCGACTTAATTCGACTACATTCCATTATCCTCGTTTTGCTTTTGTTGATGTTCATCTTAAATCCTCCTTTCAAGACAATGTCCATTCCGTTCAACTGCTCTTCCAAGTCCTTTGCTGTCTCTGACAGAATTACAATGTCATCGGCTAACCTCAAAGTTTTTATTTCTTCTCCATGGATTTTAATACCTACTCTGAATTTTTCTTTTGTTTCCTTTGCTGCTTGCTCAATATACAGATTGAATAACATCGGGGAGAGGCTACAACCCTGTCTCACTCCCTTCCCAACCACTGCTTCCCTTTTATGTCCCTCAACTCTTATAACTGCCATCTGGTTTCTGTGCAAATTGTAAATAGCCTTTCGCTTCCTGCATTTTAGCCCTGCCACCCTTAGAATTTGGAAGAGAGTATTCCAGTCAGCATTGTCAAACGCTTTCTCTAAGTCTACAAATGCTAGAAACGTAGGTTTGATTTTCCTTAATCTTTCTTCTAAGATAAGTCGTAAGGTCAGTATTGCCTCACGTGTTCCAATATTTCTACGGAATCCGAACTGATCTTCCCCGAGGTCCGCTTCTACCAGTTTTTCCATTCGTCTGTAAAGAATTCGCGTTAGTATTTTGCAACTGTGACTTATTAAACTGATTGTTCGGTAATTTTCACATCTGTCAACACCTGCTTTCTTTGGGATTGGAATTATTATATTCTTCTTGAAGTCTGAGGGTACTTCGCCTGTCTCATACATCTTCCTCACCAGATGGTAGAGTTTTGTCAGGACTGGCTCTCCCAAGGCCGTCAGTAGTTCTAATGGAATGTTGTCTACTCCCGGGGCCTTGTTTCGGCTCAGGTCTTTCAGTGCTCTGTCAAACTCTTCACGTAGTATCGCATCTCCCATTTCATCTTCATCTACATTCTCTTCCATTTCTATAATATTGTCCTCAAGTACATCGCCCTTGTATAGACCCTCTATATACTCCTTCCATCTCTCTGCATTCCCTTCTTTGCTTAGAACTGGGTTTCCATCTGAGCTCTTGATATTCGTGCATGTGGTTCTCTTTTCTCCAAAGGTCTCTTTAATTTTCCTGTAGGCAGTATCTATCTTACCCCTAGTGAGATAAGCCTCTACATCCTTACACGTGTCCTATGGCCATCCCTGCTTAGCCAATTTGCACTTCCTGTCGATCTCATTTC
Organism: Schistocerca serialis cubense; assembly: GCF_023864345.2. Lineage (NCBI taxonomy): Eukaryota > Metazoa > Arthropoda > Insecta > Orthoptera > Acrididae > Schistocerca > Schistocerca serialis. The sequence goes on from NC_064641.1 coordinate 346,699,618, forward strand.
TGAGACGTTTGTATTCCTTTTTGCCTGCTTCATTTAGTGCATTTTTATATTTTCTCCTTTCATCAATTAAATTCAATATATCTTCTGTTACCCAAGGATTTCTACTAGCCCTCATCTTTTTATCTACTTGATTGTCTGCTGCCTTCACTACTTCATCCTTGAAAGCTACCCATTCTTCTTCTACTGTAATTCTTTCCCCCACTGCTGTCAATTGTTCCCTTATGCTCTCCCTGAAACTCTGTATAACCTCTGGTTTAGTCAGCTTATCCAGGTCCCATCTCCTGAAATTCCCACCTTTTTGCAGTTTCTTCAGTTTTAGTATGCAGTTCATAATCAATAGATTGTGGTCAGAGTCCACATCTGCCCCTGGAAATGTCTTACAATTTAAAACCTGGTTCCTAAATCTCTGTCTTACCATTATATAGTCTATCTGATACATTTTAGTATCTCCGGGATTCTTCCATGTATGGACCTAACATGTCCCACTAATTATCATGGTGTTGCCTTAACTAGCCACAAAGGAAACCTTGTAGTATATGGTAAACGCTGAAGTGTATGATAAATCATCGCCTCGTCTCTGTCCGAGCCGATCTTTTTTGGATTCAGGAGACATCGATCGTTGAGCACCGATGGTGAAGACGTACGTATGTGATACTATATTTTGTATTAGGACATTTTGTACGGCATTCTGAACATTGTGAAGATGGGCTACGAGTGAAACTCGTCACACGTAATTTGTTGGACAAGTAATCTCTTTATACAAGCCATTCAGCATACAAGAAGTGCTCTCGATTTACGTTGACCTCCTGCGCGACTTTACATTGCAATTTCAGTTACACTGCGGTGTTTCGACACGTTAAATACTCATCATACACATGTTATACATGTGACCTAAGATGTACTCCTGTTGACGCTCTAAGCGGTTTCTCTGCAGTCGTAAGAATTGGTTGAAATATTAAGTACAACTTTCTACATTCTTTTATATACACACAGATACATTCAAACTCCCAGCCAACACACAAAAAGAAGAATTGGTTTTTCTTGCAGATGACACAAATACCGGAGCATACGTACAGCAACACAATAAATGGTAAGTCACTTTCTTAAAATTGTCGTTGAATGATTTCCTGCAAATCGTCTCACTCTCAATTTCAAAAACGCACGACGTATTCAAGTTGTGCATTCTGAATGTAAGTGAGGAAATAATAACCAGGATGGGAACTTCAAAAATTTTACGCTTGCATATCAATGAGCCTTCAAACTTGAAAAAAAAAGCGACATGTTCTTGAACTCCTACAACTGAGTTTAGCCTCATTTGCACTTCAAATGAGTGCAAAAATTTGTCAGAGGCAGAGCAATATGTAAACATATTTTGCGTAATTTTTTCAGTAATGTCCTATGGAACAATGTTCTCGTGTGTCTCATCTTTAAAAAAGAAAGTTTTCATTGTTAAGAAACTTGCCGCAAGAATAATACGTGGTGCTCACCCACGACTATCTTGCAGACAGTAGTTCAAGCAATTGCGCAGTGTTAATACTGCTTCCCAGAATATGAATTGCCTCACGATGTTTTTTTTTTGTAACTAAGCAACTAGAGTTCAAAGGGAAAGATGATGTACGTAACGGCAATGCTAGAAGAAAAATGACATTCATTATTTTGCATTAACCCGCCAGGTTAGCCAAGAGTGCTAATGCGCTGCTTCCCGGGCTCAGGTAGGCGCGCCGGCCCCAGATCGAATCCGCCCAGCGGATTAACGATGAGGGCTGGTATGCTGGCCAGCCTGGATGTGGTTTTTAGGCGGTTTTCAACCTCCCACTAGGTGAATACTGGGCTGGTCCCCTCGTGCCGCATCAGTTACATGCCTCACAGACATTTTAAAAAAAAAGTTCACATTATTTCATGGTTTACACTAGATGCAGACAGCTGGGGTACACTAATACTGTCATGGGGGGACCCCCTTAAAATTAACCATACCAAAATCCGACCTTAACCATGCCAACCCTGCGAAACATGCGGGACAAAGGCACAAGCAAAAAAAGGAGAATCTGCAGTAACGTTGACTATGGTTAAAAAAAGTGATGCACAAAGCTGCTACTACAATTTTTGATTTGAAAACAAACTGAAAAAGTTTCTTCTTAACAACTTATATTTCGTAGAAGGATTTGCATTAAATAATTCGTAAAAGGCTGTAGGTTGGAATAACTAATTTACATATGAAGACATTAAGCATTAAGTCGTATTTACATGTCAATGTATAACGTAAATGTAAAATGAAGATGCCACTGACATACAGTGAGGATAATGATAAGCCAGGCTAACCCTTGTGGGTCTTTCGGGGTAATTTGCTTCCAGACGATCTTTCATTTTTACAGAGGTCACGGCTTTGTCTGTTCTCAAGCACCTTACAAATGACTTCAGTGCAGTATTTGAAAATCTTAGCTGTCACGTTTCTGTGGTTCTCGCAAGTCTAATCCATGTTTTCTTTTATTACGATGACGTGTAAATTGAGACTCAAGTTTAAATTGAGACTCAAGTAATAATATTGTTGACTCTGTCTTTCTGGGAATTTTTCGGCTTCTAACACTTCGCTGTAGATTTACTACGAAAAATCTGATTTTTACGTACCTCTTCATTAAGGTGCAAACTGCCTGAGGTCAGACACATTACTCCTGTGTAGCCTAAGAAACATATTCTTACATCTCGAGAGCTGTACAGTTTCGGAGGACGTACGATGATTCAATTATGTTTCAGGCAGAAGGACTACACAAAAGTTAAACTGACTGAAGAGAACACTCAGTTCCTCATGCCGTGCTTACAATGACTGAGAATTGATACAGAGTGCGACTAGTAACTGAGATGCGCAAATCCGTCGTCCTGCTGCCGATTTTCTCAGGCGACCTGTCTCTTTCGTACCCAGGATTTCACGCGCTTGAGGAGTTTCATACATAGAGTTTCTGAAGGGTTGAAGATCGACGAATGCACGTTTCCAACTAACGTTGCAGATGTATGGAAAAAGAGAAACAGTATTCTAGATGCGAAGATATGACAGTGATAGTAATGAATTTGAGCAAGTAATACCTCTCTCCTCAACCAGTAATAGCGTGGGTATAGGACGTACAAAATGTGATTAGTAGCAGATTGTCGGGGGGGGAGGGGGGGGGGGAGGGGGGGAAGAGAGAGAGAGAGAGAGAGAATGCAGAGGAACGATTTAGAAGGTCGATGCTGTCGGTAGGGGAAAATACGTGTAATAAAGAGTAACAATTAATTGACGCACTTTTGACGTTTTCGATATTTGAATAAGGTCTACTGATGTAAGGGACCTATCGTTTCACAAGCCTCCAAACAAAACAGGGAAAAGACAGAATATTTCACCTAGACAAAAAGACAAACTAGCGTATGTATTTACGTCGTTGGATAAGTCTCAGTCGTAGGTTTTTGAGATTTCGTTGTATACTTCTATCCTAAAGAGGACTTCATACGACCAAACATCAGGAAACACATAAACAAGTCATATCGCAGCAACGACGAAAGACCGGTATCAATGCGTGACTGTTTATCGATTTTGCACTGTCTCCCCAAGCCAGCACTCCATCTTCAGGCCACAAGTGGCCCATCGGGACCATCCTCAACTGAGGATGCGGATAGGAGGGGCGTGTGGTCAGCACACCGCACTCCCAGTCATTGTGATGGTTTTCTTTGACCGGATCCACTGCTATTCGGTCGAGTAGCTCCTCAGTTGACATCACGAGGCTGAGTGTACCCCTAAAAATTGCGGCCCGGATGGTCACCCATCCAAGTGCCAGCCACCCCGACAGCGCTTAACTTCGGTGATCTGACGAGAACCTGTGTATCCACTGCAGCAAGGCCGTTGCTGCTGTCTCTCCACGCTGCCACAATTTACATTAAAACCAATGAATTTAATGGTACTGACGAGCAGGGTACTGCAGACATCTTGCTGACCTTTGGAACTTATTTGAGGTTCATCCTCTGATTTAAATACCTTTGAAAGGGACAGTAGGAACGGATCATTGTGCTAGCCTCTGGCAACAGGTTTGGAATCTTCCCCTAAATCATTCACACAAGGGTAAACAACAGTTACATCAGCGACTGAAAATCCTTACCAGACGTGGAGATCTTTATAACGATAGACAGATTTCCGAGCGAGAGAGAGTCATAGACAAATTTCTCAACGAGAGAGATTCTCTGGAGAATTAATACGAGACTGATTTCCCTCTACTCAAGGATTCAAAGTCTTTACTTGGATCACAGTCGGTTAGAAGGGAGTAAGTTAATGGATGTAGGGCATTTGCAAGTTTGTCTTACTGTTACGGCCGGCCGCTGTGGCCGAGCGGTTCTAGGCACTTCAGTCTGGAACCGTGATGCCGCTGCGGTCGCAGGTTCGAATCCTGCCTCGGGCTTGGATGTGTGTGATGTCCTTAGGTTAGTTAGGTTTAAGTAGTTCTAAGTCTAGGGGACTGATGACCTCAGATTTTAAGTCCCATAGTGCTTACAGCCATTTTCTTACTGTTAAATAGTATCTTAAATATTTAAAATGGTTCAAATGTCTCTAAGCACTATGGGACTTAATATCTCAGGTCATCAGTCCCCTAGACTTAGAACTACTTAAACCTAACTAACCTAAGGACATCACACATCCATGCCCGAGGCAGGATTCGAACCTGCGACCATAGCAGCAAGGCGGTTCCGGACTGAAGGGCCAGAACCGCTCGGCCACAGCGGCCGGCTCTTAAATATTTAAACCTGATGTATTTCCCGTAGTCGCAAACTTCCAGATTTCCGAAATTTTCTCGTTTGCAGTTCGAGAGAACTCTAAAATGGTACAGATGATTGCTTCAGCCATTGTTTTCTGATGTAACACACAACACGTAGCAGGTAATCGCGACAGATAAGCAGTGTATCTGCAGCGATAAATGTCAAAAGACGAAATGATCTTTAGGCTAATAGATTAGCGAACCAAAATAATCTTGTATGGGTGTTTTTATCAGGACTACCGGTGATTATCGTCTACAAGTGGTTGGTTTGTTGGTTTGGGGGATTAAAGGGACCAGACTGCTAAGGTCATCGGTCCCGTCTACAAGATCTACTTCTCTGAACATTATGATTATTATTAGCTACTACTGGCCCAGGGATTCCATTTTCAACACCTGTTGTACTTTAAAGAAGAGTTTTTCTTTTAGAATGACAATTTCACCGAACAAATCATACTCGACTTACAAAATCCCATGTATACAAACTTCTGAAAGAGATTTTAAACGCGAGTAAAATTGCGAACAGTGTATGAGCTCTGGGAAACACTTTGTTGTATGGCACAAGTAGTCTGTTACCGTCCATAGTTTCATCTGCATCACTGTAGTTTAACAGATGACTTGTCTTGGAACCGTACTTCCGCGGGTAACAGTACAGCCAGCGAGAGTTCTGTCTGGTCGAAGTTATAACTTTTTCTTTTGGGATATTTCACTCTTTTATCCCTCACCAGTGAGAGTCGGCTATAGCCGTTCTGCGTACCTTCTGAGCGACACAGTTTTAAAATAGAAAGACAGGGACTTTAAAAAAGTTTGAGTATTCACTAATATTTTAATATTATTATTGATTTACGTTGATAATGTTAGAACAATACATAAACATTGTGATCTTCCTTTAAAATTTGATACTAACAGCGTTTAAAAGAAGTAGCTCATTTCTCAATAAGAAAGAAATTCATCACGTAAGCAGAGTGTGGGTTTATTGGTTTGTTAGTGACGTATGAGCTTCCATGGGGTCAGGAGGGCGGAGATGTGGGGTCATCGAGTGTAACGACCGAAGGTTGCTGGTAGGACAAGGAAGTTGCGGCATGTGTGACGGATAAGGAATGGAACGAAAAGGGTAGTAAAGGAGAGGTCCGATGTTATCCTTGGGACGATAGGTACACTGCTGGTAAGAAGGGTCGTTGCCACTGCCGATTTCATGGTCAGGGATTGGGGTTTGCCGAAACTTTGTGGAAGAAGATGTGTAGTCTCTGTTGGCGTCGGGTAAGTGTAGTCATTGGCGTGGCAATGGACTTGAATAGGAAATTAGGGCCAACGTTTTGTATTTGACGATGTAATTAGTAATTTAACTTGTGGTACCAAGAGCTGATAAATAATATGTTTTAATGGTCTTTTACCCAATGATACTAACCCGCGCAAAATGCGGGATCGACAGTTTCTTACTCTACCTTTGCCTAATTTTTAGGAACGTGTTTACCTTGCGCGGCCACAGCGGGCTGCTGGCGCATCGCTGAATTACGCAGGTCGGTCACGCTCACGAGCCAGTCGTGTGCTGCAGTTGGTCTGGACAATGCACCCGTAATACGCTAGAGGCTCTACACTACCGTATGAGTCCATATTTTGGCTGAGTGGGAAAGTTCTACTTGGCGCCTTTTACTTCCGGGCTGTTCCGTCAGACCCGCACCGGCGGTTAATTGTGAGAAGACGTGGAGAAGGAAGTTAACGTGAGTGGATCAATTTTCGGCACACAACATCGAGCGCTATGAAACCGTTACAGCAGGACGACCACAGCGGAGAAGGTTATTTGGCGAGAGATTTACGCTAACATTGTTTTTGCGGATCTCACCGAAACACTGGCACTGAACATTCACTTATTGCTGCTTCACATGGCTAATATTTCAAGTGTGTGTTTGTCAGAATTGTTTATTGTGAGTGACGACTTTCTGGGTCGAATGATAACGGTTGTACTGTATTTTTAAATTATACCTCAGCTGGGGGCTTTTTGTTATCATTTTTTAAATTTTCATGATAATTGCGTGAGTGCAGTGCTTAATTCGTAACTCTTTTGTTCGTAAATATTTCAAGGTATTTCTTTGACACCTCCTGTGTTCGGATAGACAGCTTTTACCATTTGTTTAAACTGGACGTTTTAAAGTTAAAAATGTCCATTTTTAATGGTGTTTCTTTCTCTTTGCTATAATTATGTCTTATCTGTTGATTATTGCTGCTATTGCAAGTCTCCAGTGGGATGGTTATGTAAACTCCAGTGAACCACAGGCGTAATCTTTAATTTTATGAAGCAAAAGATGTTCAGTTCAACGAGTCAGTGAGCCTGCCCGGTTGGTCGTACAGTCTAACGCACGGCTTTCAGGGCGGGAAGGAGTGTCTGATCCCCGGCACGAATTCGCCCGGCGGAATTGTGTCGAGGTCCGGTAAACCAGCCAGTCTGTGGATGGTTTTTAGGCCGTTTTCCATCTTTTTTTTTTTTTGGACAACATGGTTGTGGAGAGAAACAGCGATTTGTATGATTAATCAAGAATTCAAGAACAGTCTTAATCGCATTTATTATTGTTATAATACCGCCAACCGGTTTCAACGCGACGTACGGGCCATTTTCTGGGCGTTTACACCATTGGTCGACTGCTGGAAACTATGCCATGGTGCCGAAAGTTTCCTGCCGTAATGTAGACAGGAGTGACGCGACCTGCAGTCGACCTATGGTGTAAACGCCCAGAAAATGGCCCGTACGTCGCGTTGAAACCGGTTGGCGGTATTATAACAATAATAAATGCGATTAAGACTGTTCTTGAATTACTGGTTTTCCATCTGCCTCGGCGAATGCGGGCTGATTCCCCTTATTCCGCCTCAGTTACACTATGTTGGTGATTGCTGCGCAAACAGTGAAATATCCCCTTAGAAAAATTTATGAATTACTGTGCTCATTAACCTCTTACATTATTTGATTTTCGAACAGCTGAGCAGAACTGAACGTACTCAGACATTTGGCTCTTTACCTATTCTAATCAACACTAAACTGACACACAATATTTTTAGCGCAACGCAATCTGACTTTCAATAATCCCTACAAAAGAATGGCCCTGACTAACAATAACCTACACATTTCATGAATTCTTACCTCACAAAAATCTTCGTTTTTCGAATTACTGCAATACAGCGAGTGCCAATACTGCCAGCTAAATAAAAGATTCTAACTATTGAAGGCACTAACTACTGGTAGGCATAGTTAGCAAATGAAAGATTTTGATAGAGAACAAACAATGTATTTACCTTAATAGTGTTCAAAAGTCATAATATATATGTATCAGTTCATGACATTCAGTCTTACAGATTTACTGTCTCTGTCCAGATCATCCGCTCTCAAAAATCCGCCATCTCACTTCCCCACATCCACCACTGCGGGCGGCTCGCCTCCAACTGCGCAACGCTACGCGCTGTTAACAGCCAGCTGCCCAACACTATAATAGCCAACAACAATGCAAACCAGCCACAGACTGCACACAGCACAGCCAGTGATTTTCATACAGAGCGCTACGTGGCGTTGCCAATAAAAAAACCTAAACAGCCTACTTACATAGCGCCCATGGTCCCCACAAAAAATTTTGCAAAATTGTTTTCGGATGTGGCCAATACAGATTTGAAAAAAATTTCATAATTACAATAACAAAGAAATCAAATGCACACACTTATTGATACAATGTTGGTCAAAAACTAAAATTTTCTCACAGTCCATAAAGACAGTCCTGATCATTCATCACAGCAAAATTGCAGTGTTTTTTTTTTCACAAAGTCTGAGCAGTGAAAGAAAGTAGTGGATATCCATGCAATCTTGAAGAGGTAGTGTTGTCCTTCTAACGGAAAGACGGTGCTGACTCTTGACATGCAGACAGGTAATGGCCACAACAGGGCAAACCCACAGCAGAGTCAGTCGAAATTTTGAAGAATATTGGTAGGTAGGTCATCACAGAGTAGACCCACTGTAGTCCTGGTAGAGATGATGGTATTGGTGGGCCATCAAAGATGCAGACCCACTGCAGTCCTTCTAGAAATAATGGTATTGGTGGGCCATCAAAGATGCAGATCCACTGTAGTCCTTGTAGAGAAGGCCAGCAGCCATCTGTTGTGACTGTGCAGGTGCACAATCACCGTTGAAGAGTCTTGTGTATAATATAGCAAGTCCATGAACCACCACTTGTGCAATCACAAAACTTTTTGGAATGTCCTTAGAACCAGCAATGCTGTTAACCAGTCCCTTGCTGAATTATCAACACACGTGCAAGCACTAACAGTCCTTTTTTTTCACATATTGTGCATATACTATGACCAACAGAAATGTGTGCAGTGAAATGAATGCTTACAAGTTACTTAATTTGATGAAGTGGTGTCAATTACAATATTACAACTTGAGAATACAATTACAAAGATACAGAAAACATCATTAAAACATAATAATACAGATAACATTTGTAGTAATACAGGCTTTACAAAAGAATAGAAATAGACAGATACATCACTGTTACAGGAATTATGACATAAGTAAATACATAAAAGGTCAGAATAACTTTCGAAACATCAACGTCACACGTGAGCATTAAAACAACACAGAATAAATAATGTCTAAACATCTTTACAAAGTAAATAACACTTATAAATGCAAATTATTTTTGAGGATAACAGTATTCCTCATCATAGTGAATGTAGCTGAGTATTAGAAAAATTCTACAATGTAAGTCTTATCAGATAAACACATAAAAACAGGAAGAACACAAATACACAAGAGTACACAAACACATAACGGAATAATAGAAAAGGAAAGGTCAGGGTTTGTTTTCAGTGTGACATTTGGTACTGCAGTCCAACCCAAAATTTCATTCCATAGATGTTTCCTCTTATTTCACGTTTTTTATACCTTTTCAGTGCATTTCTTCCAATTCATCACAGGGGGACAAGAAAGGAGCCTCCACGAAGAGTATGTGAATGCAATACACATACTCGGGCGTCCCCTGGGCGGTTGTATACCGGCTGATCCTTTCACCCCAGAAGCAACATGACAATCCTACAGAAAAGGTCCTTATCAGGCCCAGCACTGACGATTGTCTCTGTAAATATTGAAGGCCTGTCTGCATGCAAAGAACGTCTACTACAAGACCTCTGTCAGAAAGAGAAATGTGACGTCCTGTGTCTACAAGAAACTCACAGAGATAGCACACTCAAAAGACCCAAGATAAACGGCATGCGACTAGTAGCTGAAAGGCCACACCGACAGTATGGCAGCGCAATCTTTACCAGGCCAAACATACAGATCCTTTCAAGCAGTATAAACGACATCAATGATACTGAAGTGCTAACCATTGAACTTAGTGACTGCGCTGTTACATCAGTGTACAAACCACCAAATGTGGACTTTTCCAGCTCCAACGTAAACAATTTTAATAAAGACAGAATTAATTTTGTAATCGGTGATTTCAACAGCCACAGTACGCAGTGGGGCTACCAAGAAGACGACGACAATGGCACGGCTGTGATCTGCTGGGCCAAGCTAAACAACCTAAAACTGATACATGACAATAAACTGCCTGCTTCCTACAACAGTGGCAGATGGGGGAGAGGTTATAACCCAGACCTCATCTTCGTTAGCCATCAAGTAACGTCCCAATGCTCAAAAGGAGTTTGCTCACCAATACCAAACACCTAGCACCGTCCAATAATGTGCCAGATCACATCTGTTGCTAAACCCCATAGCGTACCTTTTCGCCGTAGGTACAATTTTAAGAAAGCAGAATGGTCAACCTTTCAAAACCTCATGGAAGATTCTGTAAACAACCTACCACCTGAACCAAGATTCTATGACAATTTCGTGAAGGCTGTGCAGTGGTGTTCCAAGCAATCGATCCCTAGAGGATGCAGAAGCAATTATGTTGAAGGCCTTACGCCAGAATTAGAGGATCAGTTGCAGCAATACCTGACACTGTTTGACGCAAACCCACTATTCGCGGAAACTATCACTGCGGGCGAGCAGCTAACCGAGTCACTAGCTAAAACCAGGAGAGAGAAGTGGCTGAGGACAATAGAGGAATTGGAAATGAAAAGGAGCAGTCAGAAAGCCTGGACACTCCTTAAACGTCTCAACAATGACCCGACTTTCTCTCCAGGCCATGCTCCCGTCACAGCCGACCAAATAGCCCACCAGCTTCTCAAGAATGGGAAACTCGACACCAAAATCAGGAAGTCGGAGACCAAAATAGACAGGATTGAGCACCAAGAAAATTCAACTCTGGCCACCCCTCTCACAATGGCAGATCTGGACAAAGCCATAGCGAAATGCAAGCTAAGGAAGGCCCCGGGCCTGGACGGGATTTTTGTTGAACAGATTAAACACTTTGGTCCCAACGTTAAACAATGACTACTGAAACTGTTTAACAATTGCATGGAAACAGGTCAGATTCCCACAATCTGGAGGAAGGCTAAAGTTATTGCCATTTTAAAACCAGGCAAAAATGCTGATGACCCCAGAAATTTCCGACCCGTATCACTTCTCTGCCATATCTTTAAAATCTTTGAAAGAATACTCCAGTATCGCCTCTCCAGTGCCATAGAACCCTACCTAATCCCCCAACAAGCAGGTTTCCGCCCAGGGAAAAGCACTACATCTCAGGTAATTAACCTCATGCAGCTGATTGAAGATGGCTATGAGAACCGGACATGACAGCCACATATGACACCGTCAACTTACGTCTGCTAATGAAGAAGCTGTATGCCATTACCAGGGACTTTAAATTCACATCCACAGTTAGAAGTCTGTTAGAGAACCGTAGGTTCTCTGTGGAATTCCAAGGGATGCATAGCAGGTGGCGGGCCCAGAAAAATGGTCTCCCTCAGGGCAGCGTACTGGCACCCTTACTCTTTCACACCAACGATCAACCACTGCCAGCTGGTACAGAAAACTATATCTACGCCGATGACCGTGCTATGGCCGTACAGGGTGACTCCTTTGAGGATGTTGAGACAAAGCTCACGGATGCGCTAGACATGCTCTGTCAGTACTACGCCGACAATCAACTCAAGCCGAACCCTAGCAAAACACAAGTTTGTGCCTTCCATCTCCGTAACAAGCAGGCATCCCGTAAGCTGCGTGTCTTCTGGAAGGACACACTCCTCGAACACTGCGTTAACCCCAAATACCTAGGAGTAATCTTAGACAGGGCTCTGACGTATAAACAGCACTGTATTAACACCAAAATGAAGGTGAGCGGCAGAAATAATATTCTTCGGAAAATAACGAACTCCTCCTGGGGCGCAAAGCCAGAGGTAGTGAGGACCACAGCACTAGCAGTTTGCTTCCCAGCAGACGAATATGCAAGCAGTGTCTGGTACAACTCTACCCACGCTAAACAGGTCGACATTGCTCTGAACGAGACCTGCAGGCTCGTCACTGGATGTCTGAAACCGACGCCAACAGACAAGCTCTACCATCTTTCTGGGATTGCACCTCCTGCAGTGCGAAGAGAAGCGGCAGCCTATAGTGAAAGAGCGAGGGCTGAGATGGCAGAGAGCCACCCCCTCCACAAAACTCAGCCAGCCACCAAACGCTTGAAATCTAGACGCAGTTTTCTCAGAGCAACCGAAGATTTTAGCGACCAACCTGGATCTAGGGCGGAGAGATGGAAGCGGTCGGGAGAAGGACACTGGATGGAACCAAAGGAAGAATTGGCACCAGGTTACAATGAGGATTGGGTGGTCTGGAGATCACTAAACAGGCTACGCACCAACGCTGCACGGTCAAGAGATAACCTTCTGAAGTGGGGATATTCTACTACATCTAATCTCTGCGACTGTGGAGAGGTGCAGACGACCCAGCACATGTATAACTGCCCTGAATGTCCTTCACACTGCACTTTAGAGGACCTGATGTTGGCAACCACAAATGCTGTCGACGTAGCCCGCTTATGGGCTAAATGCCTATAACATTTTGTTTCTGTGCACACATATTTGTATATATATTTATATATATTTTCATATGCCTGTAATTTATTTTTTTTTCTGTGTGCTATTCATTTTTTTATATTCCTGTATCCATGGTGCTTCTGACATGAATAAAAAAAAAATCATCACTACTCATTCTCTTATATAGTCTACCCCCTCTTAAGCTAACTTAAATCTACTGAGCTCAGATGCATAAACTAAGGGACGAGGCAATGCAGCAACACAAAACAATTAACACAAACAGCAATGACAAAAAATGCAAATTGGCAAAGCAAGCAGCAGTAAATCTAAATTAGCAAAGCAAATGCAATATTACAAGTAATATGAGCCAATGTGCAGCAACAAGAAAAATAAAACAGTAGTAAAACTGGCTTAATACAATGTAAAATTCAGTAGCACTATGCCTGGCAAACAGCAGCAGCAAATGCAATAACTTATACCTAAACATGACAAAGCTCAAGCAGAAAAAATATTACACTAAAGACAACAATGCAGATAAGGGAAATATATATTCACATCTTAATGTCTATGTAATTAAATGGTGCACCACAACTTATTCTACAAAAGAAATTACCAAGTACTTGATGAAACATCCCCTTAGAAAAATTTATGAATTACTGTGCTGATAAACATCTTACATTATTTGATTTTCGAACAGCTGAGCAGAACTGAACGTACTCAGACATTTCGCTATTTATCTATTCTGATCAACACTAAACTGACACACAACATTTTTAGCGCAACGCAATCTGCCTTTCAATAATCCCTACAAAAAAATGGCACTGACTAACAAAAACCTACACCTTTCATGAATTCTTACCTCACAAAAATCTTCGTTATTCGAACTACTGCAATACAGCGAGTGCCAATACTGCCAGCTAAATAAAAGATTCTAATTACTGAAGGCACTAACTACTGATAGGCATAGCTAGCAAATGAAAGATTTTGATAGGGAACAATGTATTTACCTTAATAGTGTTCAAAAGTCATAATATATATATCAGTTCATGACATCCAGTCTTACAAATTTACTGTCTCTGTCCAGATCATCCGCTCTCAAAACTCCGCCATCTCACTCCCCACATCCACCACTGCGGGCGGCTCGCCTCCAACTGCGCAACGCTACGCGCTGTTAACAGCCAACTGCCCAACACTATAATAGCCAACAACAATGCAAACCAGCCACAGACTGCACACAGCACAGCCAGTGATTTTCATACAGAGCGCTACGTGGCGTTGCCAATAAAAAAACCTAAAGAGCCTACTTACATAGTGCCCATGGTCCCCACAAAAAATTTTGCAAAATTGTTTTCGGATGTGGCCAATACAGATTTGAAAAAAATTTCATAATTACAATAACAAAGAAATCACATGCACACACTTATTGATATAATGTTGGTCAAAAACTAAAATTTTCTCACAGTCCATAAAGACAGCACTGATCATTCATCACAGCAAAATTGCAGTGCTTTTTTTTCACAAAGTCAGAGCAGTGAAAGAAAATAGACACGAAAGTAGTGGATTTACATGCAATCTTGAAGAGGTAGTGTTGTCCTTCTAACGGAAAGACGGTGCTGACTCTTGACATGCAGACAGGTAATGGGCCACAACAGAGCAAACCCACAGCAGAGTCAGTCGAAATTTTGAAGAATATTGGTAGGTAGGTCATCACAGAGTAGACCCACTGTAGTCCTGGTAGAGATGATGGTATTGGTGGGCCATCAAAGATGCAGACCCACTGCAGTCCTTCTAGAAATAATGGTATTGGTGGGCCATCAAAGATGCAGATCCACTGTAGTCCTTGTAGAGAAGGCCAGCAGCCATCTGTTGTGACTGCGCAGGTGCACAATCACCGTTGAAGAGTCTTGTGTATAATATAGCAAGTCCATGAACCACCACTTGTGCAATCACAAAACTTTTTGGAATGTCCTTAGAACCAGCAATGCTATTAACCAGTCCCTTGCTGAATTATCAACACACGTGCAAGCACTAACAGTCCTTTTTTTTCACATATTGTGCATATACCATGACCAACAGAAATGTGTGCAGTGAAATGAATGCTTACAAGTTACTTAATTTGATGAAGTGGTGTCAATTACAATATTACAACTTGAGAATACAATTACAAAGATACAGAAAACATCATTAAAACATAATAATACAGATAACATTTGTAGTAATACAGGCTTTACAAAAGAATAGAAATAGACAGATACATCACTGTTACAGGAATTATGACATAAGTAAATACATAAAAGGTCAGAATAACTTTCGAAACATCAACGTCACACGTGAGCATTAAAACAACACAGAATAAATAATGTCTAAACATCTTTACAAAGTAAATAACACTTATAAATGCAAATTATTTTTGAGGATAACAGTATTCCTCATCATAGTGAATGTAGCTGAGTATTAGAAAAATTCTACAATGTAAGTCTTATCAGATAAACACATAAAAACAGGAAGAACACAAATACACAAGAGTACACAAACACATAACGGAATAATAGAAAAGGAAAGGTCAGGGTTTGTTTTCAGTGTGACATTTGGTACTGCAGTCCAACCCAAAATTTCATTCCATAGATGTTTCCTCTTATTTCACGTTTTTTATACCTTTTCAGTGCATTTCTTCCAATTCATCACAGGGGGACAAGAAAGGAGCCTCCACGAAGAGTATGTGAATGCAATACACATACTCGGGCGTCCCCTGGGCGGTTGTATACCGGCTGATCCTTTCACCCCAGAAGCAACATGACAATCCTACAGAAAAGGTCCTTATCAGGCCCAGCACTGACGATTGTCTCTGTAAATATTGAAGGCCTGTCTGCATGCAAAGAACGTCTACTACAAGACCTCTGTCAGAAAGAGAAATGTGACGTCCTGTGTCTACAAGAAACTCACAGAGATAGCACACTCAAAAGACCCAAGATAAACGGCATGCGACTAGTAGCTGAAAGGCCACACCGACAGTATGGCAGCGCAATCTTTACCAGGCCAAACATACAGATCCTTTCAAGCAGTATAAACGACATCAATGATACTGAAGTGCTAACCATTGAACTTAGTGACTGCGCTGTTACATCAGTGTACAAACCACCAAATGTGGACTTTTCCAGCTCCAACGTAAACAATTTTAATAAAGACAGAATTAATTTTGTAATCGGTGATTTCAACAGCCACAGTACGCAGTGGGGCTACCAAGAAGACGACGACAATGGCACGGCTGTGATCTGCTGGGCCAAGCTAAACAACCTAAAACTGATACATGACAATAAACTGCCTGCTTCCTACAACAGTGGCAGATGGGGGAGAGGTTATAACCCAGACCTCATCTTCGTTAGCCATCAAGTAACGTCCCAATGCTCAAAAGGAGTTTGCTCACCAATACCAAACACCTAGCACCGTCCAATAATGTGCCAGATCACATCTGTTGCTAAACCCCATAGCGTACCTTTTCGCCGTAGGTACAATTTTAAGAAAGCAGAATGGTCAACCTTTCAAAACCTCATGGAAGATTCTGTAAACAACCTACCACCTGAACCAAGATTCTATGACAATTTCGTGAAGGCTGTGCAGTGGTGTTCCAAGCAATCGATCCCTAGAGGATGCAGAAGCAATTATGTTGAAGGCCTTACGCCAGAATTAGAGGATCAGTTGCAGCAATACCTGACACTGTTTGACGCAAACCCACTATTCGCGGAAACTATCACTGCGGGCGAGCAGCTAACCGAGTCACTAGCTAAAACCAGGAGAGAGAAGTGGCTGAGGACAATAGAGGAATTGGAAATGAAAAGGAGCAGTCAGAAAGCCTGGACACTCCTTAAACGTCTCAACAATGACGCGACTTTCTCTCCAGGACATGCTCCCGTCACAGCCAACCAAATAGCCCACCAGCTTCTCAAGAATGGGAAACCCGACACCAAAATCAGGAAGTCGGAGACCAAAATAGACAGGATTGAACACCAAGAAAATTCAACTCTGGCCACCCCTCTCACAATGGCAGATCTGGACAAAGCCATAGCGAAATGCAAGCTAAGGAAGGCCCCGGGCCTGGACGGGATTTTTGTTGAACAGATTAAACACTTTGGTCCCAACATTAAACAATGACTACTGAAACTGTTTAACAATTGCATGGAAACAGGTCAGATTCCCACAATCTGGAGGAAGGCTAAAGTTATTGCCATTTTAAAACCAGGCAAAAATGCTGATGACCCCAGAAATTTCCGACCCGTATCACTTCTCTGCCATATCTTTAAAATCTTTGAAAGAATACTCCAGTATCGCCTCTCCAGTGCCATAGAACCCTACCTAATCCCCCAACAAGCAGGTTTCCGCCCAAGGAAAAGCACTACGTCTCAGGTAATTAACCTCACGCAGCTGATTGCAGATGGCTATGAGAACCGGACATGACAGCCACATATGACACCGTCAACTTACGTCTGCTAATGAAGAAGCTGTATGCCATTACCAGGGACTTTAAATTCACATCCACAGTTAGAAGTCTGTTAGAGAACCGTAGGTTCTCTGTGGAATTCCAAGGGATGCATAGCAGGTGGCGGGCCCAGAAAAATGGTCTCCCTCAGGGCAGCGTACTGGCACCCTTACTCTTTTACACCAACGATCAACCACTGCCAGCTGGTACGGAAAACTATATCTACGCCGATGACCGTGCTATGGCCGTACAGGGTGACTCCTTTGAGGATGTTGAGACAAAGCTCAAGGATGCGCTAGACATGCTCTGTCAGTACTACGCCGACAATCAACTCAAGCCGAACCCTAGCAAAACACAAGTTTGTGCCTTCCATCTCCGTAACAAGCAGGCATCCCGTAAGCTGCGTGTCTTCTGGAAGGACACACTCCTCGAACACTGCGTTAACCCCAAATACCTAGGAGTAATCTTAGACAGGGCTCTGACGTATAAACAGCACTGTATTAACACCAAAATGAAGGTGAGCGGCAGAAATAATATTCTTCGGAAAATAACGAACTCCTCCTGGGGCGCAAAGCCAGAGGTAGTGAGGACCACAGCACTAGCAGTTTGCTTCCCAGCAGACGAATATGCAAGCAGTGTCTGGTACAACTCTACCCACGCTAAACAGGTCGACATTGCTCTGAACGAGACCTGCAGGCTCGTCACTGGATGTCTGAAACCGACGCCAACAGACAAGCTCTACCATCTTTCTGGGATTGCACCTCCTGCAGTGCGAAGAGAAGCGGCAGCCTATAGTGAAAGAGCGAGGGCTGAGATGGCAGAGAGCCACCCCCTCCACAAAACTCAGCCAGCCACCAAACGCTTGAAATCTAGACGCAGTTTTCTCAGAGCAACCGAAGATTTTAGCGACCAACCTGGATCTAGGGCGGAGAGATGGAAGCGGTCGGGAGAAGGACACTGGATGGAACCAAAGGAAGAATTGGCACCAGGTTACAATGAGGATTGGGTGGTCTGGAGATCACTAAACAGGCTACGCACCAACGCTGCACGGTCAAGAGATAACCTTCTGAAGTGGGGATATTCTACTACATCTAATCTCTGCGACTGTGGAGAGGTGCAGACGACCCAGCACATGTATAACTGCCCTGAATGTCCTTCACACTGCACTTTAGAGGACCTGATGTTGGCAACCACAAATGCTGTCGACGTAGCCCGCTTATGGGCTAAATGCCTATAACATTTTGTTTCTGTGCACACATATTTGTATATATATTTTCATATGCCTGTAATTAATTTTTTTTTCTGTGTGCTATTCATTTTTTTATATTCCTGTATCCATGGTGCTTCTGACACGAATAAAAAAAAAAATCATCACTACTCATTCTCTTATATAGTCTACCCCCTCTTAAGCTAACTTAAATCTACTGAGCTCAGATGCATAAACTAAGGGACGAGGCAATGCAGCAGCACAAAACAATTAACACAAAGAGCAATGACAAAAAATGCAATTTGGCAAAGCAAGCAGCAGTAAATCTAAATTAGCAAAGCAAATGCAATATTACAAGTAATATGAGCCAATGTGCAGCAACAAGAAAAATAAAACAGTAGTAAAACTGGCTTAATACAATGTAAAATTCAGTAGCACTATGCCTGGCAAACAGCAGCAGCAAATGCAATAACTTATACCTAAACATGACAAAGCTCAAGCAGAAAAAATATTACACTAAAGACAACAATGCAGATAAGGGAAATATATATTCACATCTTAATGTCTATGTAATTAAATGGTGCACCACAACTTATTCTACAAAAGAAATTACCAAGTACTTGATGAAACATCCCCTTAGAAAAATTTATGAATTACTGTGCTGATAAACATCTTACATTATTTGATTTTCGAACAGCTGAGCAGAACTGAACGTACTCAGACATTTCGCTATTTATCTATTCTGATCAACACTAAACTGACACACAACATTTTTAGCGCAACGCAATCTGCCTTTCAATAATCCCTACAAAAAAATGGCACTGACTAACAATAACCTACACCTTTCATGAATTCTTACCTCACAAAAATCTTCGTTATTCGAACTACTGCAATACAGCGAGTGCCAATACTGCCAGCTAAATAAAAGATTCTAATTACTGAAGGCACTAACTACTGATAGGCATAGCTAGCAAATGAAAGATTTTGATAGGGAACAATGTATTTACCTTAATAGTGTTCAAAAGTCATAATATATATATCAGTTCATGACATCCAGTCTTACAAATTTACTGTCTCTGTCCAGATCATCCGCTCTCAAAACTCCGCCATCTCACTCCCTACATCCACCACTGCGGGCGGCTCGCCTCCAACTGCGCAACGCTACGCGCTGTTAACAGCCAACTGCCCAACACTATAATAGCCAACAACAATGCAAACCAGCCACAGACTGCACACAGCACAGCCAGTGATTTTCATACAGAGCGCTACGTGGCGTTGGCAATAAAAAAACCTAAACAGCCTACTTACATAGCGCCCATGGTCCCCACAAAAAATTTTGCAAAATTGTTTTCGGATGTGGCCAATACAGATTTGAAAAAAATTTCATAATTACAATAACAAAGAAATCACATGCACACAGTTATTGATATAATGTTGGTCAAAAACTAAAATTTTCTCACAGTCCATAAAGACAGCACTGATCATTCATCACAGCAAAATTACAGTGCTTTTTTTTCACAAAGTCAGAGCAGTGAAAGAAAATAGACACGAAAGTAGTGGATTTACATGCAATCTTGAAGAGGTAGTGTTGTCCTTCTAACGGAAAGACGGTGCTGACTCTTGACATGCAGACAGGTAATGGGCCACAACAGAGCAAACCCACAGCAGAGTCAGTCGAAATTTTGAAGAATATTGGTAGGTAGGTCATCACAGAGTAGACCCACTGTAGTCCTGGTAGAGATGATGGTATTGGTGGGCCATCAAAGATGCAGACCCACTGCAGTCCTTCTAGAAATAATGGTATTGGTGGGCCATCAAAGATGCAGATCCACTGTAGTCCTTGTAGAGAAGGCCAGCAGCCATCTGTTGTGACTGCGCAGGTGCACAATCACCGTTGAAGAGTCTTGTGTATAATATAGCAAGTCCATGAACCACCACTTGTGCAATCACAAAACTTTTTGGAATGTCCTTAGAACCAGCAATGCTATTAACCAGTCCCTTGCTGAATTATCAACACACGTGCAAGCACTAACAGTCCTTTTTTTTCACATATTGTGCATATACTATGACCAACAGAAATGTGTGCAGTGAAATGAATGCTTACAAGTTACTTAATTTGATGAAGTGGTGTCAATTACAATATTACAACTTGAGAATACAATTACAAAGATACAGAAAACATCATTAAAACATAATAATACAGATAACATTTGTAGTAATACAGGCTTTACAAAAGAATAGAAATAGACAGATACATCAGTGTTACAGGAATTATGACATAAGTAAATACATAAAAGGTCAGAATAACTTTCGAAACATCAACTTCACACGTGAGCATTAAAACAACACAGAATAAATAATGTCTAAACATCTTTACAAAGTAAATAACATTTATAAATGCAAATTATTTTTGAGGATAACAGTATTCCTCATCATAGTGAATGTAGCTGAGTATTAGAAAAATTCTACAATGTAAGTCTTATCAGATAAACACATAAAAACAGGAAGAACACAAATACACAAGAGTACACAAACACATAACGGAATAATAGAAAAGGAAAGGTCAGGGTTTGTTTTCAGTGTGACATTTGGTACTGCAGTCCAACCCAAAATTTCATTCCATAGATGTTTCCTCTTATTTCACGTTTTTTATACCTTTTCAGTGCATTTCTTCCAATTCATCACAGGGGGACAAGAAAGGAGCCTCCACGAAGAGTATGTGAATGCAATACACATACTCGGGCGTCCCCTGGGCGGTTGTATACCGGCTGATCCTTTCACCCCAGAAGCAACATGACAATCCTACAGAAAAGGACCTTATCAGGCCCAGCACTGACGATTGTCTCTGTAAATAATGAAGGCCTGTCTGCATGCAAAGAACGTCTACTACAAGACCTCTGTCAGAAAGAGAAATGTGACGTCCTGTGTCTACAAGAAACTCACAGAGATAGCACACTCAAAAGACCCAAGATAAACGGCATGCGACTAGTAGCTGAAAGGCCACACCGACAGTATGGCAGCGCAATCTTTACCAGGCCAAACATACAGATCCTTTCAAGCAGTATAAACGACATCAATGATACTGAAGTGCTAACCATTGAACTTAGTGACTGCGCTGTTACATCAGTGTACAAACCACCAAATGTGGACTTTTCCAGCTCCAACGTAAACAATTTTAATAAAGACAGAATTAATTTTGTAATCGGTGATTTCAACTGCCACAGTACGCAGTGGGGCTACCAAGAAGACGACGACAATGGCACGGCTGTGATCTGCTGGGCCAAGCTAAACAACCTAAAACTGATACATGACAATAAACTGCCTGCTTCCTACAACAGTGGCAGATGGGGGAGAGGTTATAACCCAGACCTCATCTTCGTTAGCCATCAAGTAACGTCCCAATGCTCAAAAGGAGTTTGCTCACCAATACCAAACACCTAGCACCGTCCAATAATGTGCCAGATCACATCTGTTGCTAAACCCCATAGCGTACCTTTTCGCCGTAGGTACAATTTTAAGAAAGCAGAATGGTCAACCTTTCAAAACCTCATGGAAGATTCTGTAAACAACCTACCACCTGAACCAAGATTCTATGACAATTTCGTGAAGGCTGTGCAGTGGTGTTCCAAGCAATCGATCCCTAGAGGATGCAGAAGCAATTATGTTGAAGGCCTTACGCCAGAATTAGAGGATCAGTTGCAGCAATACCTGACACTGTTTGACGCAAACCCACTATTCGCGGAAACTATCACTGCGGGCGAGCAGCTAACCGAGTCACTAGCTAAAACCAGGAGAGAGAAGTGGCTGAGGACAATAGAGGAATTGGAAATGAAAAGGAGCAGTCAGAAAGCCTGGACACTCCTTAAACGTCTCAACAATGACCCGACTTTCCTCCAGGACATGCTCCCGTCACAGCCGACCAAATAGCCCACCAGCTTCTCAAGAATGGGAAACCCGACACCAAAATCAGGAAGTCAGAGACCAAAATAGACAGGATTGAACACCAAGAAAATTCAACTCTGGCCACCCCTCTCACAATTGCAGATCTGGACAAAGCCATAGCGAAATGCAAGCTAAGGAAGGCCCCGGGCCTGGACGGGATTTTTGTTGAACAGATTAAACACTTTTGTCCCAACGTTAAACAATGACTACTGAAACTGTTTAACAATTGCATGGAAACAGGTCAGATTCCCACAATCTGGAGGAAGGCTAAAGTTATTGCCATTTTAAAACCAGGCAAAAATGCTGATGACCCCAGAAATTTCCGACCCGTATCACTTCTCTGCCATATCTTTAAAATCTTTGAAAGAATACTCCAGTATCGCCTCTCCAGTGCCATAGAACCCTACCTAATCCCCCAACAAGCAGGTTTCCGCCCAGGGAAAAGCACTACATCTCAGGTAATTAACCTCACGCAGCTGATTGCAGATGGCTATGAGAACCGGACATGACAGCCACATATGACACCGTCAACTTACGTCTGCTAATGAAGAAGCTGTATGCCATTACCAGGGACTTTAAATTCACATCCACAGTTAGAAGTCTGTTAGAGAACCGTAGGTTCTCTGTGGAATTCCAAGGGATGCATAGCAGGTGGCGGGCCCAGAAAAATGGTCTCCCTCAGGGCAGCGTACTGGCACCCTTACTCTTTTACACCAACGATCAACCACTGCCAGCTGGTACGGAAAACTATATCTACGCCGATGACCGTGCTATGGCCGTACAGGGTGACTCCTTTGAGGATGTTGAGACAAAGCTCAAGGATGCGCTAGACATGCTCTGTCAGTACTACGCCGACAATCAACTCAAGCCGAACCCTAGCAAAACACAAGTTTGTGCCTTCCATCTCCGTAACAAGCAGGCATCCCGTAAGCTGCGTGTCTTCTGGAAGGACACACTCCTCGAACACTGCGTTAACCCCAAATACCTAGGAGTAATCTTAGACAGGGCTCTGACGTATAAACAGCACTGTATTAACACCAAAATGAAGGTGAGCGGCAGAAATAATATTCTTCGGAAAATAACGAACTCCTCCTGGGGCGCAAAGCCAGAGGTAGTGAGGACCACAGCACTAGCAGTTTGCTTCCCAGCAGACGAATATGCAAGCAGTGTCTGGTACAACTCTACCCACGCTAAACAGGTCGACATTGCTCTGAACGAGACCTGCAGGCTCGTCACTGGATGTCTGAAACCGACGCCAACAGACAAGCTCTACCATCTTTCTGGGATTGCACCTCCTGCAGTGCGAAGAGAAGCGACAGCCTATAGTGAAAGAGCGAGGGCTGAGATGGCAGAGAGCCACCCCCTCCACAAAACTCAGCCAGCCACCAAACGCTTGAAATCTAGACGCAGTTTTCTCAGAGCAACCGAAGATTTTAGCGACCAACCTGGATCTAGGGCGGAGAGATGGAAGCGGTCGGGAGAAGGACACTGGATGGAACCAAAGGAAGAATTGGCACCAGGTTACAATGAGGATTGGGTGGTCTGGAGATCACTAAACAGGCTACGCACCAACGCTGCACGGTCAAGAGATAACCTTCTGAAGTGGGGATATTCTACTACATCTAATCTCTGCGACTGTGGAGAGGTGCAGACGACCCAGCACATGTATAACTGCCCTGAATGTCCTTCACACTGCACTTTAGAGGACCTGATGTTGGCAACCACAAATGCTGTCGACGTAGCCCGCTTATGGGCTAAATGCCTATAACATTTTGTTTCTGTGCACACATATTTGTATATATATTTATATATATTTTCATATGCCTGTAATTTATTTTTTTTCTGTGTGCTATTCATTTTTTTATATTCCTGTATCCATGGTGCTTCTGACACGAATAAAAAAAAAATTCATCACTACTCATTCTCTTATATAGTCTACCCCCTCTTAAGCTAACTTAAATCTACTGAGCTCAGATGCATAAACTAAGGGACGAGGCAATGCAGCAACACAAAACAATTAACACAAACAGCAATGACAAAAAATGCAAATTGGCAAAGCAAGCAGCAGTAAATCTAAATTAGCAAAGCAAATGCAATATTACAAGTAATATGAGCCAATGTGCAGCAACAAGAAAAATAAAACAGTAGTAAAACTGGCTTAATACAATGTAAAATTCAGTAGCACTATGCCTGGCAAACAGCAGCAGCAAATGCAATAACTTATACCTAAACATGACAAAGCTCAAGCAGAAAAAATATTACACTAAAGACAACAATGCAGATAAGGGAAATATATATTCACATCTTAATGTCTATGTAATTAAATGGTGCACCACAACTTATTCTACAAAAGAAATTACCAAGTACTTGATGAAACATCCCCTTAGAAAAATTTATGAATTACTGTGCTGATAAACATCTTACATTATTTGATTTTCGAACAGCTGAGCAGAACTGAACGTACTCAGACATTTCGCTATTTATCTATTCTGATCAACACTAAACTGACACACAACATTTTTAGCGCAACGCAATCTGCCTTTCAATAATCCCTACAAAAAAATGGCACTGACTAACAATAACCTACACCTTTCATGAATTCTTACCTCACAAAAATCTTCGTTATTCGAACTACTGCAATACAGCGAGTGCCAATACTGCCAGCTAAATAAAAGATTCTAATTACTGAAGGCACTAACTACTGATAGGCATAGCTAGCAAATGAAAGATTTTGATAGAGAACAATGTATTTACCTTAATAGTGTTCAAAAGTCATAATATATATATCAGTTCATGACATCCAGTCTTACAAATTTACTGTCTCTGTCCAGATCATCCGCTCTCAAAACTCCGCCATCTCACTCCCCACATCCACCACTGCTGGCGTCTCACCTCCAACTGCGCAACGCTATGCGCTGTTAACAGCCAACTGCCCACCACTACAATAGCCAACAACAATGCAAACCAGCCACAGACTGCACACAGCACAGCCAGTGATTTTCATACAGAGCGCTACGTGGCGTTACCAATAAAAAAACCTGAACAGCCTACTTACAACACGTTCTCCACGTACGCGTACACCACCATTAATCTGCCACGCAAACACAGGGGCTACACTCGTCTGGTGTGAGACGTTCCCTGGGTGGTCCACTGGGGGCCGAACCGCACAATAACCCTGTGTTCGGTGTGGGGCGGCGGAGGGGTGAAGTGGACTGCGGTAGTCGTCGTGGGGTTGTGAACCAATGCAGCTGCGGCGGGGACGGAGCCTATCCGTCGTTTCTAGGTCCCCAGTTAACATACAATACAATACAATACACCCAGTCAGTAAAAGCCTTATTACTCCTTCAAATATGGTTTAACTCGAATGAAGTAAATGTCCTTTTATGATTCAATGTGCACATGTTTTTCAAGAAACCATATGTTCATTATCCTGGGTCAAGGACTAAACGAATAAACCCTTGAGTTAACACCCTGTTCAAAATTATTCATGTAGTCTTGCCACTTACCTACACCTTGCCTTTAGGATAAACTCACCTAAGTCCTGGATTACAGTGGAGTAGAGGAGAGCCGTGCTTCGGGCAGCTGCCGCGGCGCTGCTTCGCGTCCACAAGTGATGGTGTTAGGCGGTGGAGCACCAGTCAAGAGGCTCGCCTAAGTCGGCAACAAACGTGCGAACCAGACGTTTTTCAAACGATTTCAAATAAAGTACTCGGTAAAAAAATTCATTCTCTTACATCTCATAGCTTTGTTCACCAGCTTTATAACGAACTAATTATGATTCCGTAAAATGTCACAGTTATGGTGATTTTTCGCAATCAAGCAAGTTACTGCAAGAAAATCGAGTAGTTTGTAACGAAAATTAGAGGTCGCTATGAATTTGCGTTTGGTGCAGGCTACGACACTATGTTGCTGCATACCAAATGTAGTTAACATCTTGAACTTTTCTTTGAGCTTGGTATGGACCTGTATCTCACACCATTTTCGAGGAAATGGATTATGTATAGCGCACTCTGTTCCACTCGCACACCCAAACCACAAAGCAACAATGAATTAGTCATAACAGCCTTGTATCTCATAAACGGTCTGAGATATCGAAACAAGAATTTGGCAAACAGTAGCACCAAAAGAGGATAGTATCTTGTCTTACGGTTAATGTGTTTAACTTCCTTATCCAGCGGGATATGCAAATAACTACAGATGTTTTTTCAATTTTATGTATATAGACTTAAGTGGCGAGTAAAAATTTTTTCCAAAGTCAGGAATCGCATCTGGGTCCCCTGTTTACTAGACAGGAGCGTTAGCCACTAAACCGCCTTGGCACAGCAGTGGACAGAATTGCCGAGGCTCTCCATGTTCTGGACTGGAACCTCTGCATTGAACGTTAATGAAGGGTTCAGGGATTCAGCCTGAAACCAGGTTTAGGTACTTATACAAATGAAAGGACACAATTTCAAAGACTTTTCTCGTCTCATACAGATATAATTTTATCCCCTTTATCTTGACCACTCTAAATAATTGTTTGTACAGATGCAAACTACAAAATGTTTCAAGCAAATGTTCTTTTGCCGTCAGGGGGACATCAATCAGCATGATTGCTTTTGCTGTAGCTTTGTTTTTAAAAAATGTATGAAGAGCGGTATGACTTTATTTTAAATGGCACCCTACATTTTTTATTTGGTAATTCATTTCCTCTCCTAAACACCTATTCAAAAATGCATCACAGTGTACCATTCACTGAAACACAAAATTATTACTTACATAACACAACACTGACGTTGACGCTCGCGGCGCTTAGTGCAGGTACTTGGGGCAATGGAACACATCTACGTGCTGACGTTGACAGAGGACAAATGTAAACATAAGTAGAATCCACACCCATCATTCCGTCAACATCGTCAGTTGAAGAGTTGTGTGAGTAGAATGTACACCAACGAAGAGAAGGTAGAGATGCTACTGATCTATAGGGAATGTTAGTTCATCTACATCTACATCCATACTCCGCAAGCCACCTGACGGTGTGTGGCGGAGGGTACCTTGAGTACCTCTATCGGTTCTCCCTTTTATTCCATTCTCGTATTGTTCGTGGAAAGAAGGATTGTCGGTATGCCTCTGTGTGGGCTCTAATCTCTCTGATTTTATCCTCATGGTCTCTTCGCGAGATATACGTAGGAGGGAGCAATATACTGCTTGACTCTTCGGTGAAGGTATGTTCTCGAAACTTTGACAAAAGTCCGTACCGAGCTACTGAGCGTCTCTCCTGCAGAGTCTTCCACTGGAGTTTATCTATCATCTCTGTAACGCTTTCGCGATTACTAAATGATCCTGTAACGAAGCGCGCTGCTCTCCGTTGGATCTTCTCTATATCTTCTATCAACCCTATCTGGTACGGATCCCACACTGCTGAGCAGTATTCAAGCAGTGGGTGAACAAGCGTAATGTAACCTACTTCCTTTGTTTTCGGATTGCATTTCCTTAGGATTCTTCCAATGAATCTCAGTCTGGCATCTGCTTTACCGACAATCAACATTATATGATCATTCCATTTTAAATCACTCCTAATGCATACTCCCAGATAATTTATGGTATTAACTGCTTCCAGTTGCTGACCTGCTATTTTGTAGCTAAATGATAAAGGATCTATCTTTCTGTGTATTCGCAGCACATTACACTTGTCTACATTGAGATTCAATTGCCATTCCCTGCACCATGCGTCAATTCGGTGCAGATCCTCCTGCATTTCAGTACAATTTTCCATTGTTACAACCTCTCGATACACCACAGAATCATCCGCAAAAAGCCTCAGTGAACTTCCGATGTCATCCACAAGGTCATTTATGTATATTGTGAATAGCAACGGTCCTATGACACTCCCCTGCGGCACACCTGAAATCACTCGTACTTCGGAAGACATCTCTCCATTGAGAATGACATGCTGCGTCCTGTTATCTAGGAACTCCTCAATCCAATCACACAATTGGTCTGATAGTCCATATGCTCTTACTTTGTTCATTAAACGACTGTGGGGAACTGTATCGAACGCCTTGCGGAAGTCAAGAAACACGGCATCTACCTGTGAACCCGTATCTATGGCCCTCTGAGTCTCGTGGACGAATAGCGCGAGCTGGGTTGCACATGACCGTCTTTTTCGAAACCCATGCTGATTCCCACAGAGTAGATTTCTAGTCTCCAGAAAAGTCATTATACTCGAACACAATACGTGTTCCAAAATTCTACAACTGATCGACGTTAGAGATATATGTCTATAGTTCTGCACATCTGCTCGACGTCCCTTCTTGAAAACGGGGATGACCTGTGCTCTTTTCCAATCCTTTGGAACGCTACGCTCTTCTAGAGACCTACGGTACACCGTTGCAAGAAGGGGGGCAAGTTCCTTCGCGTACTCTGTGTAAAATTGAACTGGTATCCCATCAGGTCCAGAGGCCTTTCCTCGTTTGAGCGATTTTAATTGTTTCTCTATCCCTCTGTCGTCCTTTTCGATATCTACCATTTTGTCATCTGTGCGACAATCTAGAGAAGGAACTACAGTGCAATCTTCCTCTGTGAAACAACTTTGGAAAAAAGACATTTAGTATTTCGGCCTTTAGTCTGTCATCCTCTGTTTCAGTACCATTTTGGTCACAGAGTGTCTGGACATTTTGTTTTGATCCACCTACCGCTTTGACATAAGACCAAAATTTCTTAAGATTTTCTACCAAGTCAGTACATAGAACTTTACTTTCGAATTCATTGAACGCCTCTCGCATAGCCCTCCTCACACTACATTTCGCTTCGCGTAATTTTTGTTTGTCTGCAAGGCTTTGCCTATGTTTATGTTTGCTGTGAAGTTCCCTTTGCTTCCGCAGCAGTTTTCTAACTCGGTTGTTGTACCACGGTGGCTCTTTTCCATCTCTTACGATCTTGCTTGGCACATACTCATCTAACGCATTATGTACGACGGTTTTGAACTTTGTCCACTGATCCTCAACACTATCTGTACTTGAGACAAAACTTTTGTGTTGAGCCAACAGGTACTCTGAAATCTGCTTTTTGTCACTTTTTCTAAACAGAAAAATCTTCCTACCCTTTTTAATATTCCTATTTACGGCTGAAATCATCGATGCCGTAACCGCTTTATGATCGCTGATTCCCTGTTCTGCGTTAACTTTTTCAAATAGTTCGGGTCTGTTTGTCACCAGAAGGTCTAATATGTTATCGCCACGAGTCGGTTCTCTGTTTAACTGATCAAGGTAGTTTTCAGATAAAGCACTTTAAAAAATTTCACTGGATTGTTTGTCCCTGCCACCCGTTATGAACGTCTG
This sequence comes from Schistocerca serialis cubense, assembly GCF_023864345.2. NCBI lineage: Eukaryota > Metazoa > Arthropoda > Insecta > Orthoptera > Acrididae > Schistocerca > Schistocerca serialis. The sequence continues at coordinate 346,729,288 of NC_064641.1, forward strand.
AGTCTCCCAGTCTATATCCGCCAAATTAAAATCTCCACCCAGAACTATAACATGGTGGGGAAATCTACTCGAAATATTTTCCAAATTATCCTTCAGGTGCTCAGCCACAACAGCTGCTGAGCCAGGGGGCCTATAGAGACATCCAATTACCATGTCTGAGCCTGCTTTAACCGTGACCTTCACCCAAATCATTTCACATTTCGGATCTCCGTCAATTCCCTTCGATACTATTGCACTTCTTATCGCTATAAACACGCCTCCCCCTTCACTGTCCAGCCTGTTTCTGCGGTATATATTCCAATCTGAGTTTAGGATTTCATTACTATTTACATCTGGTTTCAGCCAACTTTCTGTCCCTAGTACTATATGGGCGTTGTGACCGTTTATCAGAACAGCAATTGCAATACTGTTTTCTTATGTACAGGTACATTTAGTAAAGTAGTTTAGTCCTTTTAAATATTGTTGTGTAGAGTAGCCATACAGTAAAGACTGTCCTTCCTACAAACTGCATCGACATAACGTTTCTTTTATTGTTGTTGTTGAAGGTAGGCGAAATGCTACGTAAGCAGCGGAACTGTACAGAGAGCTATATCCTGACAAGAACCCACCTTCCCGACGGACGTTTTCTCGTATTGTTGCGACGCTTCAGGAAACAGGAAGTTTCAACCCACGACTAGGCAATTGTCGTAGCACTTGCACAGACGAAGCTGCCGAAGTTACTGTTCTCGCTTCCGTTGCTATGAATCCACATGTGAGCACACGTCAACTTGAACACAGATTGGCATTCCTAAAACCAGTGTACATCGTACTCTTACACGTCACCGGTTCCATCATTACCATGCACACCTACATCAAGAATTGCATAGGAATGATTTCCAGAATCGGGTACAGTTCTATCAGTGTGCACAGCAGCAAATCCTCGCCAACCCGAACACCTTCTCCAGTGTTCTATTTACCGACGAATGTTCCTTCTCAAACAAAGGACAGGTAAATACAAGCAACATGCATTATTGGTCCAGCGACAACCCACGGTGGCTTAGACAGGTGGAACATCATCGTCACTGGAGGGTTAACGTCTGGTGAGGGATGCTTGGTACTACAATTACTGGCCCTTATTTCATCAATGGTAGTCTAAAAGGCACAGCGTATGCCAGCTTCCTCTGACGAATTCTTCCTCCTCTTCTGAATGAAGTGCCGCTAAGAACCAGAATGATTATGTGGTATCAACACGATGGATGTCCAGCACGTAATGCCTTGCGTGCACGTCGTGTTCTGAACCGAAGGTATCCTGCCAGATGGATTGGTCGAGGAGGTCTCCTAATTTAAATCCTCTCAACTTCTTTCTTTGGGGATGCATTAGAGACTTTGTCTATCGCGATATTCCAACAACTCCAGAGGACATGCAGGAACGTATGGTGCTTGCTTGTAAAGCTCTTCAACAGGCAACACTGGAAGCAGTAAATAATTCTTTCACTCAATGAGTGCACCAGTGTATCGGTGTGCAGGGTCACTACTTTGAGCAGCTTTGAATGTTCTATTCCTGGGCAATAGTACAGGAGAGTCAAAGTCAATTTTGTGCTATGTTTTTACTTGGTTTTCATTTGTTTTCTTACAACTCCAGCAAGTGGACGAGTTTGTGATCCCGGGCTCAAAGTCAATGTTGTTTTATGTAATTAATAACGTGGTGTTTCAGTCAATGGTACAATGTGATACATTATTCAAAAGGTCTTTAGGAGAGGAAATGAATTACCGAATAAAAAATACAGGGCGCCATTTCAAAAAGTCATACCACTGTTCATATCTTTGTAAAAAACTAAGCTACAACGAAGGCAATCATGCTGATAGATGTCCCCCTGACAGCTAAAGAACATTTGCTTGAAACATTTTGTAATTTCCATCTGGACAAACAGTTATTTAGGATATAAGATAAATGGGACACCCTGTATATACACAGGACGAGTCACTAACTATTGCCACCAAGAATAACTCCGAAAGTATTCTAGGAGCTGAAACGTTTATGGGACAAATGTTGCATGGGACAACGGTGGCCATAATATGACGTTGGTTTTTTTGTAGCCAGGTGGGGTCCCTTCAGAGCTGTCAAGGTCAACCTTGTTTTTTTAAATGGGATGCTATAGTTTGGTACTTATTTTCTGATAGTGGCTATCGAGACGAATCCAGTGATGTGTAACAGTGAGGTCTTTGAAGGTCACGAAGGTGGCATGAACGTCCATTTACAGAAGGTGTTCGAAGTGCTCTGATCGTGCTGCGCCGCTCCACTGTAATCGCAGTCTTTATCAAGTGTTCTGTTTGTTGAGAGGCAGAAATAGGATGAATGCCATAGGAAATGACGTCAGTTGTGGTACTTCGCGTACATGTTTCTGAAACAGGAGAAGCTATTACATATAACGTCTATGTGTATTCCTTCTGGGCAGGCAAGTCTGTCACATTTACTTCTCTGAATATATTGCAATTCTGTGGAAGTAGAAGTTCTAAAGGACTGAATAACCAAAATTGCATATGTAGCTATAGTATGAATCTTATAAATTTGGTGTGCCAACTTTTCGGTTTATGTCCCAATGTAGGAAATATGAGAAGACCTGTAACATTTTATAAGGTGTTCCATAAAGATTATTGCTGTGCCCCGGAGGCTAGACATTGCAGTACATTTTTGTAATTTTGCTCAACCACTGTTTTTAGTTTGGTGCCTGCTTCAATTCAAGATTATATATATGTATAATGAGCATCGGTATATTCTGTATTTTGTAACATTAACTACTCTCACTGTGTGATGCACGTATTTCCAATTTTAGTTAGGGCACTTTCTGTGCAGACTGAATAGGTCAGGCTTGAGAATGAACCACTCAGTTTGAAACTACTCACCAAAATATATACTGCAACTGTGACAAATTTATAATAAACTCTTCATAAAATAAACGGATTCTCTCGTCCTACATCAACAAAATATAAAAATTGTATAATTCAAAATAATTTCTTTGTAACTCCTACAAACCTTAATACTGTTCTACGTAGTAGGCAGAACTGCAATATGAACTAATTTATTTAGGTCATATCTTGTTATACAACATTTTTTTGCGTTTTACATGTTTCCTTCATCCAATGAAAATGTGAGGATTGTGGTTGCTGTATTTTGACCATGGTGGATAATTTGGTTGTTCAAAATTAATTTCCGAATTCAGGTTAAGTGTGCAGCTTTTAGTTAAGACAGTGATAGCAAATTTTAAATATTTTCATGCTGCTGGTAGAAATCTTCCTGCAGTTCAATATTGACAAAGTGATAGGCACATGTTTCGTTTTGTGTGACAGCTGATGTACGAATACCGGGATCAAAAGACGTTTACTGCAAGACTTGTTCTCATGTCGGAAATATTTGATCAGTTCCACATCAGCTGGAATAACTGAGGTAAGCCAAATCAAATATTCTGATCGTGAAATGAAAAAAGGACGCCCATAAGAAGAATAAAGTTACAGTTTATTCTTGTATTCAAGCAGAGTGGCAGCTGGCGGTCATTGATGAGAAATTTCTATTTGAGAAGCAATACTTTTATATTCTTTAACGCCTTCTTGTTTTCGGCTATTGATTACTCGCCTGAAAAAAAGTGATAGATCGTGAGGAACGAAATATTAGATATAGGAATATGTATCCTGCTGACGGTAGTATTTGTCGAGTGCGAAGAGATAAAGCATTTTTTGCTTATTCTACTTCTTTAATTTTCTCTCGTAATTTGTACTGTCAATACGAAAACCTCAGAGACACCACCATAGAATCCTGAGAGAAAAGCAATAATTCAGGAAATTTGGAATGTTTCCTAAACGTGTTTGTAGTGGAGAGAATAAAAAGGAATAGACTAAAAATGGAGAGAACGCAAGAACAGTGTGAGAATTAAAGCTGTCGGGAAAACCAAACATTCCCATCCAGTTGCAAGAAAACACCGGTTATAATTTCCGTACCACGTTCAAACTTCTGACATTCCTTGGTCCGACTCATAGCATGGTACCTTTTCTTTTTCTTACGCTTAATGCCACCTTGGCGGAACCTTCCCGGGAATCCGAATGAGGGATTAATCCGGAATCTTTAGACAATGGAGAGATAATCATGACACTTTTTCGATTACAGACCACATATCCTTTATATATACATTGTATGTCTTTAATGTAGTGATTTCCATTGCCTTCTGCGTCCTTATGCCATTGATCATTGCTGGTCCTTCCAGCTTATTTAGGGACAGTTTCCCACCCCAAAGTCTAACGGTTGCCCTGTCACGACCATTGACAGAACGAGACTGACTTCTTAGACGTATTTAGCTGCCATTTCTGATGGTTTCTCCGAAAATTTAGACAGTGACTGGGTTCAAACCTCTTCTAATGTCCGTCTTTCTAATACTATGTAATGTTTACACTTTTTATCAATCTTATGTACTTCTTCAGCCAATATATTCACTTTCACAATTTGATTTAAGAATTAGTATGACGAAAGAAAAGTGCTCATCTTTTCTTCGATGCAACGTGGTAATCGTCATGTTATGTGTGGATGATAGGTCCTCGGACATTTATTTGTGTGGCATAATGCATCGATACCACCGTAAAAGCGTTTCATTGTTGTCAATGGAAATGCAAGTTTCACTCCGACGCCGGTAGCGTTCGTGCGAGACCTCGCGGACCCAACGCTGCTTGAGCGCTAAGCCATCCTTCAATGGTTCCAGACTATAAGCGCCCTCTGCCAGCACGACATAGGACGGCCTACGGCAGACACACAGACCACTTTCACTTCGAGCCTCTTCGCTATGACACCAAAGTTCACGCTTAGTTTAGAGAGCCTCATTCTTGTCGACACTGAGAGCTGGACTCTACTACTCGCTGTATTATTTGTAATGAGTCTTCGTACACTTAGGGAAAAACAAGTTAAGTAAATCTTCTGTTTGCTATGTTCACTGCTTCGCTAATCATTTCTGCTCCTGTCCAGCTTTCCTACAACGACAGTTGTCGCTCTGTAGCCTATATCTCTTTGCATGTAAAGAAACAATTTCTGAACGTTCACCTTTGGATTTATTTCGCAATTAAATCGTCACACTTAAGTGGAATGGATACATTTCCTTTTCTTTCACATTTCATATGCTAAAATTACAACAAAATCATAATCTCACCATTACGTAACGGTTTTAATACTAAATAAAATCATTCGTGCGCAGTTTTTGATCACAAAAGACGTACTATTCGATGTGTCACGGACAAGTGCTAAAAATAACAGAAATAAATGCAAGCTGTTTGAGCGCGTACTGTGACATACAGTATAGGGGTATGACAGGAACTATCATTCGAAGCAAAAAACTCTAGTGAACATGGGATCTTAAGAGCTATGAGCACTTTTTCATATTCCATACTGTGAAACAAAGCTCTTCTACTACAAGCTCTTTGCTTCCCATATTTTGAGTGGTGGTAGTATGGACCAAATCAAGAAAAAATTGTACAGCAAACATGGGCTCTTATCTACATACCCTAAGAACTATGAGCTCTTCTTCATCTTTGCAACTGTGAAACACATCTCTTCTGATGAACAAGTGCTCATAGCTCTTAAGTTATGCACTTTAGGCCCCATGTTTACCTCTTTCTTGTTTTGTTCCCTACTACCTCCTCTCAAAAAATGGAAAGCAAAGAGTTTGCAGTAGAAGGAATGTGCTTTACAGTATCGTAGATAAAGAAGTGCTCGTAGCTCTTAAGGTCTGCATTTTAGAGGCCATGATTACTTAGACCTTTTTGCTTTCGAATGACCATTCCTTTCATGTCCCTGAATAGTGACCACTCGTCCGGGAATGCAATGTATATAAATTAAAGTTGAGACATGAATGAAAATGTTCGGTTCTTAGAGCTGCAAAAATCTGAGAATTAAAATAGTTAAAAAACAAATTTTATATATTTTTGAAAAAAATTTATAAATTTCTAAATCCCCACATGAAAAGGTTTGTACACATTTTAAAATATTATAATTTTGCATCAAGAGGAATTGTTTTTGGTCAAGTTAGTTACATTTTCTGAATAAACTGGAAACTATTTTTCTATGGAATAATAAATTACGGTTTTCCGTAGTTCATACGAAAATTGGAATTTTTGGTGAGTAGATATAGTGCTTGTTATATATTGTATTGTATTGTATTTTATAAATAAAATGAAAGCAAATTAAAACTTTTAAAGATTACTTTTCTAATTACATTTAAAGTGAAATTCATAGGATAGCCAATTTTCCATTATAATTCATAACAGTACTCTGATATATTACACCGTATTTGGAAAACACATATTTTCGAAAATACGCAAGTATTTGAAAGGTGGCTACACTGAGTCACAGCGCCAGAGATTGCGCCAAAGAGTATTATTCAGCCGCCTCCACTGGCAGTGTTTGTTGAGAAGTGGAAGTGGAGAGTTCTTGTTGAGAAGTCGTCATGGAGAGTGTTTATTGAGAAGTGAGCAGTAGGAGTTCCGATGTAGCCATGACTAGTTGTGAGCATGTTGTATGCAGTTGTTCTGATAGACGAGACAGCCGATGCTGTTCGATTGCGGATGTTGTAATGATCAGAGTGTATGTTTCGTCAATATATATAAAGGTAATAAATTTTTTTTATTTTTATTTCAAATGTCTTAAACAATAATGCCTCTTGGTCACAGGTTCAGTCAACAAAGCATCTGGCTTGTGTTCATGTATTAGAGTGTAATTTTGGTTTCTATGTGCAAGTATAGTATTTCAGTTTTATTTAATTAATTCAGTGTAAATGGTATTTAAAATACCCTGTTATATTGAGGAAGAACCATGCCAGATGTGTACGTTGAATCACACTTCCACACACAAAACAGTTACATTTGTGTTTTGTTGTTTCGTAGGATGTATAGTTGCTGGGGACTTAATTAATTAATTGTGTTGACGGAAGTTTTGTTTCATTCTTTGTTCTTATTCTATGCAGTCAGATTGCGTACTATACCAGTCAGGGCCAACCGGTTACGAGACTGCGTAACCGGACACACAGCGACTAAAAAATTGAAATTAATTGCATATTATTAATTAAGCCCCCATGCACGTGGCGACCGCTGCTTCGGATCGTCCCTTGGAATTCTTTTGATAGTAAAAATAGCAGACAGTAGTATTGTTGTAGTAGTTTGTAGTTTGTAATTTTAGTCTATATTGCATGTGTAGATTTGGTAATGAACATTTGTAATGTCTTGTCTTTCTTCTAATGGTATTTTTGCAAAATTTAATTTTTGATGTCTTGTATACATGTTTTGTGCAATTATGAAGGTTTTAATTGTTTGTTAGATGTGTTTGTCGGGAAACATTTCGTGTGAATGGTATTGTTGGTGATAAAGTGTTATATTTGTGTATTTCTCGTATAGTGACGAGTTTTGTATGTTTTGTAAATGATTACGCGATCGATGAAAAAGGCAAAAATGATGGATAGTCAGAATGACGAAATTGTTGAAATGGCGAACTCGCCAACACAGTAGAACAGTATGATGAATAATGAAGTTGAAAACAATTTAATAAGTCGGGAAAATAGGCCGGAACCAATTCAAAATTTTTCACAATCAAAAAATTTTCAGAATACGAGATTAACGACAGAAGACTCTGGAATAGTATCAAACACAGATAGCTTTATGGCTATGCCGAAGGAAGTTAGTTTTACGGGAAATGTTAGGAGCGAAAAGAATTTTGAACCAGTTAATATGGAGCAGTTGATGGGGGCAATATTAAATTTGGGGTCACAAATAGGAACAATTAAAACAGATATGGGAACATTGGCAACACGGTTAGAAACTGATATGGGAACAATGGAAACACGGTTGGGATCTGAATTAAAAACAGTGGCATCACAAATAGGAATAATTAAAATTGATATGGGAACAATGGAAACATGGTTAGACTCACGAATAGGGACATGTTTCAAAAACATGAAAGATGAATTAAAAAAAGAAATTAGAGAAGTAGTACAACCGATTTTGAATGCTCACAATAATAGATTAATTTCAATAGAAATCAGACAAAAGAAACAGTATAGAGAACAGGAAGAAAGAGATCGCGTGATAGTACAAAAATTTTCAGAGTTAAATTTACAACGTGCACACGATAAGGAAGAAATATTTGAAAGAATCGAGGAATCCGTACCAAATAACAGAATAAATAACCTAACACAACAGTATGAACAGTTAACTACTAATGTGTCAATACTGAAACCCGAGTCGCGACACTTACGGAAGACGTAAATAAACAGAAAGAACAATTAGGTGACTTATCGGAAAGAGTTGAGGAGATTTCAGATAAATTGACAAGTCTTAGTCTAAATGGGGACAGAGATTCAGATTATACAGCTCCATTGCCATTTGCAGAAACCGAAGAGTACCAGAACATAAATAACCATGTTGAAAATCAGGGAAAATTTAATGAACGCATTAAAAGGGAATTTGAGGCATTACAAAAGCAAGTCAAACAAATTGAAGGCGAAATCGTAGGGAAAGACAGCAGAAGAAATTTAGAATCACAGATAGCATAGGGGTTTGAAGAAAATAATTTGTTTCATTTACGAGATGCAAGAAGAGAGCGCCAGGCGCGCGAACTTGACAATAATCGACATTCGGACTGGGACAGACGCGGTAGGTCTTTGTCGCCACGAGGCGAAAACTTTGATTATAAACACTTTTTAACTGTTCGGAAATTTAAGATCTTTCGCAATTCTAAGAATGACATACAACCATGTTCATGGTTAGATCAATTTATGTACACACTTCCACCAAATTGGCCACTAAGTCACAAACTGGAATTTATGTGTGGATATTTAGAAAACTAACCGGCGACGCGCATGCGCGCACTTATTAGAGATTGTAATAATCTAAATGATTTTTATCATGCATTTCTATCGGCATATTGGTCCGAAAACACGCAAGACTGAGTCAAACATAGTCTTATTATGCAGCGTAATTTTGAACAGTTTGAGTTCCGCACGCCAGCAGAATACTTTGAAGACATGATTCGAAAGAATCAGTTCCTTTCCAGTCCTTATAGCCCAACTGAATTAATTCCCATTTGTTTAACTATGCTGCCACAATCGATAAGACAAATTGCTTTAGCCGCAAGATGTAAAAGTCCTCAGGGGATTCACGACACTAAGTGAATATGTGCCGTAGCGTGCACAGGGCCCTGAGCTGTAGTGGTGCTATTTCCCTTTTAGTTTTCTGCACCGCTGCCTACTCTTCTACTATTCTTTGTATCTATCAAAACAACTCTTCGACTATCAATCTATCTAGAGAGTCGGTAAAGAATAACCGGATATGACTATTTTACCCAAAAATGATTTCGGAAATTACCGTTTGGACTTACTATATCTTCTGCAGCATTCATTCGTAGTTTAAACGAAATTTTACCTGTTTATCTTCGTGACAATATTACTTCATATGTTGACGATATTCTTATTGCTAAACGTTCTTGGAGTGAGCACAACAAAATTTTGGATTCATTATTACGTATTTTTGCAAGAGTTGGCATTACAATGAACTTGGAAAAATCTGAATTTGGTCGTTCTCAGGTGAAATCTCTTGCTCACATTATTTCTACAGAAGGTATTCTTCCTGATCCAGAGAAACTAGACGCTATTCGTAATTATGCTGTTCCTACCACAAAACGTGATGTTCGTAGTTTCCTTGGTGTCTGTAATTTTCTTAGACGCTTTGTTAGATTGGACGATTTGGCCACACCTCGTTTATGTGAACCATCTGGAAAAAATTCTAATTGGTGTTGGGATGAGGAAGCTCAATCAGAATTTGAAAAACTTCATGATGCTTTAGTTGCTGCTCCACTTCTTTCACATCCGAATTTACCTAAAGATTTTTGTTTGGCGACGAACTCATCGTACAAAGGCCTAGGTGCACACTTATTTCAAGAGATAGAAGATAACGGCGTTGTAGTGCAGAAAACTATTGCCGATCTGTTCTCGCCAAATGCAAATTATGTCAAAAGGCTAAGCCGCCAACTATTTCTCACAGAGCACCGTTGTTTCCTATCATTCCAGCGAAATTAAAGGAGATGGCTGCAGTCGATTTGTTTGGTCCAGTGGTTCGTTCTACTAATGGTTTTGCGTACATTTTGGTAGCAATGGAATTGGCATCAAAATATGTGTGTTTTACACCTTTACGCAAAGCATCAGCTCGTTCAGTATCTAATGCTTTCATCAAACATTTTCTTAAAGAAGTGGGTCATGTTGATAAGGTTATATCAGACAATGGATCACAGTTTCGTTCTCAAATTTGGCTTCGTACTCTATGGCGTCGTAAGATTAAACCAATTTTCATTTCACTTTTTCACCCTCAATCTAACGCTTCATAGAGATGGATGAAGGAAATCAATAAATTGTGTCGTCTTTATTGTCATCAGAATCACAGAACTTGGGATCAGTATCTTCATATTTTTCAAAACATTCTGAATGAACTCCCTAATGATTCAACTTCTTTACCGCCTATATTGATATTAAAAAATAAAGCACCGACAAATCGCATTTCTGAAATCGTTCCTTTTCCGCCTACACTGAAATTGCGTCATTCTGAAGTTGTGAACCTGGCTCTGCAAAATATTGCATCTGCGGCTGCTAGAAGAGAGAAATCAGCTAAACGTCCTGGTCGTTTAAAAACCTTGTCAGTTGGTCAAAAGGTGTTAATTAAGTCTCATCGTTTGTCTCACAAAGGAAAAGGCTTGTGTCGCAAATTTTTTCTGCTTTATAACGGTCCATATAGAGTTCGCAAAATTATTCATGATAACACTGTCGAAGTAGAAACTCTTAAATCTCGGCGCTCTAAGGGAATACATCACATATCGAACGTTAAAATTTTTGTGGAATGACATACTTTCGAGAAACCAACAGTTATACGTAAACATGCAGAGAATACAAGGATACCGCGCCGTGTTCCGGCGGCGGCACATACTCAAAGCAACAGTCAAGTCTGCGCGCCGCACAAGGCAGTCGTTGACCGTAAACAATTACTTCCTACGTCACGCGTACCTACAGCTGATCGAGCGCTCAGTGCGAATGCACTGACAGCAGTAAACAAATACACAGTGTAATTTCTCCGAATAAATTCAGTATAAAGCTATAGTGACTTGATAAATTATGTTATTAACGTTCAGTATTTTTCAGGATACGGTTGTATAAAATATTTAAGAACTTCAGGTAAATTCTGTGTGTGTCCGACGTTAAGAGGACTTGTTATCGAGAAATTTTCAGGAAGAATGTAATTTCGAAGAAGAAAGTAATAAACTAAAAAGGTAACTATTAATTGAGTTTATTTTTCAGGTAACATATTTCCACTTGGTACGTACTTTAGACGTAATTTGCTGCTCGCGATTACGTGATTCATACTTCGTGTTAACTGATATTGACAATGATTGATTAATGAACAGGGTTGTTACTTGCGTATATTATGCATCGCTTGGCTGCACTGCTTTTTCACTGATGTCGTATTTTTCTATTATGTGCCTGCTGTGCTTATTTATTTAAATTATAGTTGTCACTTGATTAGTTGTGCTGATATGGTTATGTATGTAAGTTATACTTTGTGATTTATCTGCTTGCGCCTTCATGTTTACTTATTAAGATTACATATGAACATTTATTTGCTTATGCTGATATGATGTTAATGACCTGTTTATTATGTAAGATACATATTTGCTGCTTTGCGTATGGACTGCATATTTATACATTTCTGTTTGTTGTCATAACTACTCTTTAATTTGGTATATAGAAATGCTGATATGCGGTGTACGAACATGGAGTTTAGGTCACACTATGGTATTAATTATAGATCGTTCGCTTGGCAGAGCCTCGTTGTAGGAATTGTGCTGCATCCACTTGTTGACATTCTGTTCTCCACTGGTATATTTACTCGCTATTGCATGTTTTGCTTACGCTCAGTGCCTTATATTTTTAAGATAAGAAAATGAACTGCTATAATTCGACGAACGACATTAGTACAAGAAACTTCATAGAAGTCACATGAGCTGGAGGTTTTATGGAAGCTGTATAAATGTATGCTAATAGGAAGGAAGCTAACGACATGACATACCAACACTGGGTTTAGACCATTAACAGTTATTACACTGCGTTCTTCGTGAGCAATTCAAATAACAAGTGACACTTGACACAAGAAATACTCCACATGTTTGCTTCTGTTTTGCCATGATTCTTAAAGTGGTGTACACACTGTGAAATATTACGATTTATTCATTCAAAGTCTTATGTGATCTTTCATACTACGTACTCGCACCTACTTACTGAAAGTTATTCAAACTAAAGGCTGTTAGAGGTCATGTATGAATTTCTTTTATTTTATGATGGACAAGGTAACCAAAATGTATTTAATAATTCATAACGAGTAGATGATTTGGCTCAGGTGGACTACACAGAGGTAGTGTGTGGACATTGTGTCTTCGGATTGCATGGGATGATAAATTGAAGTTTGCACTAGGATTTTGTCTGTACTTGTTTAAGGAGACTGACTAGAGGAAAGAGTTGTTATGAAAGTGAAATGATATTGGCAATAAGGTTTATATGTGTCGATGTATAGAAGAGGTATTATTGAGGTATTGAGATTGTATGAAGTTGATGATTATTGGAGTTTAGGTGGACAAGAGGTAAGGTAAATGGTATTGATGATAAGGTTTGTATGTATCGACATAAGAGGTATTATTGAAGTATTAAGATTATGTGATGCTGATGATTATTGGAGTTTTGGTGGATAAGAGGTAAAGTAAGTGAGGAGCATATTTTTTTTGTTGGTTTATATGGAACAAGGAGGATGAAGATGGCAGACTAGAACACTCAAGTGGAAGTAAGATTGTCTACACACACACTTTGTTAAATCACTAAGCAGTAGATACTTTTTATGGAGAGAGGAAGTAATTGCATATCTTGGCACACTGACAGTTGTTCAGCAACCGTACATTTTGATTTGGCTTGGCAAACATTGGTCTTGACATGATGACTACGACGTTGACTAACTATTATTGACTGTTATACACTGCTGCCACTACTACTTGATACACATGTCGAACATCAAATCTTTGACAGAATTGCATTTACACAGTTAACACTATTCAATTACACAGTAGTACTTAATGTGGATGAAAGGTGAGTGAGTGTGTTCTGGGTGTTTTCCTTTCCTGATCCTAAATAATTGGTACCGACCTATCTCCTAAATATTATTTTACTTGTTTGTTGTGGCTTGCACTGACACCCATAAATATTATAGGTTTACTGATATTTGTGTATTTGTAATATTTAATATGACAATTATCTGATATCATGTATGCTTATTATAATTTGTATGTTTAGTGTAAGAGCATTGATAATAATTTTGTAAAAGCAATTGTGTGTGCATTCAAACTGTTGTTCATGCTTGCACCTATTCAACATTGCTGGGTGCCACTTGGAAATGTTTAATTTCTGCTGGTAAACTCTGATGAACTGTCTGATTGGTGATAGTGAATATTATGGACTTTTATGTGCACTTGTTCAACATGGTGGGTGCTGCTTGGAAATGTTTAATTTGTGCTAATGAACTCTGATGAGCTGTCTGATTAATGATAGTGAATATTATGGACTGTTACTTGCACCTGTTCAACATTACTGGGTGCCACTGATGGACTGCTTCTACTGAGATAATGTCACTTGTTGGTGTCTGCACCTTCTCAACATTACTGGGTGCCACTGATGGACTGCTTCTACTGAAATGATGTCACTTGTTGGTGTCTGCACCTGCTCAACATTGCTGGGTGCCACTGGTGGAACTGCTTCTACTGAAATGATGTCACTTGTTGGTGTCTGCACCTGTTCAACATTACTGGGTGCCACTGATGGACTGCTTCTACTGAGATAATGTCACTTATTGGTGTCTGCACCTGCTCAACATTACTGGGTGCCACTGATGGACCGCTTCTGCTGAAATGATGTCACTTGTTGGTGTCTGCACCTGTTCAACATTGATGGGTGCCACTAATGGACTGCTTCTACTGAGATAATGTCACTTGTTGGTGTCTGCGCCTGCTCGCCATTTTTGGGTGCCACTGTTGAAGCTGTTTAAATACTGCTGATGAAATGTTATGAGAGTGCTATTTGCACCTGTTGATCATTGCTGGATGCTACTGTTGGAACTGTCAACTACTCTGAGGAGTTCTACTTGTCTATTGAACTATTGAAAGGATTTTATGTGAATATTTGTATAAACTGATTTTTTGTGTGTTTACTGTTTATGAGATGTTATGAGACTCTTACCTGCACCTATTCGTCATTGCTGACGCTATTGATTGAATTGTTTAACCACATGATACTTGTGTAAACTATTATGTAAAATCATATGTACGCAAGCATTTGTATTCCTTACTGTATTTTATATATTAGGTTATTGAAGGGTCAGTGCAAAGCCAAAATTTATTTAGTTATGTGATATTTACTTATTAATATTACTTTTTAATTTTTGTCTGTATTTTTTGGACGAATTTGGTGGTATTTTCACCACCAACGCTGGCAAAAAATACCCATCAAATTCTAGCCCGTGGAGGAGGGGCATATGAAAGGTGGCTACACTGAGTCACAGCGCCAGAGATTGTGCCAAAGAGTATTATTCAGCCGCCTCCACCGGCAGTGTTTGTTGAGAAGTGGTAGTGGAGAGTTCTTGTTGAGAAGTCGTCGTGGAGAGTGTTTATTGAGAAGTGGGCAGTAGGAGTTCTGATGTAGCTGTGACTAGTTGTGAGCATGTTGTATGCAGTTGTTCTGATGGACGAGACAGCCGATGCTGTTCGATTGCGGATGTTGTAATGATCAGAGTGTATGTTTCGTCAATATATATGAAGGTAATAAATTTTTTTATTTTTATTTCAAATGTCTTAAACAATAATGCCTCTTGGTCACAGGTTCAGTCAACAAAGCATCTGGCTTGTGTTCATGTATTAGAGTGTAATTCTGGTTTCTATGTGCAAGTATAGTATTTCAGTTTTACTTAATTAATTCAGTGTAAATGGTATTTAAAATACCTTGTCTTATTGAGGAAGAACCATGCCAGATGTGTACGTTTAATCACACTTCCACACACAGAACAGTTACGTTTGTATTTTGTTGTTTCGTAGGTTTTATAGTTGCTGGGGACTTAACTAATTAATTGTGTTAACGGAAGTTTTGTTTCATTCTTTGTTGTTATTCTATGCAGGCAGATTGCGTACTATACCAGTCAGGGCCGACCGGTTACGAGACTGCGTAACCGGACACACAGCGACTAAAAATTGAAATTAATTGCATATTATTTAATTAAGCCCCCATGCATATTACGCTAATGCTTCAGGAACTCAAATGGAAATCTCTGGAGGGAGGGTGACGTTCGTTTCAAGGAGCACTGTTGAGAAAATTTAGAGAACTAGCATTTGAAGCTGACTATTGAATGATTATACTGCCGCCAACATACACATATCAGAAAACGTTTAGCATCACTCCCGTTCCAGAACTCGTGAAGATAGACCTTGACAGTGGATATTGTATCACAGACACAGTTCCTTTGCCGCTCTGGATTAGCCGAGCGGTCAGAGGCGCTGCAGTCATGCACTGCCTCCCTCGGGCATGCGTGTGTGTGTTTCTCCTTAGGATAATTTAGGTTAAGTAGTGTGTAAGCTTAGGGACTGATGACCTTAGCAGTTAAGTCCCATAAGATTTCACACACATTTGAATTTTTTTGAACACAGTTCCTTTGACTGTCCAGAGATGTCACTCAAACCGCCCAAAGATGCAAACAACCACGCATGAGCAGCGCCTATTAGGCGGAAGGGGTCCGACGGCCGATCAGTTCCAGTCATTCCACCAGGAAGGAGGTACACGGCTCGTGCTGTCTGCAGTTCAGCCATGTCCAGACGGTCAATGCCGCGGTTCGATCGCGTCCGCATTGTTACCGTGTGCCAGGAAGCGATCTCAACAAGGGAAGTATCCAGCCGTCTCGGAGTGAACCAAAGCGATGTTGTTCGGGCATGGAGGAGATACAGAGAGACAGGACTGTCGATGACAGCCTCGCTCAGGCCAACCAAGGGCTACTGTTCAAATGTGTGTGAATTCCTATGGTACCAAACTTCTTAGGTCATCGGTCCCTAGTCTTACACACTACTTAAACTAACTTATACTAAGAACAACACACACACCCATGCCTGAGGGAGGACTCGAACCTCCGGCGGGAGGGGCCGCGCAGTCCGTGACATGACGTCAAGGGCTACTACTGCAATGGATGAGCCGGCCGGAGTGGCCGAGCGGTTCTAGGCGCTACAGTCTAGAACCGCGCGGCAGTTACGGTCGCAGGTTCGAATCCTGCCTCGGGCATGGATGTGTGTGATGTCCTTAGGTTAGTTAGGTTTAAGTAGTTCTAAGTTCTATGGGACTGATGACCTCAGAAGTTAAGTCCCATAGTGCTCAGAGCCATTTGAACCATTTTGCAGTGGATGACCGCTACGGAGCCCTGACTGCAACGCGACCATGTTGAATAATGCTTTTCGTGCAGCCACAGGACGTCGTGTTACGTCTCAAACTGTGCGCAATAGGCTGAATGATGCGCAACTTCACTCCCGGCGTCCATGGTGAGGACCGTCTTTGCAACTATGACACATGCAGTGCGGTACAGTAGGTCCAAACAATGTGCCGAACGGACCGCTCAGGATAGGCATCACGTTCTCATCACTGATGAGTGTCGCATATACCTTTAACCAGACAACCCAGTTAGGCTGAACGTCTTAGACACACTCTCCAGCGATTGCAGCAAGGTGGGGGTTCCCTCCTGTTTTGGGATGGCATTGTGTGGGGCCGACGTACGCCGCTGGTGGTCATAAAAGGCACCATAACGGCTGTACAATACGTGAATGACATCCTCCGACCGATAGTGCAACAATATCGGCAGCATATTGGCGAGGCATTCGTCTTCATGGACAATTCGCGCCACCATCGTGCACATCTTGTGAATGCCTTCAGGATAACGATATCGCTCGACTAGAGCGGCCAGTAAATGCTCCAGACATGAACAGCATCGAACATGCCTGGGATAGATTGAAAATGGCTGTTTCTGGACGACGTGACCCACCAACCACTCAGAGAGATCTAGGCCGAATCGCCGTTGAGGAGTGGGACAATCTGGACCAACAGTGTCTTGATGAACTTGTGGATAGTATGCCACGACGACTACAGGCATTCATCAATGCAAGAGGACGTGCTTCTGGGTATTAGAGGTATCGGTGTGTACAGCAATCTGGACCACCACCTCTGAAGCTCTCGCTGTATGGTGGTACAACGTGCAGTGTGTGGTTTTCATGAGCAATAAAAAGGGCGGAAATGATGTTTATGTTGATCTCTATTCCACTCTTCTGTACAGGTTCCGTTGGCTACATAACACCCTCAGATATTTGTTGGCGACCTTATTCGTGTCCTGAAAACTACAGACTTCAATCTTAGATGGATTCAGTCACGAAAGCCATATTTCTAATACTTGGAAAGTGGCTCAAGATGATCAGTCAGAGTCATTGCACATCCCTCAAGAGACTTTCTTTGCAGCACTGTGGCCAGATTATCAGCATATTCGAATTTTTTATTCACTGTGCAAACCTTGTCGGTAGTCAAATGGTACAAATGGCTCTAAGCACTATGGGACTTAACAGCTGAGGTCATCAGTCCCCTACACTTAGATCTACTTAAACTTAACTAAACTAAGAACATCACACACATCCATGCCCGAGTCAGGATTCGAAGCTGCGACCGTAGCAGCCGCATGGTTCCGGAGTTAAGCGCCTAGCGCCGCTCGGCCACTGCGGCCGGCCGGTAGCCAAAATGTTGGATAATAATAGCGATAGAACCGAATCTTGGGGCGATCCATTTGATATCTTAAATGACTTACTAGTGGCAATTCCATTAGTCGCTTTAAAATTGCGGTTACTGAACATGTCTTTAGGAGTGATGTATGTTGAAGGCATGGAATCACTGTCTTCAGTTTCAGGTAAGTCCATATCATCAGACACTATCGTAGGCAGTTGTTAAGTCTAGGAATGCCATTGATGTTTTCAGTCCTGTTTTAAAACTAGCGTCTATCTATTACGGGATTGCCAACATGTGCGCCCAGCAGGTACGTTTTCTGCAGAAGACTGTGTGGAACGGTAATGTGACATTATCTATAGCAGGGCTTCACAACATACGTGCTCGCGGAGCAAGCTGTGAACAGCAAGGCGCGAGCACGGAGCAGCGCGAGCACGCTACCCCCACTACCGGACCAGAGCGGAGAGTGGGGAGAGTCACGTGGGGCACACAACAGCTGCCGCCAGTCAAGGTAAATCCGCTCCCACCTGCAGGGATATCACTCACGAATTATTACTGCGACAAATGAAACAAATAAAGGAGAATGTATACGTGCCACATAATTTTATTAGCTTAGTGTATGCCTCTACATTCGTATTAATTTGTGAACTGTTACACAATAAAAGGTATCATGAAGTGTGTGATTCTCGGTTATCTTGTACATTTTGCCCTTTACAATTGCATCTATGTTCGGAGTAATTGTTCTTGTGCATTGTAGGCGCATCGTGCAGTATAAATTTCGATCAGACAATGCGTTTCTCAGGCGCGTCTTGTTACATTTCATTGCAGACAACAGTTGTTCACAAACATACGTGTAAACGAACATTGATATTATTGTAGCCGCCTGTTTGTGCAAACGAGGAAATCTATCCTGAGGGAAGTGTCTGTAGAATTCCAAAATGTTTTTCTTGTTCTGAAATTTGTCTCTGTATTCTCTGTCACACTGCAGATCAATAGCTTCTAGTTGCAGCTCAGGACGAATCTCTTCAATATTCGCTGAATATGGAGAGGAGAACAGATCAAAATCACTGTCTAGTGCTGTCATATCTTGAAAGCGTTGATCAAATTCTTCCTTAAGGGAAACTAAACTATGTGAATAACGTTTACAGTCTTTGGGAACATCTTGCATGGATGATAATTTAGGAAAATGAGCTAGATTTCCTGTTTACAGCTGACTCACCCAAAGTGTCAATTTCATTTTAAAAGCTCGTATTCGATCTATGAAATGAGTAATTAGCAGATCTTTACCTTGTGGTGAAATGTTCAAAGCATTCAGATGGCTAGT
Organism: Schistocerca serialis cubense; assembly: GCF_023864345.2. NCBI lineage: Eukaryota > Metazoa > Arthropoda > Insecta > Orthoptera > Acrididae > Schistocerca > Schistocerca serialis. Next base: position 346,748,482 of record NC_064641.1, read on the forward strand.
TAAATCTGCTAAGAATGCGAGATCACATTTCCATGAAGGCTCTTTCAATTCAGGAACACACATGTTATTTATTTCCATGAACGTTTTTATCTCATGTAGTAGGCAAAAAAATCGATTTAATAATTCGCCACGACTAAGCCAGCGGACATCGCTGTAATAAGGCAGGCTACCATACTGGCTTTCTACATACTGAAGAAAGCTTTTAAATTGCCTGTTGTAGCCCATGCTTCTTTATATAATTGGTTGTACGAACAACAACACACATCACATTTTTTAGAGTGATACTCTTTGCACATAAGTTTTCCTGGTGGAGCACACAGTGAACGCCCCTTATTTCATTCGGCACGGTCAGTTTTTGCATTTTCTCCTTCAACAGCGCAACGAAACCTGATTTTTTCCCTGTCATCGCTGGTGCACCGTCTGTAGACATTGAAACTAAGGAATTTCACGACAATCCTATATTTTCAACACTTTCTTCAACACTAATTAAAATATCACCTCCGGTTGTAGTGTTCTTCATGGCTACAACATCGAGGAGCTCCTCCCTCACCTGAAGATCTCTATTAACACCTCTAATAAATATGGCAAGCTGCACTGTTCCAGTGATATCAACACCTTCGTCCAGAGCTAGAGAATACGCCATAAAATCTTTACAGATATTTCCAAGTTGGCTCTGGACGTCATCTGCCATGACCTGAATGCGATGCATAATGGCCATGTTAGATAATGTCACAATCTGAAACTGTTCAACTTGAAATGGACACAAATGTTCCGCTGCAACTACCAAACATTCTTTTATTAAATCGCCATCAGTGAAGGGGCGCAGGGATTTTGCTAAAAGCAAAGCAGTTTTGTAACTGAGAGCTGCCTCAGCTGATTTTTCTTCGTCGTCCAGATCTTCTTCGGATAGCTTCCATTTAAGTTTAATAACTTCTTGTGCACGATCTGATCCATCACATTTTCCACTTCCGTAGTCTTTCGCGTGGTACGACATATAATGTGGCTGCAAATTAAATTTCCTAAAAGAATTCAGCGTTTTGTGACATACTAAACATTTTGCAACATCATCTTTTTCTGTACACGGATACAGTTCCTCCCAATGGGGGTTGAGCTGCGAAAGCATGGTTGGGGTTACACAACGGCGACTTGACATGATTCTTAACCAGCGTAGTGACTGTTACAGCTGATCGTAGTACTTTAAACGTTACACAGTTGGCGCGAATTCAATAGGCACGCTGCGGCCCTATTCAAACGTGCGCGCGCATTTCCGCTCCCTCCCCTCCTTCCCTACTCCGCGACCTTGCACCTGCTCGCGAATCACGTGCCTGAGCAGACGCGAGTACTCGCGCTCCAAACCGGCCAGTTGTTAAGCCCTGATCTATAGCCTTGTAGATACGGTTGCACGTGAGTCGTCGAGCACCTCGCGAGGCTTTTAATCAGCGAAACAGCACAGCCGTAAAAGCAACTGCGCCGCTATCTACGAGTCACAACAGCCATGATTCGACTGCAGTCGCCATCGTCGGCTGCGGCTGTAGCCGCTGCGCTGCTGCTGCTGGTGGCGGCTGCGACCGGCGCCGACGCGGAAGCCGCCAAGCGAGTGGTGCGGACTCGCCACGGAGCCGTGCGTGGCACCACCAAGCAGTCCTACCAGGGTCGCCACTTCCTGGCCTTCTACAACATACCCTTTGCCAAGCCGCCGGTTGGACCGCTTCGGTTCAGGGTAAGTGTACTGTATAATTAGTTGATCCGTTCACATCCCGAACTACGTCCCATTATGAGGCACTACATTCCACGTAACACCGTCTTGTAGGTGTAGGGATACTCAAAGGTTATTTGCTCTCTATTCTTGAGATTATATTTTAGGGTCTAAGGAAACAGAAACCTGTAGTTGTTATAGTTTGAACTTAACTCCAACAACTGCTTTGATGCAACTGTCTGTGCTATGCTACCCTGAGCAAGAATGTTAATCTCTGAACAGCTACTCGACACTACATCACTTTAACCTTTCTACTGTATTCATGCGTAGGTCTCTCTCTAGAATTTTTCTCACCAAAACTTCTCTCTACTGCCAAATCGATAATTTGTCGACGCCTCAGGATGTGCCTGACTATACTACCCTTTCCTTTTGTTAAGATGTGCCACAAAAATTTCTCTTCTGTGGAACTCAGCACTTACACATTAATTATCATCGGAATTCTTCTGTAGCGTCACGTTTCAAAAGCCTCTGTTTCCTTTTGGTCTGAACTGTTTAACACATGTTAATCTGTAAACAATTTGTTCTTGGGATGAAGTTCGTCTAATACAACTAAATGAAGGGTTTGTGCTTTTGTACCATACGCGTTTTGCTTCCTTTTGTCTGTGGAGCATCTTCAGTTGCCTTGAAACATCCCCTTAGAAAAATTAAGAATGACAGTGCTCGTAAACCTATTACGTTATTTGATTTTCAAACAGCTGAGCAAAACTGAACGTACTCAGACATTTCTCTCTTTACTTATTCTGATCAACAGTAAACTGACACACAACAATTTTTTTAGCGCAACGCCATCTGAGTTTCAATAGTACCTACAAAAGAATGACCCTAACTAACTATAACCTATACGTTTCATGAATCACTTACCTCACAAAAATCTTCGTTACTCGAACTACTGCAATACAGCGCGTGCCAATACTGGCAGCTAAATAAAAGATTCTAACTACTGAAGGCACTAACTACTGATAGGCATAGTTAGCAAATGAAAGATTTTGATGGAGAACAAACAATGTATTTACCGTAATAGTGTGTTGTGGAAAATCTTATGGGAATTAACTGCTAAGGTCACCAGTCCCCAAGCTTATACACTACTTATCCTAAGTTATCCTAAGGACAAACACAAACAACCATGCCTGAGGGAGGGCTCGAACCTCCGCCGGGACAGGCCGCACAGTCCATGACTGTAGCGCCCTAGGCCGCTCGGCTAATCCCACTCGGCCTTTTATAGTGTTCAAAAGTCATTATATATATATATATATATATATATATATATATATATATATATATTCAAATTCAAAATAATATATATATATATATTATTTTGAATTTTATAGCCCCACGAAAAGAATTCTCTGAATCTAAACTTTCTATTCAAAACAGCCGCGCGGGGTAGCCGCGCGTTCTCAGGCGCCTTGTCACGGTCCGTGTGGCTCTCCTCCTCGGAAGTTCGAGTCCACCCCATGGGTGTGAGTGTTGTCCATAGCGTAAGTTAGTTTAAGTTAGCTGAAGTAGTGTGCAGGCTTAGGAACCGCTGACCTCAGCAGTTTGGTCCCATAAGACCTTACCACAAATTTCCAAGTATTCAAAACATCTCCGCACTCAATGAAATCGAAGCACAGATCACGACTATAGCATGTCATACATCTGTCTGTTTCAAAGTTCGTATCGGGGAGGATGTTGAACACACGTGCACCCCCTCCTCTACTCACTACATGATGCAAGAACCACGCCTGGCCCGCTCTAACCTACCCACCACGGAGTAATCTAACAGGGGCACCCAAGGCAGGCACACGGGGGGAGGGGTTTATTAGTTATTGGGAGCTCCAACGTTAGGCGGCTGATGGAGCCCCTTAGGGAAATAGCGGGAAGGTCGGGGAAGAAGGCCAGTGTTCACTCTGTCTGCTTGCCAGGGGGTCTCATCCGAGATGTGGAGGAGGCTCCTCCGGCGGCGATAGAGAGCACTGGGTTCAGAGGTCATCCTCAGTTCGTACAGGCGATTGGCGGAATTGGTGAAGGCGGAAAGCCTCTCTCGCGGGGTGAAATCAGAGATAACTATTTGTAGTATCGTTCCCAGAACCGATCGCGGTCCTCTGGTTTGGAGCCGAGTGGAAGGCTTAAACCAGAGGCTCAGACGATTCTGCGGAGATCTGGGGTGCAAATTTCTCGACCTCCGCTATCGGGTGGAGAAATGTAGGGTCCCCCTGAATAGGTCAGGCGTGCACTACACGCCGGAAGCGGCTACAAGGGTAGCGGAGTACGTGTGGAGTGCACATGGGGGTTTTTTAAGTTAGAGAATCCCCTCCCTAGGCCCGACAAGACGCCTCCTGAGACGCAGCAAGGTAGGAGTAGGCAAAATGCAACAGGAAATAACAATATTAATGTGCTAATAGTAAACTGCAGGAGCGTCTACAGAAAGGTCCCAGAACTGCTCTCATTAATAAACGGTCACAACGCCCATATAGTACTAGGGACAGAAAGTTGGCTGAAACCAGATGTAAATAGTAATGAAATCCTAAACTCAGATTGGAATGTATACCGCAGAGACAGGCTGGACAGTGAAGAGGGAGGCGTGTTTATAGCGATAAGAAGTGCAATAGTATCGAAGGAAATTGACGGAGATCCGAAATGTGAAATGATTTGGGTGAAGGTCACGGTTAAAGCAGGCTCATACATGGTAATTGGATGCCTCTATAGGCCCCCTGGCTCAGCAGCTGTCGTGGCTGAGCACCTGAAGGATAATTTGGAAAATATTTCGAGTAGATTTCCCCACCATGTTATAGTTCTGGGTGGAGATTTAATTTGCCGGATATAGACTGGGAGACTCAGACGTTCATAACGGGTGGCAGGGACAAAGAATCCAGTGAAATTTTTTAAAGTGCTTTATCTGAAAACTACCTTGAACAGTTAAACAGAGAACCGACTCGTGGCGATAACATATTAGACCTTCTGGTGACAAACAGACCCGAACTATTTGAAAAAGTTAACGCAGAACAGGGAATCAGCGATCATAAAGCGGTTACGGCATCGATGATTTCAGCCGTAAATAGGAATATTAAAAAGGGTAGGAAGATTTTTCTGTTTAGAAAAAGTGACAAAAAGCAGATTTCAGAGTACCTGTTGGCTCAACACAAAAGTTTTGTCTCAAGTACAGATAGTGTTGAGGATCAGTGGACAAAGTTCAAAACCGTCGTACATAATGCGTTAGATGAGTATGTGCCAAGCAAGATCGTAAGAGATGGAAAAGAGCCACCGTGGTACAACAACCGAGTTAGAAAACTGCTGCGGAAGCAAAGGGAACTTCACAACAAACATAAACATAGCCAAAGCCTTGCAGACAAACAAAAATTACGCGAAGCGAAATGTAGTGTGAGGAGGGCTATGCGAGAGGCGTTTAATGAATTCGAAAGTAAAGTTCTATGTACTGACTTGGCAGAAAATCCTAAGAAATTTTGATCTTATGTCAAAGCGGTAGGTGGATCAAAACAAAATGTCCAGACACTCTGTGACCAAAATGGTACTGAAACAGAGGATGACAGACTAAAGGCCGAAATACTAAATGTATTTTTCCAAAGTTGTTTCACAGAGAAAGATTGCACTGTAGTTCCTTCTCTAGATTGTCGCACAGATGACAAAATGGTAGATATCGAAATAGACGACAGAGGGATAGAGAAACAATTAAAATCGCTCGAAAGAGGAAAGGCCTCTGTACCTGATGGGATACCAGTTCAATTTTACACAGAGTACGCGAAGGAACTTGCCCCCCTTCTTGCAGCGGTGTACCGTAGGTCTCTAGAAGAGCATAGCGTTCCAAAGGATTGGAAAAGGGCACAGGTCATCCCCGTTTTCAAGAAGGGACGTCGAGCAGATGTGCAGAACTATAGACCTATATCTCTAACGTCGATCAGTTGTAGAATTTTGGAACACGTATTGTGTTCGAGTATAATGACTTTTCTGGAGACTAGAAATCTACTCTGTAGGAATCAGCATGGGTTTCGAAAAAGATGGTCATGTGAAACCCAGCTCGCGCTATTCGTCCACGAGACTCAGAGGGCCATAGATACGGGTTCACAGGTAGATGCCGTGTTTCTTGACTTCCGCAAGGCGTTCGATACAGTTCCCCACAGTCGTTTAATGAACAAAGTAAGAGCATATGGACTATCAGACCAATTATGTGATTGGATTGAGGAGTTCCTAGATAACAGGACGCAGCATGTCATTCTCAATGGAGAGAAGCCTTCTGAAGTAAGAGTGATTTCAGGTGTGCCGCAGGGGAGTGTCACAGGACCGTTGCCATTCACAATATACATAAATGACCTTGTGGATGACATCGGAAGTTCACTGAGGCTTTTTGCGGATGATGCTGTGGTGTATCGAGAGGTTGTAACAATGGAAAATTGTACTGAAATGCAGGAGGATCTGCAGCGAATTGACGCATGGTGCAGGGAATGGCAATTGAATCTCAATGTACACAAGTGTAATGTGCTGCGAATACACAGAAAGATATATCCTTTATCATTTAGCTACAAAATAGCAGGTCAGCAACTGGAAGCAGTTAATACCATAAATTATCTGCGAGTACGCATTAGGAGCAATTTAAAATGGAATGATCATATAATGTTGATCGTCGGTAAAGCAGATGCCAGACTGAGATTCATTGGAAGAATCCTAAGGAAATGCAATCCGAAAACAAAGGAAGTAGGTTACAGTACGCTTGTTCGCCCACTGCTTGAATACTGCTCAGCAGTGTGGGATCCGTACCAGATAGGGTTGAAACAAGAGATAGAGAAGATCCAACGGAGAGCAGCGCGCTTCGTTACAGGATCATTTAGTAAATGCGAAAGCGTTACGGAGATGATAGATAAACTCCAGTGGAAGACTCTGCAGGAGAGACGCTCAGTAGCTCGGTACGGGCTTTTGTCAAAGTTTCGAGAACATACCTTCACCGAAGAGTCAAGCAGTATATTGCTCCCTCCTACGTATATCTCGCGAAGAGACCATGAGGATAAAATCAGAGAGATTAGAGCCCACACAGAGGCATACCGACAATCCTTCTTTCCACGAACAATACGAGAATGGAATAGAAGGGAGAACCGATAGAGGTACTCAAGGTACCCTCCGCCACACACCGTCAGGTGGCTTGCGGAGTATGGATGTAGATGTAGATGTAGAAGGCGCCTTTTACCGTGTGTCCTCGAACTGTACCGACACTACGCCACTGAGGGTCAATCAATGATGAACATTGTAGCCCATTATAGGGACCTAATGTATATGACCTGGCACACGTCAACCGCCATCGTAAGAGCCTCGACACAGGAATAGAGAGAGACGTGCCGACAGTGATTCGGTCAACAGCAGCAGTGCACTCACGAGTGGCGCCTCCTCGTCTTCTCAGTCGATGTGCGTATCTGTGACTGGAGGCGCCAAGGAGAAAGGACTTTGCCTCTTATTGTGATGAGGTGTCGAGAAAATGCCACGTCCCACTCACCTGCCATTAGGATTGTAAAACTCTGGCATAAATGTGAAGCAGCGTGGAATGGCCCACCCATTTCTGTTGTTGAAATTCTGTTTGAGTTGATGCCTAGTTTGGTTAAACCCGTTGCTGCTGCGAGGGAGGTGGCAGCAGAATGTATAGCCACAAAACGCTCATAAATATAGCCTTATATCCCTCCTGCTATACTGTACACTAGGGCTGTAGATATTTTTAGCAGTATCGGGTGTCCGATTTGTCAACCGAGCGAGGTGGCGCAGTGGTTAGCACACTGGGCTCGCATTCGGGAGGACGACGGTTCAAACTAGCATCCGGTCATCCTGATTTAGGTTTCCCATGATTTCCCTCAAGCGCTTCAGAAAAATGTCGGTATGGTCTATTTGAAAGGGCATGGTCGATTTCCTTCCCCGTCCTTCCCTACTCCGAAGTTTAGCTCCGTCTCTGATGACCTCAATATCGACGGCTCATCCTCCTCCTCTTCCTGTATATCGATACTTCAAAAGTGTTATCGGTTCTCGGCATATCGAAAAAGTATCTCCATATATCGACCGAAAAATTTTCCACGTATCTGCCCACAAAAATATCGGCTGCACATTGTAAATACACTCCTGGAAATTGAAATAAGAACACCGTGAATTCATTGCCCCAGGAAGGGGAAACTTTATTGACACATTCCTGGGGTCAGATACATCACATGATCACACTGACAGAACCACAGGCACATAGACACAGGCAACAGAGCATGCACAATGTCGGCACTAGTACAGTGCATATCCACCTTTCGCAGCAATGCAGACTGCAATTCTCCCATGGAGACGATCGTAGAGATGCTGGATGTAGTCCTGTGGAACGGCTTGCCATGCCATTTCCACCTGGCGCCTCAGTTGGACCAGCGTTCGTGCTGGACGTGCAGACCGCGTGAGACGACGCTTCATCCAGTCCCAAACATGCTCAATGGGGGACAGATCCGGAGATCTTGCTGGCCAGGGTAGTTGACTTACACCTTCTAGAGCACGTTGGGTGGCACGGGATACATGCGGACGTGCATTGTCCTGTTGGAACAGCAAGTTCCCTTGCCGGTCTAGGAATGGTAGAACGATGGGTTCGATGACGGTTTGGATGTACCGTGCACTATTCAGTGTCCCCTCGACGATCACCAGTGGTGTACGGCCAGTGTAGGAGATCGCTCCACACACCATGATGCCGGGTGTTGGCCCTGTGTGCCTCGGTCGTATGCAGTCCTGATTGTGGCGCTCACCTGCACGGCGCCAAACACGCATACGACCATCATTGGCACCAAGGCAGAAGCGACTCTCATCGCTGAAGACGACACGTCTCCATTCGTCCCTCCATTCACGCCTGTCGCGACACCACTGGAGGCGGGCTGCACGATGTTGGGGCGTGAGCGGAAGACGGCCTAACGGTGTGCGGGACCGTAGCCCAGCTTCATGGAGACGGTTGCGAATGGTCCTCGCCGATACCCCAGGAGCAACAGTGTCCCTAATTTGCTGGGATGTGGCAGTGCGGTCCCCTACGGCACTGCGTAGGATCCTACGGCCTTGGCGTGCATCCGTGCGTCGCTGCGGTCCGGTCCCAGGTCGACGGGCACGTGCACCTTCCGCCGACCACTGGCGACAACATCGATGTACTGTGGAGACCTCACGCCCCACGTGTTGAGCAATTCGGCGGTACGTCCACCCGGCCTCCCGCATGCCCACCATACGCCGTCGCTCTAAGTCCGTCAACTGCACATACGGTTCACGTCCACGCTGTCGCGGCTTGCTACCAGTGTTAAAGACTGCGATGGAGCTCCGTATGCCACGGCAAACTGGCTGACACTGACGGCGGCGGTGCACAAATGCTGCGCAGCTAGCGCCATTCGACGGCCAACACCGCGGTTCCTGGTGTGTCCGCTGTGCCGTGCGTGTGATCATTGCTTGTACAGCCCTCTCGCAGTGTCCGGGGCAAGTATGGTGGGTCTGACACACCGGTGTCAATGTGTTCTTTTTTCCATTTCCAGGAGTGTATATTGCCGGTTTTAGAGCTGTATATTAAGTATTGATTTATTATTAGGCATTCTGCACATCAACAAGCCAGCAGCCTGTCTATCCCTCTTAGAGTAAGAATTGAAAGGAAAACGATTCATTCTCACGCTTGGCGATAACTACTTTGGTAACAATGTTATCTGTATGTAAGTGGTACAATAAAAGGTGTCCGATGGAACCGTCGTACAGTTTCGATACATATAGGATTTGTTCGGATACTGAATGTCGACTTTCCGATTTTTTCATTTCTGCCAATGCCAGCTGCAGTGTAAAATTGCGTGGTGGAGCTGTACATTGCAGTTTCTGTTGGTAGCGCCGATTCACCGATTACGTCAGCAATTCCCCTCACATGTCTCCACGCACCGCAAAGACCTGTATCGACATTTAAATTTTTATTCATCATTTTCAGGAACGGTATTTGAAGAATGCCAATGTGAAGAAATAGCCACAGTAGTTGTGTTAAAAATTGTTTTTAACGTAAATGGTGTGCTATTTCTTCACACTGGCAAATGCCGCAGAAATTTTTTCGCTTATCGTGAGCACTCGCCTTAATCGCCTCGTCTATCTGAGCAAGCTTCCCGGCCAACTGATTCCCAACTTGTTGCACACTGCATAAACAGTATCCTCTCATAGTACGCAGCGTCATGCCGAATTGCGCGAGGTATTGGACAAAGAGTGCATCTGCAATGAATGATCAGTAATTGCCCTCAAGGAGCGTACATTATATATGTGATGTCTGTTCTTTCGGACATGTCAGTCCAGATGCAATCTTCGTCCAACCTCTCGTGGGAAACAGTGTGTGCCTGGCTGTGAGCTGTGAGGGTAGTGGACAGGGAAAGCTAAGTACGTAATATGCGATGAGTCGGGAATTTGGTATCGACAGGAAACGAGCTCAGATAGGATAAGTTTTTAAGGCAATGCATGCATATAGCGAAAAATCCGGTTTCGAGTTCCAGACCGACAAATATTTTCCCTTATCGTTAGTGAAATTATTTCAATGCCCATTTGTGGCTGTCGAAATTTCAATCTCGTCAGGTACAAGGCCTACAAGATCAAAAAGAAACGGTTATTTTCGACGATAATTAATGATCATTCATTACAGATTCACTCACTATCCATCCTTTGTGGAATTCAGCGTGAGGCTTCGACCAATGAGGATAATGGACAGGGGGCGCTATGCATGTAGTGTGCAACAAATTGGGAATTTCGGTTCGAGTAGAAGTGTGCTCGGATAGGTGAAGCAGTTAAGGGGACAGCTCGAGTAAAGCGGGGTATTCGGATTCTAGTTCCAGTCCGGTACAAATTTTGACTTGTCGCTACTGAATTTATTCCCATGTCTGATCGTGGCTAATGTTGGAATTTAAATTTTGTCGTGTAAATCAGAACAGTTCACAGACACATGGTTCTGGCATGTTTGCGGTAGCTTTCTCGCTTCCCACCCCTGGGTTCCTGGGTTCGATTCCCGGCGGGGTCAGGGATTTTCTCTGCCTCGTGATGACTGGGTGTTGTGTGATGTCCTTAGGTTAGTTAGGTTTAAGTAGTTCTAAGTTCTAGGGGACTGGTGACCATAGATGTCAAGTCCCATAGTGCTCAGAGCCATTTTTTTTCTGGCATGTTGATGTCACAATGGAGATTCATTGGTAGCTAATGAAGCCTTGTAGATGAAGATGTACTTATAATATCGCTGACCAAGAAAATACACATTTCAATAGGCAGCAGACGAGCTCTATTAACAAGTTTTCATTTCAGTTCACTGTGTCAGATTTGCCAAAATTTTCCACTGTCACCACCATGACCTTAGAAGTATTTTTCTGTCGTTTATAGATATTTCAAATTTCATGCTGATACCAAAGGTCTCACACGAAGAAGTATGTTGCAGAGTCCTCAACCTCCAGTTCCATGGGAGCACGTCCGCGATGCCACGGTACCTGGACCAGCTTGCACACAGAACTCTATCTTCGAGAAATCTCAGCCTCCGATTGGAACTGAGGACTGCCTGTACTTGAACGTCTTTACACCAGAGGTAACTGGCACTTTGCACGTTACTCTTTGTAATGAACAGAGTTTACGTTACGCTGCTATATGAAGGTATGGGCTAGTGCAACGATTTAACACTAACTTTTTTAATAATGATGTTAACATCTGAAATAATTAAACTGTTAATATTTTAAACATAGCTCCACAACAGCAACGGTTTCACGTAGTAAAATTATAAACAGCCGACCAGTTGCAATGGATAAAGAAATTCTTTACCTAGGTTTCGACAAAGGCCAAAGTGTAAAACTATTGCCTGATGTTTCATCTTCGAGTGCGGGAGACATTTTCTGAGGTAAAACGGCAATTGCGACTTGAGAGGCCCCGAACTTATAGAACTGTATACAGTGCACCACCATCCACCACGTGATACCGATTGTATGATCATGTCTGCCTGGCGCCATCGTTCTCTGCTAAAAGTAACTGATCGTTCTGAAGCTAAATTGGCGCCCATATTTTATCTAATTAAAAAGTTATTCTTTTCTGTTAAAATTATTGTGGTATTTGTGAATATCCCTTGGCCTTTCATTATACAGGGTGGTCCACTGATCGTGACCGGGCCAAATATCTCACGAAATAAGCGTCAAACGAAAAAACTACAAAGAACGAAACTTGTCTAGCTAAAGGGGAAAACCAGAAGGCGCTATGGTTGGCCCGCTACATGGAGCTGCCATGGGTCAAACGGATATCAACTGCGTTTTTTAAATAGGAACCCCCATTTTTATTACATATTCATGTAGTACGTAAAGAAATATGAATGTTTTAGTTGGACCACTTTTTTCGGTTTGTGGTAGATGGCGCTGTAATAGTCACAAACATATGGCTCACAATTTTAGACGAACAGTTCGTAACAGGTAGGTTTTTTAAATTAAAATACAGAACGTAGGTACGTTTGAACATTTTATTTCGGTTGTTCCAATGTGATACAAGTACCTTCGTGAACTTATCATTTATGAGAACGCATGCTGTTAGAGCGTGATTACCTGTAAATACCACGTGATGCAATAAATGCTCAAAATGATGTCCGTCAACCTCAATGCATTTGGCAATACGTGTAACGACATTCCTCTCAACAGCGAGTAGTTCGCCTTCCGTAATGTTCGCACATGCATTGACAATGCGCTGACGCATGTCGGTGGATCACGATAGCAAATATCCTTCAACTTTCCCCACAGAAAGAAATCCGGGGACGTCAGGTCCGGTGAACGTGCAATACATGGTATGGTGCTTCGATGACCAATCCATCTATCATGAAATATGCTATTCAATACCGCTTCAACCGCACGCGAGCTATGTCCGGACATCCATCATGTTGGAAGTACATCGCCATTTTGTCATGCAGTGAAACATCTTGTAGTAACATCGGTTTAACATTTCGTAGGAAATCAGCATACATTGCACCATTTAGATTGCCGTCGATAAAATGGGGGCCAATTATCCTTCCTCCCACAACGCCGCACCATACATTAACCCGCCAAGGTCGCTGATGTTCAACTTGTCGCAGCCACCGTGGGTTTTCGGCTGCCCAATAGTGCATATTGTGACGATTTACGTTACCGCTGTTGGTGAATGACGCTTCGTCGCTAAATAGAACGAGTGCAAAAAATCTGTCATCGTCCGGTAATTTCTCTTGTGCCCAGTGGCAGAACTGTACACGACGTTCAAAGTCGTCGCCATGCAATTCCTGGTGCATAGAAATATGGTACGGGTGCAATCGATGTGGATGTAGCATTCTCAACACGGACGTTGTTGAGATTCCCTATTCTCGCGCAATTTGTCTGCTACTGATGTGCGGATTAGCCGCGACAGCAGCTAAAACACCTACTTGGGCATCATCATTTGTTGCAGGTCGTGGTTGGCGTTTCCCATGTGGCTGAACAGTTCCTGTTTCCTTAAATAACGTAACTATCCGGCGAACGGTCCGAACACTTTGATTATGTCGTCCAAGATACCGAGCAGCATACATAGCACACGCCCGTTGGGCATTTTGATCAAAATAGCCATACATCAACACGATATCGAACTTTTCCGCAATTGGTTCAAAAATGTTCAAATGTGTGTGAAATCTTACGGGACTTAAATGCTAAGGTCATCAGTCCCTAAGCTTACATACTACTTAACCTAAATTATCCTAAGGACAAACACCCACACCCATGCCCGAGGGAGGACTCGACCCCCCGCCGGGACCAGCCGCACCGTCCATGACTGCAGCGCCCAAGACCGCTCGGCTAATCCCGCGCGGCCCGCAATCGGTAAACGGTCCATTTTAACACGGGAACGTACCCGTGGTCTAGGGGTAGCGTCTTTGATTCATAATCAAAACGTCTTCGGTCCTGGGTTCGATCCCCACCACTGCCTAAATTTTGATAAATAATCAGCATTGGCGGCCGAAGACTTCCGGCATAAGAAGTCAGCCTCATTCTGCCAACGGCCTTGTCAAAGAGGGCGGAGGAGCGGATAGAGGTTCAGGGCACTCTCTTGTCCTAGGGGTGGGAAATTGCCCCTAAAGGCGGAAGAATCAGCAATGATCAACGACATGGGGATGCAGAAGGCAATGGAAACCACTGCATTAAAGACACGTAACGTGTATCCACAGGACATGTGGCCTGTAATTGAAGAAGTGTCATGATGATCTTTCCATTGGCAAAAGATTCCGGAATAGTCCCCCATTCGGATCTCCGGGAGGGGACTGCCAAGGGGGAAGTTAACATGAGAAAAAGATCGAATAATCAACGAAAGGATAACGTTCTACGAGTCGGGGCGTGGAATGTCAGAAGCTTGAACGTGGTAGGGAAACTAGAAAATCTGAAAAGGGAAATGCAAAGGCTCAATCTAGATATAGTAGGGGTCAGTGAAGTGAAGTGGAAGGAAGACAAGGATTTCTGGTCAGATGAGTATCGGGTAATATCAACAGCAGCAGAAAATGGTATAACAGGTGTAGGATTCGTTATGAATAGGAAGGTAGGGCAGAGGGTGTCTTACTGTGAGCAGTTCAGTGACCGGGTTGTTCTAATCAGAATCGACAGCAGACCAACACCGACAACGATAGTTCAGGTATACATGCCGACGTCGCAAGCTGAAGATGAACAGATAGAGAAAGTGTATGAGGATATTGAAAGGGTAATGCAGTATGTAAAGGGGACGAAAATCTAATAGTCATGGGCGACTGGAATGCAGTTGTAGGGCAAGGAGTAGAAGAAAAGGTTACAGGAGAATATGGGCTTGGGACAAGGAATGAAAGAGGAGAAAGACTAATTGAGTTCTGTGACAAGTTTCAGCTAGTAATAGCGAATACCCTGTTCAAGAATCACAAGAGGAGGAGGTATACTTGGAAAAGGCCGGGAGATACGGGAAGATTTCAATTAGATTACATCATGGTCAGACAGAGATTCCGAAATCAGATACTGGATTGTAAGGCGTACCCAGGAGCAGATATAGACTCAGATCACAATATAGTAGTGATGAAGAGTAGGCTGAGGTTCAAGACATTAGTCAGGAAGAACGAATACGCAAAGAAGTGGGATACGGAAGTACTAAGGAATGACGAAATACGTTTGAAGTTCTCTAACGCTATAGATACAGCAATAAGGAATAGCGCAGTAGGCAGTACAGTTGAAGAGGAATGGACATCTCTAAAAAGGGCCATCACAGAAGTTGGGAAGGAAAACATAGGTACAAAGAAGGTAGCTCCGAAGAAACCATGGGTAAAAGAAGAAATACTTAAGTTGATTGATGAAAGGAGGAAGTACAAACATGTTCCGGGAAAATCAGGAATACAGAAATACAAGTCGCTGAGGAATGAAATAAATAGGAAGTGCAGGGAAGCTAAGACGAAATGGCTGCAGGAAAAATGTGAAGACATCGAAAAAGATATGATTGTCGGAAGGACAGACTCAGCATACAGGAAAGTCAAAACAACCTTTGGTGACATTAAAAGCGACGGTGGTAACATTAAGAGTGCAACGGGAATTCCACTGTTAAATGCAGAGAAGAGAGCAGATAGGTGGAAAGAATACATTGAAAGCCTCTATGAGGGTGAAGATTTGTCTGATGTGACAGAAGAAGAAACAGGAGTCGATTTAGAAGAGATAGGGGATCCAGTATTAGAATCGGAATTTAAAAGAGCTTTGGAGGACTTACGGTCAAATAAGGCAGAAGGGATAGATAACATTCCATCAGAATTTCTAAAATCATTGGGGGAAGTGGCAACAAAACGACTATTCACGTTGGTGTGTAGAATATATGAGTCTGGCGATATACCATCTGACTTTCGGAAAAGCATTATCCACACAATTCCGAAGACGGCAAGAGCTGACAAGTGCGAGAATTATCGCACAATCAGCTTAACAGCTCATGCATCGAAGCTGCTTACAAAAATAATATACAGAAAAGTGGAAAAGAAAATTGAGAATGCGCTAGGTGACGATCAGTTTGGCTTTAGGAAAAGTAAAGGGATGAGAGAGGCAATTCTGACGTTACGGCTAATAATGGAAGCAAGGCTAAAGAAAAATCAAGACACTTTCATAGGATTCGTCGACCTGGAAAAGCGATCGACAATATAAAATGGTGCAAGCTGTTCGAGATTCTGCAAAAAGTAGGTGTAAGCTATAGGGAGAGACGGGTCATATACAATATGTACAACAACCAAGAGGGAATAATAAGAGTGGAAGATCAAGAACGAAGTGCTCGTATAAAGGAGGGTGTAAGACAAGGCTGTAGCCTATCGCCCCTACTCTTGCAATGATGGAAATAAAAGAAAAGTTCAGTAGTGGAATTAAAATACAAGGTGAAAGGATATCAATGATACGATTCGCTGATGACATTGCTATCCTGAGTGAAAGTGAAGAAGAATTAAATGATCTGCTGAACGGAATGAACATTCTAATGAGTACACAGTATGGTTTGAGAGTAAATCGGAGAAAGACGAAAGTAATGAGAAGTAGTAGAAATGAGAACAGCGAGAAACTTAACATCAGGATTGATGGTCACGAAGTCAATGAAGTTAAGGAATTCTGCTACCTAGGCAGTAAAATAACCAATGACGGACGGAGCAAGGAGGACATCAAAAGCAGACTCGCTATGGCAAAAAAGGCATTTCTGGCCAAGAGAAGTCTACTAATATCAAATACCGGCCTTAATTTGAGGAAGAAATTTCTGAGGTGTACGTCTGGAGTACAGCATTGTATGGTAGTGAAACATGGACTGTGGGAAAACCGGAACAGAAGAAAATCGAAGCATTTGAGGTGTGGTGCTGTAGACGAATGTTGAAAATTAGGTGGACTGATAAGGTAAGGAATGAGGAGGTTCTACGCAGAATCGGAGAGGAAAGGAATGTGTGGAAAACACTGACAAGGAGAAGGGACAGGATGATAGGACATCTGCTAAGACATGAGGGAATGACTTCCATGGTACTAGAGGGAGCTGTACAAGGCAAAAACTGTAGAGGAAGACAGAGATTGGAATACGTCAAGCAAATAATTGAGGACGTAAGTTGCAAGTGCTACTCTGAGATGAAGAGGTTAGCACAGGAAAGGAATTCGTGGCGGGCCGCATCAAACCAGTCAGTAGACTGATGGCCAAAAAAAAAAAAAAAAAAAAAGTATCACGAAGGAAATACCTTCCGCACTGGCGGAATGTTACGTGATACCACGTACTCACGTACTTACGCGTTTGTGACTATTACAGCGCCATCTATCACAAAGCGAAAAAAGTGGTCCAACTAAAACATTCATACTTCTTTACGTACAGCACGAGTATGTAATAAAAAAATGGGGGTTCCTATTTAAAAAAACGCAGTTGATATCCGTTTGACCTATGGCAGCACCATTTAGCGGGCCAACCATAGCGCCATCTGGTTTCTCGATTCAAGCTAGACAAGTTTCGTTCATTGTAGTTTTTACGTTTGACGCTTATTTCGTGAGATATTTGGCCCGGTCACTATCCATGGACCACGTATATGCGCATGGTAATGCGTGGTCTTCGCTAAAACGCTTGTCTCACTGAATTTTATTTCCACCTCAGAAGATGGGCGTGTTAATAGGCTGTGTATACTTGCACACAACACCATGGAATTTTGTTTACTCCATATAACGTTAGTGGACGCCATACATCTTTTGCCGTTCATAATTATCCTTTTATTATCTTGGTAGGCTTCAGCCACATACTTTTCTGATCCGGTCCGTAATCTTGTTGCCGGCCGTAGTGGCCGAGCGGTTCTAGGCCCTTCAGTCTGGAACCGCGCGACCGCTACGGTCGCAGGTTCGAATCCTGCCTTGGGCATGGATGTGTGTGATGATGTCCTTAGGTTAATTAGGTTTAAGTAGTTCTAAGTTCTAGGGGACTGATGACCTCAGATGTTAAGTCCCATAGTGCTCAGAGCCATTTGAGCCATCTGAACCGTAATCTTGTCAATAAACAGGAGGAAAACTTTTCCAGTTGGCGGCCTTTGTTCTTCATTAGTCCTTGCTTTCTCCTTTCTTGGACGGTGTACCCGATCCGCCCTCTTACCACAGTAATAAGTTTTCTTGAAAGCCGACCATAGGTGATTCGGTTCATTTTGTAACTAAACCAGATCGGAAATTTTAAACACGCTGTCCACCAGTTTGTTTTACAGCACTGCATATGCCTGTGCCACATAACCACTGTTTCACGAGTCGTCGTTGCTGCAGAATTCTGCCAATTCATCATTAACTAGAATTTATTCCTGAAATTCAACTTCACTGTAATAGGTATAGATGTACTTCCTAAAACGCCATATGAAACTTGTGCCGCACCAGAACTCGAACTCTGATTTCCCGTCAAATTGTAAATTTTCACAATCAACATGTGTGGGCTGATGAGAATCCGCACGCAATTGTGCAATCACGTCATCAACACAGATTTTCTGTGAACGTTTGGGCAGGCATTGCTGGTGATGTCTTGATTGGGCCCCATGTTCTTCCACCTACTCTCAATGGAGCACGTTATCATGATTTCATACGGGATACTCTACCTGTGCTGCTACAACATGTGCCTTTACAAGTACGACACAACATGTGGTTCATGCACGATGGAGCTCCTGCACATTTCAGTCGAAGTGTTCGTACGCTTCTCAACAACAGATTCCGTGACCGATGGATTGGTAGAGGGGGACCAATTCCATGACCTCCACGCTCTTCTGACCTCAACCCTCTTGACTTTCATTTATGGGGGCATTTGAAAGCTCTTGTCTACCCAACCCCGGTACCAAATGTAGAGACTCTTCGTGCTCGTATTGTGGACGGCTGTGATACAATACGCCATTCTCCAGGGCTGCATCAGCGCAACAGGGATTCCATGCGACGGAGGGTGGATGCATGTATCCTCGCTAACGGATGACATTTTGAACATTTCCTGTAACAAAGTGTTTGAAGTCACGCTGGTACGTTCTGTTGCTGTGTGTTTCCATTCCATGATTAATGTGATTTGAAGTGAAGTAATAAAATGAGCTCTAGCATGGAAAGTAAGCGTTTCCGGACACATGTCCACATAACATATTTTCTTTCTTTGTGTGTGAGGAATGTTTCCTGAAAGTTTGGCCATACCTTTTTGTAACACGCTGTATACACACACACACACACACACACTCATATATATATATATATATATATATATATATATATATATATGAGGATGAACTATAGTTTAAAATATTGAAATTTATTCCTGAAATTCATTTTAGCTGTATTATGTTCCGATATACCACCTAAAGTGACATACGAAAATTTGTGCCGGATCAGGGCTCGAACCCGAATTTGCCGCTTATCAGGAGCGATCACCTTACCACTTGGGCTATCAGACCACGATTCCAGGATCGACTCAATCCACATGTCACACATTTATCTGTTTCTCCTGTAGAAAATTGGTAAGGCAACCACTTGTGATAAGCGGAAAATACAGATTCGAGTCCGGGTCCGACACAAATTTTCGTATGTTGCTTTAGATAGTACATTTATACCTGTTACACTTCAGCTGAATTTCAGGAATAAATTTAATATCTGAAACTATAGTTCGTCATCAACTATAATATCATCATGGATTATTGCAGCGTTTGTCCCTTTCGAATACAGAAAACGGATAACCGTATGATAATTCAGTTTATCAAAGGGTTTCGTCATTTCTCTTTGGTTACTCTGCTGACGTGTTACGGTACTGAGGTGTGTGGATTTCAGTGTTTACCATGACTGCAGACATGTACCTGCAAACAAAGCAAAAATAATTACGTGATTTTAGGTTTGCGCGTTGTACATATATGGGAGCACAGCCATCATGTAATGTGACAGTAGATACCGCGCCTGGAAGGGGTTTGGGGAAAGGGATTTGGCCTAGGTCAGCTGGCGACCAGACGAGAAGCGGCTCTTCCTGTGAGGAGGCGGGAAGATTTGGAATGAGTTATCTGGTGAGGTTACGTGACCGTGTGTGTTGCGGTTACGTGACCGTGTGCTTTTAGGAATATTCGACTGATATGATTCTGATAGCTACACTTAATCGAAACGTGCCATTATAAAGTGCTCTCAAACACGAAATCTTTGAAATGTGGTAATTTTTAAATCATAGATTAAGCACGCAGTTGAAGCATTTTATAACAGAAGAACACTGGAAAATTAAGAATTTTTTACTGGATGACAATACGGAGGAGAGTGATGCGCAACAAAACTTACGTAAGTTCTATAGTACAGCAGTATTCAGACAATTAAAATAAATTAAATGTTATCTTAATTAAAGCGAATATAATTACTATAAGTAGGTGAAAGGCACAGTGTGCCCTTCCAACATGTACAAGCTTAATATCGTAGTCACATCGTAGTTCTTATGTTTACTGTAGTTTCTGTGACGAGTTGCTTTCTACATGCTAATAAGTTTAGTATAGCCGTCATTTGAATTCTGTGCAAGTTAAAACTTTTATAACAGCTCCAAGGCAAATTGCAGTAAATATCCTTTGAGGCAGATTTGATGGTTGAATTGAGTTTAAAAAACACGGTCGAGTAACATTAATTTGATTATCGCCGACGTTCCATGTAAACGTGCACTCGGAGGGGGCGGATGGCAGCACTAGCAGTGAAGGGTATATAAAGCGTGTCGATTTGGGAGGGGGGGGGGAGGGAGAGGGGAGGAGAGACGCGGGAAACAGTGCAGTCGTCTTCGTAATGCGGAAATGGAGCGATTTTTCTGACGGCCAGATGGGCGTGATCATTAGATTTTGTGGTGTGCGTACTGTAACACCTTCAGTACACACACCATCAGATTATTTGACTTGTTGCTCTAACGAAGTAGGCGAGTGTCAGCAATATGTCTCGTTGTCTTATTGTGATTTACAATTGACAATCTGAAGTTCCTTTGGTATTGGTACGTTAATCTTATTCTCACATATATCTCTGATACTTGACAAAAGTGTCTATACATATATCTTCATGGCTATGTACAGGAATATGGTAATCTTATTAGGCGCAGACTGAAACTTGACTATAGACTGGTGCAGACAAATGTAGAACTCGTACAGACTAGTACAGTCTAATGCAGACTGGTACAGACTGGTGCAGAGAAATGCACATTGACTAATCGGAGGTCTGTACATTCGTTATAATACCTGACGTGTTCATGTATCACTGCGCGAGTGTGATCTGTGAGGAGAAAAGGTTCTTCATTTAGCAGCAATCTCATTGGCTGCGTTACATATTAATACGCGGATCGGCGGAAGCAGAATTTGGTCTGTCTCTACGGCAGCGCCATCTCATAGTGCGGAGACGGACTAGCGCTGCGCCTGCGCTGTTGTGCTTAGCGGGGCGCGCTCTAGAGGGAAAGTTGTGTGCGCGCTGACTACGCGGAACTACGTACACAATAGATTTCGATTCAATGGAGGAATCATTTCTGAAGCAGCTAAGTTTGTAAACTGTTCATGTGCAACCGTGGTTAAAGTACACCATTCATGCACAATGGCGCCATCCGAAACCGGCGCCGTGGCAACTGTGGTGCAGCGTGGGCCTTAGATGACAGGGGTTAATGTAGGCTGTGGAGATGTACGTTGGCGAATGAAAGTGCAACAGTTGAGCAGCTGACTCACCAGATGAGCCAAGGAGTTACCAACAGTGTCTGCTCAACAAACTTTCAGCGAACGTTGCTGCGAATGGCCTCCACAGCATGCACCTGGTCCATGCACATATTCTGACTGCTGTCCATCGCGAGGGAGGCTGGAGTTTGCACCCCAATTCCGCAACTGGATGTTCAATGGGTGGCGATATATAACCTTTCCAGATGAATCACGTTTTAGGCTTCATTGGACAGATGACCGTTGGGGTGTGCGGCGTGAAACATCTGAAAGTAAACACCCTACAACAGTCGTCGGATGGGCGCAGGCCGGAGGAGGGAAAGTTATGGTCTGGGGATCTCGTCGTTCTGGAAGGCACAATGGATCAACACAAACATGCATTTATCTTTGGCGACCATGCCCACAGCTATATGAAATTTTTTTTTCCTCGGCACAATGACATCTACCAGCAGGAGAATGCAACGTGTCATACCGCTCGCTGTGTACGTTCGTGGTTTGAAGAGCACCAGGTGAGTTTACCGTACCGCACTGGCTGCCAAACTCCCAGGATTTAAACCCAATCGAGAATCTGTTGGACCACCTCGATCGGGGTATAGGCGCCATGGATCGTCGATCGAGAACGCTAGCACAACTGGTCACGGCCCTGGAGTCGGTATGGTTCCTCATCGTATTATTCAGGCCCGACATAGAATTATCTGGGCTCCACATCGGATTATCCAGAACCTCACTGACTTTCTTCCTGCACGACACGCAGCAGTCCGTGCTGCAAAAGTTGGTTATTCAGGCTTTTGACAGGTGATCACATTAATGTGAATGAACACTGTATTTTGAACGTAACCCATAAGATATGTTTCTACCTAATTGTTCAAGTCAGTTTTTCTCTTAGTGTTGGGTCACAGTTGTGGTACACCTACGTTCGACATCTGGTCATAGCTTGTGTTCAAAAAATGAACAGCATAGAGACAGAAGTGATGACGCTTTCTGCATGACCTGACCATCGTTTTGCTGGACAATGCTCAAGCACGTACAGTGCAAGCTGTTACGGATTTGTTTGACTGATGGGGCTGCTAAGTGCCATACCACCTACTGCCCCCCCCCCTGACTTAAGCCCTCGTAAGTTCAACTTCATTTCTAAACTGAAGGAAACACTTCACGGCACTCGCTTCAGAAGTGCTACAAATTCGTCGCATAATAGACCGCGCCGCTCGAACTGTCAACACAACTGGCACTGCTAAGAGTATACTACGACTTCCACATCACTGGCAACGGGTGATACACAATGCTGGTGACTACTTTGAAGGACCGAGCGAGGTGGCGCAGTGGTTAGCACACTGGACTCGCATTCGGGAGGACGACGGTTCAATCCCGTCTCCGGCCATTCTGATTTAGGTTTTCCGTGATTTCCCTAAATCGTTTCAGGCAAATGCCGGGATGGTTCCTTTGAAAGGGCACGGCCGATTTCCTTCCCAATCCTTCCCTAACCCGAGCTTGCGCTCCGTCTCTAATGACCTCGTTGTCGACGGGACGTTAAACACTAACCACCACCACCACCACTACTTTGAAGGTTAGTAAAACTTTGAAACACTATCTATTTTGTACGAGCTGTAAATAAATAGTTGCCACTATTAAAGTTCCAACCCTCGTAGAATTACAACGCAATGAAGAATGGGGATCCATAGATAAGCCTTTCGTTGCTCTTTATGTCGCTATTTATTTCATTGTATGGATTATATCCGATCATTTGTTGAAAGAATAGTTTGTCAAGAGCGGTCCGTGCACGAAAATGCACGGTACCAATATGATCGATAAAGCTGCACGTGAAAATGGGATTTTTCAAGGGTCATATTTCTGTATTGATTAGAGAGGTAAGCGGTCGATTGGTTTAGATAGCCCTTGGCCTAGGGTCCATATTTATACTTCTCGAATGAGAGGGTATACTGTAGCTATCTTACGGTTCAGAGTCAAAGTTTAAACATTACACTCTTCTTCCATGCCAGGGAATTTGAGAAAATCAGATGGTCCTTTTGCATTAGGCGTGGTTTAGGATGGACCTTAGGAAGCTCGTACAAGCACTGTTTGTTCATGGGCAGTTTCAAGAAAAACCCGAAAAAGTACCAGTTGTGGAGGTGGCCACTTCTATAATTTTTTTTAACTTGGATTGTCGTAATGTTTAGCTTATGTCCTTAAGATGATATTCTCGGGTATTTCGAAACTTTTTTCGATACCATTATCCGTTACCGAGATCCAGAGGTTCAAATTTACAGTTCTTATGCACATAATATAGGTCTGAGAAGTAAGCATAATTCTAACTGACGTAGTGAACACATGGCAAGGGTTACAAAGTAGTTGCAAGGGCTGTGAGGTTACTCAACTATGTTTTTAGTCAATATTTTTTCACCAATAAAACTTCATGACATGCTGTCTCTGTATAATGGACACTGCACGCCAATGAAATTGGTACTGCAGTGACAGAAAATGGTAAAAAGGGTTGTAACAGGCTTAAAAAGAACGTACAATGACTGCCGAAAGTTATGCAGAACTGGAAAACTTGCAAGCTCAATAAAATATGTCTAGCAACATTTTTACTCTTTTAAGATACAAATGACAAGTCGGGCGTTTTCGATGAATTGCGATCGATGAGCAAAGACCAGAAAACATGTAAAGCAAATTATTTTGCATTGACCTTGTATTATGTGTATTTAAAGCTGTCTATTTGCGTCAAGTTATATAAATGTGTCGAAGAATGTAAATGAACTGTCAAAACCCTACTGACCTGTAGAACTCGTTATATGTAAGAAACACACCCTACCGTAGCAGGTACAAGAAGGGAACATACAGTAAAATGCTCCCGTCGGAGCAGAAAAAAGGCGAATATGTTCCTCTTTGAAAGGCTGTGACAGGAATTGTGGGGAACCAGCTGCCTCACTCCTCCTCCACCTCCAGCACCAAAAATTTTGGCATGCCAACGTATTCGGTCTTTTTTTGCGCTGAAAGAGAATAGCAGAAAGAAGGTGACAGTGAAACAGAGAGAAGGCATTGTCAGTGCCAGAGAAAGAGAAAGGAGACAGTGATGGTGAGACAGTGAATGTGGCTGTGAGAGAGAAAAAGAGATGGACGAAGACAATGGGAGTGGGAGCCAACGAGAGAGGGGACGTTGATTTTCATTGACAGACGCAATAACAGAGACAGAGATATGGGTGGTGATAGGAGGAATAGGAGCAAAAGAGAGAGGGAGTAGTGGAAATGAAAGTTACAGCTGAGTGGAAACCACACATAGACTTGGGGATCCGTACGCTCCCAGACCTGCGAATTTTAACATTTAGGTAAACGGGAGAGCGCCTTTTGAACCGAAATTTTAAATACGTAGGTATAGGTGGAAAAGTAAGTTGGACCCTCACAATTTTTGATCTGCCGAGATAGTTCATATGAGGCAGAGGGAAAGAAAGACGAAAGGAGACAATGTAAATAGGAGAGAGGAGAGAGTGGCAGTGGGATACAATGCTAAAAGATGGGAGAAAAAGGTGACAGTGGGATAGACATATATAGACAGTGTCAGTGCGAGGGAAATACTGAGTGTGAGGGCTTGAACCACATACACACACACACACACACACACACACACACACACAGAGTGAGAGAGAGAGAGAGTAAGAAGGTTTAGAATGTCTTGTGTCAGCAAAGCGCGAATATGTTCGCAGGTCAAGATGTTTGGTGAGAAAGGCAGAATGAGCATTGAGCCATCTGATTCCTCATTTTTCTGTCAGTCTTTTAAAGAGGAGGATAACTCCTTTTTGAGCTCCGACAGGAGCATTTTTTCGCTTATATGCTGTATACGTCTGTATCTGCGACTACTTGCACTTCATGTACAGCGCAGCCAATAGAAATGAGTGGATGAGGCAGCGACGTTTTTCCTAACTTAAAGATCACTACGGTCAGATATGTCTTGGTTTTACTTTTTGGGAGAGAGAAGAACATGAAATGTAAAAGGTTATAACTAGTTTTGCTTTTTTTGTGAATGCAAGAGCAAGTCCATCAGCCTCCTGCGAAGCATTACTCCATAGCACCGCTCTCACAGTCAGACTGCCACTCCACTTGATTCACTGGAGTCACCGTGGCTCCATACACTTATTAAAGTTTCTGCCCCTTCTTATGCTTAGCAGTATCTACATTCTCCGAAAAGATCACTCATCATCTCATACGACAAACTTGCTCACTAACAATAATTGATATGTGATCACTAAATGTGTCTTTGCGAGTTGAAATCGACAGTTCAAATAACGGTGCTATTCCAGATAAAGCCTGCCAAGCTGCTTCCTGTTATGGTCTGGATTCATGGGGGTGGGTTCGTGGAAGGTTCCGCCACCTGGTATGAACCTGGCTTTCTACTTGACCACGAAATTGTCCTCGTCACGATTAACTACCGCGTTGGTCTTTTAGGTAAGTAAATAGTGATACACTACAATATCTCATCAAGACACAGAAATATTTATTCCTGCTAAGGAATATAATTTATGCTGTTAATATTCGATACGTAACACTTAAAATGTTTTTTGCAGCAGAGGGCTACATGCTTACTATGTCTTTTCAGCAGCTTTTAGTTTCACGATGCACAGATGCTCTTACCCCGAGACATGTAACACAAAATTAATCTTTGTGTTGCAGGAGAATGAGATATCGACATTGGTGAAGAATGAAAGATAATTCCGTAGCGTTAGGACTTTCAGAGTACTCGATGTACTAAAGTTTTTGCTCTTCTCAATACTAATCACTCGTTTCACTTTTATTAATCATGTTCTGTATATCTTTATTTCCAAGTTTTGCACTGGCCCAGTTTCCTTCAAGGTTCTAATATTAATTCCTCTCATTCGTAAAATATTCACTTATTTATTGCACCTGGACGAAACGCAAGTTAACAGTTGAAAAAAAAAAAAAAAAAAAGAAAAACCACCACGAGATTAGAAACAGACGCGTGCAGTGTGTGATGCTACATGAGCTGGTGAAATGGGGGGGGGGGGGGGGGGGGACGTTAACTGGCAGCCCTGAGGTCGGACAGGGATGGTCTCAGATAAGCATTACGTTGGGCACGGAATCCACGCAAACGTGGGTCAGGCGGTTGAAGAAGAGGCTCTACAGTGGATGAAATAAGATGGATAATGTGTTTTCATGGAAAATAGTTACAGAACATAAGAGGCTCTACAGTGGGTGAAATAAGATAGATAACGTGTTTTCAGGGAAAATAGGGGAAGGCGGGGCAAGATGGGGAAGCTAACTTTAAACCCTTACAAAAGGGACAAAAATAAACAAATTCAAGTAGGTTTGATTATCATTTGTTTACTTAACCATTGAATTACAATAGCATGCAAAGAAACCTGCAAACTTATTACATTTAGTTAGAAATATCTCGATTTGAAACAAACTACCAATTCCCCGTCTTGCCCATATGCGGGGTAAGATGGGGAACTAGCATGAATTCATCTCTAAAGCTTAAATAAGGACTGGAATAACGAAATCATGTGACGATAAAGTTTCGAAACATGGTTCTGCGAAGTGTAGAATGAGGCAGTACGTTTTATTTAGGCCTCTTACATTCACATAGTACACAAGTGTGGACAGCCTCGTCATCATCACTTTCTGCCCCTGCACAAGTGTCGTGGGCACCCCGACGCTGAAACACAGATTTCTGTGGCACGTTGAACTGACGAGCAGCCATGAAAGAACCCATATGACCTTCTATAACAGCATTTACAGGGCCTTCCATTGACTCCAATGACCAATCTTGCCTAGACGTTTGTCGCCGATACTTGCGAACCATCTGAAATAAAACACGTGGAACGTACTATTGAGTCAGAACATTCCTGGTAATCCATATTATATAGTAAATACCATATTTCCAATAGTCAGTCGTCAAAGCATAGCAAGAATACTGACTCTGCACGTTTTGTGTATTTTTATTCACCATATAGCCTAAGGCATACTTTGTAGTTAATTAGGAAACGTTGGAATAACGAACACCATTCTATTTACAATTGTATTCAACGTATAATGTACGTGTTCAAAACCTGCAGCGAGACGATAAGAACGTAATGGTTGGACAAATAGTAGGGGCAAGACGGGGAAGCTCCCCATCTTGCCCCACCCCGTCTGGCCCCTTACTATGCTGTCAGGTTATATTACGCCTACATGAACACAATGTAGTGAACATTGACTACGGACACAGCAGTTCACTGTTAATAAGACGTGCTATTCAGTGCTATATATACAGTCTGGACAAATGTTCACGAAATACATGTTTTAGGACCTCGAAAGGTGTAAAACATTGCAAATCAGTGTAACAATTGTACGTACCTTGCAAAGCTCACAGAAACCGCCGCGAAACTAAGGTTCAGCAATGTCAACACACTGGGACCTGTCTACTGATGATGTTGACATAGCTATCCACAGATGGCAATACTCTAACTGTAGCTTATAGCCCTTCCCCGTCTTACCCCACCTCCCCGTCTTGCCCCGCCTTCCCCTATAAACAGGACACAAAAATCGCGGTGATGAGACAAGCTCATTGCAAATCACTCTGTGCATTCATATTGGCATTTTTATACACATACCATGAACTCTGATTCTTATGCAGTTTGAGAGGGTAGTGACGACAGCATAATCAAGAATTCCGGAAGCAGTACTTCTATTGCCTTGGAGGACAATAAAAACTAATAAGGAAGTTGTCTTAGCATCTTCTTACAGTTTTAAGCATTATTCTATAATAACTGTTAAGAAAGATTTGTTTTTAATTATAAATATTATATTGGAAAATAAGTTAAAAACACCTATAATTTTGGAGAGCTCACGTCATATGAACTATCAAATGAAGACTGATGGAGTCAGCAAACACCACAATAGATTACATTTCAAATTCTGGATCTATGCAAAAAGCTATAGATGATTTTATAAAACATAGTATTCAAATATGCTACAACCGTAAACACCACAAGCTACACGTAGTATCAGACAGCATGAGTTATCTAGTTCCTTACCTTGGCATCCCGGGTGTTGACTACCTACAGTTAGTTGTTAGATATACTTTCAATGTTTATTTAAGTAAATGACCATTGATGAAAGTTATATGAAATCACTATGGAAATGCGAATAATAAAAGGTAAAACATATATATGAAAGCATTAAGGCGTGCCAGAAAGGAATTCCTCTGAATTTTTTATGCAGAAACTCTTAAAGCTTTTTAAATAAAACAAACGTTATTAACAGTCTGTATCTTAATTTTTCGTATCTACGTATTTGTTTCTCAACTTGGTTACTCTGGTGACGAACTCATTTCTCTCAACGAAGGGCCAGTTTGTTAATACTGTCACTGCGGAATATCTGACTCAACGGAGCGGCCGGCCGTTGTGGCTGAGCGGTTCTAGGCGCTTCAGTCTGGAATCGCGCGACCGCTACGGTCGCAGGTTCGAATCCTGCGTCGAGCATGGATGTGTGTGATGTCCTTAGGTTAGTTAGGTTTAAGTAGTTCTAAGTTCTAGGGGACTGATGAGCTCAGATGTTAAGTCCCATAGTGCTCAGAACCATTTGAACCAATTTTTGACGGACCGACAACGTCACCTCTGCTTGCACCGCTTCATCACTATCGAAGTGAAGTCCTCCAAAGAGTTCTGTAAGTTCTGAAAACAGATGAAAATCGCAGGGGGTGAAGTCGGCGTGATACGGAGGACGATCAATGACTCTGAACCCAACGCATAGAATTGTTGCAGATGTCGCAGCGCTCAAGTATGATCTGGCATTGTTGTGCTGAAGTAGAGGGTGCTCCATGTGTGGACGAACTCTTCGAATTCGAAACGTGATTACAGCACGCTGTTTCTCACGCATAGTCATAGTTCCGTAACACGCCACCATGTTATACGCTACGAGTAGTAGGTTGCAAATATGTAGATGTAAACGATAAAGATGTAGAATGTTACTGACGTTTGTTTTATTTTAAAAAAAAAACATTTAAGAATTTAAGAAAAACTTTTAAAAATCTTTAAGAATTTTCGCATAAATTCCGAGGCATCACTTTTCAGCATGTCCTCGTATATGTATCTGGAGTGCACAAGAATGCACTGATGCACTGTCTTCAAGCTAGCCGTATGTTTTTTTAACGTAACTATTTCCTATTGTAAAACATAACGTAAACATATTTAGGAATTTCGTTAGTAACTTCTCTAATACAGCATTATTTTTGTACTGAGAGATCACCAAATTATTGTAGTATAGTAATTATGGGTTTATTCTAAGAAGGTGTTTATATGCAAGAATAGCTTAATTTTAAATAATGGTCGTTGTTTCAATATTTCATACGGATTCAGTAGTGTGTGACGTCACGAAAAGTATTTACGGGCGAGCAGTTGCACGCGCGCGGTCTTTTGTCAGTAGCCTGTCGTCGTGGGAGGTTTTCGCCTTTTGCGGATTATTCGCTAGTTAAGTGCTTTAACTTTTCGTTGGGGGGAATAGTTTTGGGTGAGCACAGTATTACTTTACATTTTCAACGTACTTAGAACATTTGACACTGCTTTTCGGTGACTGAGTTTGAGTACCAACATGAACTTGAACTTCATTTGTGAGAATGGAGTCAGCTGATGACATTTACAATTTTGTTGCAGTTAATATTGAAACTCGCAGTTGATGGCACAGTCTTATGGTTTTCGCAGTGATTATTTCGGATAATAAACTTAAGTTTTATGTCACGATTAATAATGAGAACCTTCGTTGCTTTGTTGCTTTCGAATCTCGTGATTAATGGGTTCTCAAACGATCTTTGCACGCTTGTGTACTGTTTATATCTTTATTTTTATTTGAATCCACAATTGTGTAGGGCCATCATTCGCAATTTGTTTTAAATGGTAACCATCCCATTTCAATAATGTTATTAACTCAACAGCATTTATTCATGCAGTTTATTTACAAATTATTTCAGTAACCTGCCTACTATAAACTAACAATCTAAGGGCCCATCTTTTCAGTAAATGCATGGACGTAGCAGCGCTGCTGTATGACAAACTGCCGGCCAAAGTGACCGACCGGTTCTGGGCGCTACAGTCTGGAACCGCGCGACCGCTACGGTCGCAGGTTCGAATCCTGCCTCGGGCATGGAAGTGTGTGATGTCCTTAGGTTAGTTAGGTTTAAGTAGTTCTAAGTTCTAGGGGACTGATGACCTCAGAAGTTAAGTCCCATAGTGCTCACAGCCACTGTTTTTTTGTATGACCAACTCCTACGACAATGAACAGAGCCAAGTTAATAGTTCAGATCGTGCATTGTCCACACCAAGAGCAGATGGTAAACCGTGGTGCAGTCGTAAGTGCAATCACTTTGTGCATTCATGCTGTGCCATCTGTTGTCATTTGTATGAGGTGTGACTGGAAAGTTTTAAGAATGGATCCGCTACTGCTTACTGGTTTCGCGGGCAGGTACACGGAGGATGGAGAGTGAGTCATTGCCTTGTCCTTGAATGTACTCTGACAGGAAATTGCGTTCCCTTTATTCAGTTCATTGTGGCAGCTGGTTGTGTGGGGCGGTTAGTGCTTGTTGCCGGATTCTGTCTGTGTGAAAATGGACGTAAAAAACGGAGCAAAGAGTTTGTGTGAAATTTTGTTTTAAAACCTAGATCAGCTTCTGAGACCTACAAGCTATTAAAAAGAGCTTTTGGAGATAATTGTATGAGCCAGTCAAATGTTTTTGTGAGCTTCAACAGATTTAAAAATGACCGCGAATCATTAGTGGTTGAACTACGGTCCTGCCGTCCTTCCACTTAAAAAACGAATGAAAATGTTGTAAAAGTTTGCAACTTAGTGCGCTCTGATCGTAGACATACAACGAGGGAGATGGCGGATGAACTTAATTCAAGTTTCTATGCAGTTCAGGCAATTTTAACTGAAGATCTGAACATGCGTCAAGTGCCCATAAGTGTTGTCAAGTGACCAGAGACAATACCGAATTGAAGTGTGCCAAGAACTGATTAATCGGACTAAAAATTACCCAGATTTGTTAAATAGGGTAATTACAGGTGACGAATAGTGGGTATATGGATATGATCCTGAAACCAAAGTGCCCCGACCGAAAAAAGCACGGCAATGTCGGTTGAAGGTGAAGACAATGTTCGATTCCACCGGTATTGTGCATCATGAATTTGCCCCTGGAGGACAGACACTTAACCAGGAATACGAGTACTACAAATGTGTCCTTGAGCGTTTGCGCGAAAAGCTGCGGAAGAAAAGATCTACATTGTGGAAAGACAGGATTTATGTGCTACACCATGACAATGCTCCGGCTCATCATGCCTTCTCCATCGTTTAATTTTTAACCAAATTCAAACTTCCTGTGCTTCCACAACCGCCATATTCCCATGATTTGGATCCTATGGACTTATACCTGTTTCCTAAACTGAAATCTTCACTGAAAGGGAAGCAATTTTACTCGATTAATTTCATCCAGGCAAATACGGAGAGCGTCCTTAACACACTCCAGGAAAAAAAAATACCCAGGAATGTTTCCAAAAGTGGAAACACCGTTGGAGTCGGTATGTTCAGTTAGAAGGGGACTATTTTGAAGGAGATGCATCACAGTAGCATGCAAGTGGCACCATTGAGCAATTACAAACCCATTCTTAAAACTTCTCAGTCACGCCTCGAATACACACACCATCAACAGTGATTCTTGTGCAGTTTGACAGGGTAGTGACAACCAAGCAAGAATTGCGAAAACAGTACTTCTGCTGCATTGGACAGTGAAATGTCTTATATTTGTTTTACAGTTTTATCAATTTCAAGAAAAGAAATGAAGTAGTTATTAGAACAGCTGCTGCAACTGTTGAATTTCACAAAGCAATAGTGCTACTTCTACATGTCAACATTTTTATTTGTGTTTTTCAGTTATCCATAAGGGGAGGGGGCAGGCTGGCAGTAGAGCCACAGGTTTTACATGTTTCACGAAGTTTTAATTATATAAAACAAACTAAATTACATTCTTGAGGTGAATACAGAGAAGGAGAAAGCACAAGGGTGGGGTGCGGTGTAGCGTTGTTAGCTAGTGCTGGAGGAAGAATGCACCTCGGGACGATTCTCAGCACTGCCTAGGGAGAGTTCCAATGGGAGAGTATGGCTGAGGTATGGAGGTTCATAGAAGGTATATATGGATGTAGGGCACAGCAGGATATTGAACTGATGATTATTGAGAAGGTTTCAGGGAGTTAGCACTCGATTTTGAGATTGAAGAGAAGAGGAAGAGATGAGAAATGGATTAATTACTATAAGATGAGAGTTTAAGAATATAGGCAAATGCAAAATTTGAGGCGGAATGTATGTCTTTCTGGGATTTCAGGGAACTTGTAGACTTTCGGAAGTGGAGACGCAGGAACAGGGCATAAGTTAGGACTCGATATTCCGCGGTAGCTGATCTGTCAATCGCTCCACTGCTCTGTGGCCTGGAGACCACCACATTCATTTGGTAGGACTCAAGTACTGGCAGCCTCAAGCAGATACCATGGAACGCTATACAGAGAGGACATCGAGATAGTTCAACAACCAGAGATTTCATTAATAAGGACGAGGCGTGAAACTGAATGGCATCTTGATCCCGGTGCTGAAAAAGATGTGTACTAGTCTTCTAGCATGGGGTAGTAGCAACAGCAGACGATGGCAGCCGACAATGACTAATGCATTCGGGTGTTCGAAGCATACGGCGTCGCACTACTGCTTGGGAGCCAGCATAAACGGAATTTTACTGCAGTCAGCAGCGAACCAGAGTGTGAATCGGACACTCGAAGAAGCAACGCTCGCCCTTGAATATGTCCTCCGCAGATGGAGACGAAGCGATGGGTTTTAATGTGAAATCCATTCGGCCATGACACAATAAATTGGTATGGTTTATTAACTGTATAATACAGATTGATGTGTTTATGAAAAGATGATGATGATGATGGTGGTGGTGGTGGTGGTGGTGGTGGTGGTGATGAGATGTCCATTCAAAATCACAGTGAGGATGATGTAATGTGGGCTCTAGGTAGTCGGCAATTTGGTTTGGGCTGTGGGAGATATCACGGAGAATGTTGAATGGAGAAGGTTGAGGGGTGTTATTGTACGAAGGAACTGATAGTCTGGGTGCAAGCTTCAGAATAGGATTTTGATCTAGCTCAGTGAGGAAGGGGAGGGTTGGAGCCTTCATTACGGATGGAATAAGATGGGTAGGGTAGGTTACAGTGTATGGCAGGATAGACCTCGGGGTGGTTTCACAGTCTGTGAGGGGAAGACGATTGAAATTCAGTTGGGGAAGGATATGAAATGCGTGAAGATGGAGGTAAGGTGAAACTTGTTGAAATAGGAGTGGAATCTGGCCAGGGTTCTCATGTATGGAGGAGATTATAGATCGTTGGACTCAGTTTCATTGGAAACATAGTGTGAGCGTGTGGGTGCTATTCTGCCATTCTGGGCAATGGATTAATCTGAGATGTACCCTTTACCCTGTGGCTCCTGCAAGATGCAATTTCCACGCCCCACACTTCTACAGAAGTCAGACAGACGCTTCTAACGTTCTAAAGAAAAATGCTTGAAAAACTCTCAGCAATAAATATCTTCTGGAGTCGTCTGCTGTAAGGAAATGACACAAAAATTCACAAAATTTCTTACGTAACAAGTGGGATACTTGGTTGGTTGGTTGGTTGGTTTGGGGAAGGAGACCAGACAGCGTGGTCATCGGTCTCATCGGATTAGGGAAGGATGGGGAAGGAAGTCGGCCGTGCCCTTTCAGAGGAACCATCCCAGCATTTGCCTGGAGTGATTTAGGGAAATCACGGAAAACCTAAATCAGGATGGCCGGACGCGGGATTGAACCGTCGTCCTTCCGAATGCGAGTCCAGTGTCTAACCACTGCGCCACCTCGCTCGGTGGGATACTTGGGTACTGGAGAAGTGCTAGTTAGTGTAAGAAAAACATGAAAGTAACGAAAATTATTATTTGTTTTGCTAAAATTCTGAGAAATCACAATGGCACCTTTAGTTATGAACTGAACAAGTTATTTCCGGGTTCTTTCCGGAATGTGAAGTTACATCTCAAGGATAGGATTCGCTAATAAAATTTCTATACAAAGTTTAAGATTGTTATTGACTTGACAGAATGGCTGAGAGCCGCGCCTATTCAACTTGAATAATTATCCGTTAGAATGTTGCTAGGTACAGTCGAGGCTGTCATGTGTGAAATGCAGTGAAGTGTACTGTTGTGGAGGAAATATGGGGCTCGCAAGAGCTGTAGCACACAATACCATAAGCTGTGATGCCTGCTGTCTGAGCCGCTCGCTGTTGACAAATAAGATAACTCTCGTCCTATCTGGATTGACCTTCATCAATCAAACTGTCCGTAAGCCTTGGTGAAGTCAAGGACTCTTATTCACCCCTAGTCTAACAATTGGCATGGTACACCAGTCAGATAACCAGTCCACCGCAATGCCACTCAAAAATTCCCTCGCAGGCGTTTAACTATAACTCTGTCCATTCATACCGCACAATAAGTGTGGCAGCCAAAACAGTGAACAATGCTCAATATAGAGTCACACTCCAATTTGCTCTCGACAGAGGTACTCTCCCAGTGAAGTACTGAGGAGAGACTCGTTCCTCGCTCTTTGAGCGAGCGCGCACGCTCTCGTTATGTGTTCTCACTTTTAGAGCGACAACGGAACGGCCCCTCTCCACGCCAGATGTTAAGGGTTATATCTTTCGGTCTCTTCCATTACTCCTTCAGCTCAAGGCATCAGGAATATTGTCTGCCAATCAGCATTGCTCTTCTAAAATGGGAGAATGACGTTTCGTTTAAGGCGACCAATCTGGAAATCTGTAGCAACGGCGTTTGGCGTTTGCTGTCTCCCTGTGAAAATCTCTGAAACTGCATGCTATATTTGTAAAGAATGCGTAGACTGGACGCTCCCACACAATGTAGCGGAATTTGCTTTTAAGCCAAACACAGGGTCGTTCTTCCTTTCACTCGGCAAACGCTGTCTGCTCTATGGGCGGTCGCCGGCCAACGTAGATAGGCTGAGTCGTCCTCTGAAGGGACCGGCCCCCCAGAGTGCAATTTGCGTCTCCTGAACTAAAAGCCCCTGCGACCGTCGTGTCTTGAATGTGTGGGTATGCCAGCCTCGAGTATTTCAATCTCGGTGCGCATTTGCGATTTATTAGTTATTTGCATATCGTTTACATGAATTCATAAAACACTGACTTTACCTTATCGATTTTGGGTTCGAATGAAGCGTCTTGATGTGCGGAATATGATTGTGAGGGCGGAATATGTAACCAATGAAGGTCAGGAGACCACGACGTCTTACAATAGGTGAGGTGTAGGTGTTCGAGGTATTAAAAGAGATGGAGCAATTTGTCTGACAAGAACAGACAGAAAAGGGGTGAAGAAAGGTAGCTGGGTATGGTAGGCAATGTTGAGATTATGGCGCTCTAGGGTTTTGTGGTAGGGGTAAAATTTACAAGCGGCTGAGGTCCATGCTGTGTTGGCAGAGGTAAGAACGGGATGGATGATAGTCTATTAGGTGTGGATAATAGTAGGAGGACTTACTGACAGTATCCGACCTGTTAGTAGTTTTATTCTATCTCGGGCTTTCTTCTAGATGGTTAGTAAGTGGAGATTCCACGTTAGTTTCTGGTCGGCTGTTAGTCCAATGTATTTTACTGTTTAATTAGGGTGACGAGACTGTTGTGAATTGTGAGATGAATGTCTTGGGGAAAGATCATTTTAACCTTATGTGTCTGTATTTGTTTAAGGCTTTCTGAATACTGGCGACGAGAATGCCCCAGGGAATTACGGTCTCAAGGATCAGGTGGCGGCGCTCAGATGGGTCAAAGAGAATGTTGAAGCCTTTGGTGGCGATCCCAACAGCGTGACGATCTTTGGGGAGAGTGCAGGGGGTGCAAGCGTGCACTACCTCATGCATTCTCCCCTCACCAGAGGTAAGTGTACACAGTGAATCACTCTGTTCTCTTCGGAACAGCGCCAGCCGACCACTAGTAAGTAATTTTTGTGGTGATAAGGACTAGTCAGTATTTCCTCTCTAGCCGTACCATTACATTGGAACGTGTACGTTTTTTGTAAAGTAACTGGCAGTAATCTGCAGCACATCTGTTAGAATGGGAATGACATGACAACGTGTAATTTATCTCGTCACTTATGCGCTTTGCACGTAAACTGTCAAAAACTTTGAACGAAACCAAAACTGCATGAATTTAAATGACACAAAAACTGAATCTGATGCAACTCTATTGATTTGAAATTGACCCTGCTAATAAAACAAAACTTGATCAATTTGAAAATAATGGTCCCTCTGTTTATTGATGCTATCCCTGAAATAATAAAATTTCTTATCTTTATCTGTGCAATGATAACGCTCTTCGCACTGCTCTCTGTCCGTACTTTAAATTGTGTGTAGCATATGGCTATTGTGCATGGCTGTTTCTTAGCATACATTTTAATTAAATAAAATATGGCTGAGACAATAACTTCTTGAGCAAAATAATTAATCAAAAACGACATGAATCTCAAAAACTGGTATTAATTTGTGGTAAGTAACAATAATGCACTAACTTTAAAATTTGTATTTTGACTGTTTCAGAATTAATAATCTTCACAATTAACACACAATAAACTGATTATATATTAACAATTAGCTTTACAAAATCTTTGTATGTGAGTGATATACATTGTCTCAATTGTTGTTGTTGTTGTGGTCTTCAGTCCTGAGACTGGTTTGATGCAGCTCTCCATGCTACTCTATCCTGTGCAAGCTTTTTCATCTCCCAGTACCTACTGCAACCTACATCCTTCTGAATCTGCTTAGTGTATTCATCTCTTGGTCTCCCTCTACGATTTTTACCCTCCACGCTGCCCTCCAATACTAAATTGGTGATCCCTTGATGCCTCAGAACATGTCCTACCAACCGATCCCTTCTTTTGGTCAAGTTGTGCCACAAACTTCTCTTCTCCCCAATCCTATTCAATACTTCCTCATTAGTTATGTGATCTACCCATCTAATCTTCAGCATTCTTCTGTAGCACCACATTTCGAAAGCTTCTATTCTCTTCTTGTCCAAACTATTTATCGTCCATGTTTCACTTCCATACATGGCTACACTCCATACGAATACTTTCAGAAATGACTTCCTGACACTTAAATCAATACTGGATGTTAACAAATTTCTCTTCTTCAGAAACGCTTTCCTTGCCATTGCCATCCTACATTTTATATCCTCTCTACTTCTACCATCATCAGTTATTTTGCTCCCCAAATAGCAAAACTCCTTTACTACTTTAAGTGCCTCATTTCCTAATCTAATTCCCTCAGCATCACCCGACTTAATTAGACTACATTCCATTATCCTTGTTTTGCTTTTGTTGATGTTCATCTTATATCCTCCTTTCAAGACACTGTCCATTCCATTCAACTGCTCTTCCAAGTCCTTTGCTGTCTCTGACAAAATTACAATGTCATCCGCGAACCTCAAAGTTTTTATTTCTTCTCCATGAATTTTAATACCTACTCCGAATTTTTCTTTTGTTTCCTTTACTGCTTGCTCAATATACATATTGAACAACATCGGGGAGAGGCTACAACCCTGTCTTACTCCCTTCCCAACCACTGCTTCCCTTTCATGTCCCTCGACTCTTATAACTGCCATCTGGTTTCTGTACAAATTGTAAATAGCCTTTCGCTCCCTGTATTTTACCCCTGCCACCTTTAGAATTTGAAAGAGAGTATTCCAGTCAACATTGTCAAAAGCTTTCTCTAAGTCTACAAATGCTAGAAACGTATGTTTGCCTTTCCTTAATCTTTCTTCTAAGATAAGTCGTAAGGTCAGTATTGCCTCACGTGTTCCAGTGTTTCTACGGAATCCAAACTGATCTTCCCCGAGGTTGGCTTCTACTAGTTTTTCCATTCGTCTGTAAATAATTCGTGTTAGTATTTTGCAGCTGTGACTTATTAAGCTGATAGTTCGGTAATTTTCACATCTGTCAACACCTGCTTTCTTTGGGATTGGAATTATTATATTCTTCTTGAAGTCTGAGGGTATTTCGCCTGTTTCATACATCTTGCTCACCAGATGGTAGAGTTTTGTCAAGACTGGCTCTCCCACGGCCGTCAGTAGTTCCAATGGAATATTGTCTACTCCGGGGGCCTTGTTTCGACTCAGGTCTTTCAGTGCTCTGTCAAACTCTTCACGCAGTATCATATCTCCCATTTCATCTTCATCTACATCCTCTTCCATTTCCATAATATTGTCCTCAAGTACATCGCCCTTGTATAGACCCTCTATATACTCCTTCCATATTTCTGCTTTCCCTTCTTTGCTTAGAACTGGGTTTCCATCTGAGCTCTTGATATTCATACAAGTCGTTCTCTTATCTCCAAAGGTCTCTTTAATTTTCCTGTAGGCGGTATCTATCTTACCCCTAGTGAGATAGGCCTCTACATCCTTACATTTGTCCTCTAGCCATCCCTGCTTAGCCATTTTGCACTTCCTGTCGATCTCATTTTTGAGGCGTTTGTATTCCTTTTTGCCTGTTTCACTTACTGCATTTTTATATTTTCTCCTTTCATCAATTAAATTCAATATTTCTTCTGTTACCCAAGGATTTCTATTAGCCCTCGTCTTTTTACCTACTTGATCCTCTGCTGCCTTCACTACTTCATCCCTCAAAGCTACCCATTCTTCTTCTACTGTATTTCTTTCCCCCATTCCTGTCAATTGCTCCCTTATGCTCTCCCTGAATCTCTGTACAACCTCTGGTTCTTTTAGTTTATCCAGGTCCCATCTCCTTAAATTCCCACCTTTTTGCAGTTTCTTCAGTTTTAATCTACAGGTCATAACCAATAGATTGTGGTCAGAGTCCACATCTGCCCCTGGAAATGTCTTACAATTTAAAACCTGGTTCCTAAATCTCTGTCTTACCATTATATAATCTATCTGATACCTTTTAGTATCTCCAGGGTTCTTCCATGTATACAACCTTCTTTCATGATTCTTAAACCAAGTGTTAGTTATGATTATGTTGTGCTCTGTGCAAAATTCGACCAGGCGGCTTCCTCTTTCATTTCTGTCCCCCAATCCATATTCACCTACTATGTTTCCTTCTCTCCCTTTTCCTACACTCGAATTCCAGTCACCCATGACTATTAAATTTTCATCTCCCTTCACAATCTGAATAATTTCTTTTATTTCATCATACATTTCTTCAATTTCTTCGTCATCTGCAGAGCTAGTTGGCATATAAACTTGT
Source organism: Schistocerca serialis cubense (assembly GCF_023864345.2). Lineage (NCBI taxonomy): Eukaryota > Metazoa > Arthropoda > Insecta > Orthoptera > Acrididae > Schistocerca > Schistocerca serialis. The sequence continues at coordinate 346,788,165 of NC_064641.1, forward strand.
ACTACTGTAGTAGGCGTGGGCTTCGTATCTATCTTGGCCACAATAATGCGTTCACTATGCTGTTTGTAGTAACTTACCCGCATTCCTATTTTCCTATTCATTATTAAACCTACTCCTGCATTACCCCTATTTGATTTTGTGTTTATAACCCTGTAGTCACCTGACCAGAAGTCTTGTTCCTCCTGCCACCGAACTTCACTAATTCCCACTATATCTAACTTCAACCTATCCATTTCCCTTTTTAAATTTTCTAACCTACCTGCCCGATTAAGGGATCTGACATTCCACGCTCCGATCCGTAGAACGCCAGTTTTCTTTCTCCTTATAACGACATCCTCTTGAGTAGTCCCCGCCCGGAGATCCGAATGGGGGACTATTTTACCTCCGGAATATTTTACCCAAGAGGACGCCATCATCATGTAATCATACAGTAAAGCTGCATGCCCTCGGGAAAAATTATCTCAATTATCTCAATTATCACTTACGAATACTCTCATTGCGTTGGAAACAAAACATCTTTCTTTACCTTAATTGTTTCCAGTACAGTATCATTCAAATTAAAATTATCATTACTGCCCATAGCGAGTAGGTATATATCCAGCACAACACGTTTTTACACTTGAATCTTCGTTACAGCTCCCTATCTAAAGTTACTCTAGCACATTACCCGTAACACCTTGAACCAACGATCACTGTTGAGCAGCGACGCTACTACACAATCGATACTACATTTGGCCATCTTTAGTTCAATATAAAATTTTCTTGCAAACTTTTATCCTGTGTATAGGCCTTTTAATGTCCCCAGAGTGCAGCAGGATGTAGCGAACACCCTAGTTTGCTCCGTTAACGCATTATTTGGGTGAGGTTTGTGAGAGTGATAGGTGTATGCTGCAGAAAGTGGGAAACAGTAGAAGACTTATTCGCACCACGTTGGGTCCACTCATACGAACGGAATATATCTGCTGTGTTTTAAAATCAGAAAATTTCTTTTATCGTTTGGCCATTGCAATCAATTTATCTCAGAATAGATATATTTCATTAGAATGATAATATAATAAGCAGATATATAGAACTTCTTTATTAGATGGAATGTTATCTCTCTTAGTAAACGCACACACGCTTTGATTTTACGATATGTGTGGTATCTGAAGCAAATGTTTGTAATACAACCTTTCTTTTCTTTCTTTTGCTTGTGCCTTTTTCCCGCAATGATGCAGGGTCTGCATGGTTAATCGTATTTAGCAAGGTTAATTTAAGGGGTAGCCGGATGCCCTTCCTGCCGCCAAAATATTTGTAATACAACCATGAAGGTTAAAATCTATGAAACCAAAACGTTGGTAGGACCTCGTAAAGTTCGTAATAGAAGGAAAAGAAAATTTTCTCATACATGCGTTGAGCCAAACACTGGAATGTGTGGTGTCACCGCCAGACACCACACTTGCTAGGTGGTAGCCTTTAAATCGGCCGCGGTCCGCTAGTATACGACGGACCCGCGTGTCGCCACTGTCAGTAATAGCAGACCGAGCGCCGCCACACGGCAGGTCTAGAGAGACTTACTAGCACTCGCCCCAGTTGTACAGCCGACTTTGCTAGGAAAGGTTCACTGACAAATACGCTATCATTTGCCGAGACGATAGTTAGCATAGCCTTCAGCTACAATTGCTACGACCTAGCAAGGCGCCGTATTCAATTCATATTTAGATTCTATTAATGTATCATCAAGCGCGATGTTCTACAAATGTGGATTAAAGTTAAGTATTCCAGCAGCTACGTACTTTTCTTTATAGCATTCATTACGTATCCTGTTTCAGACTTCACGCCATCCTGCGTGAGCTTATAGCGTGCATTTCGGCTTCCTCAAACAACACGGTGTTGGCACTTCTGCCGACACTTCAGAATGAGTTAACGAAGTGGACAGATGTGAAGGTAATTTTGGGAGTACCCCAAAAAAGTATGTTAGGACTGTTACTGTTTACAGTGTATATAAATGATCTTGCAGAATGCGTCGGAAGCTCCTCAAAGCTATTAGCGAATGATGCGGTTGTTTATAAGAAGGTAGCAACTCCAGAAGAAAGGAATGACTTGCAGAAGGACCTACAGAGGATTGATGAAGGTAGTTGATCCAGAACTAAGACAGAAGTAACATACTGCGCGGCAGTACAACCCGGTGCAATGTAATTAAGCAGACACAGGTCGCAGAAACCCACACTTTTCTTTTTTTGTCATCAGTCTTCTGACTGTTTGATGCGGCCCGCCACGAATTCTCTTCGAGTAACACTTGCAACCTACGTCCTCGAATACTGTGCTTGTAAGAAATAAACGTATAAGTGCCTCGGACAGAAAGTAGTTGAATCCCGCCGAATCATGAATGGAGAAATGTCGCTCGAGAAACACACTTATCCAAGAGTAGACCCAAAACGAGAGATTGGCAACAAGACAAGTAGTATAACTAAACGTAACGTACGCCAAATGCTACCAACTTTCAAATACAGTATACGCGAACAAAGTCACGACAGTGGTGCGAATACAAGTGAAGATATGAACCTGCTATGGGAGATGCAGCTCCTTTGTGTTGCTCGGTCGATCATGGAGTCTGCCCATGTGTTCCACTGCTGACGGGCCACTCATGGCCTGAGTTGAGAACGTGAGAAAGCCGTCTTTCGTCCAGCATCTCCGACTTAGTAAGTTGAGGTGACTAAAGTCATAAGAGAACGGTATGCACTTATACAGATGGCGGTAGTATCGCATATAGAAGGCATACACTGATTAGTCAAAAAATTATGTCCACCTACTTAACAGCTTTTTTTGGGAACGAAATACATCACTGATTCTGCGTATCACAGATCCGACAGTTTATTGGTAGTTTTGTGGAGATATGTGGCATTAGATGTCTACACAGGGGTCATGTCATTCGCCTAAATAACGGTCCAACTGGTTTGCGAACGCTGTGATGGCGCCCGATAGTCACATAGATGGGTTCCATAGGATTTACATCAGGCGAATTTGGTCGCCCAGACATCAGCGCTAGTTCACTACAATGCTCCTCAAACCGCTGTAGCACGATTCTGGCTCAGAGAGGCCGACAGTTATACCGCTGAAAGATGACATGGCCGTCGGGAAAGACATTAAGCATGAAGGTGGCTCGCAGCTGTCAGCGTGTCTTCGGTTACTACCACAGGTCCCACGTAAGCATAGGAGAATCCATTCCGTAGCATAATACTGCTCCCACCAGCTTGCGCTGGCACTGCACGTTTCGAGCCGCCTTTCGCGTTGGTGATGGTTATTTTTTGAGAGGACCATCGACCTAGTATAGCAAAAATGTGATTCACCCGAAAAGCCGAGGCATTTCCATTAATCGACTGTCGCATCCCGATGGTCCCATTCCCACTGCAACCGTAATTGAAGATGTCGCTGGATCGACGTGTGAACACCTAGGCGTGATCTGCTGCGGAGCTTCATGTGCAACAATGTACGATGAACGGTGTGCTCTGAAACACTTGTGAGTGTACCAGCATTGTTGTCTTTATGCAGAGATGACACAGATCACCATCTATACTACTTTACAGGGCAGACGAGCCTCCGAAACCCACGTTCTGTGATGAGTCGTGGACGTTCAACCATTTAACGCGTAATGGTAGGTTCGCTGTCCTTCTACTTCTTTCGGAAGATACGACATTAACACGTTAACATTCGACCAGTTTCGCGGTTTTCGAGATACTCGTTCACAGGCTTTAAGTAATAAAAATTGGACTTCCCCATTTGCAGCTCATATCTTCGCTACGTCACCAGGCGGCATCCAACCTCGAAGTGGGCAGTGGTCATAATGTTTTGGATTGTCAGTGTAACAGGGCACTGCATTGGCGGAGCGATCGTTTGCACTCAGGTGGTTTACATGAAAAGGTCTCGGACGTGATTATAGCCGCACGACGGGAGTTAACAGACTTTGAATGTGGAACGGTAAGTGGAGCTAGACACATAGGACATTCCATTTCGGAAATCTTTAGAGCATATAATATTCCATGATACGCAGTGGTAAGATTGTGCCGAGAATTCCAAGTTTCAGGCATTACCTCTCACCACGGACAACGCAATCGCCGACGCCTTCACTTAACCTACAGTAACCGCATTTGCATAGCGTTGTCAATGCTAACAGACGAGCGACACTGCATGAAATAACCGCAGAAATCAACATGAGACGTACGACGAACATTTCCTTAAGGACAGTATTTTTCCTAACAGCAAGACATTGCCTGCAGCGCCTCTCCTGGCCTTGTGACCATACGACTGGAAAACCGTGGCCTGGTCAGATGAGCGCCGCTTCGAGCTGGTAAGAGCTGACGGTAGGGTTCGGGTGTGTCGTAGACCCCACGAAGCCATAGACCCAGATTGTCAACAAGGCACTCTGTAAGTTGGTTGTGGGTCCACAATGGTGTGGGCCGTGTTTACATGGAATGGACTGGGTCCTCTGGTCCAACTGAACCGAACATTCACTGGAAATGGTCATATTCGACTACTTGGAGACGAATGTAGCCATTCATGGACTTTATGTTCGCAAACAGAGATGGAATTTTTATGGCGGGGCACAATTATTCGTAGTTGGTTTGAATAACATTCTGGACAATCTGAGCGAATGTTTTGTCGACCCAGATCTCCCGGCATGAATCTCATCGAACATTTATGGGACATAATCGAGAGGTCGGTTCGTGCATAAAATCCTGCACTGATAACGCTTTCGCAATTGTGGACGGCTATAGAGGTAATATGGCTCAACAATCGTATTTCTGCAGGGCACATTGAACGACTTGTTGAGTTCATACCACGTCGAATTGCAGAGCTACGCTGGGCATGAGGAGGTCCGACACGATATTAGGAGGTATCCCATGAGTTTTGTCACCTCAGTATAAATTTTCGTTGTAGTCTGTCTTCGATGTGATAAAAGTAATAATATTACTTCAATAGAGAATAATTCATAGAGTCCAATAATGTGGAAGGTATCAGAAACGAAAAAGTAATCTCAAAATTGGGCACTGGTGTGAAGAAACACTGCAGAGTTGTAGTTGGAACTGAAAATACCGCCATAAAACGAGAGAAAAAAAATACTCGACGATGTGGATTTATGAGGAGATGAGGTGGATGGAGCTGCTGTGTTGCCTATTCACACGACTAACTGAACAGTCAAACGTATCATCTAGTCGTCAGGGTGACAGATGAGTGCAATAAAACTAAGAGGTGTCATGTTGTGCATCTGATTGCGGCGAGATTGTAGCTGCGCAACACGTAGGACACTCGATGACAGCAATCCTGAAGAAGAACCCTTGAACAATTGCCAAATGACAGGCTATCATACACACTGAAAATTTTGGTGTGGTAACTTTAATTACTTAAGACACCCACATGATAGGAACTTAACTTAAACTACATTAATAACACATAACACTGAAAAAGTAAAGGACGTTGAAAGAACTGATTCAGGGAAAAGAAAAAAGTTAAAATTATCTTCAGTGAAAAGAATGCAAAATGAAGCCTACTGTTAAACGATGACAGAGAGGAGACGGAGGATATATGGAGAGGGAACATTAAAGGTATATACAAGTTGAAGTGACACAGGAAGAAATGGGAATCAATATGGAAGGCAGGAATCAGGTATTAGCGCCAGGGTTCAACAGAGCTTTGGAAGATTTGGAATCAATAAGACAGAGGGTATAGATAACATTCGACTATAGAAGCTCATTTGTAGAATCTATGAATCTGGGGCCAAACCGTTCAGCTCTTGAAAAAAATATAATTCACAAGATACCGAAAACAGCAATGACAGATAAGAGCGAGAACTATCACACAATCATCTCATCTCGTGCATCAAAGTTTCTGACAGGAATAACGTATAGAAGAATGGGAAAGAATTGCACTTGATGATGAAACCGACTTCATGAAAATTAAAATATTTTCTTAGAATTTCTCGAACTAGAAACAACGTATGACAGTGTAAAATGGAACGAGAGTAGTAGCATAAGATGGTTTCTGGCGCACTTTTGATATCAAATCTATATAAAATTAATTGTTCAAATGTGTGTGCAATCTTATGGGACTTAACTGCTAATGTCATCAGTCCCTAAGCTTACACATTAGTTAACCTAAATTATCCAAAGGACAAACACACACACCCGTGCCCGAGGGAGGACTCGAACCTCCCCCGGGACCAGCTGCACAGTCCATGACTGCAGCGCCTCAGACTGCTCGGCTAATCCTGCGCGGCTCAAATTAATTGATCAATTAAATCCCCCCTCCCACTCTGGCCGCCATGGGCCTCCCCTGGCCAGCATGTGTCCCTTTCTCAGACCACCCCTCTCGGAAACCACTACCTTACCCCTCCCCTCCTCTCCCCTCCTCAACCCAGAAGAAAGGACGGGAAATTCAAATTTTTGACGAGAAAGTAGGGAAATTGGACCCACTCATGTAACTTAACCGCCTATCCCTCGTCCACTCCTAAGATGTCACTCAGCCCCCACCACCACCCAACCTCTGGAAATGTGGGAAACGCTCTATCTCTGTCCTGTTGCAGGAGAGGAAGGTTAAGTTAGTGTACTTTATTTATTTTTGGTGGGAAGCTGATGTAAAGATCAGTCCTAATTACATAATCAATCATACAGGTTGGTCCTAATTACACACTACATGCATAGTGCAACACAGCGAGTGCCTAAAATCGCAGTACAGCTCAAAATTGTAGGTGTCACAGATAACTGGTGTCATCCAGCCGGGAAAAAAGTTCACAATACCTCTTGAAACTAGTAGCAGGTGGACTTAAAAATAAATTGTGACTCTACACAGAGCGCTACCTTTACCTACAACTCGAAATAAATAAATAAATATCTATGTAACTCAAAATGAAACGTTCAGCACTTTTTTGCCTGTTTGAAGGCACTTGGAGAGACAGTCTATATTTGCTGCTGGAGTTAGGGATGTTAAGGCACTTATTTTGTATTTTCCTCACTTTTCGAAGCACAGTTCTACAATCGGAAACCCACATTGATGTCTAAGCACAGACGGGAAAATCGGCACAATTACTTATGTAAAAGTTGATGACATATTTCGAAACCCACGACAGATCGTGAAGGAAACATACACACACAGCAGATCGGATATGTAAAAGATTCTCCTAGAATTCGAATCACTGTCCTACAGACGAGAAAAATAGTTGAAATTATCTGTGAATTTTCGATGTCCTACATTTGCTGGTCTGGAGATACTCTAAAGCTACAATGGCAGAAGGGGGACATCATCCCACTTGTCCTAACCAGAGGAGGCTGGTCTGTCTGGACCTGTCTCTGAACACGCGAACAAAGAAGACATAATGTGACTCTCTGACATCACGGAAATTTCCGTAGATGCCTTGTTCTGCCCCTGTATTGTTCGAAGCAGTCTATAGAGACTCCTCACTCCTTTTTTTTTTTTTTTTTTTTTTTTTTTCATCAGTCTACTGACTGGTTTGATGTGGCCCGCCACGAATTCCTTTCCTGTGCTAACCTCTTCATCTCAGAGTAGCAACTGCAACCCACGTCCTCAATTATTTGCTTGACGTATTCCAATCTCTGTCTTCCTCTACAGATTTTGCCCTCTACAGCTACCTCTAGTACCATGGAAGTCATTCTCTCATGTCTTAGCAGCTGTCCTATCATCCTGTCCCTTCTCCTTATCAGTGTTTTCCACATATTCCTTTTCTCTCAGATTCTGTGTTGCACCATCTCATTCCTTACCTTATCAGTACACCTAATTTTCAACATTCGTGGACTGATGACCTTCGCTGTTTAGTCCCCCTTAAACATCCCAATAACCACCACCACCAACAACATTCATCTATAGCACCACATCTCAAATGCTTCGATTCTCTTCTGTTCCGGTTTTCCCACAGTCCATGTTTCACTACCATACAATGCTGTACTCCAGACGTACATCCTCAGAAATTTCTTCCTCAAATTAAGGCCGGTATTTGATATTAGTAGACTTCTCTTGGCCAGAAATGCCTTTTTTGCCATAGCGAGTCTGCTTTTGATGTCCTCTTTGCTCCGTCCGTCATTGGTTATTTTACTGCCTAGGTAGCAGAATTCCTTAACTTCATTGACTTCGTGACCATCAATCCTGATGTTAAGTTTCTCGCTGTTCTCATTTCTACTACTTCTCATTACCTTCGTCTTTCTCCGATTTACTCTCAAACCATACTGTGTACTCATTAGACTGTTCATTCCGTTCAGCAGATCATGTAACTCTTTTTTAACTTTCACTCATGATCGCAATGTCATCAGCGAATCATATCATTGATATCCTTTCACCTTGTATTTTAATTCCATTCCTGAACCTTTCTTTTATTTCCATCATTGCTTCCTCGATGTACAGATTGAAGAGTATGGGCGAAAGGCTACAGCCTTGTCTTACACCCTTCTTAATACGAGCACTTCGTTCTTGATCGTCCACTCTTATTATTCCCTCTTGGTTGTTATACATATTGTATATGACCCGTCTCTCCCTATAGCTTACACCTACTTTTTTCAGAATCTCGAACAGCTTGCACCATTTTATATTGTCGAATGCTTTTTCCTGGTCGACAAAACTTATGAAAGTGTCTTGATTTTTCTTTAGCCTGCTTCCATTATTAGCCGTAACGTCAGAATTGCCTCTCTCATCCCTTTACTTTTCCTAAAGCCAAACTGATCGTCACCTAGCGCATTCTCAATTTTCTTTTCCATTCTTCTGTATATTATTCTTGTAAGCAGCTTCGATGCATGAGCTGTTAAGCTGACTGTGCGATAATTCTCGCACTTGTCAGCTCTTGCCGTCTTCGGAATTGTGTGTATGATGCTTTTCCGAAAGTCAGATGGTATATCGCCAGACTCATATATTCTACAAACTGAAACGTCCCCTTTGAACAATTCTACAAGACTGTGCTTAAACTGACACACAATATTTTGTTAGCGCAACGCAATCTGACTTTCAAAATTCCCTACAAAAGAATGGCCCTGACTAACATTAAACTATACCTTTCACAAATCACTTACCTCACAAAAATCTTCGCTGCTCAAGCTACTGCAATACAGCAAGCGCCACTACTGCCAGCTAAATAAAAGATTCAAACTATGGAAGGCACTAACTACTGATAGGGATAGTTAGCAAATAAAAGATATTAATAGAGAACAAACAATGTATTTACCTTGATATCATCATATATAAATATAGCAATTCATGACAAATTTCAAAACTCCGCCATCTCTCTCCCCACATCCACCACTGCTGGCGGCTCACCTCCAACTGCGCAACGCTACGCGCTGTTCACAGCCAGCTGCCTAACACTACAATGGCGAGTATTACAACAATGCAAAGCAGACACAGACTGCCCACAGCACAGCCAGTGATTTTCATACAGAGGTGGCGTTACCAATAAAAAAACCTAAACAGCCTACTTACATAGCCCCCATGCTCCCCACAAAAAATTTTACAAATTGGATTGGGCAGTGGCCAATACAGATTTGAAAAAAATTTTTCATAATTACAATAACAAGGAAATCAAATGCACACACTTATTGAAACAATGTTGGTCAAAAGCTAAAATTTTCTCACAGTCCATAAAGACAGTCCTCATCGTACATAACAGTAGAATAGCAGTGTTTTTCTCAAAGTCTGAGCAGTAAAAGAAAATGCACACGGAAGTAGTGGATTTCCATGCAGTCTTGAAGAAGTAGCATTGTCCTTCCAACGGAAAGACAGTGCTGACTCTTGACATGCTGACAGATAATGGGCCACAACAGAGCAAACCCACAGCAGAGTCAGTCGTAGTTTGGAAGAATATTGGTAGGTACGTCATCACAGAGCAGACCCACTGTAGTCCTGGTAGAGAGTATGGTATTGGTGGGCCACCAGAGGTGCAGACCCACTGCAGTCCTTGTAGAAAGTGTGGACAGGCCCACTGTAGTCCTGGTAGAGATGACCAGCAGCCATCTGTTGTGATTGTGCAGGTGCACAATCACCAGTGAAGAGTCTTGCAGTTAATATAGCAAGTCCATAACCACCACTTGTGCACTCACAAAGTTTTTTGGAATTGTCCTTAGAACGAGCAATGCTGTTATCCAGTCCCTTGCTGAATTATCAACACACGTGCAAACACTAACAGTCCCTACTTCTCACATATTGTCCATATACTATGACCAACAGAAACGTGTGCAGTGAAATGTAACTTACAAGTTAATAATAAGATGAACTGGTGTCAATTACAATTTTATAACATGAGAATACAATTAAAAAGGTACAAAATACATCACTAAAAACATAATAATACAGATAACATTTGTAGTAATAGGGGCTTTACAAAAGAATAGAAATAAACATATACATCAGTGTTACAGGAATTATGACATGAGTACATAGATAAAAGATCAGAATAACTTTCGAAACATCAATTTCACACATGAGCATTAACACAAAACAGAGTAAATAATGTCTAAACATCTTTACAAAGTAAATAACACATTATTAATGGCAATTGTGTTTGAGGATAACAGTATTTCTCATCATAGTGAATGTAACTTAGTATTAGAAGAGAAAAAAGTTGTATGAAACAGTACACAGAGACAGGAAAAAAAAACAAATACACAAGGGTACACAAACATATAGTGGGGTTCGTTTTCAGTGTAACATGTGGTACTGCAGTCCAACCCAAAACTTCATATATCTTTCCTCTTATTTCATCCTTTGTTTCCACCAAAAAAATTCTATCTAAGCATGCTTTCTGTATTTATATGTTCACACATTTCTTACCTCAACATTTATTTCCAAGAAAATCCTACCTAAACCTGTTTTCTGTACTTTTTTTCATATAACTTCTCAATGCATTTCTTCCAATTCATCGCAACTCATTCTCTTAGAGGCTACCCCCTCTTAAGCTAACTTAAATCTACTGAGCTCAGATGCTTAACTAAGGGACGAGGCAATGCAGCAGCACAAAATAAGTAACACAAACAGCAATGACCAAAAAGATGGAAAATTGCAAAGCAAGCTACGGTAAATCTAAATTACAAAGCAATGCAACATTACAACTAATATGAGCCAATGTGCAGCAACAAGAAAAATAAATGAGTAGTAAAACTGGCTTAGCAGAGTAACACAAAGTCAAATTCAGTAACACTATGCCTGGCAAACAGCAGTTTATATCTAAACATGACATAGCTCAAGCAGAAAAAATAGTACACTAAAGATAACAATGCAGATAAGGGAAATGTATAATCACATCTTAATGTCTAAGTAATTAAAGTGGTGCACCACAACAACTTATTGTAAAAAAAATATTACCATGTACTTGAAAAGAAAATTATGTGTCCAGTTACTGTTACTAGTCCCTTCTTATTGTTCTTTCCTTTCCAAGTGCTCCTTTTTTTAAAGAATGTGGATTACAAAATTATCATTTAATAGATCTGTTGACAGAAAGTGTTCACATTAGCAAATGCATCTAAGTTTATTTTATAAAACTAATGCTGTAACACAGCTGGAAAACAGGTATCAAATGAAATAAGCAATTATGCAAACCAAAGCATAAAAATATCATTCAATAGTCATGTGACATTTCATAAGTTAGTAGAAATTCTCTCAACTCTCGTAGAAAGACGCTTGTCGTAATCAGGTGCGCAGATGTAAAAATATTTCTCGTCATTTCATTAGGCATTTCAGTAAATATCATAAATTACGAGCTCCACAGTATGCTTTCAACAAGAAAATGTCAATAGCGAGGATAATGGCCTCCCCTTTTTTTTTCTACCTGTGCTTCTGGAAAGGCACACCCTAATGGCTTGTTCTCCAGGTGTCTGACACAGCGGTGTGCCGACGACGCACGTGCAGGTGGTCACTTAACTTTCTTACGGAAATATTTATGACAGCACTTTCCGCTACAGTGACAGTCTCATATAAAAATTTCACAGGTCGAGAATTTACGTTGCAAATGTGTAGAAACAAAATCCTATGAATATAACAGTGTCCAAAAAAAATTTTCGCCAGCATTGTGATACATTCACGCATTTACACACATTTCATAACTCTTAAAGTACGATTCTTGGTTTCCAACATCCTGTTTCACAAGTCAAGAGTCCCTAACTTCTATCCATTATTCATATACATATAAACACGTAATCACATTCCTCATATATGGTAGCATCATCTTATTGACATAAACATACCTCAACAGCATAATACACATCGTCGTCGTAAAAATAACATCATAACACCTCAGTCAAATCTCAAAAAGGTCGTAGCTTTCTGCAATAATTTCAAACCATAAAAATATTCTCTGCTCATTTCAATAGTGTCATCTGCCTCAAACGTACTTTAAAAATCATGATCTCATACCAAATACATCATTCAAAGCTCTCATAGTATCACAATGGTTCCGAAAAATGTGAGCATTTCTCAAAGTACAGACAAAATACAATTTCGTAAGTGTGAAGTTATCCAACTGTGTAATTACATAAACATCTGTCACTGATGTAGTAAAAACGTTTGTCTGTCTCAGTTAAATGATCAGATAGCTGTGTAATTATGTGTTGGAGAAATATGGTACCGATGTGTAAAGTTGTATAAGCAAATACCATATTAGCTAGGGTTCCTTGTGGTTGCCACACACATGGTACACAAAGTAAGCGTGTACCCCCTTGAGGATTAATGTAATTATACCCTCAGGTGTTACAGATGACAGCAATGGAATGAAATGTATCACGGAGAACTTTCTTTGTAATTCAAAAATCTTTAAAAATAAATGTTTTAAGTACAAAATTAATCAATGAAATGCGTGTCCTGTAGCGCTAAATGTGCATCTTGTTGTAAGATAATCTCTGTGGAAGTGTCGTAGTTATTTTCCTCCGAAACCTAAGTTCTGCAGAAGCCAATGTACACTCTTTGACATAAAACTTGACCGGCGGCCGGCCGCTTCAGAGGCTAAGTCCGCGCCGATCGCGACATGGGACAAAAAAACTGGCCAACTCGCTAATTCTCTAAGTCCGGTTATCTGCACAATCTGGCAACACTGTAGACTGCGTCACTTCCTGGAGGAAAACTTGTCCCATGATAGAGAAACTCTAGGCTGATTACGCCTGTGGTCTAGCGGTAGCGTGCGTTGTTTCTGTTCATAATGTCAGTGGATCGAGAGCAGCTGGCATAAAATATTTTTATAGCCTCTTCTGTCTGAATGCTGAAGACGTGAATGTAATGGTAGCGCAGATTCAATCTATTTCGCTTTGTGACACACCGATATCAAAATTTTATCCAGTAACGATTTTGCGGCAGATTTCCTGCAGACTGTCCTCCTCTGGACGCCGTATGCGGCAAAGCTCCGGGATCCATTTGCTGGCTACTGGCAGCGGCCGTGGCGACAGCAGCGGCGCTGCACTCCCCCGTTCTTTATCGAAAGCGCCTGCTACCGCTCATCGCTTTTGATGATTTAAAACGCTTTATTATTAAATGTTGCTCCACAGAAAATTTCTACAATTTCCATTCACGCTCAAAAGCAACGGAGACAGACGCCCTGATTAGTAGGCGGGTATTATATTACATTAATCGGCAAGAGCTGAGTATGGCCCGAAATTAATTTTATAGACTGGGACGAAATGAAACCACCTCACTACATTCGATGAATTTATAAATGCTTCATACCTCGTTTCTTTTCCTTTCAAACTCAATTACTTGTGCAACTTTTGGTCAATGTTTGGATGTTTTCGTCAAGCCAGAGTGAGCGTCTGTGGTGTAAAGTGTATTACAGTTCTTGTTTCATTCCTTATGGTAAGTCTATGCGATAAACTGTGTGAATACCTTGCAATGCATGCTCTGTAGCAGTGCAGGAACACTGCACATTTGGAGTTCATGAAGTATTTATTGTTGATCGGAAGTGATAGTTAAGGTCATCAGATTTAAACCAGAAAAATTTGTCGTTTTCAAGGTTTCAGAGAACGGAAAGGAATTGCTAACGCCGGTGTTAGAAAACGTCTACAGTTAAATGCTATTGCAAAAATTTAGAAGAAGGGAACTATATTAATGAACATGTGCACTTCATAAACAACCTTCTGACATGTTAGACCTATATGACGAACAAAGCTCAAATTTATATCGTTGACAGTCGGTTTGAATCTTTTCAGGGTCTATTTTACAGTGAAACACCTTGGAATTTGCAAAGCAGAAATCCATGATATTAACTTAATTTACTAAGTCGAAACCGGACGAAGATTGATGTTTAAAGGCATTCTTCAGATTTCGCATAAGAAATTTTTACGAGCAGTTTGCAACTCCATTAATTAAAATGGAAAATAAAAGGTTGTAGTCAGCGGCTTCTACCGTGATTCGAACTGCTATGTCTTATAGTACAAGCACTGCAACGCACAAGGGAACCTCTGAGCTAACGACACACTGGCTGCCAGAGGCGGAATATAGTCACTGCGATGTTGCCTGAGCCTCAAAACGCGACCTTAAACACACGAACAGAGGAGGTGGAGATTACTGTTTTAACGTCCCGTCGACAACGATGTCATTAGAGACGGAGCACAAGCTCGGATTAGGGAAGGATGGGGAAGGAAATCGGCCGTGCCCTTCCTAAGGAACCATCCCGGCATTTGCCTGAAGCGATTTAGGGAAACCATTGAAAACCTAAATCAGGATGGCCGGGCGCGGGATTGCACTGTCGTCCTCCCGAATGCACACACAAACAGGTGTTACTTATGTGAAGAACGCCGTTCTTGGAGTACAGAAATTAAATATACTTTCTAATTGTGTCTTCTTGCAGTGGATTATATCGTACGAGTCTTCGATGTGGAAAACGAATGTCAAGTGAATTTAGCGAGGTAACGCCGACCTACACCCGGAAGTAAATGCACTATCAGAGTGTTGACAAATACTTGCTACGACGCTGCCATTTCTAGGCTCTCTGACGAGGCAGCTCTTCAGCGAAATGCTTGCCGTGATTCTCCGATACGGTTCTTCAGAGTGGAGACGCGCGCGCACGTTTGGTTTTTATGCGGCGTTCTCCCCTGGTGGTTTCTGACGGCGCCTTGTGGGCTATGTATACATATGAGACATTCAATTATCATTAATCCAGAATCATACAAGTTTCAGCTTCCGGCGTGGAAGAAGGCTGTTGACGCCGACATTATATCATTTCAACGTAGGGAAAGCAAAACGGATCATTCAATGTTTCTCATTCAACATAAAGCATGTGAGATAATTTTCCGTAACGTTCATAATCATCTAAAAATACAAACGAAGTAAAAATACACCGGAAGCTTATTCGAATTGAATTTAACGCTTTGCACCTCGATGTCGAATTTGTCCACTTGCAATCTTTGGCAGCATACACATAGAATGTCATGATTACCACGAGAATGAAGAAATATGTTGGTAAGGATGGAAGCAAGAATAGACGCAGTCAACAAATATTCTATTCCTCATGGCATTCATTTCATTTGGCACGTAAGAAGAGGTAAAGCGGGAATTTACTTTCGTTAACACGAAAGATATGCCGCACATATTGATAACGAGGAAGTCTGCGTCTTCATACGTTTCCTCCTTGAAATCTGTATGCTCTATTATATACTAAGTAGCCCGATCATTGTTTCAGTAATGTTACCCTCTTGTTTGACCCCGTAACGATGAACAGATTCCAAATGCATGTCTCCCTTCCTGGGTTGTTTTTTGTGTTTTATTGCTTGGAATTCCTGAAGCAGACCACTGTGCCTTCCCCCCTCGTGGGTTAGGTCTCAAAACATAACCGCTTTGTATCCAATGGCATAATTTATTCAGACAGCATCAGCATAAGACTATCAAACAAAGCCTTCCATTTACAGTTGCAGCACTCTAACCAGCACTGACCAAAGTGTAATCCATGGTCATGGTCCTAAATTACCAGCTGTCTGCTACTGTGGCAAAGTCCGTACTACACTTTCGATTCCGCAGGACCATTTTATCTGGTAACACTGTGTAGTTGCACAGTTGTGCTACCAGGTCTGTCCTCACACTGTCAACTTTATGTATCTCACTTCTCCTGTAGCGTAGATCACGAGGAGCCGAAGTAAATGAGTGTATTCTGCATGACGTAACATTCAGTATTCCCTTCTTTCATAGCCACTCTTCATGTGCATCGATACCAAATAGGAATGCGAAAACTCTTGCGAGTGAGAGAATGACAATAACAATCGTAACAAGAACAAGCAAATAATGAATGATGTTTACTCCAACGCAGAACGAGAATGGCTTTAAATATAAAAATCTGTATCTATATCTATATCCATATCTATTGATCTTTGAGTTGGCACAATGCAAATATATTCTTAGCATTTAGTTACTGAATTTAGTTCTGGATGTTTGCAGAGAAAAGGAAAAGTCGGTACTTCTCGCTAGTGTAATATAATGTGAACCAGCAACTACCCTTTCCTTAGAACACGACTCAAGCAGGTCCTCAAGTAGGTAGCAAGGCACTGCTGCATTCTGTTCCCTGACATTGCTCTGATGACGGTTAATGCAGATAGTTCCGATTATGAAATACAAAACGTATTGCAGGTTAGTTCCTAGGATAGTAACATTAAATTTGCGTTGTAGACGGCACATGAACGTGACGACTATCCATATTACTCATCAATATAAAAAGACAATATTTTGGGAATTTAGCAGGATTACTCAAAACGAATTCTGAAATTTGGTGACTGACTGCACAGGTGCTAAACGTCGTCAAGAGTATACGATGTCCTAATCGCATTAGGAATATGAAGATCGTCTTCGACAGCTCGCAACTTTCACATTGCTATCTCCACCCTACTCCAGACAGCCCTCGGTGGAGTTGCACTACGTTGCCGATGTTATGGAAGGCCTTCAAACCGACAACAGACCACATATTGAAAAATACAAGCGAATTCTCTTGCAGCGTAAGCTTATTGTAACTAATCTAAAAATTATTGGAGAGGAACATTGTCCTATTCAAAAAAAGTAAAATGTTACACACTGTTGACGTCAAACGGACATTATCTATGTCCTGTCTTGTGTCCTACTCACCTATAATATCAAGTGTACTATGAAAATGATTATATATAATGGATGATAGGGTAATGCATTGATACCAGATGGTGGGGGTCGGTCGGTGTGGCCGTGCGCTTCTAGGCGCTTCAGTCTGGAACCGCGTGACCGCTGCGGTCGCAGGTTCGAATCCTGCCTCGGGCATGGATGTGAGT
The DNA here is from genome assembly GCF_023864345.2 of Schistocerca serialis cubense. NCBI lineage: Eukaryota > Metazoa > Arthropoda > Insecta > Orthoptera > Acrididae > Schistocerca > Schistocerca serialis. Next base: position 346,805,396 of record NC_064641.1, read on the forward strand.
GATGTCCTTAGGTTAGTTAGGTTTAAGTAGTTCTAAGTTCTAGGGGACTGATGACCTTAGAAGTTAAGTCCCATAGTGCTCAGAGCCATTTGAACCATTTGAACTATTTAACACAAAATGACATTAAAAATTAAAGTTATTGACGAACAGCTAGTTGAGGATATGTATGAACATTAAATGACACGACGAACTGGAATAATATGACGAATAGTTCAGCGCTCACTGGGAATAGAGCCCCACACATATCGTTGTTGACTGCACACAAAGAGACGTCAGCTACCGAATTTTTCTCCACCAGCTGCTCAGAATAGCATCTTGAACTTACAGTCATCTCGCAAATAGTTCTGTGTCTCACTGGGAGTCAAAAACATCAGATATCGTTAGTGTTGACAACGAATGAAAATACATTAAAAATCAAAATTATTATCCACCAGCAGATAGGTGTTCTCCTGATAGAGCTTGATAATACATAATTAAATCTTTATTGCCGGGCCAGGATTCGATCCCATTCACGCGTAATATGTGAAGGTGTTGAGGAATCTGCAGTTTTGAACAAACAACAAATTGTAGCCGAGCTGTATTGCCACGAAGGGATCAAATTCCGCGTTAAGGGCGGTCTGAGTTGCATTCCTAGTTTAGAACCAATTTTATCGACATACAGAAGCTCAAATAAAAGATGGAATAAGTGTCCTGTGACCATACATAGCGTTTGTGTCGTCACTTGAAATAAATAACTAGTATAAGAAAGGTTACTGGTGATAGAGTTTCTACATGTCGCCACTCCAGACTTTATTGTGGTTCAACCTACCGTCTACGTGGTAAAGAAGGAATATCATCTTTAATGTGAATTTTCAGACCACGCAGCCATTATATCTCCTTCACTTGGTGTAGCCAGGAGAGAATGGAATCTGTCTCTCCCTATCTAAAATCATTGACGCAAGTGGGAATCGAACCCAGACCATAGGTATAACAACCTACCATCCGTCCAACAGACCACGAAATCCTCTTCTCTGCGAGTCATTTTTCTATCGTAACGCAGTTGCGCCACACTGGATGAGAATTCTGACACACAGGCTCCCTGTAGTAATTTGCAGCATGTTCAGTAAATTCATTTACTTGGTTGACCGAATCACCATGAACTAGCTGCCTCGGCTACCCAGTGCATACATTCGACTATTTTGTAATCACAGAAATAAAATCACGTAACTGCCACCTACACACAACTGCCAACAGTGTAGGATGCAGAAGTTTAAATAGGAAGTGTTCCTTTCCACTTGAGCTATTCTATTGCGCTATCTGTTACTAGAAAACGTCGTTCAGTCCAAAAGAAAAGCTGTAACTGTTTGTCTCTCAGAAGTCAAGACCTGGCCATATGCATAATCTCACAGTGCTGTGGAATCCAAAAGTTCTGGAGGAATAGTTGCCGAGCTCTGGAGCTTCTGTAGCTACGTGTCAGCTTGTAGCATAGATAAGATGTCGCGAGTTCGAATACATTCAGTGCTACATTTTTTAAAACGCAATTCTGCTCTCTGCTGAAGGTATCAATCTAATGGAACTTTGAACATAATTCCCTTCACTTCTCAACCCAAAGTAGTCGCATGTGGAAAAAGGGCTAACTACTGTGACATTTTGTTCTATTCAGGTTTAATAGACAGCAGGCAGCAGATGCATCTCGAAAATGTGCAGGGAGAGCGCATCGTGCCATAATATGTCAGAAAAGTATTTTCTACATTAGCCGTCGTGTGGTAGTGATATTTTATTCTTCTTCAAACTTTGTTTGACAGCTTTAACTCAGAACAAGTTTTCTACATGCATGTAATCAATAAACTGCATGTGCATTGTCAGACTGTCATAGGTAACATCAGAGAATTTGCATATATCGTTGATGATTAATTTCTCTCTCATGTTTACTATTGTTTTAACAACACTAAAGGAAACCTTACGAAAATTGTGCACTGTATTATAAGAAATGAAATAAAACTAACCATGATAACCTTACGACGAAAGTATCTGTACAGAAGCATGCCTCTATCGACACGAATTAGTAAAATACTACTCACGTAGATTTTGATTGGGTCTGTGTTTAATTGGTATGCTGTGTCATACTCAAGAGGTATGCAAATGTGGCAATTCATAAATATAGTTACGTATTCCTGGAAACCCAAAATTCGCTTGGCAGCAGCGGAAAGAGGCCTTACCTGTTGTGCAGCATTGTAAGTTTTTCAACATTGCACTATGAGCTGAAAGCATTTTCTTGCGATTTCCTTATTGATGTTTGATCTGACTGCTTGTAGCTCTTTCACAGAAGGGATAAAAACGTTACAGTCAGTGAGACTGGAACTGCGAACCGTAACAGAGGCTTTTTCACAGGTCAGCACGTTACCACAGAGCTGGCGAGGAGGTACAGGTCTGAGCTTCCTATTACGAGTGCAATAGGAACTCGAACTCGTAAACCGCTATTTGAAGGTCGAGATTAGTTGCGGTTTCCACCTGCAACGACTTTCCTGGGCTGAAAACCGTAAGTTTTCAATCTTTTGTTACCCTTCAAGCGATAATAACTCAGATTATTCAATGGAAATGACAGGTAAAATCAAGTGAACTTTGAGGCTTAATTCCGTGCACACCAGGAAGTAACTCGTCGATCACAGAGTTGCCAAACATACGTTGCCTTGTTGCCAAATCTCAGTTACAGTACCAGCAGGAAGAAGACGAACCGATGTGATCCTACAGCGGTCTGGGAAGTGACCATAGCTGGTGTCTCCAAGTCGCGGCTGCTACGGCCTGGAATACGTAATGCGTCTGATTCGCTTTCTGTAACTAGGTTTAGGGACTGGAGCGTAGTTACTAATAATACTCAGAACTGACTGCAAACTGAGCATCATAAATCAGTGACTCTCATTGTTGTTTTTATATTTCTTTCGTAAGTGTACTCAAAACTAAGAAAGTCATTCACAGGCGTTTTCGTGCCTCGCCGATAGTCGAGCACAACATACAAATAAAAATAAAAAAGAATGTGTGTGTGTGTGTGTGTGTGTTTGTGTGTGAGAGAGAGATAGAGAGAGAGAGATAAATAAAAAGCAATGAGAGAGAGTGTAAAAAATTGTTGTAAAGAAATTGAATCATGGTATATTGATGATTAGCCATGAAGAGTCATGAATTACCGAAATTTTGGCCCATACCAGTAACCAAATCTAAACTTGAAAATAAAAGACGACAATTTTTGTAATAAACCGTGACTCCTATCAAGACCCTTTCGTCCCTGTTATCTAACCACGAAAGATGTCTGATATACCTCCATTCTGAAGTAACAAAGTGTGCATGCATTTAAAGATGAAGTGCATGATGTGAAGTTCTGTGACGGAGATACGAACCCAACACGTAATCCGGTTGTTAACTAAGAAAAATCAAATGTTACGTATCGGTTTTTCTTACGAGCCGCTAGGCGTCTGAATCTAAAATAAGGATACAAACTTTTGTGCCTAAGCGACAATCGAACTGCACACCTACCGTGCATCCACGAATATAGCTTAAGTATCAGTTGCTTACTCATGAACAGTAAGATGTGTGCGTGTTTGACCAGAAATAACGACACCTGTTGCGATTGTTGGAAACACATGAACAGACATTGAAATTGCGCATTAATTTTCACTAGCAGGTGGGTGTGCACTTGATAAAGCTAGAAATGAAATTATGAATATTTTTGTACTGGATCAGGTTTCAGACCCACATACTTACCTTTGGAGGAGACCTAGAGAAGATTGCAGTCTTGGGAAAAGGAACGAAATGACTAAACTATACTGTTCCGAGAGATTCAGATCCTCGAAAGTGGAGATACGAATTCGAATCACAGTCCAGCACCAAATTTTTAAACGTCTCTAGTTCAATCAAGTACAAGTGAAATAAGAGCCCTGTCCCTTTAAATGGCTATCGGTTCATCAAATAAAATAAAATTTTCTAATGTAAGTAAGCTTACTGGCGACTGTATTTCTGTTTACCATGACTTCCGCTGTGTCATTTCCCAACGTAAACCGGCTCTGCCCAGTTGGTAATGAAGGAACATGATGTTTAATGCGGATTCTGGATTATAACGTCTTTCTCTTGAGGTTACCACAGGTAAAATAAATCTGTTTATGCCTCTTAAAAGTAAATGCCTGAACCCACGCATTGCACCTGTGATAGCTCGTTCCACCATACCATTGTGGCCACATTACCCAGCCCCAAGAGTGTGCTGTAACGGATGATGTGCTTAGCTTACAAAATTAGTCACGGTGGAAAAAATGCGAGTCTATTAAATGGTCAAGTAGAAGCAAGCTTCTGACGCAGAGATTATGCTATTCTCATGTCAGCAGGATGTAAAGACTCTTCTAGGCATCATAGGCTGGATGTGAAGCCATTTTGATTTTTCACAAATTCAGCAAATTTCTTAGTTCGAGAAAATCCACTGTGAAGTGTGAAGTTGCCGGATAATTCGATTATTACTGTTATTACTACTATCATTTTATTCATACCGCTGCTGGAACACGACCGTAGTCTTCAGGTAAAACGCGAGACCAGCTAATATGACGTCTGGCGACCGAAAGCACATATCGACAAAATTTTTATCTCCCCTTTCCTCTCGGTGCTGAAGTTATGAGTGTAATTCAAGCGAATCTACAATATCATATTAGCTGGTCTCGCGTTTTACCTCAAGACTACGGTCGTAGTCAAGAGTAATGTACTAAGACTGGAGTCAAGACTTCCTCTGGGAAGTGCCGCAGTCTACATGTTGCTAGATCGAGCATATTGCCAGACATAGAATTCTGAGAGGAGCACGATTGTATTGTCCACCTTACGTGAACGACTCGGCGGTCAATTTTTTGGTCTGAGACTGTATCTACAACACATATTGCACGCTGAAGACCCAGAAGAATTAAAAAAAAAAGTAGTTTATGAGAGCAACGTTAACCATAGCGTTCGAAGTATTCATATTATTGTATACGTGTGTGTAAACGCCTTCCAATGACCACTCAAGAAAGACAAGGATACACAGTCTAGCTCCAATATTATAAATACGCCACAGTTTGTGGATGAACTCAGAGTTAGGTTGATAATAATTGTGAAAATTTAGCAGCACTGTACCCATTGGTGTTAAACTCGTTTTCAACCAATGATTCCCACAGCTACAGGGATACTACTTGTGATACCTCTTAGACAAAATACTTAAGCAGTGTTATCAGACGAAAAGATCAACCTGACACAAACTGTGGGAAGTTTGTTTTACAACCTTCGTACCTGGATATTCAGCTTTTTCCTATTTGAGATATCTGTGAACGTTGCTGCTTAAGACGTTTTAAGCAGAAACTAAATTCCCTCAGCTTCGACAATGTTTAAAGAAATCGTCTTATTGGCACTAAATCGTGGTTTGTGAATTGTTTACCGGCCGTACTCTGCCGTATTTTGCCGGTTGGAAGGCAAAAGCTTACTGAAAAATTTCACACAGAAATTACTGTTACAGTGTACTTATGGAGCCAAATGAGTGAATTGCGTATTTTCCGGTGAGAAAGAGCACTGGCAAAAAGTCTTCGCTACATTAGGTTATTTAAACTGGTGTCACTCTTAGCTAGAATTTATGGGCAGCGACTAAGTGTAAGGTCAACGTTTCGGATGCGAGTTTTGCGACTGTGAAATACTTTCCTACATTATAGAAGCGAATATTAAATTTGGACTAATATTGCGAAAATTTTGTACTTGGACAGCTTAGAATGAGAATACTTCTGTTTATTTCAAAGGGAAACAATAGCTTTTCTAAAACACTGTCTGTCATACACAACTTGAAACAGGTCATGTCGACCAAATCATGTGGAAGAACTAACAGCAACGTATATCGGAAGGCAGTAAGATCTCTTGCCTTTTGGTTTGTCAGTACTCGATAGCCATTTCTAGGCGAAAGTAAATGAAGAAAGGCAGTGCGTTTTTGTTACCAAGTAACGTCTTCGTCAATTACTTTAGTTTTAAAGTAATCTACGAGTAATTTCTGGTGTTTGATATTAACATGAAAAGGATTCCGTAGACAGGGAAAGAACCTGTTCTTGGGAAACTACATCTATAGTGACCAAAAGGCATTAAATGATGTTCAAGCACTTGTGTTACAGCAGCGATATGAATAAAATGATATTAATAATAACAGTAATAATCGAATTATCAGGCAACTTCACACTTCACAGTGGATTTTCTCGAACTAAGAAATGTGCTGAATTTGTGAAAAATCAAAATGGCTTCACATCCAGCCTATGATGCCTAGAAGAGTCTTTACATCCTGCTGACATGAGAATAGCATAATCTCTGCGTCAGAAGCTTGCTTCTACTTGACCATTTAATAGACTCGCATTTTTTCCACCGTGACTAATTTTGTAAGCTAAGCACATCATCCGTTACAGCACACTCTTGGGGCTGGGTAATGTGGCCACAATGGTATGGTGGAACGAGCTATCACAGGTGCAATGCGTGGGTTCAGGCATTTACTTTTAAGAGGCACAAACAGATTTATTTTACCTGTGGTAACCTCAAGAGAAAGACGTTATAATCCAGAATCCGCATTAAACATCATGTTCCTTCATTACCAACTGGGCAGAGCCGGTTTACGTTGGGAAATGACACAGCGGAAGTCATGGTAAACAGAAATACAGTCGCCAGTAAGCTTACTTACATTAGAAAATTTTATTTTATTTGATGAACCGATAGCCATTTAAAGGGACAGGGCTCTTATTTCACTTGTACTTGATTGAACTAGAGACGTTTAAAAGCCGGCCGCGGTGGTCTAGCGGTTCTAGGCGCTCAGTCAGGAACCGCGCGACTGCTACGGTCGCAGGTTCGAATCCTGCCTCGGGCATGGATGTGTGTGATGTCCTTAGGTTAGTTAGGTTTAAGTAGTTCTAAGTTCTAGGGGACTTATGACCACAGCTGTTGAGTCCCATAGTGCTCAGAGCCATTTTGAAGACGTTTAAAAATTTGGTGCTGGACTGTGATTCGAATTCGTATCTCCACTTTCGAGGATCTGAATCTCTCGGAACAGTATAGTTCAGTCATTTCGTTCCTTTTCCCAAGACTGCAATCTTCTCTAGGTCTCCTCCAAAGGTAAGTATGTGGGTCTGAAACCTGATCCAGTACAAAAATATTCATAAATTCATTTCTAGCTTTATCAAGTGCACACCCACCTGCTAGTGAAAATTAACGCGCAATTTCAATGTCTGTTCATGTGTTTCCAACAATCGCAACAGGTGTCGTTATTTCTGGTCAAACACGCACACATCTTACTGTTCATGAGTAAGCAACTGATACTTAAGCTATATTCGTGGATGCACGGTAGGTGTGCAGTTCGATTGTCGTTTAGGCACAAAAGTTTGTATCCTTATTTTAGATTCAGACGCCTAGCGGCTCGTAAGAAAAACCGACACGTAACATTTGATTTTTCTTAGTTAACAACCGGATTACGTGTTGGGTTCGTATCTCCGTCACAGAACTTCACATCATGCACTTCATCTTTAAATGCATGCACACTTTGTTACTTCAGAATGGAGGTATATCAGACATCTTTCGTGGTTAGATAACAGGGACGAAAGGGTCTTGATAGGAGTCACGGTTTATTACAAAAATTGTCGTCTTTTATTTTCAAGTTTAGATTTGGTTACTGGTATGGGCCAAAATTTCGGTAATTCATGACTCTTCATGGCTAATCATCAATATACCATGATTCAATTTCTTTACAACAATTTTTTACACTCTCTCTCATTGCTTTTTATTTATCTCTCTCTCTCTATCTCTCTCTCACACACAAACACACACACACACACACACACATTCTTTTTTATTTTTATTTGTATGTTGTGCTCGACTATCGGCGAGGCACGAAAACGCCTGTGAATGACTTTCTTAGTTTTGAGTACACTTACGAAAGAAATATAAAAACAACAATGAGAGTCACTGATTTATGATGCTCAGTTTGCAGTCAGTTCTGAGTATTATTAGTAACTACGCTCCAGTCCCTAAACCTAGTTACAGAAAGCGAATCAGACGCATTACGTATTCCAGGCCGTAGCAGCCGCGACTTGGAGACACCAGCTATGGTCACTTCCCAGACCGCTGTAGGATCACATCGGTTCGTCTTCTTCCTGCTGGTACTGTAACTGAGATTTGGCAACAAGGCAACGTATGTTTGGCAACTCTGTGATCGACGAGTTACTTCCTGGTGTGCACGGAATTAAGCCTCAAAGTTCACTTGATTTTACCTGTCATTTCCATTGAATAATCTGAGTTATTATCGCTTGAAGGGTAACAAAAGATTGAAAACTTACGGTTTTCAGCCCAGGAAAGTCGTTGCAGGTGGAAACCGCAACTAATCTCGACCTTCAAATAGCGGTTTACGAGTTCGAGTTCCTATTGCACTCGTAATAGGAAGCTCAGACCTGTACCTCCTCGCCAGCTCTGTGGTAACGTGCTGACCTGTGAAAAAGCCTCTGTTACGGTTCGCAGTTCCAGTCTCACTGGCTGTAACGTTTTTATCCCTTCTGTGAAAGAGCTACAAGCAGTCAGATCAAACATCAATAAGGAAATCGCAAGAAAATGCTTTCAGCTCATAGTGCAATGTTGAAAAACTTACAATGCTGCACAACAGGTAAGGCCTCTTTCCGCTGCTGCCAAGCGAATTTTGGGTTTCTAGGAATACGTAACTATATTTATGAATTGCCACATTTGCATACCTCTTGAGTATGACACAGCATACCAATTAAACACAGACCCAATCAAAATCTACGTGAGTAGTATTTTACTAATTCGTGTCGATAGAGGCATGCTTCTGTACAGATACTTTCGTCGTAAGGTTATCATGGTTAGTTTTATTTCATTTCTTATAATACAGTGCACAATTTTCGTAAGGTTTCCTTTAGTGTTGTTAAAACAATAGTAAACATGAGAGAGAAATTAATCATCAACGATATATGCGAATTCTCTGATGTTACCTATGACAGTCTGACAATGCACATGCAGTTTATTGATTACAAGCATGTAGAAAACTTGTTCTGAGTTAAAGCTGTCAAACAAAGTTTGAAGAAGAATAAAATATCACTACCACACGACGGCTAATGTAGAAAATACTTTTCTGACATATTATGGCACGATGCGCTCTCCCTGCACATTTTCGAGATGCATCTGCTGCCTGCTGTCTATTAAACCTGAATAGAACAAAATGTCACAGTAGTTAGCCCTTTTTCCACATGCGACTACTTTGGGTTGAGAAGTGAAGGGAATTATGTTCAAAGTTCCATTAGATTGATACCTTCAGCAGAGAGCAGAATTGCGTTTTAAAAAATGTAGCACTGAATGTATTCGAACTCGCGACATCTTATCTATGCTACAAGCTGACACGTAGCTACAGAAGCTCCAGAGCTCGGCAACTATTCCTCCAGAACTTTTGGATTCCACAGCACTGTGAGATTATGCATATGGCCAGGTCTTGACTTCTGAGAGACAAACAGTTACAGCTTTTCTTTTGGACTGAACGACGTTTTCTAGTAACAGATAGCGCAATAGAATAGCTCAAGTGGAAAGGAACACTTCCTATTTAAACTTCTGCATCCTACACTGTTGGCAGTTGTGTGTAGGTGGCAGTTACGTGATTTTATTTCTGTGATTACAAAATAGTCGAATGTATGCACTGGGTAGCCGAGGCAGCTAGTTCATGGTGATTCGGTCAACCAAGTAAATGAATTTACTGAACATGCTGCAAATTACTACAGGGAGCCTGTGTGTCAGAATTCTCATCCAGTGTGGCGCAACTGCGTTACGATAGAAAAATGACTCGCAGAGAAGAGGATTTCGTGGTCTGTTGGACGGATGGTAGGTTGTTATACCTATGGTCTGGGTTCGATTCCCACTTGCGTCAATGATTTTAGATAGGGAGAGACAGATTCCATTCTCTCCTGGCTACACCAAGTGAAGGAGATATAATGGCTGCGTGGTCTGAAAATTCACATTAAAGATGATATTCCTTCTTTACCACGTAGACGGTAGGTTGAACCACAATAAAGTCTGGAGTGGCGACATGTAGAAACTCTATCACCAGTAACCTTTCTTATACTAGTTATTTATTTCAAGTGACGACACAAACGCTATGTATGGTCACAGGACACTTATTCCATCTTTTATTTGAGCTTCTGTATGTCGATAAAATTGGTTCTAAACTAGGAATGCAACTCAGACCGCCCTTAACGCGGAATTTGATCCCTTCGTGGCAATACAGCTCGGCTACAATTTGTTGTTTGTTCAAAACTGCAGATTCCTCAACACCTTCACATATTACGCGTGAATGGGATCGAATCCTGGCCCGGCAATAAAGATTTAATTATGTATTATCAAGCTCTATCAGGAGAACACCTATCTGCTGGTGGATAATAATTTTGATTTTTAATGTATTTTCATTCGTTGTCAACACTAACGATATCTGATGTTTTTGACTCCCAGTGAGACACAGAACTATTTGCGAGATGACTGTAAGTTCAAGATGCTATTCTGAGCAGCTGGTGGAGAAAAATTCGGTAGCTGACGTCTCTTTGTGTGTAGTCAACAACGATTTGTGTGGGGCTCTATTCCCAGTGAGCGCTGAACTATTCGTCATATTATTCCAGTTCGTCGTGTCATTTAATGTTCATACATATCCTCAACTAGCTGTTCGTCAATAACTTTAACTTTTAATGTCATTTTGTGTTAAATAGTTCAAATGGTTCAAATGGCTCTGAGCACTATGGGACTTAACTTCTAAGGTCATCAGTCCCCTAGAACTTAGAACTACTTAAACCTAACTAACCTAAGGACATCACTCACATCCATGCCCGAGGCAGGATTCGAACCTGCGACCGTAGCGGTCACGCGGTTCCAGACTGAAGCGCCTAGAAGCGCACGGCCACACCGACCGACCCCCACCGTCTGGTATCAATGCATTACCCTATCATCCATTATATATAATCATTTTCATAGTACACTTGATATTATAGGTGAGTAGGACACAAGACAGGACATAGATAATGTCCGTTTGACGTCAACAGTGTGTAACATTTTACTTTTTTTGAATAGGACAATGTTCCTCTCCAATAATTTTTAGATTAGTTACAATAAGCTTACGCTGCAAGAGAATTCGCTTGTATTTTTCAATATGTGGTCCGTTGTCGGTTTGAAGGCCTTCCATAACATCGGCAACATAGTGCAACTCCACCGAGGGCTGTCTGGAGTAGGGTGGAGATAGCAATGTGAAAGTTGCGAGCTGTCGAAGACGATCTTCATATTCCTAATGCGATTAGGACATCGTATACTCTTGACGACGTTTAGCACCTGTGCAGTCAGTCACCCAATTTCAGAATTCGTTTTGAGTAATCCTGCTAAATTCCCAAAATATTGTCTTTTTATATTAATGAGTAATATGGATAGTCGTCACGTTCATGTGCCGTCTACAACGCAAATTTAATGTTACTATCCTAGGAACTAACCTGCAATACGTTTTGTATTTCATAATCGGAACTATCTGCATTAACCGTCATCAGAGCAATGTCAGGGAACAGAATGCAGCAGTGCCTTGCTACCTACTTGAGGACCTGCTTGAGTCGTGTTCTAAGGAAAGGGTAGTTGCTGGTTCACATTATATTACACTAGCGAGAAGTACCGACTTTTCCTTTTCTCTGCAAACATCCAGAACTAAATTCAGTAACTAAATGCTAAGAATATATTTGCATTGTGCCAACTCAAAGATCAATAGATATGGATATAGATATAGATACAGATTTTTATATTTAAAGCCATTCTCGTTCTGCGTTGGAATAAACATCATTCATTATTTGCTTGTTCTTGTTACGACTGTTATTGTCATTCTCTCACTCGCAAGAGTTTTCGCATTCCTATTTGGTTCGATGCACATGAAGAGTGGCTATGAAAGAAGGGAATACTGAATGTTACGTCATGCAGAATACACTCATTTACTTCGGCTCCTCGTGATCTACGCTACAGGAGAAGTGAGATACATAAAGTTGACAGTGTGAGGACAGACCTGGTAGCACAACTGTGCAACTACACAGTGTTACCAGATAAAATGGTCCTGCGGAATCGAAAGTGTAGTACGGACTTTGCCACAGTAGCAGACAGCTGGTAATTTAGGACCATGACCATGGATTACACTTTGGTCAGTGCTGGTTAGAGTGCTGCAACTGTAAATGGAAGGCTTTGTTTGATAGTCTTATGCTGATGCTGTCTGAATAAATTATGCCATTGGATACAAAGCGGTTATGTTTTGAGACCTAACCCACGAGGGGGGAAGGCACAGTGGTCTGCTTCAGGAATTCCAAGCAATAAAACACAAAAAACAACCCAGGAAGGGAGACATGCATTTGGAATCTGTTCATCGTTACGGGGTCAAACAAGAGGGTAACATTACTGAAACAATGATCAGGCTACTTAGTATATAATAGAGCATACAGATTTCAAGGAGGAAACGTATGAAGACGCAGACTTCCTCGTTATCAATATGTGCGGCATATCTTTCGTGTTAACGAAAGTAAATTCCCGCTTTACCTCTTCTTACGTGCCAAATGAAATGAATGCCATGAGGAATAGAATATTTGTTGACTGCGTCTATTCTTGCTTCCATCCTTACCAACATATTTCTTCATTCTCGTGGTAATCATGACATTCTATGTGTATGCTGCCAAAGATTGCAAGTGGACAAATTCGACATCGAGGTGCAAAGCGTTATATTCAATTCGAATAAGCTTCCGGTGTATTTTTACTTCGTTTGTATTTTTAGATGATTATGAACGTTACGGAAAATTATCTCACATGCTTTATGTTGAATGAGAAACATTGAATGATCCGTTTTGCTTTCCCTACGTTGAAATGATATAATGTCGGCGTCAACAGCCTTCTTCCACGCCGGAAGCTGAAACTTGTATGATTCTGGATTAATGATAATTGAATGTCTCATATGTATACATAGCCCACAAGGCGCCGTCAGAAACCACCAGGGGAGAACGCCGCATAAAAACCAAACGTGCGCGCGCGTTTCCACTCTGAAGAACCGTATCGGAGAATCACGGCAAGCATTTCGCTGAAGAGCTTCCTCATCAGAGAGCCTAGAAATGGCAGCGTCGTAGCAAGTATTTGTCAACACTCTGATAGTGCATTTACTTCCGGGTGTAGGTCGGCGTTACCTCGCTAAATTCACTTGACATTCGTTTTCCACATCGAAGACTCGTATGATATAATCCACTGCAAGAAGACACAATTAGAAAGTATATTTAATTTCTGTACTCCAAGAACGGCGTTCTTCACATAAGTAACACCTGTTTGTGTGTGCATTCGGGAGGACGACAGTGCAATCCCGCGCCCGGCCATCCTGATTTAGGTTTTCAATGATTTCCCCAAATCGCTTCAGGCAAATGCCGGTATGGTTCCTTAGGAAGGACACGGCCGATTTCCTTCCCCATCCTTCCCTAATCCGATCTTGTGCTCCGTCTCTAATGACATCGTTGTCGACGGGACGTTAAAACAGTAATCTCCACCTCCTCTGTTCGTGTGTTTAAGGTCGCGTTTTGAGGCTCAGGCAACATCGCAGTGACTATATTCGGCCTCTGGCAGCCAGTGTGTCGTTAGCTCAGAGGTTCCCTTGTGCGTTGCAGTGCTTGTACTATAAGACATAGCAGTTCGAATCACGGTAGAAGCCGCTGACTACAACCTTTTATTTTCCATTTTAATTAATGGAGTTGCAAACTGCTAGTAAAAATTTCTTATGCGAAATCTGAAGAATGCCTTTAAACATCAATCTTCGTCCGGTTTCGACTTAGTAAATTAAGTTAATATCATGGATTTCTGCTTTGCAAATTCCAAAGTGCTTCACTGTAAAATAGACCCTGAAAAGATTCAAACCGACTGTCAACGATATAAATTTGAGCTTTGTTCGTCATATAGGTCTAACATGTCAGAAGGTTGTTTATGAAGTGCACACGTTCATTAATATAGTTCCCTTCTTCTAAATTTTTGCAATAGCATTTAACTGTAGACGTTTTCTAACACCGGCGTTAGCAATTCCTTTCCGTTCTCTGAAACCTTGAAAACGACAAATTCTTCTGGTTTAAATCTGATGACCTTAACTATCACTTCCGATCAACAATAAATACTTCATGAACTTCAAATGTGCAGTGTTCCTGCACTGCTACAGAGCATGCATTGCAAGGTATTCACACAGTTTATCGCATAGACTTACCATAAGGAATGAAACAAGAACTGTAATACACTTTACACCATAGACGCTCACTCTGGCTTGACGAAAACATCCAAACATTGACCAAAAGTTGCACAAGTAATTGAGTTTGAAAGGAAAAGAAACGAGGTATGAAGCATTTATAAATTCATCGAATGTAGTGAGGTGGTTTCATTTCGTCCCAGTCTATAAAATTAATTTCGGGCCATACTCAGCTCTTGCCGATTAATGTAATATAATACCCGCCTACTAATCAGGGCGTCTGTCTCCGTTGCTTTTGAGCGTGAATGGAAATTGTAGAAATTTTCTGTGGAGCAACATTTAATAATAAAGCGTTTTAAATCATCAAAAGCGATGAGCGGTAGCAGGCGCTTTCGATAAAGAACGGGGGAGTGCAGCGCCGCTGCTGTCGCCACGGCCGCTGCCAGTAGCCAGCAAATGGATCCCGGAGCTTTGCCGCATACGGCGTCCAGAGGAGGACAGTCTGCAGGAAATCTGCCGCAAAATCGTTACTGGATAAAATTTTGATATCGGTGTGTCACAAAGCGAAATAGATTGAATCTGCGCTACCATTACATTCACGTCTTCAGCATTCAGACAGAAGAGGCTATAAAAATATTTTATGCCAGCTGCTCTCGATCCACTGACATTATGAACAGAAACAACGCACGCTACCGCTAGACCACAGGCGTAATCAGCCTAGAGTTTCTCTATCATGGGACAAGTTTTCCTCCAGGAAGTGACGCAGTCTACAGTGTTGCCAGATTGTGCAGATAACCGGACTTAGAGAATTAGCGAGTTGGCCAGTTTTTTTGTCCCATGTCGCGATCGGTGCGGACTTAGCCTCTGAAGCGGCCGGCCGCCGGTCAAGTTTTATGTCAAAGAGTGTACTTACCTCATGATAAACAAAAGTGAAATGCTTTGCATAGAGATATCATAGTTATTACGCTTATTGTTGTGATGATGAAAGTACTGTGCTGTAACGTATTGTTGTGCTATGGAAAAGGCTGTCTCCTTGTAGCTATACCACAAAAGTTACTAATAAAACATGTTTTGATTTCCAGAAGAATTCAGAAAAACTGTGCAGATATAAAACAGATACACCGCAAAAGCAACATTGTAAATTGTCACTCATTAGTAGCGTCGAGATAAAACCGTATAGTGTCACTTAAACTAACCACTGTGTCGTCTGGTATCTCACAGAAAGTACATTAAACCCAGAATGTATTTTCAAGTAAACCAAAATGTTGCATTAAAATCTCATTAGCAGTACCAGTATGTGTCCTAAGTATGTAAGCCTGATAGTCGTTACGTAATCGTGCAACTAACAAGCAAGAATGTACAAATACAACACTGTGTCGTCTGTTCACTATAACAATGCATTCGTAATTTCTGTTTAAAAATGTTCCCTAGGTTATAGACTGGATATTTAACTTCAAACATTGTTGCATGTTAACAGTTTCTTAAGTCTGACAAAGCATACTAGAAATGTGAAGTGAAAAGTTTTATGGGAAAGACAAAGTTAAAAAGCAGATTATCTTTCAATAAACGGTTTTACATGTGAAATGTGGTGTAAACCTTTACTCTTCCTAGTACGCAGAGTTTCAACTTGAACGCAATTATCATGTGGTATACGTCGGATTCTGTAAGGTCCATTGTAAACTAGAAAGAATTTGTGACTCAAGTGTTTCTTCTTATGTGACAATGAATGAGCTTTAATGAGAACTTTCTGACCAATATACAATTTCTTTGCATTTGCTTTACCGTGTAGTTTTCTCCTTTTGTCTGCTGCAGATTTTATATTTTTAAGAGCCAAATCAATTATGTCTTTGTGTCGAAGTTTACGTGTATTCGGGAAAGGTACAAGCTCTCTGATTCTGTTCGGTGGTTCTTCATTCTTCAGTACAAGAATAGGTGGTAAAGCAGTGGAATCATGAGGCATTGCATTCAGCACATTTTGAAATAAGTGTAAATATCTGTCCCAATGCTGACGCTTTCTGTGACAATAAAGTCTGCAAAGCTTATTGATTTCTTTCATAATCCTTTCAGACGGGTTGCAATGTGGTGAGTACAATGAAATAAAAACAGGTTTGATTTTATGATTCCGAAGCGTGCGTGACCAAACAGCAGATCTAAATTGCGGTCCGTTATCTGAAATGACTTTAGCAACGTGGCCAACTTCACGTAAGAAATTTTTAACAAAGGCATTGGATACAGATCGTCCAGTGGCTTTACGTAACGGAGTGAAAGAAACAAATTTTGAAGTAAGTTCAACAGCGACTAGAACGTACGAAAATCCATTGGATGTTCTGACAAGGGGTCCCAAGAGATCAACAGCAGCAAATTCTTTTAATTTAGAAGGAATAATAGGAAACAACGGAGCACGATGTGAGATAGTAGATGGTTTCGCCTTTTGACAAAGTTTACAAATAGACAAGACTCTTCGAATTCGCTTTTCCATATTGTTAAAATAACAAGTCGTTCGAAGAATATGATAACATTTTCGTGGACCAAAATGTGCGTAGCTGAAATGAATGTACCAAATGAGCTTATTAACAAAATCGTCTGGAATGCAAAGTACCCATAGCTTGTCATCAACAGTGCAGCGTTTGAAGAGTATGTTGTTTCTAACCAGGTAATAATGCCGAATCTGAGTGTATGTCTTTTCATGCCATTTAATTTTGATGTCTTTCCAAATCGGATCTTTATCTTGTTCATGAGCAATGTCCTTTAAAGATGTGGTGATGAAGTTTTCAAAGGCGACTTTCTGAATGTAAAGAATACTGAAATTTTTCTCGAGGTTGCCTTCTGTGTTACTTTTCTCAAGCCCAGCCGGTGCGCGTGACAGCGCGTCTGCAACAATGTTCTCCTTGCCGGGAATGTAGACTATTGTAAAGTGGAATTCTTGCAGAAACAATGCCCAACGTTTTAACCTGTCATGATTTAATTTTGAAGACATAAGAAATTGTAATGCACGATGATCACTGTATACTTTTATGTGCTTACCAGAAAGAAAGAAACGGAATTTGTTAAATGCCCAAACGATAGCTAAAGCTTCTAATTCAGTAACGGAATAATTTTTTTCAGATTTTGTTAGCACTCGGCTAGCAAAAGCAATGGTTTTCTGAATGGTAGTGTCATTTTCTATGGCTTCTTGAAATAAATGGGCACCAAGACCGACTTTAGAAGAATCCGTGCTAAGGCAGAAATCTTGTGACAGATCTGGATGAGCTAAGATTGGCGCGTGAAGTAACGCTTCTTTCAAAGAATTGAATTCCAATTGTGCTTGTTCTTCCCAGTTCCAAATAGTATTTTTTCCAGTGAGAGAACAAAGTTTTGGTGTAACAAGAATTTGCATATTCAGAAAACGACGGTAAAAATTTACGAGACCTAGAAAACTGCGGACTTGTCTTTTTGTGGATGGAACTGGAATGGCTCTGATTGCTTCTAACTTTTCAGGATCCGGCTGAATCCCTTCAGAAGAAATAATATGTCCCAAAAACTTCACCTTTGTCCTACCGAATTCAGACTTTTCCAAGTTTCCTGTAATTCCAGATTCTGCAAAAATACGTAACAAACTGTTGAGGATGCGATTATGTTGTTCCCATGAAGCTTCTGCTATCAGAATATCGTCCACATATAAGGTGATGTGACGTTTTAAGAACTCAGGTAATATGGAATTTAACCCACGAATGAATGCTGCCGAAGAAATGTTCAAACCAAAAGGAAGTTTCCGAAACTGATAACAAACGCCGAAACAAAGGAAAGCTGTGTATTTTCTACATTCTGGATGAAGTTCGATCTGATAAAAGCTGGATCTGAGATCAATGGAAGACAACACTTTTACACCATTAAAATTTTGAAGAAGTTCTTCCATCGTCTGCGGCCTGTCTGTTTCAGGAATGATGATAGTATTGATTTGTCTCGAATCTAAAACAAGCCTGATCGATCCATTTTTCTTCTCAACAACATGTAATGGGTTGTTGTATGAGCTTACTGCAGGCTCAATAATGCCCTCATTAAGCATAGATTGTATTTCTGTTCTAACACGGTCCCTATAGTGCGCCGGAATTACGTATGGTCTAACACAAAATTTAGTATGCTCACGAACACGAAATTGGTATTGAAATCCCTTGATTGTTCCTGTTTTGTGAGTAAAAACTGTGGAATGTGCTTGTAAAATCTCAAAAATCTCCTGCCTATCAGTGTCATTACAATTCTCAATTGTTTGAATTTTATTCGGAATTAACTCATTAATTTCAAATATGCCGTCGATGTCATCCCTGTCAGTACTTGCAGAGTGATTGTTAGTGTCTAGTTCCGTAGAAAATTCCGAACTGTTGTCTAACAGAACGTAAAGCCGATTAATTTCCTCATCATGGTTTGAGAGCCAGTCTTCAAATTTCAAAGCTATTGACTTACCTTCTTTCTCTAAACTTATTTCAGCATCGTTAAAGTTTAAGATTGCTTTGAATTCATTCAAAAAGTCTACTCCCAATATAATTTCCGTCGACAATAATGGAACAATAAGAAAGTTCGTAGAGAAGCTGTGGCTTTGACAAAAGAATTCTAAGTTGGTTTGTTGGCATACATCTACACTTTTTCCAAAGATTGCACCTTGTAATTTAATCTTACGTAACGGAAGTGTGGGGCAATCGTTAGATTTGTTGCATTTGCTAAAGGCTGTTTCACTAATTACTGAGATGGGACTGCCAGAGTCAAGTACTGCCGTAAATTTTACGTCATTTACAGTAATGTGAATCACAGGATATGCAATGTTGTTAAGTTTTACGTCGTGTTCCTGGAGTAAGATGTCCCTAATGTCTTCCATTTTTACGTAATTACTAGCTACGGCAGCTGCGTCATCAGTTTCATAAGTACGTTTTGTTGCTGCCAGCGGTGTGAGTCATTGCCTATTGTCTCTTTGTTGGCGCGCGTCGTTATTGGGATTTGGAGACCTAACTTCTACAAATTCACCGTGACGAGAGGGCCCTGCTCTGTTTGAATCCCGCCAGTTCTGATGCAATTCAGGTCTGTCGTTACGATCATATCGTCTGTCGTCATGTCGGTAGATTCCATAGTTTCTTTCTTGTCGGTCACATGGTGGAGAATTTCTCCCTGAATCGTAACTGCGCGCTGGTCCGTTGCGTCTAAAGTTATTCTGTCTCCCTTGATAGTATTTATTTTGGTTCCCATATTGTCTGTTTATCTTATTGTCTCTGTGATAGTCATTACCATGGAGAGGTGATCTTTCCCTGTAGTTATTACTACTTTGCCAACGGTTGTCATACGGGTGGTGTCTGTTTTGGTCACGATTTGTGTTGTGAGAATAGACTTGTTGTGTCAAGTTATTACTTCTTTCATCGCGGAATTGCGACGGATGTGACCTGTAATTGTTGTGTTCCTGGTTTCGCGTTCCGTGATTGTCAGTGTCAATTTCTAATTCTTGTAAGAGTCCCTGAAATGCTTCAATGTCGTCTTTGCAACGTCCTGCCAAAATAATATGTCGTAAATGTTCAGGCAGTTTGATTAAGCAAATGCGGATGAGTTCTGAGGGGCTGTATGGGTTTGAAAGATACTGATTCTTATGCAACATGTCTTCAAAATATTTCATAAGACTGGAAAATTCAGATTGTTCGAAACGTTTCATCATTATGATGCTATGTTTTACTCGGTCTTGTGTGGCTTGAGACCAATATGCTGAGGGGAAGGCATGGTAAAACTCTCCTTCACTGTGGCAATCGTGAATTACCGATCGCATTCTTACAGCTGGTTCATTCTCCAAGTAGCCACACATAAATTCTAATCTGTGTTCTAACGACCAGTTGGGAGGAAAACAATGCGAGAATTGATGGAGCCATGCTTGTGGATGAATGTCGTTGCCAGAATTCTTAAATGTTTTGAATTTACGTGTAGTAATGAACAGCTTATAGTCAAAACATCATGTCGCCGAGTCGCATATCGGTCATTGTTAGGTTGTGTCGGCCGTTCCATCTCAAAATTCGGTGCACATTGCCAATTTCTTTCATAACTTCCGAAATGCCCTGTGTTATTATTTTGTGGCTGTTCCGTATTTCTGTGTCCCTCTTCCCGTATTGGGGCGCGAGTATCCTCTGAAATACGTAATTCTTGTATTACCTGTGTCAGCTGATCTTGTACTTCCCGGATTTCTCTTTTGTACTGTTTATTGATTTGATTTGATTCTGTTTGAATTTTCTAATTTGTTCATACTCTTCTGTGTCAGTGAAGGCTACAGGTCTTGTGTCATTCAGATCATCATCTACCTTTGTAGATAAGTTAGTGACCTGATCCGAAAGTTCGGCTACTTTCTCCGATAGTGAACACATTTCCTCAGTGTGTTTTTCTGAACCAAGTTTCAGAGTGTCCATTTGTGTTGAAATTGAATCTACTGTGTCCTTTAAGTTTTCCTGAGTTTTTGCAAGTTGCGTAACCGAATCGGTAGATGCAACTGAGTCAATTTTAGCCCACAAGGTCTCATGATTTTCATGAACAATGGTTTGCAGTTCTTTTATGGCTGCTTCGTGATTCTGTAATGCATTTTCATGCCGCGAAAAAATAGGTTGAAAATGCTCACAAATTTGTGTTTTTACGTCATTACAGACTTTTTGACATTTCGATTCAATGTTATGTAACTCAGTAGTTAAATCTTCACGTGTTTGTTCAAGTGTTTGTTCCAATGAGTCTAACTTTTTAAGATTTTGTTCCACTGTGTCTAACTTTTGAAGCTTTTGCTGTGTTTGGCTCTGATTTTGTTCCATTGTGTCTAACTTTTGAAGCTTTTGCTGTGTTTGTCTCTGATTTTGTTCCATTGTGTCTAACTGTTGCTGTGTTTGTCTCTGATGTTGTTCCATTGTGTCTAACTTTTTAAGATTTTGTTCCTCTGTGTCTAACTTTTTAAGATTTTGTCCCATTTGTCTCTGATTTTGTTCCATTTGTTGCATTAATTGCAATAATAATGTATTAGTGTCTGGAATCTGTTTTTCTACGCTTTTTGGCAGTGCATTTGCACCGGCAACATTCACATTTTGACAAGCAGAAAATGTGTCTTGACTTATTTGAGAAAACGGTGATGACCCAAAACCTGAATCTACAGTATTTGCGAAATTGTGTCCTGTCATTTCGGATTCCTGAGGCGAGCTGTTGCCGACCGATCGATCGATAATGCTTCCCTGTTCACTACCTGTTTCACTGTCTACACCATTGTTTGCAGCCCGCTCCATTTCCCTATGCACAATTACCAAATTACTACTTTGAACATCAGTTAATTCATTACTCGGTGGCGCTAACACACTGCTTTCATTTTCACTGTCATTTCTCAGTTTACTTTGGAGCCTAGTATTACGTTTTTCACACGCCATTATTGTCACAGTATTTCACACGACAACACAGAAAAACACAATTTGAAGATCAAAAATAAGAGAACACATTAACATAGCACTGAAAATAATATCTAGTTAATTGCAGCTGCGAAATACTTGGTGCAAATCTACATGCATGCCACAACTGTTTTACTGTACAACAATGAAAGACTGCAACTACAAAGGAGATTTTCTCTACAATTACGCGCTAGCAATAAACAATAGCTACACTAATTACACAAACTACAAGAAAAAATCAAAAGATTCCAGTGAGGTATCCTCGGCTAAGGGTCGACATATGAAATGTCCCCTTTGAACAATTCTACATGACTGTGCTTAAACTGACACACAATATTTTGTTAGCGCAACGCAATCTGACTTTCAAAATTCCCTACAAAAGAATGGCCCTGACTAACATTAAACTATACCTTTCACAAATCACTTACCTCACAAAAATCTTCGCTGCTCAAGCTACTGCAATACAGCGAGCGCCACTACTGCCAGCTAAATAAAAGATTCAAACTATGGAAGGCACAAACTACTGATAGCGATAGTTAGCAAATGAAAGATATTAATAGAGAACAAACAATGTATATACCTTGATATCATCATATATAAATATAGCAGTTCATGACAAATTTCAAAACTCCACCATCTCTCTCCCCACATCCACCACTGCTGGCGGCTCACCTCCAACTGCGCAACGCTACGCGCTGTTCACAGCCAGCTGCCTAACACTACAATGGCGAGTATTACAACAATGCAAAGCAGACACAGACTGCCCACAGCACAGCCAGTGATTTTCATACAGAGGTGGCGTTACCAATAAAAAAACCTAAACAGCCTACTTACAAAACCAACGTGAATAGTCGTTTTGTTGTCACTTCCCGCAATGATTTTAGAAATTCTGATGGAATGTTATCTATCCCTTCTGCCTTATTTGACAGTAAGTCCTCCAAAGCTCTTTTAAATTCCGATTCTAATACTGGATCCCCTATCTCTTCTAAATCGACTCCTGTTTCTTCTTCTATCACATCAGACAAATCTTCACCCTCATAGAGGCTTTCAATGTATTCTTTCCACCTATCTGCTCTCTCCTCTGCATTTAACTGTGGAATTCCCGTTGCACTCTTAATGTTACCACCGTTGCTTTTAATGTCACCAAAGGTTGTTTTGACTTTCCTGTATGCTGAGTCTGTCCTTCCGACAATCATATCTTTTTCGATGTCTTCACATTTTTCCTGCAGCCATTTCGTCTTAGCTTCCCTGCACTTCCTATTTATTTCATTCCTCAGCGACTTGTATTTCTGTATTCCTGATTTTCCCGGAACATGTTTGTACTTCCTCCTTTCATCAATCAACTTAAGTATTTCTTCTGTTACCCATGGTTTCTTCGCAGCTACCTTCTTTGTACCTATGTTTTCCTTCCCAACTTCTGTGATGGGCCTTTTTAGAGATGTCCATTCCTCTTCAACTGTACTGCCTACTGCGCTATTCCTTATTGCTGTATCTATAGCGTTAGAGAACTTCAAACGTATTTCGTCATTCCTTAGTACTTCCGTATCCCACTTCTTTGTGTATTGATTCTTCCTGACTAATGTCTTGAACCTCAGCCTACTCTTCATCACTACTATATTGTGATCTGAGTCTATATCTGCTCCTGGGTACGCCTTACAATCCAGTATCTGATTTCGGAATCTCTGTCTGATCATGATGTAATCTAATTGAAATCTTCCCGTATCTCCCGGCCTTTTGCAAGTATACCTCCTCCTCTTGTGATTCTTGAACAGGGTACTCGCTATTACTAGCTGAAACTTACTACAGAACTCAATTAGTCTTTCTCCTCTTTCATTCCTTGTCCCAGTCCCATATTCTCCTGTAACATTTTCTTCTACTCCTTCCCCTACAACTGCATTCCATTCGCCCATGACTATTAGATTTTCGTCCCCCTTTACATACTGCATTACCCTTTCAATATCCTCATACACTTTCTCTATCTGTTCATCTTCAGCTTGCGACGTCGGCATGTATACCTGAACATCGCTGTCGATTCTGATTAGAACAACCCGGCCACTGAACTGTTCACAGTAACACACCCTCTGCCCTACCTTCCTATTCATAACGAATCCTACACCTGTTGTACCATTTTCTGCTGCTGTTGATATTACCCGATACTCATCTGACCAGAAATCCTTGTCTTCCTTCCCCCAAAGGATATCTTGTGGCTTTCTGACGCCATCCAACTTTCTGTGGATGGCGCATTCTGATTCATTATTACTGAATTTACCCACCAAATCGCTGCTCTGTTGTAGGAGCGCTATCCGCCACTTTTTACAGACGGACAAATTACGAGAATTCCAGTGGAAAACTATTTTGTACGGACACACAGCAATGATATAGCACTGACAGTCAAACCATGTACAACTGATCTACAAATCGTGAAATATTGAAATTATCGCCAAAGGTACTTTGTCAACTACACTGCTCTGCTACCGTCAAGGAAAGATTGAATTTTTGGGCTTGAAACAGATCTTCAGCTAGGCTACATTAACACCAACTATTGTAGCACGATACCACGTCGTTGTGATGGTTTTGTATGGTGCAGGAGGATTTGTATCTCCACGAGGTCGATCGGTCTTCCATCGCGGCCAGTGGTCACAAGGCAGCTGCTCCCTGCACACTGTCGTGATCCGCGGTTGGAGCACCCCCCGCCGACAGCAGCCTCTCTCAGAATTGGTGTATAAAAGCTGGGCTGGTTTCTCTCGCACAAAGGTGACTGCTAACGGTCTGGCCTGCTTGCTTCTGTGATTTCTGCGACCATCTCCAGACCCTGGGATTACAAGAACATTTACTTTCTGAGCCCTGTCGATGAGAAATACTTCTTCGAACGCGAAATAATTTACTAATCTCGAAACCGATATCAGCTGCAATATCCTTTTCAACATATGGAGGAGCATATGAAAATTTCTTGAATTTCGTGTATTTATACATGGTTTGCGCGACCGTTCTGGATATCAACCACATAGCTGTATGCTACCAATCGCTTGCACACAATAATTCCGAAAAGAGAGTGAAAATTATGTCTCTATAGAGCTGAAACCCTAGTGTGGTAATTATGCGGGACGTGCTGCAAATTATTGAGTAACTAGAAGCTTATCTCGTATATGATGAACTCGAAAACGGAGGAATTTGGTAGTTCCATTCATATCTTATTAATGATCACTGATGCCAATGATGTAACAGATTCCAGATCATCCTTGCTCTTTACAAAATTAACGAAGGTTTTAATACTCATAATTGTGTTTCACATGTCAAGAGAATGATCAAATGACTCTTGCACCTGTGTTTCACCACCTCGATGCAAACAACACATCACAATCGACGCCCTCTCAACGAAATAAAGATAGGAAATGTGTAGAATGGTGGTACAAAATTGTCCAGCACAGATACTTACCAATTTTCTCAAATATTCACATGAAAATCGGAGTATACTCGCAACCCACATAATCATGAAGCCTGCCCAACAAGTACTGAGTATTAGTTCGCTATTCACCTGCCCAGAGGGCACACTGGTTAGGTCAACTGCACTCTTGTATCCCGCCTCTCCAGTTCGGGAGGGAAAGAAGTGGCTACCGCCTTAAGCCGTGAATGTCCATTCGTTCTGGTCACTGGCTACCTCCGCCTACCATCCAGACGCCATGTAGAGTCGTCCTATGAAACCAGCCACATATTTATGGGGGTAATTCAAATTAAATGTTACGATCGTAGCGAGGATCTGGTGACATTCGACAATGAGCGAAGTATGGGGGATACCTCCTCCTAATGACAGTCTCTGGAAATATTTATTTCGCATGTGAATCCATAACCTTCTTATGGCTGGACATAACTTTCCACGTAAAACCTTTCATGCCATTTATGACTATCGATGTGTTGTTATTGCAGTTTTTCTTGTCAGATCTATACCTCCCTTCTGATCTGACACAGTCCCACCCACATCACTTTCTTTACACATGCCGTAACACTGTCCACAGTAACTTTACACTCCAATACATGAACACTTCAGACAAGTAGTGCAGTTATCGTTTATATGTGTATAGCATCCGAAAAAATTGTGGTATGTTCGCACTCACACCGTCTAGGTGTCTCAATTCTCCTTAGCTCTAGGAAATTATTTGACATTGAAGTCCACGAAATCGATGGAAAAAGCTATTTCGGAACCCTCTTCTAGACAAACGAAGATGTATGCAAATTACTCCATTTTTCTGCCACATCTTGGACACAAAACTGAAGAGTGTTGTGTGTTCTATTCATGGAGTTTGTGCTGCATAGCGTGTAATTTCGCATTTCATGCATGTCAAACACCGCTGCTTTGCGTTTCGTCTATTTGCGCATAAGAGATCTTTATTTCATGCATTTTCCGATCATTGTATAGGTCTGATGCGAACAGAGCACAATTTCCAAGCCTTAATCGGATGTGCACTGTGGGCGCTATACAGCTCCAGAAAGCTATATAGTGCATGTATCCCTTAGAAACTATGTTTTTTCTGCCTTTGGTGCAGCACATAGTAGTTTTTTCATTTTAAAGTGGGATAGAAAACTTGCAGGCGTTGGAAATATATTTCCTGCATTGGAGTATTAATAGTTTCACTCCACGTGACTAATACATATAAATCATACTGCTTTAACCTTATCGCATGCTTAAGTGTAGTACCATGTAGTATTAGGAGTGTGTGTTAATGTTCTACGATCACTGCTCTCTTCCCAGTACCTTCTTGGTATGGAATCCAAACACAACAACAACATTACGGAATTGATAGCACATGTGAATTACGTAAAATGTTTCAAACTCCTTCTGTATTGAGCTCCATCATTCATAAACCATATGCTTCTTCTTACTCTCAATAGTCTGTTATATCACAACAACACTCTCAGATGTGTCAGGCTCACATCTACTATACACCAATAAGGAGTGCTAGCCTTTTTAACACTCATGCATCTAGAGAGATTGTGTATAACACAGAACTAATGGTGAAATGTGGAGGCTGAAGGGGCAGCTGCTATGGATATGATTTGTTAATTGGGGTGGTAATCGTCAAAGGTGTTGGTGGGATCTTTCAAACTCCGAGTTTATCCTACGAATGAGAGAATACTTTGTGACTCCAATCCACATAGAGGCATATAGCAAGTCGTAATAAAATCTGACCGAATTTATAAAGTGTTTCGGCTGAGGAACATAGTTCCAGTACCTGTTCCCTGCTGGTGGGTATTTCCTACACTAAGAAAGAGTATTTGTGTTATGTGATGTAGGCAGTGTAACAGGGTACACAATATGTCACATGTGTATGATCCTCACAAAGTAATGGAAGGGGTAGTTTGGCAGTGATACAGAACCATGCTGCGGTATCATTGGCTGACAGCATCATGAGATCGAAGTGATAATATGTTTTGATTACATGACAACTTGTCCAGAATGGTGGTTTGGACTTTGAGTAATTGTGTAAAATGCATAATTGTGTAAAATGTACTGAGATTATAGAAAACCTGGTAAAATCGCGAAATTGATGGAGAATATATAAAACTGATGAAAATACGACAAAAGTGTGGAGAGATGAGGGTATTTACATGCTTGCCTGGGTGTACGAAAATTATTTCATTCCTCCACCAGTGGGATTGACAACTGATGATGCATACTATTCGTGCTCTATGGGTTTAAGTCCTACATAATATCCCCTTGTTCCACATGTAGTTATGTGTCGTAAGTCATAAAATTAAATGATGCAGTGTCCACAGATTTTGAGGTCTCGGTGACTACCTCCTAGGGCACCTCGGTCCTATATCTAGGTGCAAATGCGCCAGCAATATGAGGAATCAATGCTCTGGGCGTCTTCAGAAATGAGACGCCGAAACATCTTCTGCCCTGTCACTGTGAAAGATGAGATTAAATGTAGAAGTCATCAGCTTGAGACAGCTCTTTGGAAATGCTCCATAATGCTGCAAACTCTTCCAGTTTCCACATGTTGCATTGTTTTCTACATTCGTCAATAAAAAACACTGCCTCTGTCTTTTATTTCAACAATTCTTGTATTGTGGGAGCAGTGTAGTTTACACCATGTGTTGTCCCACTTTCTGTTAGAGCCAATGAATCTTAGCATGTTAATGTTGGTTAACGGAGCGGAGAAAATCCCCGAACCAGATGGGAATCGAACCCAGGGCCACAGGATGGCAATCCGTCGTGCTGATCACTCAGCTATCGGGCCAGACTCTCTACCAGGTGTCTTAAGCGAAGTTTTTATAGTTCGTAATTTTCCTCATAGGATGCTACAAAAATACTGATGAGAGAGAGAGAGAGAGAGAGAGAGAGAGAGGGAGGGAGGGAGATAGACAGACAGACAGACGTGCTATCAACGAAGGCTCAGACACATTACCCTGTTGTATTTCTAGCGTGGCAATCGTACGAATACCATAAAGGAAATATACAGGAGAGTACTCATAGACTGACATTTGATGTCTATGAATTGCAACTGCCAGCCTTCTAACCATGGAACAGTGCTATCGGAGCGTGATGAGATTTCGAAAGAATTAGCAGGGGCCTGTGACTTGGTTGGGGTATCAGTTCTTTCTGCTCTGGCAAATACTGACTATCATGCAAGAACTTTTGTGACATAAATAAAAGATGCAAGGTCTTTTTAATTGTAATTACGCCCTTCATTCCTCGACGAATAACGATGAGGTGGGAGGCTTTTGCTACTGGGAAGCTGTGGTGGACTGCGCGAAACGGCGCGCAGCTGGTGCGAGCGTGGACATAGCATAATTTTTTGGACACTATACACCTTGTAAAGTGGTCATGTCAGTTTGGTTTTTGTGTGTCATCGATGTGCATATCAGAGAGAGAGAGAGAGAGAGCAAGCTACGTTACTATTAGATAAGCTTTGGTGTTGTCGTGGCACAGTCTTTGTTCTGCGCAGTCTGACACATTTGTAGTTGAAGTGTGGTGGGTGATGGACGTGTTGACTTGTGATTGTATCTGTTAGACGAAAAATAATGTAAAGGACAGCGAAGATGAAGAAGATGGATATTCTAGAAACGAAAGAGAATATAAATTTTGGATAGTGTTATGTTTTGAAGAGAAGGAGTTTGAGGTAAGACTGGAGCACTGCTCAGCTAGAAATGATTATTGTCAGCTAGTTAACTTGCTCAGAGCTGAGAGAAAGACCACACCACTTTCCTGTGTCATGCGTCAACATATTAATTGATTAAACTGTTTGATTTTTATAAAAATTCTCTGTTAACATTGTACCCACTTTGTTAAGCATTGTATTGTTCAGACCTTCGTTACGTGTAAAGATCACGTGAATTTTACTCTGTCTTTTTGAGTATATACTTCATTCTAGAATCGTTTTCTTGGCATAACATCACATAGGAAAAGTTACTCTCCAGATCCCACTGTTTGTCATTGTGTATTACCACATACAAACAGTTCGAATATGTTTTATAAATCGAAATCTAGCTTAGCTGCTGCATGCTTGCTGTTTGTTGTTATGCTTTCGAGAAATCTGCAAAAATGTTGTCAAGACTCTAGGTAAGTGGAAATTTTGATTACGGCCAGATAATTTCGCATTTAACATAAAGACAAGTTGCATTCGGTTCAGTTACAGTTCAATTCATAACAGGTTCTGTTTAGTCAAAGTTTAGCATAAGAGTTCAAGTAGGATAATCTTACCAAATTTCCACACAAAAATCGGAGTATACTCGCAACACACACAAGCGCGAAGGTTTTCGGTAATACCTAGACTTTATAGAGTGGGAGGTCAAGTTGGGCTCAATTCAATACGGAAACAAAATGTAGTGGGGAGGTTACAACCTATAAATGATAATAACGCTACTTGGCGGGAATGTTATGCTCTTGCAACGTAATGTTATTGTGATCAATGTTTCGACATATGATCAGACGTGTGTGGGAAGTGATCAGCCTACTATTCCTGTAAAACGTTACGCTTGTCTAGCTGCCAGGGGTAGATACATTTGACGTGGGGAATAGTGATTTCACCGTACCGAGGGCTGTACCCGAACGTAAGGGTTGATGGATTTTTTTCGTAAACAGCTGCTCAGTACGTCATGCAAGGGTCAAAGGGCAGGCAGTACAGCTGTATATCTAAGCAGATACATGTTCTTTGTTGCACTATCGACTGCGATGTTTGATACAATGCACCAACCCATATCGATGATATCTTTCCACCACTTCGTCCGCGGTAGCGATGTTGGTTATCTCAAAGTGCCGGACGTCTGTTCTTTACAACACTTGTTTGAGAGAGTCCTGGTGGAATGCAGCACCTTCCAGAAGTGCTGACTGAAAATAGATCCAGTCTGTTCTCGGATTGAACTGGCTATAAGACTTAAATGTCAAATAATTTCCTAGAGATCAAGAGAATCGAGACACCTAGCTGGTGTGAGTGTGAACATGCCACAATTTTTTTCGGATGCTGCACACATATAAACAATAACTGCACTGCTTGTCTGAAATCCGTATGTGCTGGCGTGTTAAGTTACTGTGGTAAGTGTTACGACATGTGTAAAGAAAATGATGTGGGCGCGACTATATCAGATCATAAAGGAGGAGTAGATCTGACTAGGAAATCTGCAGCATCAACGCATCGAAAGGCACAATCGTGGAAAATTATGGCCAATCGTAAGAAGGATATAGATTTACGTGGGAAATTAATATTTCCAGAGCCACAGTCGTCAGGAGGGGGTAATTACGATACTTTGCTCATTGTCGTATGTCACCAGAGTCTCGCTATGATCGCAAAATTTAATTTTGATTGCACTCATAAATATGTGGCTGGTTTCGTAGGACGACTCTGCATGGCGTCTGGGCGTTTGGTGAAGGTAGTGAGTGACCGGAATGTATGGACATTCATGGCTTAAGGTGCAAGCCACTTCGATCCCTTCTAAACTGGAGAGGCAGGATACACGTTGGTAGTTGACCGTGTTGCCCTCTGGGTGGGTGAACAGCGAATTAATATCCAGTATGCGTTGAGCAGCCTTCGCGCTTGTGTGTGTTGCGAGTATACTCCGATTTTTGTGTGGAAATTTGGTAAGATTCAATGTGTCGAATGTCTGTGCTGGATACTTATTCCAATTCCTTCTCCCCCTTGTAAACTGAGCAGCTGAATGCTTGTACCACAATTCTACCCATTTCATCTCTTTATTTCATTCAGAGAGCATCGATTGTGGTGTGTTGTTTACTTCGAGGTGGTGAAACACAGGTGCAAGAGACACATTTGCTCGCTCTCTTGACGTGAGAAACACAGAATTATGAATATAAAAATCTTAGTTGACTTTTTAAAGTGCAATGATGATCTGGAATCTGTTGTATCATTGACATACCTATTCGTTAAAAAAACTACTAGTTTCTTCTATTTTCGAGTTTTCACGTGAAAATCTTCGCAGACGAAATAAGTTTCTAATAACTGAGTGGTTTGCGGGATGTCCTACATAACGATCTCGCTAAGATGGTTCAAATGTCCAGAAATATAATTTCCAGTCTTTATCTTCGGAATTATAGTGTGCAAGCGATTGGTAACATACTGTTCTACATCTACATCTACATCTATACTCCGCGAGCCACCTTACGGTGTGTGGCGGAGGGTACTTATTGTACCACTATCTGATCCCCCCTTCCCTGTTCCATTCACGAATTGTGCGTGGAAAGAACGACTGCTTGTAAGTCTCCGTATTTGCTCTAATTTCTCGGATCTTTTCGTTGTGATCATTACGCGAGATATATGTGGCGGTAGTAATATGTTGCCCATCTCTTCCCGGAATGTACTCTCTCGTAATTTCGATAATAAACCTCTCCGTATTGCGTAACGCCTTTCTTGAAGTGTCCGCCACTGGAGCTTGTTCAGCATCTCCGTAACGCTCTCGCGCTGACTAAATGTCCCCATGACGAATCGCGCTGCTTTTCGCTGGATCATGTCTATCTCTTCTATTAATCCAACCTGGTAAGGGTCCCATACTGATGAGCAATACTCAAGAATCGGACGAACAAGCGTTTTGTAAGCTACTTCTTTCGTCGATGAGTCACATTTTCTTAGAATTCTTCCTATGAATCTCAACCTGGCGCCTGCTTTTCCCACTATTTGTTTTATGTGATCATTCCACTTCAGATCGCTCCGGATAGTAACTCCTAAGTATTTTACGGTCGTTACCGCTTCCAATGATTTACCACCTATGGCATAATCGTACTGGAATGGATTTCTGCCCCTATGTATGCGCATTATATTACATTTATCTACGTTTAGGGAAAGCTGCCAGCTGTCGCACCATGCATTAATCCTCTGCAGGTCCTCCTGGAGTACGTACGAGTCTTCTGATGTTGCTACTTTCTTGTAGACAACCGTGTCATCTGCAAATAGCCTCACGGAGCTACCGATGTTGTCAACTAAGTCATTTATGTATATTGTAAACAATAAAGGTCCTATCACGCTTCCCTGCGGTACTCCCGAAATTACCTCTACATCTGCAGATTTTGAACCGTTAAGAATGACATGTTGTGTTCTTTCTTCTAGGAAATCCTGAATCCAATCACAAACCTGGTCCGATATTCCGTAAGCTCGTATTTTTTTCACTAAACGTAAGTGCGGAACCGTATCAAATGCCTTCCTGAAGGCATACGGCATCAATCTGCTCGCCAGTGTCTACGGCACTGTGAATTTCTTGGGCAAATAGGGCGAGCTGAGTTTCACATGATCTCTGTTTGCGGAAGCCATGTTGGTTATGATGAAGGAGATTTGTATTATCTAAGAACGTCATAATACGAGAACACAAAACATGTTCCATTATTCTACAACAGATTGACGTAAGCGAAATAGGCCTATAATTATTCGCATCTGATTTATGACCCTTCTTGAAAATGGGAACGACCTGCGCTTTCTTCCAGTCGCTAGGTACTTTACGTTCTTCCAGCGATCTACGATAAATTGCTGATAGAAAGGGGGCAAGTTCTTTAGCATAATCACTGTAGAATCTTAAGGGTATCTCGTCTGGTCCGGATGCTTTTCCGCTACTAAGTGATAGCAGTTGTTTTTCAATTCCGATATCGTTTATTTCAATATTTTCCATTTTGGCGTCCGTGCGACGGCTGAAGTCAGGGACCGTGTTACGATTTTCCGCAGTGAAACAGTTTCGGAACACTGAATTCAGTATTTCTGCCTTTCTTCGGTCGTCCTCTGTTTCGGTTCCATCGTGGTCAACGAGTGACTGAATAGGGGATTTAGATCCGCTTAGCGATTTTACATATGACCAAAACTTTTTAGGGTTCTTGTTTAGATTGTTTGCCAATGTTTTATGTTCGAATTCGTTGAATGCTTCTCTCATTGCTCTCTTTACGCTCTTATTCGCTTCGTTCAGCTTTTCCTTATCAGCTATGATTCGACTACTCTTAAACCTATGATGAAGCTTTCTTTGTTTCCGTAGTACCTTTCGTACATGATTGTTATACCACGGTGGATCTTTCCCCTCGCTTTGGACCTTAGTCGGTACGAACTTATCTAAGGCGTACTGGACGATGTTTCTGAATTTTTTCCATTTTTGTTCCACATCCTCTTCCTCAGAAATGAACGTTTGATGGTGGTCACTCAGATATTCTGCGATTTGTGCCCTATCACTCTTGTTAAGCAAATATATTTTCCTTCCTTTCTTGGCATTTCTTATTACACTTGTAGTCATTGATGCAACCACTGACTTATGATCACTGATACCCTCTTCTACATTCAGGGAGTCGAAAAGTTCCGGTCTATTTGTTGCTATGAGGTCTAAAACGTTAGCTTCACGAGTTGGTTCTCTAACTATCTGCTCGAAGTAATTCTCGGACAAGGCAGTCAGGATAATGTCACAAGAGTCTCTGTCCCTGGCTCCAGTTCTGATTGTGTGACTATCCCATTCTATACCTGGTAGATTGAAGTCTCCCCCTATTACAATAGTATGATCACGAAACTTCTTCACGACGTTCTGCAGGTTCTCTCTGAGGCGCTCAACTACTACGGTTGCTGATGCAGGTGGTCTATAGAAGCATCCGACTATCATATCTGACCCACCTTTGATACTTAACTTAACCCAGATTATTTCACATTCGCATTCGCTAATAACTTCACTGGATATTATTGAATTCTTTACTGCTATAAATACTCCTCCACCATTGGCGTTTATCCTATCCTTGCGGTATATATTCCATTCTTTGTCTAGGATTTCGTTACTGTTCACTTCCGGTTTTAACCAACTTTCCGTTCCTAATACTATATGCGCACTATTTCCTTCAACAAGAGATACTAATTCAGGAACCTTGCCCTGGATACTCCTGCAGTTTACCAATATTACGTTAACTTTTCCTGTTTTTGGTCTCTGAGGACGGACATTCTTTATCAACGATGATAATGTCCTCTCTGGTAAGCCGTCAGGTATTTTATCGTTTCGCCCAAGGGGCGGTCCCTCTAACCTAAAAAACCCCCGTGTGCACGCCACACGTACTCTGCTACCCTAGTAGCTGCTTTCGGTGTGTAGTGCACGCCTGACCTGTCTAGGGGGGCCCTACAGTTCTCCACCCAATAACGGAGGTCGATGAATTTGCAACCATTATAGTCGCAGAGTCGTCTGAGCCTCTGGTTTAGACCCTCCACACGGCTCCAAACCAGAGGACCGCGATCGACTCTGGGCACTATGCTGCAGATATTAAGCTCAGCTTGCACTCCGCGTGCGATGCTGGTTGTCTTCACCAAATCAGCCAGCCGCCGGAAGGAACCAAGGATGGCCTCAGAACCCAAGCGGCAGGCGTCATTCGTTCCGACATGTGCTACTATCTGCAGCCGGTCACACCCAGTGCGTTCAATAGCTGCCGGAAGGGCCTCCTCCACATTACGGACGAGACCCCCCGGCAAGCACACCGAGTGCACACTGGCATTCTTCCCCGACCTACCCGCTATTTTCCTGAGGGGCTCCATAACCCGCCTAACGTTGGAGCTCCCTATAACTAATAGGCCCGCCCTCTGTGACTGTCGGGACCTTGCCGGAGAATCGGCCACTGGCCCAACAGGCGAGGCACCCTGTGGTGGCTCGGAAACGATGTCATCACCACTAGGAAGCACCCCGTACCTGTTGGAAAGGGGTAAGGCAGCTGCCACGCGGCCAGATCCCACCTTCGCCTTTCGGCCAGGCACGCGCGAGCCCACCACTGTCCGCCATTCACCCTGGAGTGATGGCTGACCGGTAACATGCTCACTGCCGGAAGACGCAGCGACATCAGGGGTTCCATGTGATTCCAAGGCCACCGAAGTAGGCATAGGTCTCACCACAGTTGCCCCAACGCCACTACGAGCCGACGCCTGCGCCTCGAGCTCGATGAGCCTAACAGACTGTTATGTGGTTGATATGGAGAACAGTCGTGTAAATGGTATGGTATTCTGGCAAACCACCCTGGAGTGATGGCTGACCGGTAACATGCTCACTGCCGGAAGACGCAGCGACATCAGGGGTTCCATGTGATTCCAAGGCCACCGAAGTAGGCATAGGTCTCACCACAGTTGCCCCAATGCCACTACGAGCCGACGCCTGCGCCTCGAGCTCGATGAGCCTAACAGACTGTTATGTGGTTGATATGGAGAACAGTCGTGTAAATGGTATGGTATTCTGGCAAACCACGTGAAATACATTAAATTCTGGAAATTTTCAAAGGCTACTCGGTGATTTCAGCATAAAAGTGTCACAAATGTGTATCTATGCGAGTCTGGTGTCGTTAGCTATACGCTAGATACAGAAATGATGGTTTGTCTGGTAAAGGATAGGAAGAGTTGTTACTATAACGGTGTGGTATGGTGGTGCAATATTTTGTGGTGATATAGTCCAGATGGAGCTCAGTTTCACGCCAGAAAATTCAAGCTTTCCTCGGCAGTAGCAGAGTGGTGTAATTAACTGCCTTTGTTGATAGTTTCCGTATTTCATGATCTGTAGATCACTGATACAGGGTTTAATTGTGCTTGCAATAACGCTGCTGTACGAAAGAGTTTTCCGTTGAAATTCTCCTAATTTGTGCATCAGTAGAAAGTGGAGGACGGTGCTCTCACACCAGCAGCAGGAATTTGGTGGGTAAATTCAGTAAGCACCAATTAGAATGCTCCATTCGCAAGAAGTTCCATGACGTAGAGGAGTCACCAGACATCCTTTGTGGGAGCGTAGGAGCCTCTACAGAGTGATTCGAACAAGACAGGCGCAGAACAAGGTATCTATGGATTGTGCCGAGATGTCAGGGAGCCACATGATGTCTTCAATGTTCGAGTGTTCAGAGACAGGTCCAGACATTCCAGCTTCCTCTGATTCGGACAAGTGGGATGATGTCCTCCATCTGCCACTGTAGCTTCAGAGCTTGCCAGACCAGCAACTGTAGGACATCGAAAATTCACAGATAATTTCAACTATTTTTCTCGTCTATATGACAGTGATTCGAATTCTAGGAGAATCTTTTAGATATCCGATCTGTTGTGTGTCCGTGTTTGTTTCACGATCTGTTGTGGGTTTCGAAAAAGTCATGAACTTTTAGAT
This sequence comes from Schistocerca serialis cubense, assembly GCF_023864345.2. NCBI lineage: Eukaryota > Metazoa > Arthropoda > Insecta > Orthoptera > Acrididae > Schistocerca > Schistocerca serialis. The sequence goes on from NC_064641.1 coordinate 346,841,639, forward strand.
GTGCAGTTGTTCTGATTTTCCCGTCTGTGCTTAGACACCAGTGTGGGTTTCTCATTGTAGAATCGTGCTTTGAAAAATGAGGAAAATAAAAAGTAAATGCCTTAACATATCTGACGCCAGCAGCAAATATAAACTAAATCCATTGAGAGTTTCAGAAATGTGTTGAAAACCACAGTAGCTGTAGGACATTGAAATTTTTCCTCTCTGGCAGGCTTTCAGACAAGCAGCTGAAACTCTAAAAATGGGAGCGACCTACTTAGAGTTACAGAGATACATATTTATTTAGAGTCATAGTTGAAGGAAGCGCTCTGTGTAGAATTAGTATTTATTTAGAGTTCGTCTGCTACTAGTATGGAGTGGTACTATGAATTTTTTTCCAGCAGGGTAACACCAGCTGTGTGTGACGTCTTCAATTTTGAGGCACTTGTATTGCACTCTGCATATGGATATGTAATTAGGACCAATATTTATGATTAATTATGTAATTAGGACTGATATTTACATAAGTTTTCTACCAAAAATAAATGAAATACACTAACTTAACCTTCCTCTCTTGCAGCTGGATGGAGACTGATCGTTTCCCGCCGTTTCCAGAGGGGGGTGGTGTTGGGGGCTGAGTGTCATCTTAGGAGTGGGGGATAAGGATGGGGGGGGGCTATTTTGGTGGAGGTAGTCCAATTGCCCTATTTTCCTACCAAAATTTTGAATTTTCCCCCCCAAAATTTGAATCCCCCCAATTTTTTCCTGGGTGCCCGATGTAGTGTTGAGGAGAGGGGCTGGGCAGGATTTCCGAGAACAGTGGCGGCGGAAGTGGACACGTGCCGCCTGGGAAAAACCCACGACATCGTCAGGGAGGAGGAATTAATTGATCAATTAATTAATTTGACTTCACCTGGATGTCAAAAGTTCGCCAGGAACCCCATGTACCACTACTAACGAGATGTTTGAATTTCTCGGAAAAACAGATATGAGCTGTAGGGGAAGGCGAGTGATATACAGTACATATAAGAACCAAAAGGGAGCAGTAAGAGTGGAAAGATGAGTAGTAGTAAAGAGATTAGTGCTTAACTGGGGACCACAGGGTAGACAGACTGAAGAACTCGTGCTAATTTGGAAGTAAAATAACAGATGACAGACAATGCAAGGAGGACATGAAAAGCAGACTAGTACTGGCAAAAAGGGAATTCCTGAGCAAAAGATGTCTAGTAGTATCTGAGACCTAGTACTTAGGGAATGGCAGGATTTGGTGCCAATGGGGCTGTATTCAGTTACTATTGGTTGCTCAGTTTTTTTTTTTTAATCACATACACTTTATTTGGAAACAATTGCGAATAAAGTTGCCAATAAGGAACAATTATTCAATTTGACTGTTAAGACACAATGTTTAATTAAAAAAAATCTTAAGCAAGTTGCACTCACGGCTGGAGGCCTTATAGAACAGAAATTCAAATTATTTGTCGGCTGAAGGCCCCAATAGTAATAACTCAAAAAACGATTTGACGGCTTAAAGCCTGGATTGGAAATTTTTGAGAAGCAATTAAACTTCTTCGAGATATATCCAAAAAAACAATTATCAACATTTCAGTGTTAAGATATTTTGTCTAATTAAAATTTCTTAAGACAAGTTACACTGACAGCTGAAGGCCTTATTAACAAGAAATTCAAACTCTTTGTCTGCTGAAGGCCCAAACATTAGTAATTCAAAATTAAAATACTTTTTAAAAGAAAACGATCATCGAAATCTGACCAAATCAAGAGAGAAGTGGCCTCAGACAGTGCTCCAAGGACCGACCTGGGAAAGTCGCTCTACTTTGTAAACAATGAGACAGGCAGCCAAGAGTTGCATTCACTTAACCGGATGGTAACTCAAAACTAGCGACAGTTTAAACGCAGGCCAACACTCTTGCAAAATCTACCTAACGTCTGATAACCAATACAACGGTGGAATAACCCAGGCAAGGCGGAACCGGCGGACAGCACTGCGTCTTCAGAATCTGATGTTTAGAACATCCAGAAGCGGAAGGAACCACTATGACCAAGGCAGTCAAAAAGAAAAAAAATATCCGAACCACAGTGAAGGTGGCTGTCGAACTAACACGCCTTACCGGATAGCAGCGGCAAGGCGAGGAAAGGTACACTGCCGCGAAAATATGCTAACCTCCAGGGCAGGTAACTTTGGCGCTAGCGGCCACTAGGCTGGTTGAACTTCACCAATAATAACACAAGGAATTCAATGATTAATAATAAGAAGTGGAGGACAGCTAATTAATTTCGTCAACTCCAAACACTCCACTCGTTGCTCTTTGTCTCAGCGACTCTGTGAGCAGCAATGCGTGAACAAATGGCATGATATCGAAATAGTGGAGGTTAATATTCACTCAACTCAAACGTCCTGGGTCCGGTGGACAACGAGGTTGTGGCCCTCGCAACTACAGCCCCTCGATCCAGCAGTGCCTGCGTGTCGCCAGTGGTCCCGGCATGTCCTCGAGCTGCCGGACCTCACTGCTGCTCTGTCCCAACTGAACTCCCTGATACACTCCGACCTGGAAAACCTTGACATCCTTCCAAAGATAGTACCACCGTACTAGGTATCGATAACCGCTGCTGCTGCCACTTGCGGACAGAGAATGCTAGCAAATGTAGTGGTGCCAGTAAACACAAGAAGGAAACGAGATGCCACTATCCCTATTACGCAATGCCAACCTACCAATGACACTAATGCGAGCCACAACACGACTCAGTATCAAATATTTACCTTAATTTGAAGAAGAAATTTTTCAGAATGTGCGTCTGGAGCACTAAATTGGAAGTCAATCGCGACCTGCCGGAAAGCTGGAATTGAAGCGTTTGAGATGTGGTGCTAGTGAAGAATATTAAAAATTAGGTAGACTGATAAGAAATGAAGAGGTTCTCCGCAGAAGCGACCAGGAGCTAACACGTGGAAAACATTGAGAAGAGGATGAGGTACACAATGTGTTAAAACACCAGACAATAATTTCCATCATGCTAGTGGGAGTGTAGAGGGTAAAAACTGTCGGGCAAGATAGAAATGAGAATATCACGAAGAAATAATTGATGTTGTTGGGTGCATGTGCTACTATGACATGGAAAGGCTGGCAAAAGAGAGGAAACTAATCAGAAGACTGACGAAAAAAAATCGATGATAAAGAATGCTTTCCGAATTAAATGTGACATCAATGCTGCACACTATCACATGCACGATTCCTATTGCTGTAATGGTAAAACATGTTTTGATAAAAAATTAGATTGTTGTTCTCAATAATAGCGCTGCCTACTTAGCATTTTCTACATTTGTCATGTCTCTAGATTATTTATGTTATTCAATTCTCTACATTATCTCTATAGTTTGTTATTATTATTATTATTATTATTATTATTATTGTGTGTGCTTCATATTAGTGCGTATGTTATAAAGGCCATATTTTTAGATCATTTAGTTTTCCTAAAAATGTGCTCTGTACCCACTACAGTGTCTAAGGTACTAGGTGGTTATAGTTAGTCGAGCTACTCACGGAGGTGCAGTGAGCTGCAGCTATCATATGGCTGCGAAACTTGACGGATGTGGTATGCATTAATGCGGAATCGGTTTATGCTAAAAAAAATAGTTCCAATTTTGGCCACCAGGTGCAAATCTGGCGCTGTATAGCATCTCGACGACGCCTCCTGTGCTCGTATAAAAAAAACTGCTCGTATAAAAAAAAGTGGCAATTAATAATAAAATCAACATTACGTCTTTCTCACTTGTTTGACACTTTCTGCTCACACCCTATTCCTAATCTATTACATTCGCAAACATTTCTCTATCTCTTTCATGCATTCACAGCATCAGGTTCGCACCTGATGGCCAAAATTGGAACTGATATTTTTTCAGCGTAAATTGGTTCTGCATTAACATATAAGAATACCTACCAATTTTCACTTCCATGCGATAATTACAGCCCACAATGCAGCTCTATGAGTAGCTGCACATAAATTAATAATGATAGGTACCTTTTCCAATTCGTGATATTAATTACTAGTAATTCTTCTATTATAGGTTATGAAATGTCTTTTAATCTATTTTATTTTTCACTGAAGTTCGTATGTATTGAGTGGAAGAACCTTGCGTGCACGCTGTCTTGTGCAGACATCATTTCGGATGCAAACTCTTTTCTCTCGTTTGCAGGCCTCTTCCACAGAGCCATTTCCCAGAGCGGCGTGGCAACAGCGCTCTGGGCGGCCCCGGAGCCTGGAGCGCTGGAGAAGGCGCGCAAGGTGGCGGCCTTGGTCGGCTGTCCCGCGGAGCCGAATGCAGCGCTGATCGACTGCCTCAGGACCGTCGACGACTACACGCTCATCGCCACCGAGTGGAGCTTCTTTGTTAGTAGCTCTGTTGCTATTCTGCTTCCAAAGGTGTCGCGCAGAAGTCTTTGTTCACTCTGTTCCAACTTAAAGTGGAACAGCTCTTTTCGTACCAGATCAGACGAATGTAGATCAATAAAACATTGCCATTAGACCTATTTCTTGCAAATATGGAAAGAGCGACCCACTCAACATTTTCACCTAAAGTGTCTTGCCATACGCTACCGAAAATTTGTTTTCCATTTGACAATTTCTCGTAGGCGGTCGGTAAAATAATAACTTACATGTTCTGTAACTATCTTACCATCAACACTAAGAGTTTTTCTATGTGTAATTACACAAACTTTGGCAGCGGAATAACCGTTCTTCAAGAGACAAGATCAGTTACATAACTATTTCGCAGGAACGATAAGAAACTGAAGAGTAAATAAGTGTTTTGAATACACATTCCAGTCACATCAATGTGACTGCCTATCAAAAGCCTGAATAACCACTTTTGACTGGCGGACGAGCAGGAAGAGAGCTGAAGCCATATCGATTCTGCTGCTGTGGCCACCTGCGTTTTGTTTCAAGGTTGGGGATCCATGACGTGAACAGCCGGTCAAGGGGGTCGTAGAAATTCTTGATGGGGTTTAAACCCGGGAGGGGGGGGGGGTTGGCGGCCAGGGGAGTAGGGTAAACTGATCCTAGTGCTCTTCGAGCCATGCACGTGCACTGCGAGATGTGTGACACATTGCATTGTTCTGCTGGAATGTGCCATCATGCTGCCGAAAAACAAGCTGCGTGTTGGGATGGACATGGGCCCCAGTATAGATACATACTGGTGTTGCTGTACTGTGCCTTCCAGGATAACGAGATCACCGTAACGGCCCTGTCTTCGGCCTACTTCCTTCCAACAATGTTGCAGGGCCGTTCACGCCAAAGTCCATCGGTCCGACGGAGCGTAAAACGTGATTCATCAGAAAGGCCACCTGTTGCCACTCAATGGATGTCCAATTACAGTACTGGCGTGCAAATTCCAGCCTTTGTCGTGGGCGAATAGCAGTCACCATGGATGAATGCATCAGGCGTCTCCTATCGAAGTCCACATGCAGCAACGGTCGCTGAACTGTCATTGAGCAGGTAGTGATCGTAGCCTCATGGTTCATGTGGCCAGTCAGTTGCTCAACCGTTGCAAGTCTGTTCTCCCTTACACATCAGCTGTCGTTCACCACTGTTGTCCATGGACCGTGGTGGACCACAGTTGGTTTTGGATAGCGCCATTCTGCCATGCACGGTACACTTAAGCCATGGCGCCACATGAACCATTTACAAATTTAGCCATTTCGGAAATACCTTCTCCACCATGTTTTCAAGAGTTGTTCAGCGGTGAAAGAAAACAGGGTAACACAACGGTGTTGCACTACCTAATTTCTTTTTGTGTGACCGTATGAAAAGTCGTGTGTACAATACACTAGTCGAGAGAAGGGGATCTACTGACATGTGTCTGGCTTTCCCTGGCGTTGTTCTAAAGTGGCAGATGTCATACCTGACGGATGATAAGGCACGTCACTTAGAAAAATTGTTGTGATATGTACAGGCAAATAAAACTACTTCAGAAATAGATTTTGTCATTGCCAGCACATAAAGGGTAAATATTAAATTTTCTCGTTTTGATTTATTGCTCTAGACTGAGTCGTCCCCATACTTATGTTACACTGATACATCTGATTTCTCAGTCACCCTGACAGTTTATATGATCTTCATGGTACGCCTTATAGAAACATGCTTATCTCTTTAGTATATCATCAGTTGCCGAAAACATTATTGAAATGTTATTGTGTGCGCCGTACTTCATCTATGTATGTCTTTCAGTGGCTTTTCAAGCAGAATTAAGAATTCATTCTATTGCTATCGTACGTTTATCTCACTCATACAAGAGCTACCATACGCTACTCATTATGATAAGTTTAATTGTAGTGCTTTAAATATATTTTACTTATTGATAACAGAAGTGAATCTCATATAATACTGAGACCCATCACACGGTCTCGTGTTCAGTAACAATTTTTATTAAACTGAACATGTGTTTCAATTACAAAATAAAGGAAGTCAAATATTTAATTATTCCACTTACTTTTACAGTCCAAAGAACACGTGGCATGGGTACTCGGTTGCTGTGCTGAAGTTCTGATTATGGTCCATTTCAATTCCAGGAGTGGTTCATCACCCCTCCAATACCATTCCGAGCAGTTATAGAAGGCGAGGGGGAAGATTCATTCTTGCCCAAACATCCGGCAGACCTGGAGCCTCACACAAACGTACCCTGGCTAACTGGAGTCACTATAGACGAAGGGTACTTCATTTCAGGACGTAAGGCCTCTTTACTATATCATATTATAGTAGCAATGGGTCCGATGACCGGCAAAATGGTGAAATACGTCCAGCATATGTAAACTGTTGTGCTATTGTGTATCATGCTTGTAAGATGCAACAAGCAACTGTGAGCAGTATGTACATGGACATAGTCTGTTGGACAAGGTGCTTTATGTTTTTAAATATTTTAGCGATGACAAACCTTTTATAATGTACTATTTTTATCCGCTTGACATCTTGTGCGTGAGGTCAGCCTAAAATGAACATGTTTTACAAACAAAATATTTTAAAACCTGAAGATGACAGCATAGTCTGTTGACACCGGTTGTCTTCAATAAAAAAATATATTTTATACAATCTTGGCTATTAAACGGTTTTTGTGATAATAAACTCATTATTGTGTTACATCGTCCGTATGTCACTTAAATCTAGCTTTTACATAAATATTAAAAATAGCTTTTGCTTGGGTTTACAGTGTTGTGTCACATTTTAAAGGGATTCCACTCCACATTACTTCACAGCACATTTTACTGCCCTTCTCAGTTGTTTCTATATACTTGAAGATGTGATTCGTCTACTGCAAGTAAATGGAAAGCTACTTGTATTGTGCCATGCGCGTAGCGCTTCTTGTTATTTGTGAAGCATCTACAATGGAAATTTATGATCTTATTAATGCAAAGATGGAGACGTACTTAGTTAGTCTGCGTAACCAGAACGTCCCATTTTAGACGTTTCTCGAGCACAGTTCGCTTCAACAGCTTACTTTCACCGTTAACAGTATTTCGGTGAAGAGTGAATGATGAATGTGAGGTGTGAAGTCGAAATCGGACACTCTAGTTAACCAGATCAACTATCGTAGTGCAACTTGAGGACGGCACATATGCACTAATAAAATCACTTTTTTTGGGGGGGGGGGGGAGGGGGCGAGGAACCTTCCTCTCCCTTCTCCCCTCACAGCTCTTCCTTGCGCCCTCCAAAGATGCCTTCATCGGCGAATTTCACTGCTTTAGTTAAGCTGAAACTAAATGTCATGTACCGACGAAGGGTGATACATGATATTCTCCCCTTTACAGCAATAAAAAACGAAATCAAGAAATAAATGACGTGAAATGAATCTGTAAATGTTCCTCAGAGTCCATCTGCAATGAAAAAGGTTCCTTGTGGTGAATTGGGCCTTCGTGATATATAGCAAAACAGAAAGTATAAAATTTGGCTCATAAATAAATACAAACGAATGTTTTGACGTACCGTTCTTCTTAAAACCAAATAAAGAACGAAGGAAAAAACACAATTAGCAAAGGATGGACGAATTGACAGTCCGTCATAAGAACTTAAAGCCTTCGGCCTTACTTAGTTGGCAGAAACAAAATAAAATATTCACTGGATACTGTATAAAACTAACAATCATTCTCGAAGTACTTCATCGCTAACCTTTTTTTTTTACCAATTATTCGGCTTCTAAATGTAAAACACCTGAAGAAGATATTTAAAACAAATTAGCTTAACCTGGCAGCAGACATCCTCGCTGACACTAGCCGCCAGAGGTTACATCCTGTGTTAAAATACAATACACCTTAAATAAAGGGAATACAAGTTTCTTCCAGCTGTTCTATAGGTCCAGTCTTAGGCAATGTCATTCGGTAGACAAGCCGCCTATCCCCAGTACACAAGGAGGCAGGTATTGGAATGTGCACCACACCAAGCAAGTCCAGACCACTCTTGAGACAAGGTTGCCTATGGCTGTTTTTCTGTTAGTGCTCTTCTAACAAAGTGTTACAGAACCAAAAAATCTCACCATATGCAGCCTAGAAGGTATATAAGGATTTCGGGCAGCCTATTAAACCAAGAAATCACTTTAAATGAAGAGAAAAGACAACAAAAAAGAAAAGGTAGAACGAATGAATTATAATTCCATATCACCACGTTTTTTTCCAATTATATATTCAGGTTATTCGCAAAGATGTCGCTTTATTTATTCCGTGTTTGTTCGTCACCGTGTTCATTACAAAATGGCTCTGAGCAGTATGGGACTCAACTTCTGAGGTCATTAGTCCCCTAGAACTTAGAACTAATTAAACCTAAGTAACCTAAGGACATCACAAACATCCATGCCCGAGGCAGGATTCGAACCTGCGACCGTAGCGGTCTTGCGGTTCCAGACTGCAGCGCCTTTAACCGCACGGCCACTTCGGCCGGCTGTTCATTACACAAATACTCCAGGAAATCCAATTTATCAGACAATTTCAGGGAGAATATTGCGTGAATTGTGTTTCCAGTAATCTAGGTCGTAACATTTTTCTTTGTTTTGGAATAGGGGTTCCATTGTGGTATGAAGTCGTCTGACACCGTGATGTGATTCATAGTGACTCTGTTTATCAATCGCAGCATGTTTCTTGCAGTGTCTCAGATGATACGAAATTTGCGGCCACAAAGCGATTCTCGATTTGTCCTCTTCCACTCACATGTCGCAGTCACTTGATCGGATTAGGTGAATTGACTAGAGTTTGGAGTTTGTTGGAATAGTGCGATTGACGACCTTGTACCACGTTGCGCCGGCACTCCCAGACAAAACCTTGGAGGCTAGGTTTTGCCGCACAGTGTTCCACTTGTTCAAAAATGGTTCAAATGGCTCTGAGCACTATGGGACTTAACATCTATGGTCATCAGTCCCCTAGAACTTAGAACTACTTAACCCTAACTAACCTAAGGACAACACACAACACCAAGTCATCACGAGGCAGAGAAAATCCCTGACCCCGCCGGGAATCGAACCCGGGACCCCGGGCGTGGGAAGCGAGAACGCTACCGCACGACCACGAGCTGCGGACTGTTCCACTTGTGCTGTGGCTGACAAACTCCCATTTATTCTGGATGGGAATCCACGAAGTGCTGTGGCGATGTCACCAATTCTTGTTGCCTCTCAGGTCACTTTGTAGAAGGTAGCTGGTGTCGAGGTAAAAGCGACGAACGAAGTTCGGCGCATAGGGGATGCCGGTGATTTGGACTGGGGCATCCAGTGAATATGGCCTGAATTTATGAAATAATGGTGCAATCACGGCTTTGGTGAATTTGATGAAAAGAGCCTCATATTTGGCTTGAAAGGCTATTAACCCCAGTCCACCACCTTCAAGACTCAGTGTGCAGTTTGGCATAGAGACCTTGGCAGAACTTGAGCCAGATACCAGGCCTAGGATGCAGGTGTTAACGATCTCCATCCTTTCGTGAAGTTCCAAGGAACGGACCGAATGTCTTCTGGCTTATGCTGTGATTTTATGCAGAGTGCCAGTTGAGCGCCTCCATTCTCTGCCAGGTTATCCATCATGACGACTCCGAGGATTTTTTGCTGTGTCCGGACACAGAACCAGTTCGACATGCGACGTGTGAGGGGAAGTACGCTAACACTGTCTTTGGAGGATTGACAGTCACATCTGTTGCCTCCTCAAACTGGCGAGTACAGTGTATCGGCTGTCCACGTCTGCTTATAGGTCATCAGCATAAGCCCTGCATATCAGCTGGACTTTGCCTATTGTGATCCCTTGGCATTCGTGGGATATTTGTCGGAGGTGTGCATCTAATGCTATGGCGTACAAAGTCATCGACAGTGGGCATTCCTGCCGTACTGACCTAGTGATTACTCAGGCAGCCATTGATGATGACCCTCGAAGTGGCGTTCCCAAGCATGTTGTGAATGACAGTCGTAAACGTAGTCCCAAATCCCGATCTGGGTATTACCTCCTTCATATAAGCGTGACTAATTCTGTCAAACGAATTTCGAAAGTCTGTAGCTAAAATGACTGCGTCTCATCCTTCCACTTTTGACTTACGCGATACAGTCTCAGCAGCGTCGAATAAATTTCTGTTCTCTACTGCAAGTTTTTGGCGTTGGCTGGCAACCTTTGACATTACCTGCTTCTTTCTACTGGCGACACACCTTACACATTATTTTGTAGTCACTGTTGAGCAAAGTGATTGGTCGTAGACTTCGATGTTAGTTGTCGCGTTTGACTTTGGTATGAGCTTAATACAGCCTTCCGCAAATGCTGGTGGTATTTCGATCCAGTTCTGGATTTCATTTGGCAATACTGATAAGTTTGTCACTTAGGCTGTTAAAATATTTAGTATCAGTCCTGGAGATTTCCCCTGGGACTCCCTTTGATGGCATCCTTCAAATCGTCGAGAGTAAAAACTCATTGATTTGTAAACGGTCAGCCCTCGTTTTACGGAACATTTGCCAACGCTTCGGAAGCTACGTCGGTGTCGCGAAAAAATACGAGTAGATTTCTCTCCTTATCTTCTTCATTTGATGGGTTTTCAATCGCCCTGCTTCCTCCAGTCTTTTATGTACGAGGGTGGTTTGAAAAGTTCTAGGAATCACCACGAGAGGTCAGCGCTAACGTAAGTAGTTGTTCACTTGATATTTATTCGACCGTTGCCTGTAAACACGTGGCACGTCAGTGCTCTTGGAATCGAGCTGTGGCGGTGACGTGGTTCTGTTGTTGTTCCCGCGTAGTGATTTGCGAAAAAAAAATCGAGATTCGAGCAGTAAGTACTTTGTAAAGAAAGGTATGAAAGCAACAGGCATTCACGCCGATTTCCAGAATACACTGGGGGTCTCTGCTGCTTCATATTCAACTGTTGCCAAGTGGACAAATGAATTTCAATTTGGTCGTGAGAGGTTAGATGATGATCCGCGCAGTGGTCGGCCAAGATGTGTCACTACTCCAGAAATCATTGCAAAAGTGCACAAAATGGTCATGGAGGATCGGCGATTGAAAATGTGTGAAATTGCTCAGGATTGCCACATGTCATCTTAAAGGGAATATCGCATTTCAACTGAAGAATTAGAAATGAAAAAAAAAAAAAATTATCTGCAACATAGATGCAACGAGTCTTGACGCTGGATCTAAAAAGCACGAGAATGGACATATCGGAACAATGTTTGGCCCGTTTTAGGAAAAACGAACAAGATTTTTTTAGGGCCAGTTTGTGACCATAGATGAAACTTGGGTGCTCTACTATACCCCAGAGATCCGCATCCAAAGAAAGCAAAGACAATTCCTTTGGCAGGAAAGGTCGTGGCATCAGTATTCTGGGATACAAGGGGGATTCTGTTTATAGATTATCTCCCAACTGTGCAAACAATCACTGGAGAATACTATGCCAACCTCCTGGACAAATTGCAACAAAAGATACGCGAAGAAAGGCCAGGTTTAGCAAGGAAGAAAGTCATCTTCCATCAAGACAATGCACGCCTGCACACATGTGCCGTCGCCGCGGCAAAATTAGACGAACTAAGGTATGAATTGTCACACCCTCCTTATTCACCTCATACAGCTCCGTTGGACTTCCATCTCTTCCCAAAACTAAACATTTTTGTTGGTGGATGAAGTTTCTCTTCAAACGGAGAACTGATAACCGGAGTTGACAACTACTTTGCAGGCCTAGAGGAAATTGATTTTCGAGATGGGATCAAGGCACTGGAACATCTTTGGACGAAGTGTATTAAGATACAAGGAGACAACACTGAAAAATAAGAATAGTTTCAGTGATGTAAATACTTTTTTCCTAATCCATTCCTAGAACTTTTCAAACCATCCTCGTATAAATTTTTACGACTCCTGCGTGCCCTTTGTAGATGATATACGGAGAGCGACTCCCTCCGTACAGCACCGACGGGTTGGCTCCTTGTGACTGTACCCTCACTGCGGGAGCTCATGTCGTTTAAAAGTCGAGCTTTAAATCTCTTAAAGATCGGAAGTAGATCCGGTTGTCCCGTAACCTGCTGTGCTAGATCTTGTAAACAGTTCCGACAAAACCGCGCCGTTGTCCTGCGCCAGTGAGCTTTCTGACGACTGTAGTTGATCTGAAACATGCGGAAGGCAGCTTGACTGTTGTGACCCACCATTCAAGTTAACTCCTGGTAGTGTGCCGCTCCTGGAGTAATTTTTACCGCAAGAAAAGGACATCGTCCAAAAGACTACCGTTGAGCTTCCAGGTGCTTTTGCGACATGGGGATCGCTCACGAGGGGAAGTCATTTCGCAGAAGTAACTGCAATGATCTCAGATGACGGGCCTTCTTACCGCTCTATCGCTAGAACGGGCGTCGACGTTGACAGAGATAATGTGGTTTATTGTGCAAGCAATCGCGTAACCATTCGGTTGGAGTTCAACACCTTTGACATCAATACCTGGCATAATTAAAATAGCAGTGCCTGTCTCCGTTCCTTGGTCTACATTTGCAATAATAATAAAATCGGTGACAAAATCAAGGCCAACGTTTCATTTCTGTGAGGAATCCTATGCGACACTTACGATACACTAAAAAGTTATTCAGTGCGAATGCCTTATAGTCACTTCGCATTTTATTAGCATTTGCAGTACAAATATTAAAACAACAGTTGCCAGGCGCAATAGTTCGTTAAAAGAACATGGCTTCGTCCCCTTCTACACCGTCCACCCACTTCGCGCGTAGTGTTTCTACGGCTACCTCAGTGTGCGGCGACACACAGTGCGATCGCTGCTCCTCCGTAGTTCGCTTAGCAGATTTGTGTGCAGGTGTGATTTCCTCGTCCGCACGTTTATCATCTGCGCATTTACTTTTGGCAACAAAAGACTGTGACAGTCTTTGGTTCGCTTGCCAAGTGACACACCTGTGGATGCAGGAGGGACAGATCTTTTGTAGTCGACCGGTTTCTCTTTTCACGTTTTCCACGTCGTCCGTCTGATGCGGGACGCTGTGAAAGCGATTCTTGCAACAGGTCACTTTCGGAGTCATTACGAATAACTGCAGCCGTCGGTTATTTGACTGGCACTTCCCAAGAACTCCCGCTGTCGTTCTTACTTCCTGTGGTTTATTTTGGGTGGAAAATTCATCAGCGGACGTTGCCATCTCTGGTTGCACCGTGCTTTCGCTTTCGCGCCGAACGGTTGCCACTGGGCGTGGTTCTAGAGAGGCGTGCTTCAGGCATGCTTCGCATCGCGAGTGTGCCCGGTAACATCCGCGTCAACAACACTGCTTACTGTTGCCGGGGCCGGTTGCTGCTCCTGCGGCTGTTTCACAGGGGCGGGGACTTCTACAACATGTGTCTCTGGTCTGCCTAGAGATTGAGACACAGTACCAGCCACTATCTCACTGGGTAACGGCGTCTCCCTATCGGCGTCGCGAACCAAGGAGGACAATTCCGAGGACAATTTCGTCGCAGGTGGTCTGTGGAACGACGTGTTGCACCTGTTTGCGGCTGTCCGCTGTGGGACGCAAAACTCGGTAGCCTTCAGTGTAAATGTAAGAAGGAACATGCTTCCGAATTTCTATTCTGACTGAACGAACACCGATGTCCACCTGGTACACGTATGCACTGACGAGAATTCCCTTTTCTATAAATTTTTGAAATTTTTGCGAATTCCTCGTTTGGAACATCAAACACTACATTGAAGACCGTCACATTCCGTATGCCAAATCCCCCATCTTGCACCGAAATATCACTAATGGAACCATCTGCCGGCCGCGGTGGTCTAGCGGTTCAGGCGCTCAGTCCGGAACCGCGCGACTACTACGGTCGCAGGTTCGAATCCTGCCTCGGGCATGGATGTGTGTGATGTCCTTAGGTTAGTTAGGTTTAAGTAGTTCTAAGTTCTAGGGGACTGATGACCACAGCTGTTAAGTCCCATAGTGCTCAGAGCCATTTGAACCAATTTTTTTTTGGAACCATCTACATGTTTAAATTTCCGGACACCGTTGTTACAGGTGACCAATTGTTCAGCAACATCATTGGTACGAAATTTCAGAAAACACGAGTACAACTGAAAGCCCAACGCAATTCCTTCTAAATCCTCATGCGGTAGTTTTAAGTATCTCGAATCCTTACATGAATTTCGTAAGCGGCGGGTTCGGAAAATTCTATCGAATGCGCACTGCACGGAGAATTAGCTGTTGTAGTTCGTCATTGTACTCACCTAATTACTAGGTAGACAGGAAACTACAAAACACATACACTATGCGGAGAGGCCACTCGCATTACCGGCGACGCAGGCACCGACGAAGACATAATGGCCAGCCGACTATCCTGGTACAGCATGAGATTTTCACTCTGCAGCGGAGTGTGCGCTGATATAAAACTTTCTGACAGATTAAAACTGTGTGCCGGACCGAGACTCGAGTACTCAGGACATTTGCCTTTCACGAGCAAGTGCTCCACCAGCTGAGCTATCCAAGCACGACTCGCGTCCCTTCACCACAGCTTCAATTCTGCCAGTACCTCGTCTCCTACCTTCCAGAGCACTTGCCCGCGGAAGGCAAAGGTCCCGAGTTCGAGTCTCGGTCCGGCACACAGTTTCAATCCGCCGGGAAGTTTCGTATCCTGGTGTCCTCTACGCCGCTGAAGACTCTTCACAAATAAAACGGAGCGAAACGCGCATGGCGCAGTACAAACAACCTTACATTTAGCTGCATTACACAAGTCACACCGACGAGGAAATCGCTGTTTTTTTCCTTTTTTTTGCTTGTCAATATGTTAGTGGAACAAACCACAATTTGTTTGCTGTGGAGCCTTCAATATATTTTTGTACGAAGAAATGACGCCATAAATCAACAAAATATACAGGGTGTTTCAAAAATGACCGGTATATTTGAAACGGCAATAAAAACTAAACGAGCAGCGATAGAAATACACCGTTTGTTGCAATATGCTTGGGACAACAGCACATTTTCAGGCGGACAAACTTTCGAAATTACAGTAGTTACAATTTTCAACAACAGATGGCGCTGCGGTCTGGGAAACTCTATAGAACGATATTTTCCACATATCCACCATGCGTAGCAATAATACGGCGTAGTCTCTGAATGAAATTACCCGAAACCTTTGACTACGTGTCTGGCGGAATGGCTTCACATGCAGATGAGATGTACTGCTTCAGCTGTTCAATTGTTTCTGGATTCTGGTGGTACGCCTGGTCTTTCAAGTGTCCCCACAGAAAGAAGTCACAGGGGTTCATGTCTGGCGAATAGGGAGGCCAATCCACGCCGCCTCCTGTATGTTTCGGATAGCCCAAAGCAATCACACGATCATCGAAATATTCATTCAGGAAATTAAAGACGTCGGCCGTGCGATGTGGCCGGGCACCATCTTGCATAAACCACGAGATGTTCGCAGTGTCGTCTAAAGCAGTTTGTACCGCCACAAATTCACGAAGAATGTCCAGATAGCGTGATGCAGTAATCGTTTCGGATCTGAAAAATGGGCCAATGATTCCTTTGGAAGAAATGGCGGCCCAGACCAGTACTTTTTGAGGATGCAGGGACGATGGGACTGCAACATGGGGCTTTTCGGTTCCCCACATGCGCCAGTTCTGTTTATTGACGAAGCCGTCCAGGTAAAAATAAGCTTCGTCAGTAAACCAAATGCTGCCCACATGCATATCGCCGTCATCAATCCTGTGCACTATATCGTTAGCGAATGTCTCTCGTGCAGCAATGGTAGCGGCGCTGGGGGGTTGCCGCGTTTGAATTTTGTATGGATGGAGGTGTAAACTCTGGCGCATGAGACGATACGTGGACGTCGGCGTCATTTGGACCGCAGCTGCAACACGGCGAACGGAAACCCGAGGCCGCTGTTGGATCACCTGCTGCACTAGCTGCACGTTGCCCTCTGTGGTTGCCGTACGCGGTCGCCCTACCTTTCCAGCTCGTTCATCCGTCACGTTCCCAGCCCGTTGAAATTTTTCAAACAGATCCTTTATTGTATCGCATTTCGGTCCTTTGGTTACATTAAACCTCCGTTGAAAACTTCGTCTTGTTGCAACAACACTGTGTTCTAGGCGGTGGAATTCCAACACCAGAAAAATCCTCTGTTCTAAGGAATAAACCATGTTGTCTACAGCACACTTGCACGTTGTGAACAGCACACGCTTACAGCAGAAAGACGACGTGCAGAATGGCGCACCCACAGACTGCATTGTCTTCTATATCTTTCACATCACTTGCAGCGCCATCTGTTGTGAAAATTGTAACTACTGTAATTTCGAAAGTTTGTCCGCCTGAAAATGTACTGTTGTCCCAAGCATATTGCAACAAACGGTGTATTTCTATCGCTGCTCGTTTAGTTTTTATTGCCGTTTCAAATATACCGGTCATTTTTGAAACACCCTGCATTTTTAAATTGTTACGAAACAATTAATTATTGCCTCACTATGTTTCTCTTTGCAGCAATTATTGTGAACAAGACGATGCTAAGTGAATTGAAAGAGAACAGCAAAAGGCTGTTGCCAAAGTCTGTGCCATACCACCTGTTGCCGCAAGCTGACCTCATAAATGAGAAGATACACGACTTTTATTTCTCCAGAGGATTTTCTAACGACAAAATCACTGAAGTATGTATCCTATCCAGTGTGCAGAACTTAATCTTTAAGTATAATTTGCATGTACTTGTTCCTATTTTAGTGGCATTTTCCATCATGTTGTCTATCGCGTGGCATAATTGTGAGCTTAGAATTTTCCTTAATGTTTTCACTGCCCAAAAATTCAGTCCTTCTGAATTACGTATGTATACTTTAAACGTTGAAAACACGAGATACGCTGCAGTTGTCCAAAAAGTTGGCAATTTAATCTATGAACTTACAGATGCACATGTACACACTGGCCATTTATATTACAGTCTGCTCTGTATCGTCCAAGAAACAATAAAAATAAGGAAATATACCTTCAAACCAGTGGTTTTGGCTAAGATTTTCGGAAGACTTCTTTTGTTTGAAAGATCGATGCTGGAATTGGAAATCCTCTCCCAAATATATCGTATCGGACCTCCCTGGCCAATTACCAATTCTCTCTTGGTGCTTGATTGAAATCACTCGGGCTCTAAAATGAACGACCTCAAACTATCTTTAGAAAAGAGTAAAAGTAAAATCAAGAGAAGCAAAATGATTAATCATTGTTTCCTGTTAAAATCCAATACATACTTATGTCAGTACATATGAAATTCACAGTAAAACAGTTTCAAGCAGGAATAGTGAAGTCAGACAGTTAATTTTAGTTCAGTGACGTATCGACTCTAGTAAAACCACCGAAGCGCTGATTTCTCTTTTACACTTTATGTTTGAGTAAGTGTGCTAGTCGCGCTTCCTTAAGATGAGTTTTACCTTACAGTGCCGAAGCCTTTTCTTTGCACTGACGTGATCTACAAGTTTTAAAAACAAGGGAAACCAGAACTTACACCATGCATGTTCTCTCGGTGCCATTTACATTGTATTGTTTTCGGTGATGCTATTTTTCTAGACAGTTTGTAATCTCAGCTCTCTTTATTGTGTTATTGGTCATCGTTTCAGAAGACAATAATCTCTAAAACAATCGCGTCTGGGCTAGTGAATTTACATTTCCTTCTGTAATAGTGATTTTTTCAGAAAAAAACTAGGGTTTAATGTACCGCCGGTGGCTAGCTCGATACGGTGTGGAGAACTAAGTTTCTCAAGAATACTGCACATCATCACACCCTGCTGACCTAGAGATGTCTACTAGAATTATGTCAGTACGGTTGCCAGCAGATAACTGACAATACGGACAGGAAATACCTTGTAATACATTTGTTAGCAGAGGTAAGTCGCAGCAGAGCTCTTTGTGTTCATGTAAGTATGCGAAAAAATCATTGGGTGCTGACCAACATCATTGTGTAATATTATCGCATGCTCATCGAAGTGGCTTGTTTTCAGTCAGGTTGTTTGTGGCTGTCCACATACAACGATACACCAGCGCCACCATCACCACCACCATAAACTAAACTAAAATTCGCCCGAACAGTCCATGAAGGCCCCAGCGGTACCGCCCGGCCGCCGAGCCATACTCAGCCCATAGGCGTCACTGGATGCGGATATGGAGGGGCATCTTGTCAGCACACCGCTCTCCCGGCCGCAAGTTCGTTTACAGATCGCAGCCGCTACTTCTCAGTCAAGTAGCTCTTCAGTTTGCCCAACAAGGGCTGGTGCACCCCGCTTGCGAATAGCGCTCTGCAGGCTGGATAGTCACCCACGCAAGTGCTAAAGCAGGCTGTCAGCGCTTAACTTCGGTGATCTGATGGGAACCGGTGTCACCATTGTGGCAAGGCCGTTGGCCTCACAACCACCAAGTGACCATCCATTTTCAATTATACAGCGATTGCGATGGATTGCCCGCTTCCCCTAGGAATTCTAAAAAAAATTATATCCCCATATCCTGAAATGCGAGGATCGGCGGCCAGTGTTTGATTTGCTGTTCTTGAGTGATAGCCTTTATAAGGTACAAAAGCGTTTTAAAATATTGAAATGGTTAAATGTAGCTGTGCATTTTTTTTGTGAGGGATGACAAGATTCTCTCTTGTACCATTCCCTTCATTTCAGAATAACACTTATCCCGAGGTCTCCAGGTGTCTTTTTAGAGGTAATCCTTTATATTCTTCTTCCTCTTCAGCTTTTTCCCCACATGGCTGTGTCTTGTAACACGGAAGTCATTCCTAATATCTCATTTTGCACCTTCATCTAGTCAGTGTCTTCCACAAATGGGTTCAAATGGCTCTGAGTACTATGGGACTTAACATCTCAGGTCATCAGTCCCCTAGAACTTAGAACTACTTAAACCTAACTAACCTAAGGACATCACACACACCCATGCCCGAGGCAGGATTCGAACCTGAGACTGTAGCAGTCGCACGGTTCCGGACTGAAGTGCCTAAAACCGCATGGCCACACCGGCCGGCTGTCTTCCACATTTTCCTCTGTGTAGCAACTTCTCATTTCTTACCTTGACAGTCTACTTGATTTTCAGCTCCCTTCTGAAGCACCACATCCGCAACGCCTCAGGTCTCTTGTTTTCTGACTCTACCATGGTCCATTATTCACTTTAGTACAATTGTGTGACCTAGATGTACCTTCTCATAAATTTGTTCCTCAAATAAAGGGCTGTAGCTGATTCCGGTAGTCCTCTATTGACGAGGAATGACTCATTGTCTGTGTTTACTTCTGATGTCTTCCTTTTGAGGTCTATCAGGCTTTGTTTTACTGAGAAGGTAGCAGAATTCCAGCATCTTGTAAACTAACTGGTACCCAATTTTAATGTTAAGTTTGTCGCTCATATCGGTTTTGCTACCATTCAGTGCTTGGTGTTTCTTCAGCTTACGTTAAATTCCTATTCTGCACTCAGTACACTATCTGTGCTATTCTGTCATTCTGTGCAAAGGATTAATCTGAGATGTACCCTTTACCCTGTGGCTCCTGCAAGATGCAATTTCCACCCCCACACTACTACAGAAGTCAGACAGACGCTCCTAACGTTCTAAAGAGAAATGCCTGAAAAACTTTCAGGAATAATTATCTTCTGGAGTTGTCTGCTGTAAGGAAATGACACAAAAATTCACAAAATTTCTTACGTAACTAGTGGGATACTTGGGTACTGGAGTAGTGCTAGTTAGTGTAAGGAAGACATAAAACTGGTACACTGCTCAGATAACCAGTCCACCGCGATGCCACTCAAAAATTCGTTCGCAGGCATTTAACTATAACTCTGTCCATTCACACCGCACAATAAGTGTGGCGGCCAACACAGTGGACAATGCTTAATCACGAGGACTCAATATAGAGTCGCACTCCGATTCGCTCTCGACAGAGGTGCTCTCCGAGTGAAGTACTGAGGAGAGACTTGTTCCTTGCTCTTTGAGTACACGTTCGAGCACACACGCTCTCGTTACGTGTTCTGGCTTGAAGAGCGACAAAGGAATGGACCCTCTCCATGCCAGACCTGAAGGGGTATATCTTTTGGTCTCTTCCATTACTCGTTCAGCTCAAGGCGTCAGGAATATCATCTGCCAATGAGCATTGCTCTTCTAAAACGGGAGAATGACGTTTCGTTTAAGGCGACCAATCCAGAAATCTGTAGCATTAACGTTTGGCATTTGCTGTCTCCCTTGAAAACCTCTGAAACTGCATGCTATGTTTGTAAAGAATGCGTGGGCTGGGCGCTTCCACACAATGCAGCGGAATTTTCTTTTAAGCCGAACACAGGGTCGTTATCCCTTTCACTCGGGCAAATGCTGTCTGCTCTACGGGCGGTCGCCGGCCAACATAGATGGGTTGACTCTTCCTCTGAAGGGACCGGCCTCCTGGCATTCTGTCTGCCTCTCCCGAACTAAAAGCTTTTGTGACCGTTGTGCCTTGAATGTGTGTGTGTACACCAGCCTCGAGTATTTCAACCTCATTGCGCACTTGCGATTTACTTGTTATTTGCATATTGTTTACATGAATTCATACAACATTGACTTTATCTTATCGAGTTTGGGTTCGAATGAAGCGTCTTGATGTGGGGAATATGAGTGTGAGGGCGGAATATGTAAGCAATGAAGATCAGGAGGCCATGACGTCTTACATACCTCCCTCCCTCTGACAAAATTTTTGTCTTGGGTTTGTCAATGCCGAGGAAAACATTGACAAAGTCAGGCAAAAATTGTTCTTTTAGATTTTGCAATAAACTTTTCTCAACCATTCTTAACAATTTTTTCTAATGATTTCTTTATAGCTATTGTTTCTATTTTTTAATTCTACAATATATGTTTTGTTGTTAGGCAAATATAGACTTTACGAAGGTTGTTATTCTTTGTCGTTGGCAGTATGTGTCTCTGTTTTTCTTTTTCATTTCCAAAAATTGTTTTTACAATATTAATTTTTCTAAACTCGTTATGGTACAGTGTATCATGTTTTAGTGTGGTTATATCTTTTCTTTAGTTAAGCTTCGAGTGAATGTTCGCTAAAGCTCTGTTGTGTGACTTTGTTTTATTTATTTAGGCACTATTTTTACTTTTTTTGTGTCACTGTTTTAAGAGTGAAGGAGTGTTTTTTCTTTGTTCTATCCTCTTTCAACCTATGATTAACCAAACCCTTTTTTATATAAATAACTAACTTGGCTTTACAGGGATTTTTGAGATTATCTACTTATACTAATTAATTTTCTTTACATAATATTTTAAGGTCTCTATCACATTATGGGCTTTACATATATAATAAAATAATTACTTTGCAAAAAAAGGAAAATTAATATTTTTACAAATATATCATTTTCTTAACTCTACATTAGTATTTTATCAGTCTTTTCGTTTTGTGTTGCGTCAGTTTCTGTGCTCGACGATCCCCACTGAAATATTGGAAGGCATCGATTCATTTGTATGGGTGTCACAAATCATGAGAGAAGCACTCTAGCATGTGATGTCGGGTCTCACTTGTTGACATTGTCATCATGGAGTGGTACTTCTAACCGATGATGATGGCTGTGGTTTACTGCATAAACAGTGATGTCTTGGTACTCCTTTGCTGTCACACCTGGGACGGTATGGCAGTTCGATGATTATAGTTGACTACCGACCATCGTCACCCAATATTGTGCTGTGACGTCATGGTACTTTACACCTGGTTCGATATGGCAACTTGATGATGTGGTAGGGAGAATACTGTTCATTTTGCCGAATCTATTTCTAGATAATGTTGGTTGGTACTACTTAATATTCCGTTTGCCGTTCGCTTGTAATTGTTTGACGATTTAAGGTTTATTTTTGGAGAGTTTGTTGTAGTAGTTGCCATGCCTCAAAGTTCATGGGAAGACGTTTGTAGCAATTTGTTTTGTAGGATAGGAGAGAAAGGTATCTTGCTGTCTTCTGCCCTTATTCATCTTGCATCTTCTGTTCTTCTCTTCTTTCTCGCATTCTTCTGTTCTTCTTGGGCTAGGAATATGTGAATTTTAGTGTAGGAGTGATATAGGATTTGTAGGATCTGACTGCCTTTCCAAATGTTACTTGATGAGTTTGTAGATCTTAGTAATTTTTTTGTATCTACATTGTCGTCTCATCGTATTATCATTCTCCCCATGCTTTTCCATTGTGTAGTAGTGTCGTGACATATGAAATGTCTGTGCTGCACGTTGTCATCCTGAAGTCCAGCCTGGTTGCAACCTGCATTTCCAGTGTAGCGTTAGTCTTCATGTTGTTGTTATTGCTCTAAGTGCTTTCTCAACATGTCTGTATCCTCTCCGTCAAGTATATTGCTAAGTCCGGTTAACAATTCTTTAATACTTGGAAGGGGTGGCAGTTCATCCTCGCTTTCAGAATTTTCCCATTCTATGCTGTTTTCCCAGGCTATGTAGCGTAATTCAAGTGTATCTGGTGCTGACTCTTTATCGGAAATTTTCGTAAGTCCCTGTTTGTCTGACTTTTGGCTATTTTCAGTTGTTTTCTAATTTTGATCTAGCTACTTCCAAAACATGAATGTCCTTTTTTGATTGTTTTAATGAATTGACGTCAGTTTGCCTAACCTCTTCCGGATTTTCCCGTCAATCTTTAGGTTTTTCAGGATTTGGTGGCCTAAGTTCTACTTCTGGTTTCCGTTTGCGTGTTGTTCTTGTCTCTGTGGACCATAATTTCCTCGGTAATTATTCGCGCCCTGGTCTCGCCAGTTGCTGTTTCTAACATCGTGACCTCTTGACCGTTGGCATTTTGATTCCTAAACCCATATCCGTCACTGTATGAGAGTCCATTACCGTTCCTATTTCTATACCAATTGTTCTGGTTATCGTTTCTATGCCAATTGTCTCCATTGCACCACTGTCCTTGTCTGTTAAATTGCCTGAAATTATTGGTGTTAGGATTACAATTATTATTATTGGAATATTCGTTCCTAGTCCTCTCCTTTTGCTGCTCCCTTTCTTTTCTTTTTTCTTTCACCTCGTCTTCTTTAAACAGAAATTCAAGTTCCTTTTAAACCTCTTTGAATTCTTTGGTATTTTCATTTTTTCCTGCTGTCGCCTGTTGATACTTTACCGGTAACTTCATTCTATATAGACGTATCAGCTCTCTGTTACTGTATGGTTTGTCTAGGCGTTGATTCTTTTTGTCCATTGTATCAAAGAATTTTACCACGCTTTTCTCTCCTGAGTTTTCATATGGTGTCATGCGAAGTAACTCGTATTTAATTTTGTTTTGCGCCTCCTTAGACCAATATCTTTCGAGAAATGCTGTTCTGAACTGTAGCCGTGATCTTTTGCATCACCTCTGCTACTGTCCCTGACATGTGTGCACAAATGAAGTTTGTGAGCTACGCTCCAGTGCTTTGGTAAGCCTACTTGAAACTGATCGATGAATGTGCGTGCATGCTAGCTACCCCCTTCTTCCTTGAAATGTTGAAATTTTCTAACTGTAAGGAAGTGGTCTGTATCATATCTACTCATAAAATCGGTTTGTGGCTGATTCATGGACTCAAATAATCTGCCACTGCTTGTGTCGTCGTGTTTATTCTCTGGTAATCTACTGCCTGTCTGCCTATTCTCAATTTCCTGACTCATATCCTCGTCATATCGTATCATTGGTGAACAAATGTGTTGTTCGTGTGTTTCTACTCTCGTCGTTCGGGATATAGTACCTGTGCTGCTATTATGTTGTGTCATTGGATTCACTGGTTCAGTTGCCTGCCTTTCGATTGTTATCGGCTGAATGTATGTGTTCCGTTTTTCTAGATACTGTGCTTGGTCCTGTGGCATGTCATGTATTATTTTAATCGGGGTTTTCTGTTTCGATTTCTGCGCGAGTGTTACGTCTACCCTTGGTTCTACTTGAACTTTCTTAGATGGCGCGTGTTCGTGTACTGAATTAATGCTTGACGCGTCAGTTGTTTCGCTACAGGTGTAATCGGTCTCGATCTTTTCTTCGGTAGTTTGTATCAGCTCTGTTCGAAGTTTTCAAATTGATTTTTGTTTTTAAGTTCTATTTTATTGATCCGCTGAACACATTTTTTCAGTGCAATCTTTGCGACCTTGCTTTGAATTGCTTGTTCTTCCGAAATTTATATTGCTGTTCGAGTGGCTTTTTATGAAGTGTTGGCAGAAGAGCCAACACCGTGTTGCTAGAGGAGGCCGAAATGCACGCTTTTAAGCTCACGCAGATTGGCGTGAGGTCTGGAACAGTTAAAGGATTTGAGTCTAGCAAATAAAGTACGTAGCTGTTGGCTATGCTAACTATCGTCTCGGCAAATGACAGCGTAGTTGTCAGTGATCCATCTCTGGCTAAGTCGGCTGTACAACTGGGGCGAGTGCCAGGACGTCTCTCTAGACCTGCCGTGTGGTGGCGCTCGGTCTGCAATCACTGAAAATGGCGACACGCGGGTACGACGTATACTAACGGACCGCGGCCGATTTAAAGGCTACCACCTAGCAAGTGTGGTGTCTGGCGGTGACACCACATTTTTTTATAAAACGTTCCACCTTTTTGTCAACGTTTACGATGTCCAATTGGACCTTGTCCATGTCAGTGCGTAATGTCTGCTGACCTTGTGTTAGTACCTGAATTCTTTCTCTAGATTCTTTCGCGTCTTTGTTTATCTGAGTGATCTGACTATCAATTCTGGCGATCCCTTCTTCCATCTGGATTTTGGCCTGTTGGATCTGTGTCTTAATAGCCTGATTATTCTTTTTCTATTCCTGATACTGTTTTGTCATCTGTGTATTCTGTTTCATTATCTATGTATTAATATCCTGATTCGTCACACAAGCGTTCATTTTTTGTAACATCTCTATGATCGCGTCCTGTCCTGTAACACTACGTTCTGCTGAACTATCTATTTTCGATCTAATGTTTTCTACTCGTTCAGTTACGTCGTTTACTGGGCTACGCTGTGGCGTTTCTAAGTTTGATAACTGCAATAACGCGTGCTGTCTGTGTTGAGGACTAGTTGCGTTTGTCATTGAACCATTACGTGGCGCAAACAACTACGCATTTCTGCCCTCTCTGTTGTGTACGTCTTGTGTTTACAAGGACAGTTGCTTCTGTTACGGAATCTTTTCGTGGTGCTCGTAACTCCTCAAAATTGTGTGTCTGTTGTTGGGGCATATTTAGAATGTGTACGTTAGGTTCGACGTATTCTAAATGTTCCCCATCTTCCTCACTGTCTACTTCTCTTTGAACGTTAGCTAACTGCCGATTCATTGCCTGTATTGACGCGTTTTCTGTCCCTGAGTATGCGGCAAATAAACGAGTTTCCTGTGCTCGTTTCGCTTCTAATCATTGCCATTTCCTACATGGGCTGTCTATTTCTGGCTCAGAATGTGCCCCACCTGGAATTTCATATTCTGGAAATTCGATGTTCTCGTCCCTTCGAGTCCCATCTGTCTGATCTGTCTCAATTTTATCCCAGTCTAACTGAGCCTGCTGATTCTGCAGCTCCCTGACTGTCCTATTCTCTGATTCACCGTCTGTCCTATTCTCAGGTTCACCTTCTGTCCTATTCTCAATAAGCTCGTTTACTTGCTGTCTATCTGGTTGATTCTCCCGCATCTTGTCTATCTGCTGTCTCTCAAGTAACCTTTTGGCTTGTGCTCTCGTTAATTTGGAGATTCTTGCAACACACCACAACAACAACAACAACAACATCGTGACTTCTCGGCTAAAGTTCTGTCTGCTCTTCTACAGTCTCCAATCTCCACCTGTGCGCTTGCAAAGGGGAAAAAATGTTATTTCTTAATTCTAACTTATATGATGCTGCGTCACACTGCGTCTCTGCATCACTCTGCGTCTGTGCCTATCACCTGAAAATCCTATGCCCTAACAGCTACACAAAAATCGTAAAAAAATGCAACATTTTCTAACACAATAGCACACGCCCTTTTCCCTACAATTCTGCTTTCTTCACTACGTGTATCTATTCTGATCTCAATCTATGCAAATAGCTATTTAATACATGAAAGAAAGTTCTCCTCCCCATGAATTCTCCTCCCCATGAACCATGTTTTAGATTACGTAGTAATAGGCTGCACAAATCAATTATAGAATTGTTATTCTTCATATTATTGCTCCATGGACCTTGCCGTTGGTGGGGAGGCTTGCGTGCCTCAACGATACAGATAGCTGTACCGTAGGTGCAACCACAGCTGAGGGATATCTGTTGAGAGGCCAGACAAACGTGTGGTTCCTGAAGAGGGGCAGCAACCTCTTCAGTAGTTGCAGGGGCAACAGTCTGGATGATTGACTGATCTGGCCTTGTAACACTAACCAAAATGGCTTTGCTGTTCTGGTACTGTGAACGGCTGAAAGCAAGGGGAAACTACAGCTGTAATTTTTCCCGAGGGCATGCAGCTTTACTGTAGTAGCATGGAGAGCTGCATCAAACCAGACTCAGGACTGAAGACCACAACAACAACAAGAAAGTTCTTCAAAGTGCTACTGCTGCGACCTGCCGTACCTAACTATCCTGACACTTCCCTATCCTGGTAGCTTACCTATTTTACCTATCCTGACAGGGTCGCCATTTTCTGTGGTGAACGTGTGGGTGCTATTCTGTCATTCTGTGCAACGGATTAATATGAGATGTACCCTTTACCCTGTGGCTCCTGGAAGATGCAATTTCCACCCCAACACTACTACAGAAGTCAGACAGATGCTCCTGACGTTCTAAAGAGAAATGCCTGAAAAACTTTCAGCAATAAATATCTTCTGGAGTCGTCCACTGTAAGGAAATGACACAAAAATTCACAAAATTTCTTACGTAACTAGTGGGATACTTGGGTACTGGAGTAGGGCTAGTTAGTGTAAGGAAAACATAAAACTAACGAAAATTATTATTTTTTTTGCAAATATTCTGAGAAATCACAATGCCACTTTTAGTTATGAACTGAACAAGTTATTTCTGGGTTCTTTTTGGAATGTGAAGTTACTTCTTGAGGATAGGATTCGCTAATGAAATTTCTATACAAAGTTCAAGACTGTTATTGACTTGGCAGAATGGCTGAGAGCCGTGCCTACTCAACTTGAATAATTATCCATTAGAATGTTGCTAGGTATGGTCGAGGCTGTCATGTGTCAAATGCAGTGAAGTGTTCTGTTGTGGAGGAAACATGGGGCTTGCAAGAGCTGTAGCACACAATACCATAAGCTGTGATGACTGCTGTATGTGCCGCTCGCTGCTGACAAATAAGATAACTCTCGTTGTGTCTGGATTGACCTTCGCCAATCAAACTCTCCCTATGCCTTGATGAAGTTGAGGATTCCTATTCGCCCCTAGTCTAACTATTGGCGTGTTACACTTGTCAGATAACCAATCCATTGCGATGCCACTCAAAAATTCGCTCGCAGGCATTTAATTATAACTCTGTCCGTTCACACCGTACAATAAGTGTGGCGGCCAACACAGTGGACAACGCTTAATCACAAGGACTCAATATAGAGCCGCACTCCAATTCACTCTCGACAGAGGTGCTCTCCCAGTGAAGTACTGAGGAGAGACTTGTTCCTTGCTCTTTGAGTACACGTATGAGCACACACACTCTCGTTACGTGTTCTGGCTCCAAGAGCGACAATGGAATGGCTCCTCTCCACGCCAGACGTGAAGGGGTATATCTTTTGGTCTCTTCCATTACTCGTTCAGCTCAAGGCATCAGGAATATCATCTGCCAATGAGCATTGCTCTTCTAAAACGGGAGAATGACGTTTCATTTAAGGCGACCTATCCGGAAATCTGTAGCATCGGCGTTTGGCGTTTTCTGTCTCCCTGTGAAAACCTCTGAAACTGCGTGCTATGTTTGTAAAGAATGCGTAGGCTGGGCACTCCCACACAATGTAGCGGAATTTGCTTTTAAGCCAAACATGGGGTCATTCTCCCTTTCACTCGGGCAAACGCTGTCTGCTCTGCGGGCAGTCACTGGCTGATGTAGATAGGTTGACTCGTCCTCTGAAGGGACCAGCCTCCTGGCATATGGTTTGCCTCTCCCGAACTATTTCTTTTGTGACTGTCATGTCTTGAATGTGTCTGTGTATGCGAGCCTCGAGTATTTCAACCTCATTGCGCACTTGCGATTTATTTGTTATTTGCATATTGTTTACATGAATTCATACAACATTGACTTTATGTTATCGAGTTTGGGTTCGAATGAAGCATCTTGATGTGGGGAATATGATTGTGAGGGTGGAATATGTAAGCAATAAAGGTCAGGAGACCACGATGTCTTACAACTATTCATGCAATTCAACATGTCTTGAAATGATTCCTTACTTTGATCAAGAACAGAAATCTTGCTAGTGAATGTGGTTATGGTATTTTAACACTAACTGATAGTGCGGTGCGCTTACTGCACTCCACTACAAGTGCCTGGACTTAAACTGGAAAAATTTGAACTAGATAGGCATAGAACGAGTAAATACTGCTTTGAGGAAAGAGGTGGAGTATTGTGTCAGAATGCGTAGCTTTGGAGAATGGGTGGCAAACGGTATGGGATTTTGGATGGCGTTCGACTGTATGCGTTCATTGGTAGACCATTTGCCTCGAACCCAAGGGTCTTATATTACTGATAGCGATAATATAACTTGCTGGAAAGAATATGCTGATTAAAACATCGTTTGTAACTTATAGCTCTGACACTGAGCTGCTGTGACCTTTTCACAATCTTGAGCCCTGCCCTCAACTCACAGTTTTTTGAGAACTACCTCTTCACATGTTAGTAAACCCTTCAACGGGAGTCTTTATCACGTCCTTGTGGAGTTATCCAGCCAGCAACACTGAAAGAGATAACAAGTCCATCCACAATACGAATACAATCTCGAATAAAGCGTTGCTCAATGTTTTTCGGTTTACCCACTTCACTCAGAAAGCTGACAGGGCTGTGCTCAGAAGTCGTTGCAAGTCTTTCTGTTACACTTTTGGAAAATGTCACTGTTTTCGTGTTAGTTATAGATTCATTACTCGATTTTCATCGTTACTTACTTCTTTTGAACACCATCGTGTATCACTGATTTGATGTGTATACGTGAAAAAAAATTGAAAACGGTTTGTAACACAACCCTTACTATCTCATGGAGGAGGTCGTGGTGACAGCCCTGTTACTATTGTTATTGATTTGGCAGCTGGATCATTGGCAGTCGTTATGTTCTTATTGATCTTTGCTCAATGTCTCCTCAACTGTCCTTTCAGTACCGCTGCGTATTATAGTAATCAATAGTTTAGCAGTATAAGACCCAAGCTGATTATATGAAGCGTTCGCCTACATATAGCGTTCCAATTCAGATATGCCTAGAAGCGATAATCGTAATCATCAATCAGAAATACGTATCCATCTCATCCCAGCATGCTTTGTAATCCCATCTAATTAGCTTCCATTAGATCATCTCTGACTTTCCTTGTCTCTTACGAACGAGAAAAGAACTTATCTTTTCTTACATGATCACACTGACTTTACGCACAGCTTGTTTGAAACATACTTAACAAACAGAATGCAAAGATTGTGCTGAATTATTCAAAAAACTTTGGAAGTGTAGAAAATTTTTGTGCGTGGGAGGGAAAATATCACAAAGGGTGTCCCACAGGGTTCAATTATGGACACTTCCCTTTCCTTTTGTATATATAAATGAACTTCCACTTAATATTCAACAAGCAGAATTGCTACTTTTTGTAGACGATACTAGTGTTATAGTAAATACATTAGAGACAAAGCAGTAGAAGGGATGATAAATGGTATTTTCGTAAGAGTTATAAAGTGGTTCTCAGAAAATGGACTGTCCTAAAATATTGAGGACCCACACTGTATTGATTTCTGTACAACAAATAAATTAATACGAACAACTGATGTAGTATGTGAGCAAGAGTCAGTAAATAGGGTTGAATTCTCCAAACCTTTGGGCGTACTTATTGATGAAAACTTGACCTGGAAGAAGCATGATACTGAGCTTCTCAAACAGTTCAGCTACTTTCACTCTTAGTATAACTGCTAAGTTTGGAAACAAATGAATCAGCCTCTTGACGTATTTTGCGTATTTCTACTCAGTAATGTCTAATGGAATATTTTTCAGGGGTAACTCATCACATATAAAGATAGCATTGATTACACAAAAGCGAGCAGTGGTGTTCATCCACGGACTTCATGTAGGTACATCTTCAAAGAGGCAGGAATTTTTTCTGGGCCGTCATAAGACATGTATCCGCCAAGGGTATTCGTTATAAATAATTCTTCTCGATTTGAGATGAACAGTGAAGTCCGTACCTATAACACTAGAGGGAAAAACGACTTTTACTACCCATAATTAAAGCTGTCAGTGGCTTAATAAGGAGTTCAGTATGAAGCAGCAAAAATTTTTTATCATTGCCCCAATATCATGAGAGGTAGCAAAGGAAATTGTAAAACCTTTTCTTCTGAACATCTCCTTTTACTCCACTGACGAATTTATGCTTCAAAACTGATAGGTAGGTTTTTTTTAAAAAAAGTCTTTGTTTTTAAGTGTAGACGCATGAGCAAGACTACAATAATAACGTGTTCATTAATTAATCATGTATATATATCCCGCAAACCGACTCGTTCCACACAGTTTCGATGAAACAGTCTTTAAAATGATCTGTGGAACATGTACGAGAGGCGTTCAATACGTAATGCAATACATTTCTTTTTTGAAAGCAGTTTGGTTTTATTCAGGATTCCAGTACTTGTATTATTCCCCAATATATCGGCTACAAAATCCTATTTTTCAACATTATCTCCATTCAATGCGACGGCCTTAAACGCCATTTTACTGGGAAGGCCTCTATACCCCCATGAAACCATTAATGGTAGATGTCGGAACCTGCATCAATAACCTGTCCATCATCCAAGTACTGCCTCCTGGAGAGTGCAACTTTCATTGGACCAAATAGATGGACTTGGGAAGATGCGAGATACGGCTGTAGGGTGTAAAAGGAAGAAGAGTCCAAGGACGTTTTCTGAGCTACTCACTGGTGCGCAGACTTGTGTGAAGCCTTGCTTCGTCATGCCAAAGAACTTAGTTTGCGTTTTTATGATGACGAACATGTTGAAGTCATTTCTCAGTTTCCTGAGGGTGGCACAATACATTTCAGAGATGATCGTTGCACCATGAAGGAGGACATCGAACAGAATTTTGTTTTTGTTCGCTGCCAGATCTAAGTAGACGTTCAGCAAGAGCCTATGAATATCTGCGGTGCTTTGGTTTTCCTCTAAAAGAAACTCAATGACAGCTCTCTGCTTGGAACGCACCTCCGTTACAGACGCCATTTTGAAAGCTACTTACATCGTCGCCACCTATCAGAATTTCGTGAAACTGTAGGGGCTGAAGCGGGAACATTCCTCATTTTCCCGTAACAAATTCCGTAGCTTCTCAACCGAATTCTACCGAGAAAAAAGTGTTCCATTACTTATTGAACGACCCTCGTAACAAACTGAGGTACATCTGCCTTGACATATATTCCGCTCTTCTTCATTTAATTTTCATTTCTATTATGTACTTCAGTAATTCCTTACCCAATTCACTCGTTTTGCCGTAAACGTTTTCTTTTCAGGCATCCTTGTGACCCAAAGTGCTTCAGGCTGTATTTACCCGACTGCTTATTGTTTTATCCATTTAGTCGTACTCTTCAACTAAATACAAAAACTCATTATTAGAAAAAATACAGCAACTTCTTACATTTTGTACAGCTTTATTTATGCTAATACACGCATAAGACTTTCACGTATCTACAACTGACGTAACGAAGTCTTCGTCGATATAACGCCTTTACATGCTGCATTTTAAACGCTGTTCTTGTCTTTTGTTCTGCTTTATGTGACACCTTTTTCCACCTTGATCTGCTCAGCACAAACACTTTTCGGGTCACTAATGCGGCACCGCATTCTCCATGTTATCAAATATTAGTATTATCATTTCTTTAATTAACGTTGTGTCTAATGGCATTTTTTGTCCTAGTTTTTCTCAGATTCCGTTTTCATCTGGCCCGCAGTCGACGCTGTCGGGAGATACAAAGAAAGAGCGCCAGTGTATTTCTACTTGTTTTCGTATAAGGGGAAGTACAGTTTCACAGATTTAGCTGGAAGCGACGAAATCTCAGGTAAGACAAGATTAGAGTCTCACATATTCTGCAATTAATGTAATGACAAATGATTATTATGTGGTATATTTCGACTTTCATCATATTTGTGTAGAATGGGCTGTAAATTTTTGTTTGGTTCAATTGCTATTAGTATATCGAGAAATATTGTTAAATGTAAATACGTTGTTGTTGTGGTCTTCAATCCAAAGGCTGGTTTGATGCAGCTCTCCAAGCTACTCTATCCTAAGCAAGCCTCTTCATCTCCGAGTAGCTACTGCAACCTACATCCTTCTGAATGTAAATAGAGATACAAAATTGTGAAAACTTTTATCCTGTACAAATTAGATTTAAGAAAGTAATGCAGCTTGTTAATATAGGGATTAGGCGTCTACCTCTTTCGTCTTCACAATATTTCTGTCGTTCGTTTCCCTGGTCAGCCTGTGTCTCTTCTTCCTTTCGGCTTGCAGTTTTGGACTCTCTTTCATAGTCTTTCTTCTCTCATTATGCTTATACATGTTGTTTCCACCTATTTCTGTACTCACTTAATTCTTTATTTTGCATTAAATCTTTTCTTATGCAGCCCATCACCCTCCATATGAGCCCCATATCTGCTGCTTGCATTTTTCTGTCTTCCTTCGCTTTATTTATCCAACTCTCACTTCCACGCAACGTTAATGGTATCGCCATACTTTCATACAGATTAATTTCTGTATTTTTTCGGTTTTTTTGTCCTCTTTATTGTTCCATTTTTTATTCATTTTGTCAACACACTGATAATTTCAGATTTTTTAATCACCTGTTCAGTTATTTTGTTGTTCATTTCTATTTTCGACCACAGTGGGTATTTACTTTGAAAGATCACAACTCTAATCTTATGTAATGAAATTTTAAAATCATGTTATGTACATATTTTGTTTGATTGATATATTGCTGTTTAGAAGTCACCTTCACTTGTTTGTACTCTTTATCATCTGCAATTGGACTTACGTATGTTTACGTAGTTTAATTCCAGGATAACCGCCTGAATTCTGATTTTTAAGAAGGTAGTCAGATGTTAAAAAGAGTGGATGAAAGAGAACACCTTTGTATCATTCCCTAATTAATTTTTGTCTTACACGTCCTTTCCTCCCCTGTATTTATAATATTTTTATTCCAAGATATAAGCTTTTGATAACCCTTGCATGGTGAGTAGCTACTGTCTCATTATTGCTATCAAGACTATCGAAAGTTTTTTCTAAATTTAGAGAGGCAGTATGAGTTTCAAGATTAAATTCTCTTTGTTTTCTATGAATCCTTTTGTTGTAGAATTACTGACACAACACGAACGTTCTTTTCTAAATCGAATTTGATCTCCTTGAAGAAGTGCCTCAATGGAGCTGTTATTCTGTTGTTTAAGATTTTTTGAGTAGACCTTGTTAGCAAAGTGCATTGTGCCGGAATTGCCGCCTGCGAGTGTCCACGTATCTAGCCCTGATGACACTTTCAGACGTCACTCCAACCCCGACGTGAGGAAATCGAAAAAAAATATAGATGCGATAAATTGGTAATAATTCATGGAGAGGCGCCGTAGATCTCAATTTAACCTCTCTGAAGATAAAATTTCTTTGAAACACTGTAGGAGCAATTCCGAAAACAATCAGCACTCGTGTCCCTGATCGAATTGGTAAATAAGCTTTCCATTATAATATCACGATCCCACGGATCTTTTTGAGTTAAGCTCATAAATAATTATAGAGATCATCAACACATCACAAACAAATATATCGTACAAATTACTATTAACGAAAATTTGACTTGACAGTCGTATGCTACCGTGTAAAACTGACACCTCGTAACTCGTTACTCAGATAATAACAACGTTGCACTTTGTCTTAAATTATTTCAGTTAATTAATCCCAACTCTTAGTTACAGCAGTTACGCATTCCAAAATGTATAAAAGATTCTGCGTTTAACTAGTGTTATAGAGCAGTTGACGTCTCAGTCCAAATATGTATTTTTTACAGTGGAAATACATCTGCATCTACAAGGGTACTCTGTAAATGACGTTTAAGTGCCTGGCAGAGGGTTAATCGAACCACCTTCACAGTTCTCTATTATTCCAATCTCGAACAGCACGCGGAAAGAACCTATATCTTTCCGTGCGAGCTCTCATTTCCCTCATTTTATTATGGTGATAGTTTCTCCTATGTAGGTCGGCGTCAACAAAGTATTTTCGCATTCGGAGGAGAAAGTGATTGAAATTTCGTGAGAAGATTCCTCCGCAACGAAAAACGCCTTTGTTTTGATGATGTCCACCCCAAATCCTATATCATTCCAGTGACACTCTCTCCTCTATTTCGCTATAATTCAAAACACGCTGCCCTTCTTTGAACTTTTTCGATGTACTCCGTAAATCCTGTCTGGTAAGGATCCCAAACTGCGCAGCAGTATTCTAAAACAGGACGGTCATGCGTCGTGTAGTAGGTAGTCTCTTTAGTAGATCTGTTACATATTCGGTCTTTGGTTAGTGTTCCGATAACAATTTCTATGTGTTACTTCCAATTTGAATTGTTAGTAATTGTAATTCCTAGGCATTCCGTTGAATTTACGGCCTTCAGATTTGACTCATTCAACATTTTGTTGAATTTACGGCCTTCACATTTGACTTGTTTATCGCGATACCGATGTTTAACGGATTCCTCTTAGCAATAATGTGAATGACCTCACACTTTTCGAAATCGGTCAACTGCCAATTTTCGCCCCATACAGATATCTTCTCTAAATCATTTTGCAATTTTTTGTTTTTTGATCTTCTGAACGCTTTACTAGTCGATAAACGACAGCGTCATCTGCAAACAATCTAAGACGGCTGCTGTGATTGTCTCCCAAATCGTTTATGTAGATAAGAAAAACAAAGGGCCCATAATACTACCTTGGGTTCAAATGGTTCAAATGGCTCTGAGCACTATGGGACTCAACTGCTGAGGTCATTAGTCCCCTAGAACTTAGAACTAGTTAAACCTAAGGACATCACAAACATCCATGCCCGAGGCAGGATTCGAACCTGCGACCGTAGCGGTCTTGCGGTTCCAGACTGCAGCGCCTTTAACCGCACGGCCACTTCGGCCGGCCTACCTTGGGTGTGGAGGTAAAAAAAGAAGGGAGGTGGCACTACAGACTGTACGTTGTTTTGATGCCAGATTGAGCGGGGCCTGCCGCCATTTTAAGTAGCCCGAAACACTAGCAGACTACTGTTTACGGTTGCATCTTGTTTATTATTTCTGTCACGTGGGCGTTACATGTTTTAAATACTACAAATTATAGAGCTTATATGAATAAAATAGTGTCAGGAAGGCAGTTTCGAACGTATTTCTGTTCTTGAGTGTGTATTTGCTCTAGTAATACAACACATTTGGCTTCATTAACTTGTTTTGTGCTGCTATATTTCGAATAACCTGGAACAGAAGGAGGTGATGCGAAAAGCTTGCTTTCGTAATCTATTTAATTTCACTTTTACTGTATTTTAATCGATAGAAAATAAAACTGGAACTCCGAAACCAATGCTTGCTTGCTTACTGATATCGGTACTGCTTCTTGTTTGTTACATTTTCGGCTTTCAACTCGTATGCAAAATATTTTTAGTGTTCACGTTCGCATGTTCTTTGCTAGCCAATAAGCGTGTGCAGTGAGGAAAGAAGGAAGCATGTCGCAAAAGTGAATGATTCTTGAAATGTCAAAGAAACAGAACTGCGTACAGCAATATCTGTATGGAGAATAGAGTTCTTGTTTTATTAGATTGTCAGCGCATTAGTCTCACTGTAATTTACCCATCTTCTCAATTGGAAATCTTACTTATGATGAATCATTCAGTGTTTGGCCAATAGTAGCAACTCACAGGGTAAAAGAACGATATAATTTTTTAATCATCTTCCAGCATAATGGAATGCTATAAATATGATTAAGGGAATGTCCTCAAACGCGTTAGATCCGTTAAAATGGATATTTTAGTTTAACATGTAAGTGGGTAACTTTTTAGTAATGATAGCCTAAACTGTATAAGATGCAGACCTACCTTTCCAACAGTAGCCTGTTTGCTTCTTTTTCCGCAATATTTCTCGCCAACAACTCTGTCAGCTTTTCAGTCACTATATACTGGCATAATTTTTTGTTTATAAAATGCCTCCACGCTGATCGTTTATTAGTTTTTGCGTTTTTTATCAAAGACAGACAGATGTTAGTGTGTAATTCTTACCCATCTCCATTTACACGTTCAGTACTAGTTAATCTTCCGCGGAATAGGAGGAGTTAAGAAAGAGGAACGTTTTCAGTTTAGTTTCAAATTTTACTTGGCTGTGTGTCAGGCGTTTTATGTTGTTGTTGTATTCTTCAGTCCTAAGACTGGTTTGATGCACCTCTCCATGCTATTCTATCCTGTGCAAGCTTCTTCATCTCCCAGTACCTACTGCAACCTACATACCTCTGAATCTGCTTAGTGTATTCATCTCTTGGTCTCCCTCTACGATTTTTACCCTCCACGCTGCCCTCCAATACTAAATTGGTGATCTCTTGATGCCTCAGAACATGTCCTACCAACAGACCCATTCTTATAGTTAAGTTGTGCCACAAACTCCTTTTCTCCCCAATTCTGTTCAACACCTCCTCATTAGTTATGTGATCTACCCATCTAATCTTCAGCATTCTTTTGTAGCACCACATTTCAAAAGCTTCTATTCTCTTCTTGTCCAAACTATTTATCGTCCATGCTTCACTTCCATACATGGCTATACTCCATACAAATACTATCAGAAACGACTTCCTGACACTTAAATCTATACTCGATGTTAACAAATTTCTCTTCTTCAGAAACACTTTCCTTGCCATTGCCAATCTACATTTTATATCCTCTCTACTTCGACCATAATCAGTTATTTTGCTCCCCAAATAGCAAAACTCCTTTACTACTTTAAGTGTCTCATTTCCTAATCTAATTCCCGCAGCATCACCCGACTTAATCCGACTACATTCCATTATCCTCGTTCTGCTTTTGTTAATGTTTATCTTATATCCTTCTTTCAAGACACTATCCATTCCGTTCAACTGTTCCAAATCCTTTGTTGTCTCTGACAGAAATACAATGTCATCAGCGAACCTCAAAGTTTTTATTTCTTCTCCATGTAAGAACTTGGAAGCAACAGAAGTTTACTAGTATCAAACACGCCTTAATCTGAGGAAGAAATTTATGAGCATTTACGTTTCTAACAAAGCATTGTATGGTAGAGAAATATGGGCTGTGGGGATAACGGAACAGAAGGGAAACGGAGCGTTTGTGACGTGGTGTTGCACAAGAATGTTGAAAATCAGCTGGACTGATAAGATGAGAAATAAGTATGTTCTTCGCAGTGTCGGCGAAAAAAGGACCTTATGGAGAACAAGAAGAAGGGACAGGATGACAGGACATGACTTTAGGCATCAGGCAATACCATCCGTGGTACTTGAACTGTAGAGGCTTTAAGCTGTAGGGGAAAGCAGAGATTTGAATTGGAATACAGCCAGTAAATAATTGAGGACGTAAGTTGGAAGTCAGAAAAATATTTTAAAAAAACAAAAAAAGGAAAAAATATCCTCTGTGACGATCTCCCGCTGACTAAACGAATTCGTGAGGATGCGCGCTGTTCTTTTGGCCTTCTTTGAATGTTTTCCGTCATTTTCGTCAACCAGAGTTGGTTAAGTGTCACAAGACATCTCTTCCTTCACTGCTTGCTCAATATACAGATTGAATTACATCGGGGAGAGGCTACAACCGTGTCTCACTCCCTTCCCAACCACTGCTTCCCTTTCATGTCCCTCTACTCTTATAACTGCCATCTGGTTTCTGTACAAATTGTAAATAGCCTTTCGCTCCCTATATTTTACCCCTGCCACCTTCAGAATTTGAAAGAGAGTATTCCAGTCAACATTGTCAAAAGCTTTCTCTAAGTCTACAAATGCTAGAAACGTAGGTTTGCCTTTCCTTAATCTAGCTTCTAAGATAAGTCGTAGGGTCATTGTTGCCTCACGTGTTCCAATATTTCAATGGAATCCAAACTAAACTTCCCTGAGGTCGGCTTCTACCAGTTCTTCCATTTGTCTGTAAAGAATTCGCGTTAGTATTTTGCAGCTGTGACTTATTAAACTGAAAGTTCGGTAATTTTCACATCTGTCAACACCTGCTCTCTTTGGGATTGGAATTATTATATTCTTCTTGAAGTCTGAGGGTATTTCGCCTGTCTCATATATCTTGCACACCAGATGGTAGAGTTTTGTCAGGACTGGCTCTCCCAAGGCTGTCAGTAGTTCTAATGGAATGTTGTCTACTCCCTGGGCCTTGTTTCGACTCAGGTCTTTCAGTGCTCTGTCAAACTCTTCACGCAGTATCTTATCTCCCATTTCATCTTCATCTACATCCTCTTCCATTTCCATAATATTGTCCTCAAGTACATCGCCCTTGTATAAACCCTCTATATACTCCTTCCACCTTTCTGCTTTCTATTCTTTGCTTAGAACTGGGTCTCCATCTGAGCTCTTGATATTCATACAAGTGGTTCTCTTTTTCCAAAGGTCTCTTTAATTTTCCTGTAGGCAGTACCTATCTTACCCTTATTGAGATAAACCTCTACATCCTTACATTTGTCCTCTAGCTATCCCTGCTTAGCCATTTTGCACTTCCTGTCGATCTCATTTTTTAGATGTTTGTATTCCTTTTTGCTTGCTTCATTTACTGCATTTTTATATTTTCTCCTTTCATCAATTAAATTCAATATTTCTTCTGTTACCCAAGGATTTTTACTAGCCCTCGTCTTTTTACCTACTTGATCCTCTGCTGCTTCACTACTTCATTCCTCAAAGCTACCCATCCTTCTACTGTATTTCTTTCCCCCATTCCTGTCAATTGTTCCCTTATGCTCTCCTGAAACTCTGTACAACCTCTAATTTAGTCAATTTATCCAGGTCCCATCTCCTTAAATTCCCACATTTTTGCAGTTTCTTCAGTTTTAATCTACAGTTCATAACCAATAGATTGTGGTCAGAGTCCACGTCTGCCCCTGGAAATGTCTTACAATTTAAAACCTGGTTCCTTAATCTCTGTCTTACCATTATATAATCTACCCGAAATCTTCCAGTGTCTCCAGGCCTCTTCCACGTATACAACCTTCTTTCATGATTCTTAAAGCAAGTGTTAGCTATGATTAAGTTACGTTCTGTGCAAAATTCTACCAGGCAGCTTCCTCTTTCATTCCCTACCCCTAATCCATATTCAACTACTGCGTTTCCTTCTCTCCCTTTTCCTATTGCCGAATTCCAGTCACCCATGACTATTAAATTTTCGTCTGCCTTCACTATCTGAATAATTTCTTTCATCTCATCATACATTTCTTCAATTTCATCGTCATCTGAAGGGCTAGTTGCCATATAAACTTGTACTACTGTAGTAGGGGTGGGCGTCGTGTCTATCTTGGCCACAATAATGCGTTCACTATGCTGTTTGGAGTAGGTTACCGGCACTCCTTTTTTTATTCATTATTAAACCTACTCCTGCATTACCCCTATTTGATTTTGTATTTATAATCCTGTATTCACCTGACCAAAAGTCTTGTTTCTCCTGCCACCGAACTTCACTAATTCCCACTATATCTAACTTTAATCTATCCATTTCCGTTTTTAAATTTTCTAACCTACC
Organism: Schistocerca serialis cubense; assembly: GCF_023864345.2. NCBI lineage: Eukaryota > Metazoa > Arthropoda > Insecta > Orthoptera > Acrididae > Schistocerca > Schistocerca serialis. The sequence continues at coordinate 346,881,895 of NC_064641.1, forward strand.
TGCCCGATTAAAGAATCTGACATTCCACGCTCCGATCCGTAGAACGCCAGTTTTCTTTCTCCTTATAACGACGTCCTCTTGAGTAGTCCCCGCACGGAGGTGTTTTATGTCAGTGGGAAAGTGGTCGAAACTTTTGGTTGCAGCATTGTGACGCCATGTTTATGCTATATACAATTTTAATGTGGCGTGATGAATGTAATTTTTTTCATTTGGCATTGTAACCATGTACATATTGTTCCTGTTGAAGTGCAGTATATTATTTACAACAAACTTCAAGAGGGAATACCTATAATGTGAAACAGATAGATTGCTAATGACACGCCGAGTACAAGACAGGCACGAAGAAAAAGCGTTCACATAAATTTTCACCCAAAGCCGTTATCAGAAAGGAAACACAACACACGTACTCATTCATACAATAATACATACGAAATCGCGCACACGTGACCGCTGTCTCCGGCTGTTCTAGCCAGAATCTTATTTAAAAGGGGAAGGAAATGTGAACATTAATGATAATTATTGGCTAGCACCAGATGCGTCCCCGACAATCAGCGCGATTACGTAGCTGTGTATTGTGCGGGGACGTCACCATTGATACAATGTGGCTCGGATGCCGGAGCGTTTGCGATTTGGAAGGCAATGAAAAACATAGAAAAGAAGAGAAAGAATGGACACTGAGTAAAGTAAGGCAAATCTAAAGTCAAATGACTGAAATAAAACCACTACAATAAAAATAAACAGTGCAATGATAATTCATGTATACAAAAGAAAATATTGCTTGAATTGCTCCAATTACAAATGAAATGTGAGTCCTTTAAACTTTAGATTACGATCGGTTCGATTCGTTCACCCGTGGACAACGCCATGCTGGCATTTTTCATGAGACAACTACACAATCAACTATCATGAGACAAACACACAGTCAAAGCACCCCTCATGGTCGAAACTGGGCACGGATACGTCAGAGTGACGTCACGGGGATGTGTCACCGTGGTGAACTGCGAAGGTATGAATGCGGTGAACCTAATGTTTTGGGCTAGTTAAAATGGCGGACATCGGCTTCAAGTTTTTGACTTAATGACGCCCTCCTTTTTTTTTACCTCCGTGGAAATAAACGACAGTTATTTACATCCCCTGAGTAGCGATACCTCTGCTAATAAAGGTTAAATATAGTCTCTTTTACTAAATCAGAATCCTTTCGTAAGTAAATCTAGCGCTTTGGTTTAAAATTGTCAACTAAAATATTTTCAACCGTAACTCCAGTGTTACCTCTAGAAAACAGTAGACTTTGTGACGTTAAACTTTGATAAAGTACTGCTCTGCTTTCATTTTATGTACTCGGCATTCATTTATTTATATTATATCGCTGACTTGAGCGTGCTTGCTCTACTTGTTATAAGTCAGATCACTAAGCTTTCAACCTTTATTTCATTTTTTTTATTTTCCTTTTTCAGAGTTCAAAACTAGATTATTCTCTTTCACTTTCTTGAGAATATTGGGTAAAATGAAAATATAAAATGATAATACGGGGACTTGGTTTTAATTTTAACGAACCTTTAAAATACACTCCCGGAAATGGAAAAAAGAACACATTGACACCGGTGTGTCAGACCCACCATACTTGCTCCGGACACTGCGAGAGGGCTGTACAAGCAATGATCACACGCACGGCACAGCGGACACACCAGGAACCGCGGTGTTGGCCGTCGAATGGCGCTAGCTGCGCAGCATTTGTGCACCGCCGCCGTCAGTGTCAGCCAGTTTGCCGTGGCATACGGAGCTCCATCGCAGTCTTTAACACTGGTAGCATGCCGCGACAGCGTGGACGTGAACCGTATGTGCAGTTGACGGACTTTGAGCGAGGGCGTATAGTGGGCATGCGGGAGGCCGGGTGGACGTACCGCCGAATTGCTCAACACGTGGGGCGTGAGGTCTCCACAGTACATCGATGTTGTCGCCAGTGGTCGGCGGAAGGTGCACGTGCCCGTCGATCTGGGACCGGACCGCAGCGACGCACGGATGCACGCCAAGACCGTAGGATCCTACGCAGTCCCGTAGGGGACCGCACCGCCACTTCCCAGCAAATTAGGGACACTGTTGCTCCTGGGGTATCGGCGAGGACCATTCGCAACCGTCTCCATGAAGCTGGGCTACGGTCCCGCACACCGTTAGGCCGTCTTCCGCTCACGCCCCAACATCGTTCAGCCCGCCTCCAGTGGTGTCGCGACAGGCGTGAATGGAGGGACGAAAGGAGACGTGTCGTCTTCAGCTATGAGAGTCGCTTCTGCCTTGGTGCCAATGATGGTCGTATGCGTGTTTGGCGCCGTGCAGGTGAGCGCCACAATCAGGACTGCATACGACCCAGGCACACAGGGCCAACACCCGGCATCATGGTGTGGGGAGCGATCTCCTACACGGCCGTACACCACTGGTGATCGTCGAGGGGACACTGAATAGTGCACGGTACATCCAAACCGTCATCGAACCCATCGTTCTACCATTCCTAGACCGGCAAGGGAACTTGCTGTTCCAACAGGACAATGCACGTCCGCATGTATCCCGTGCCACCCAACGTGCTCTAGAAGGTGTACGTCAACTACCCTGGCCAGCAATATCTCCGGATCTGTCCCCCATTGAGCATGTTTGGGACTGGATGAAGTGTCGTCTCACGCGGTCTGCACGTCCAGCACGAACGCTGGTCCAACTGAGGCGCCAGGTGGAAATGGCATGGCAAGCCGTTCCACAGGACTACATCCAGCATCTCTACGATCGTCTCCATGGGAGAATAGCAGCCTGCATTGCTGCGAAAGGTGGATATACACTGTACTAGTGCCGACATTGTGCATGCTCTGTTGCCTGTGTCTATGTGCCTGTGGTTCTGTCCGTGTGATCATGTGATGTATCTGACCCCAGGAATGTGTCAATAAAGTTTCCCCTTCCTGGGACAATGAATTCACGGTGTTCTTATTTCAATTTCCAGGAGTGTAGATCTTTACATAGGCAAACGTTGATGTGAGCAAGTGACCACAAATCTAATCCCCACACTGAACGATGTAAAAAAAGAAGAAGAAGATGAAGAAGAAGAAAAAAAAAACGCAACGTAAAACCTACGAACCACCACCACTTTCAAGCTCAAATTAAAATCAGATTTTCACAATCTCAGCCACTTCTGATGCTAGCTGCTCGCGTACCCACGACAAATGTAATAGAATGTCACTCGTCTCGTACTTCTAGAATAATGGTAGCAGCTGGATTTTCCGTCTTCAAATGGTTCAGCTAGAGCAAGGGAATTTCTATAACTGCGTCATGAACAATGAGTACGGGCTAAATTCACTGGTAATCACATTTCATTTTCGGTCCTTTTTTTTCCTGTACTTCATCCTCCGAAAAACTCGAGAACGATGCTCGATTATTAAATACTCCACATTATACAACAAGTTACTACCTTGTAGTGACACCATCCTCCACAAATCTACACAAATAGCTAACACTCAATTACATTAGAGTGTGGTTATCCCTTAATCTCCTAACTACATGCAACACCAAAATCCTCTGGTGTGTGAAACAAACTGGCAACAAAACTGGTCCTCGTCAGACACAATTTCTGACAGTGAAACCTTCTTTTACGGTCATACCTACGACATGGAAATGCTGCTCTTCAGATTAACACAGCGTGCCAACAACGCTACACTAAGATCTTCACTCAAGATGGCTTGGCCACAGGATAAGTACAAACCAAAATTACGAGGAACTACTTTCGAACAGAATTCATCAAACAGTTCCACTGATTGTGCCCTAGTGTCGTTACTGGATTGGTTGGTTTAAAGGCGGGAGAAAGGACCAAACTATGAGGTCGTCGGTCCCTCGTTCCTAATAAAACAATGCCACAAGTGTGAGAATAAAACGGACGAAACATATAAACCAAAATGGAGAGAAAGGAAAAGCCACAAGAACGAAGGGAAGGCAACTAACACTAAAAGGCACAAAAGAGGACAAGAAAACAACAGAGAGGCGCTAGAAACAGAAGAGAATGAAACATGAAAGCAGATTACAGTGGCTGGCCAACCACGAAAATAAAAAGTGAAAGCCAGCCACTCTGCAACACATTAAAACCTCCACCCTAGAAGCACTAGGGTGGAGGACACAGAGGGACAAAGGACATGCGCTAAAACCCACTCTCACGGATAAAACGTAAAACTGAAGCTGCTGCGGAGGCATTGTCACCCAACACCGAAGGCAGGATGATGGGAAAGTAAAAAATCTGCCGCAGAGCGGCTAAAAGTGAGCAACCAAGCAAGAGGTGGACGACTGTCATTTGGGAGCCACAGCGACACTGAGGTGGGTCCTCGCGACGGAGTAGGTAACCATACGTTTGCCACGCATGGCCAATGCGGAGCCGGCAGAGGACAACTGATTCCCTGCGAGAGGCCTGCATGGAAGACTTCCACACATTCATAGTCTCCTTAATGACAAGCAGTTTGTTGTGCTTGCTGTTATGCCATTCCGTCTCCCAAAGCCGGAAAACCCTGCGGTGTCAGACGAACGCAGGTGCCCTTCGGAGATGCCTATCTCCAGAAGAGGTTTCCGCATTGCCTGTTTGGCCAGCCTAGCGGCAAGTTCGTTGCCGGGGATTCCGACGTGTCCTGGGGTCCACACAAACACCACGGAACGGCGGGACTTTTCCAGGGCATAGATGGAGTCCTGGACGTTACTGGATTATCTTGCATTTAAAAATGTAAATCCACTCGTTACAAGCTGCCGAAACCTTTCAGTCAAATCTCACTGAAAATTTCAACTGTCTTAATAATCGATACCGATTTCTTCTAGCAAAGTATCGATAGCGACACGCATGAATGTGGCTCGACCCACATGCAGTAACACAACAGTTGAGTTACCGGCTCAAGCTCACGTACTCTTCGGCTCCTCGGTAGCGACTAACTGCTTCTTTCCACAAAACTATAGCTGAACCATAAATCTAGACGAACGTGGGGCGCTACCATTATTCCTGAACAATCAATATTTAATTTCTTGTGGCTGTCGTTTCGTTGTATAGCGGACAGTTCGCCCAGGGTGATCTCCGGCGCGAGTTGCTGCTGTCAGCCACCGCCGCTTAAGTGATCTTTGCCGCTTCTGGGTGAACACTTGTACAGATGGTTACAATACTAGTTTTTCTAGAACACATACTCACACAAACAGATTTTAGTTACAAGAAGCAAAGCATTTTTGCACTCTTCATCTGCTTTGCGACATTTTGCTGCTGTCGTAATAGATTGAAACGACCACGTTATATACATAACGACACGAAAATGTTCAAAATTAATTTTGACACGTTACAAGTGTCCTACAGGCTTCTGTTACCCTATTTGAGTAGATATGCTGTGCAGTTGGGATTTCACACCTTTACCAGCACCTTTTGATAAGATATAGGGAACTGAGATGGAAGGAAATTCCTGCATATTTGATTAACTCTGTAGTTTTCCATCTACTCCTATAGATTTACTATTTTTTGAGCGTGTTTCGCATTTCGTCGGTTGTTGGACTGTCAGTATGTACAAATTCCTTTTCCTCCTCACAACACACATCATTACCAACATTATTATGTTTGCTCCATAACTCTTGATAATCCCTTCCCATTCATCTTCTCTAATTGCAATTGGTTTTACTACACATTTTTCTAACTGGTTTACGTTTATCATTACCTTATATGCTAAAGTTCGTCTTCCACGTATATTGCGCAAGATGTGGGAGACAAACCAGCCCCAAGATTTTGAAGCGTCTTTCGTTGCCATTATTTAACTTTTCTTCATAGCGGATTCTTTTTCTGATTTGTTTTTCTACAGAATCTCTTTTATATATTTTATTTCTCTTTTGTAGGTGCTTATAATTCTTTATTTCATGTTCTTAACTTTCACTGGATTTGTACCGTCTTTGTTTTCCCCGCTTCTTTTGCTGCAGCTCCTATACAGTTTATTATATTGCGCAGCTCTTCATCAATGTCATAGTCATTTTTTCTAGGTGTTGATCTGATTTATTCTCGTGTAGTGTCCTCATGCTATGATCTAGGAGAAGGTGTGTGTTATATATTTATTAAGCTGTTAGTTTGCTTATATCTTGTTTTACCCATATAGCTGTTAATATAACTGCACACAAGTAAATAGTGGTCTTAACATAGGGCAGGTGCTCTGTCAACACGCGTTTCTTCAACAAGATTTTTCATTTCTTCTTTTGTGAGTATGTAATCTATGAGTGACCACAACCCTCTTGCGTTTCATGTTGTTTTATGGATATCTTTTTTCCAGAAGAGAGTGTCACTAAATATATAACTGTAAATATCTAGTTTCAAATACCACATAAGCCAAAACTACAGAGATAAACATTCAGAGGGGTGTGTGAAACAAAACAGGAAAAAATGTCTAGAAATATGGGCTCTAAATTGAGTACCTTAAGAGCTGTGAGCACTTGATTTTCTTCGCTGCTGTGAGACACATTTTATCTACTGAAAGCTCTTTGCTTTCCGTATTTTGAGCGGTGATAGTATGGACCAACACAAGAAAAAAAGTCCAGTAAACATGGTCTCTAAAGTGTGTAACTTAAAAGGCACTAGCACTTGTTCATCTTGGCAAATGTGGAACACATCTCTTCTGCTGAACAAGGGGTCATATGTCTTATGGTATTCATTCTAGAGCCCATATTTACTGGGCTGTTTTGCTTGTTTCGGTCCATACTGGCTCCTCCAGAAACGTGGAAAGCAAATAGCTTGCAGTAGAAGAGATGTGTCTCACAGTGTCGAAGATAAACAAGTGGTCGTAGCTTTTGAAATATGCCATGTTTACTAGACTTTTTGCCTTGTTTTGCTCCATACCACCACCTACTAAAGTTCGTCGGTGGATTTCTTGTATATGCTTGTAATCCTATGTCTGTATCCTGCACTTATACATTTTATCTTTTTATAAGTAACATAATCCCACTGTTTCGTGGGACTGACTCGTTGCAAATTTTTTTTAAAAAAATGGGAGAGCTTCACAGTCTAGGTAATGTGGACTGCGATTATTATTGTTATTGACAATCAATGCCACTCCTCAGAAAGTTAGAAATAATTAAAATCTCTGTACGCATCCGCTACAGGGGCACTCATAAAGCAGCGGATTATAGAACGCTTCTTTCGACGTAAACATACTCACCAAAATTAACGCTTTTTTCAACTTTATAATGAATTAATTATTCATGGACTGGCCACGACATACTACCCCTGCATCCAATAAGAGAATGACTTATACCTCTTAGCTAGTTGTTTACTGGACAGGTACCACAGCAACAACGAATTTAGATGAGCCTGCTCACGCCTTCTGATACACAGATTATAGTCTTATCGCTCTTCAGCCACAGGTACCAACTATCACTGTCAACTGCGTCCTTTAATGTACACTACTGACCATTAAAATTGTTACACCAAGAAGAAATTCAGATGATAAACGGGTATTCATTGGACAAATATATTATACTAGAACTGACATGTGATTACATTTTCACGCAATTTGGGTGCATAGATCCTGAGAAATCAATACCCAGAACAACCTCCTCTGGCAGTAATAACGGCTTTGATACGCCTGGGCATTGAGTCAAACAGAGCTTGGATCGTGTACAGGTACAGCTGCCCATGCAGCTTCAACACGATACTACAGTTCATCAAGAGCAGTGACTGGCATATTGTGACGAGCCAGTTGCTCGGCCACAATTGACCAGACGTACAGGACCTGCAACATGTGGTAGTGCATTATCCTGCTGAAATGTAGCGTTTCGCAGGGGTCGAATGAAGGGTAGAGCCACGGGTCGTAACACATCTGAAATTTAACGTCCACTGTTCAAAGTGCCGTCAATGCGAACAAGAGGCGATCGAGACGTGTAACCAATGGCACCCCATACCATCACACCGGGTGATACGCCAGTATGGCGATGACGAATACACGCTTCCAATGTGCGTTCACCACGATGTCGCCAAACACGGATGCGACCATCATGAAGCTGTAAACAGAACCTGGTGTCATCCGAAAAATTGACGTTTTTGCCAGGTTCATCGTTGAGTACACCATCGCAGGCGCTCCTGTCTGTGATGCAGCGACAAGGGTAACTGCAGCCATGGTCTCCGAGCAGATAGTCCATGCTGCTGCAAACTTCGTTGAACTGTTCGTGCAGATGGCTGTTGTCTTGCAAACGCGTCCATCTGTTGACTCAGGGATCGAGACGTGGCTGCACGATCCGTTACAGTCATGCGGATAAGATGCCTGTCATCTCGACTGTTAGTGATACAAGGCCGTTGGGATCCAGCACGGCGTTCCGTATTACCCTCCTGAACCCACTGATTGTATATTCTGCTAACAGTCATTGGATCTCGACCAACGCGAGCAAGAATGTCGCGATACGATAAACCGCAATCGCGATAGCCTACAACCAGACCTTTATCAAAGTCGGAAACGTGATGGTACGCATTTCTCCTCCTTACACGAGGCATCACAACAACGTTTCACCAGGCAACGCCGGTCAACTGCTGTTTGTGTATGAGAAATCGGTTGGAAACTTTCCTCATGTCAGCACGTTGTAGGTGTCGCCACCCGCGCCAACATTGTGTGAATGCTCTGAAAAGCTAATCATTTGCATATCACAACATCTCCTTCTTGTCTGTTAAATTTCGCGTCTGTATCACGTCATCTTCGTGGTGTATCATTTTAATGGCCAGTAGTGTAACTTTTGTACTTCTTTACAATGAGTGTTTTGGTTCTTTGTGTGACTTGTTTATTTGGAGCAATGGCGGAAGTGCGCTGAGAGGTGATACAGCTTTTATTTTGCAACAAAACGAATTCATTAGTCCACGTTACCATGGAACGTGTGACGTTTTTACACTGCCGTAAAAAAGTCCCAGCAAAAAGAAATAGCTACTGCAGGGTAATGAAATATCGGGAATATTTTTGTCTATGTGATTAACGTCGGAAGATCAGAGGCTAATGTTGGGCGAGATAAGCCACTGAAAGTGTGAGATACTGTTACTTCAACAAGCGGTGTTACCGCCACGGTGATGAATGCAATCATGCAAACGTGCATGTATTGTGCCGTACAGGTGCCGAATGTCAGTTCGTGTAATGGAGTTGGTCACTCAGTACAGGGACGGTTAATGCTGGTTCCGGATGACGTTGGAGTAGTCCGATGATGTCCCATACGTGCTCCATTGGAGACAGGTCTGGTGATCGAGCAGGCCAAAGCAACATGTCGACACGCAATAGAGCATGTTGGGCTACAACAGCTGTGTGTATGCGAGCGTTAACCTGTTGGAAAATACCCCCTGGCTTGCTCTTCCGTCTGTTTGTGAATGGCAGTAGGAACAGGCCGAATCGCCAGATAGACGTACAAATTTGCAGTAGGGAGCGTGGAATACTCATGAGAACGGTTCTGCTGTCTTGCAAAATTGCACCCCAGCCCATAACTCCAGCTATAAGTCCAGTGTGTCTTGCGTGCAGACGGATTGGTTGGAGGCCTTCGACTGTCCTCCTTTTAACCAACACACGCCCATCATTGGCACCGAGGCAGAAACAGGAACACACCTCCAGCCTATCATCCAATGAGCTCCCGTGTGACACCACAGAAGTCGCAAAGGCGGTGGTTTGAGAGACGTGGAAAGAACACCATAGGACATCTGGCTCGGAGCTGTCCTTGAAGTAACAGATTGGTGTCAGGTCGTTGGTGCAGTGTGGTGCTAAATGTTGGTCAAGTATCTGTTGCATATGTAGTACGATGCGGCAGAGCAGCACACCGAACACTAGGATCTTCCCTCTCGGTAGTGCGGCGGCCGTCTAGAGCCCAGTCTTCTTGCAACGGTACCTTCCCGTATCCACCGCTACCGGCAATCACGTGCAGTGTCTCCATTCCTGCCAAGTCATTCTGCAATATCGCGAAGGGGCACACAGTTTATCTCAGCGCTATTACACAACCTCGTTCAAAGTAGCTATTGATAACGGCATCGTTGTCGCCTTAAAAGCGTTCTTGACTGACTTAAACACACCGTGTCCAATCTCGAAGATAACTAACGCTCACAATTACTATGGGGCGTATGCAAAGCAAACCTGGTTTGCATTCTCATAGCGGCGCTGCTAGCGCCACTCTTATGCCACACGCGAATTTGGATAGATGTCATCTTAAAGATGTAGAAACACACGTACCAACTTTCGTTTATCTCGCACTACTCCTGTTGGGTTTCTTTTTTTCATTTGTCTAGTAGGGGACTTTCAGCCTGTTGCTACCGTAGCCGTACAGTGCGTACCGGTAACTAGAAACCTAAGTTACCACCCTCCTCCCCTTTCGACTGTGCTTGACTGTCAAGCTGTTGTTCGGATCCATGTACACAAACAACTAATCGGACATTGGGGCAAGCTGCATCGCAGCGCCACCACGTAAAACATGATCAGTTGACGAATAGTCGTTAAAGAACTTCGACGAACAGTCGTTGAACAAACTCACGAGACGAAATATTTGTCATCGTCTTAGTAGAACTCAGTGGTTGCTTTAGAGCGCTGCAGACGATGATGTTGAGTTGGTACCAGGCAGTCACGTGAATCTCCATCGCTGGCGTAACCCGTGACAGTGGGTCATTATGACATCACCACAGTAGGGCGAGTCGACGTGGAGACGTGATAGGACGACAGAATGGAGCAATGTAATAGGGTGTGGCGTGAATCAGCGCGGTTTAGGTCGCCTTGCACGGTTCACGCGGCTCCCCCCGTCGGAGTTTCGAGTCCTCCCTCGTGCAGGGGTGTGTGTGTGTTGTCTTTAGCGTAAGTTAGTTTAAGTTGGATTAAGTAGTTTGGTCCCGTATGTACTTACGCCACATACCATCTACCAGGTTCCAAGCGAACATTGCGAAGGGAAATGCATTCAGTGAACGTTTGAAGTCGAGTACCTCGCGAATCGCTCACTGCAGCACGTACATCTGTACGTATTCAGTGGACAAAGGAACACAGAAACTGGACAGTAGCTGATCGGAAACGTGTAAAGCCATAGCCTAGCAGCGATATTTTCTGTTTTCGAGTGATGCAAGGGAGAATGAGGTGCTTAACCCTCACCGGTGGAGGAAGAATTGGTTCCCTGATATCCTGAATGTGATTTTCGTGCCATGGTTTTGACCTGTTCTTTCAAGTCGCTGTCAACAAGGACCAGGGTATTTATTTCAACATTCTCAGTGGCCAAGTGTTGCCATTTGTTCTAAAACCTCATGATGAGTGAATAGTGGACACTCCTGTCTTCCAAGCCAACATACTTGAATGAAAAACGGTCCTATGGTAGCACGGAAAAAGACGAATATATCCTGGGCAGAGTTAGGGATGTAAAAGAAGGGAACCAGCTTTTCGACTTACCTGACAGCTTCAAAGAAATTTGAACAAAAAATTTTGACATATTCGCACACTTTTTAGTATTAGTACCCATGTTGTACAATATAATACGTCGTGTCAACTAAAATAACATGATACATGATGTTATGTCGTATAACATAATAAATGCCATCATGTCATGCAACATGGAATTTGTCATGACGTGCTATTTGACACAACGTGTCATTAAAGTTTAGGACGCATGTATCCCCACTCTCGGATACGTCCTCTTGAAGGTGCATCCCATTCAAACCGTGGCCCACGGACCGTATGCGGCCACGAATTTCAGCCGCATTTTATTATAATTGCGCTTGTAGTAACTAACAGCAGGATCCAAAACACATCATCTAGCGCCGGTCGCGGTGGTCGTGTGGTTCTAGGCGCTGCAGTCCGGAACCGCGGGACTGCTACGGTCGCAGGTTCGAATCCTGCCTCGGGCATGGATGTGTGTGATGTCCTTAGGTTAGTTAGGTTTAAGTAGTTCTAAGTTCTAGGGGACTGATGACCTAAGATGTTAAGTCCCATAGTGCTCAGAGCCATTTTTTGAACATCATCTAGCGTTGCGAGCTTCTTAGGAGTGTATTGCTCTTATTCAGTAACAAACAAAATTACAGGGGCAACAATATTTTAAGATGTGCTTAGTTTTAACCGACTCTGGTGAATTCGCTTACGTTCGGGGTAGAGTGGTATGCAGTGCGGCCACTGGGGAGTTAACAGAAGGGAGAGGGGAAGTATTTTAGTTTCTGTCCTCCAAAGACGACAACTCACAAGCATGAGCAACTGGCTCCGAGCACCTGCTATTTTGGAAATAACGGATTCGTGAATGCGCATTATGGAGACGATCAGCTTCAACTGTGGTGCATGTTTGTAGCTAAGTGACGTGAAGGCTGTTGTAATATAACGCAATGAGTAGAAGGACAACAACATTCAAAACATTTCGTTAACATTTGAGATTGTGTCTCATATTGCAATTACGATTTTTAATTGATATATATTACTAATTTATGTAAATTATCGATTAATAGTACGATATGTTTGGGATGGTGTGGTAAAGTGACCAGGATGGGAACAGTGGCCATTGTGTATCTTTTGGCCCTGAACAGCACTGCTGCCTGTCACACTAATTAGGATATACATTGCCATTGTTGTCAGTAAGATTGGCAGAGTAGACTTTTTCCGCTATTTTTTAGTAATTTTTTTTGTTTTTGTGTCTTCTGATGTAAGTGACCCACTTACACCACAATAACAATGTTTAAACAATGGTTTTTAGCCTAAAAATGTAGTTCCTTGTTATTCGTTTCATGTAGACAGTTTATTCTCTGTGGGTCACTAATGCCAACACGGTTTCCGATATGGAAAAGTGGCCAAGATTTTCACCGAAATAAGAGTTAGTGTAAAACGCTAAAGACTGACATAAACCCTTTTATATACGAAGCTATCGTCTGCCATTCTGTCCCAGTGTGGCCACTTAGAATTAAAAAAGTTACATTATTTAAAACCGTCACTGTCCTGTTATATTTGGCCTAATACGAATGTCCTATTGAAAACGGTCTGCTGAAAGAGCTTGATATTAATTCAGATAGCAGGGCGTCAAGGCTTCAAGAAAATTTGTTCGGAAATGAGAGCAGTAAACATGCGTTCCTGCTGCGATGGCGCTGATCACATTACCCGCTTAGGTACGGAAAACAGGTCACTATGCAAATCTTCAGAAAAAATGCATGTAGTTCCAATGTGCTATTTCCATTTTTAATTTAAATATTCGGTGTGCTGCCTTATAATTTGTAGATTCAAAATGTATAAGTGGTAAGCTTCTATCAGTAACGACGGTTTGGTGAAAATTGAATTTAACTTCGAATGGCCACTCCCTCCCCCCCCTCCCCCCCTTCTTCCTTCCCATATGACCCGAAGTGTCGCCCTACGAGGGCTGTTCAAAAAATTTCAGAACATTCGTAATTTTGCGCCAATGCTGTGTTGGAGCGAAATGCGGTAGGCATCCCTGTACACGTCTGTGTGTAATGTGTAACTGCTAGAAGTTTCATTGTTTTACGTCTGTTAGTTGTTGTTCTGTGCTATACTGAGTAGAACGTTGTGTGTCACAGTTCGCGAATTTCGAGTGACGGAGTTAGAGGAGCAATGCGTCTGCACTAAATTATACGTGAAACTCAGGAAAACCTTTACAGAGGCACATAAAATGACGCAGAAAGCCTACGGTGAAGAGTGCTTAAGCTGTACTCGGCGTTACAAATGGTTCACACGGTTTAAAAATAGCACAAGCCAACGAAAACTTTTTTTGAAAAACTTTTTTTCTTTGATAGCTGATCTTGATAGATTTTTGTGAGCTGAATCCAAATCTAGCCTTAGTTTTTTGTATCACCCATAGTTTTCGAGCAATATGCTTTTTGTCATATAGTATAAAAATCCTATGCTATACAGTAAATGGAGAAATTAATGAAACGCTTTGTTACAACGTAAGCATGGTATGTATTTACAGTAAACTACTTAAAACAATGATATGTGTTAATATAGGTTTCACTTGTCAGCTGGAATTGGTTTGTATTTCCTTTCTCTTTTTTCTTTGAAGCTATGACCTTTTTTTGCTAGCAAATGTTTTTCAGCAGTGCTACCAACGTCATCCACATTCATTACACCTCATTTTCAAATTATTTTAACTATATAAAAGCATTGCGTAGCTTTTTCTATGATGAGTCGCTTGCTGAATTTCTCGGTGAAGTGACCAGCAATTGTTCCCCATCATGTTAGTGTTCCAGTGGCCTTGGTAGCGTTTTTCCATCACTTTAATGTTCTGGTGAAAACGCTCTCCTTGCTCCTCACTAACATCTCCCATATTGTCCGGGAAGTAATCAAGGTAACTGTTCAAAAAGTGAAGGTCTGAGCAGTACACTAAATCACCTTCGTGTTGAAAAAAGTGGAAAATTGCTGCTTTCTCTTTCTATAAGTGTATATTCTGGTTCCAACTGCAAATAAGTACTTTTCTTTTAATCTACAGCAAAGCAATTCTTCTTTTTCTCTCGTTAAGCCCAGATCCCTAATCAAATTGTTAAGCTCGATCTGAGTAAACAGTTTGGGCTCTAGACTTTCTGTATCACAATGGAATTCATCATCATCTGGTTCATCTAAATCACATTGTACATCAGAAAATACATCTGTTGGAATAGAATTTAAATCATCTGGTGGTTCAGGAACCGGCAAATCTACACCATGCTCTACTGGCCAAATGGCGGACGGCAGCTTAGGGTAGCTCATTACCTTCTTGTTTTTCGCCCTGAATTCAAACTACGCATTGTTGCAGTGCTGGCGGTTCCACATATCTTCAAGTTGGCGGTTCCACCTATCTTCAAGTTGGCGGTTCCACCTATCTTCAAGTTGGACCTCTGTCGGCCACTTGTATTGTTGCTGCGTTTATAGTGCTCGCACATTGACAACAATTGAAATTTATTTTAGTCTGTGTTCTGTTTGGTATGCAGAGTCAGCCACGCAACCTGTGATGTAAGTGTTTTTATGGTAATTGTGAATACCGTCTTTATTTTGGATTAAAATCTTTCACTAGCTATGTTGTACTTTCATTTATACTTTTAGGGCCTGTTTCAAAAAAGGGTTATCAGAGGAGAAGATTGAAAGGCTTCTAGATGAAGATTCGGACGACAGGAAGTGTTCTGAATTTAACTGGTCTGACGGGGAAGAAGCACAAATAGTAGTTAGTGACCACAACGGTGAATCAGAAATAGAAATAGTTCCTTTAGAGGGAGGAGCATACTGAAGAGGAAATGCAACATCATGAAGATGAAGAAGATAGTGACGATAATTTTGTTGGTAAAGATGGCAAAACTAAGTGATCTAAGGAAAGTGTAAGAGCCAAAACGGCGAAAACGCCCTCAAAAACTATAATAAAAATTCTACCTGGTCTGAAGAGGTCTGCAAGGGTATTACACAAGAAGTGACAGCATTCAATAAGATTGTTAGTGCAGATATGATTGAGTCACTTGTGGAATACATCAATTTGCAAATCAGAAACGTAGTATCACAGAACATTTATTCTAGAGAGAGAAATATGAAGGAAACTTCTCGGGAAGAGATATATGCTCTCATTGGAGTCCTTATATTGATTGGCTTGAAGAGTGGAAATAAAACAAATGTTGAAGAACTTTGGAGTAAAGATGGCACTGGTACGAAGGTAATTAGAGCTTGCATGTCATACAGACGGTTCTTATTTCTTCTCAGAAGCGTGAGATCTGACGACAAATTGACAAGAACACAAAGACGCCAGAGAGACAAATTAGCAGCAATCAGGTCATATTTAGATAAATTTGTCACCAATTGTAAGGAAAGCTACAGTTTGGGAGAGTTTGTAACCATAGATGAGATGCTAACACCTTTTAGAGGGAGAAGTTCATTTGTTCAGTACGTACCAAACAAATCAGCAAAGTACGGCTTGAAGTTCTTTGCTATTTGCGATGCCAAAACATTCTATACAGCATCTGTTGAACTGTACCGTGGAACACAACCAGATGGCTGTTACAAGGTGTCGAATAAACCGTACGATATTATGCATCGTCTGGCAGAACCTCTGCTGGGATAAAATTGGAATATTACTTTTGATATTTGGTATACCAGTTATCCAATGGCAGTCTCACTTTTGCAGAGAAACGTCACATGCTTTGGAACTCTGAAGAAAAATAAAACGGCAATCCCTCCGGAATTCCTACCCTTGAAATCCAGGAACATTGGGTCTTCACTGTTCGGTTACCGGAAAGATATCACACAAGTATCATATGTGTCCAAAAGAAACAATTGTATTGTTCTGCTTAGCACCATGCATAGTGAAGGCACAGTTGATAAGAATACCAATAAACCACACATTATCATGGGCTACAACATGACAAACGGAGGGGTTGACACAGTCGACCAAATTTGCAGTAAATATTGTGTTGCACGAGTAGCAAAGAGGCAGACGATGGCTGTATGGTTCGCTTTACTAAACATCGCTGGTGTCAATGCCCAAATACTGTTTCACTGCAATGCAGAAAACCCAAAAAGCCAAGGAGGCTATTTTTGAAACAGCTGTGCCAACAACTTATGAAAGATAATTTAGTTGCAAGATCCCACATTTCGATGTTTCCAAATGATCTCAAAATATTTTTGGCGTCTTATAAATTGCAAGAAACAGAAGAACCTCCAAACAAAAGGAAGAGTCGCTGCGTTATGTGTGGCAGAAAAAAAAATGTTGTCACCACAATTCGTTGTAGTTAGTGCAAGATGTTTGTAAGCAAGAAGCATCTGCAGTTGTGTGTGGATGAGGTAGAGGAACACGATGAATAAACTCTGTTTTTACGTAGAAACAATACAGTCATGTTCAATAAAGAGAGTATAATTCAATAAATGGTGTAGAGTAACATGTACTGAGAAATAAAAGCAGGTCAAATGTGATTTAACTTTATCCTGTGTGTTAGGAATGTATTGTTAAATGAAAAACTAGGATTCTGCGATACTGTGTGCCGGACCGAGATTCGAACCCGGGACCTTTGCCTTTCGCGGGCAAGTGCTCTACCATCTGAGCTACCCAAGCACGACTCAGGCCCCCTTCTCACAGCTTCACTTCTGCCAGTACCTCGTCTCCTACCTTAGAGATGGTACAGCACTTTCCCGCGAAAGGCAAAAGTCCCGAGTTCGAGTCTCGGTCCGGCACACAGTTTTAATCGGCCTGGAAGTTTCATACTAGCCCACACTCCAATGCAGATTGTAAATCTCATTTAGGATTCTTTAATTAGGTTTTAAAACTGTATCTTTAGAAATAATAACGGTCAAACATGAAAATTTGTATTTCTGTTCATTAAAAAACCAAAATAAACTTATTATTTTTCAGTGGCAAGCATATTATAGTAGAACGTTTCACATCTGTAGTGAAAACAATGGCTGGTTGACAGAGTCAACCAAGCGACCACTGGTGTTACAAAAATTTATGCGACCACTCGAGGATTAAGAGAATCATAACTGGTGATGAGACGTGGGTCTACTGTTATGTTGTTGCGATCAAGGTTCAGTCTTCACAATGGGTCGGGAAAGGTTCTTCAAGACCAAAACAAGTTCGTCATGTCAGGTCAAATGTCAAAGCCATGCTGACTGTTTTCTTTGACGTTAAGGATTAGTTCATCATGAATTCATGCCACAGGAGCAAACTGTTTATCGATGGCACTATCGGGACGTGTTGCGATGCTTGCGAGAAAATCTAAGAAGGAAACGACCTGAAATGTGGTTTGACAATTCATTGCTTTTGCGTCACAATCGCACCCGCACGTTCATCCCTCCTGGTGCGTGACTATTGTACGAAAAACGAAATCACTGTGCTGCTTCATCCTCCGTACTCTCCAGACATGGCCGCTGCGGACTTTATTTCCATAGTTGAAAACCTCGTTAAAATGACAAAGATTTGTGACAATAGACAAGATAAAAGAAAATTCGCTGACGGCGCTTCGTGCAGAGGCGTTGGGAGCTAAATATCAATTGTGAAGGAGAGTATTTCGAAGGAGAAAAGGAAAGGGTAGAAAAATATTGTGGACGAAGTTCCGGAATTTTGTGAACAGACCTCGTACATTGTCATTATTGGCTCTTAAGCAAAAGAGTTCGACGGCACATAAATTTTGTGTGTATTTGTTCTGCCACACCTCCCCACACATGTAACAAGGGGTAGCTCTTAGAGAAGTCACTGCGCTGGGGAAGTAGGATTAACTCGCAGAAAAGCGCGAATATCTCAAAGTGTTTTGATTTGAATGTCTCTGAAGACGTCACATAAGTCAAAAAGTTAGATCCCTTCTTTTACATTCCTAGGTCTGGCCAGGACATACTCGCCTTTTTTGTGCTACACAAGAGCATTTTTCAATCTGGTTTCCAACTTATACTCTACCATAATACTGACGTTACACCGCCATAGCTTGGCAAACGAAGTACATTTTTGTTAACTCGGGCGACGACTGAGGCAGGATAGGTTTTTTCATTGTTCCTTATATAATGGAGATGGATAAAACTTCCATAAAACAACTGGGCGACAATAGATGAGATATATTTGCCCACCTTCTTACAAAATTTAAACGAGTTGCACACGTCTGAAAAACAGAAACGGTAGTGTAAAAAACTCAAAGAATCGTTTTTTTGGACGTAAAGTCCGAATGAATCTAGATTTTTGAAAGCAAGTATTCAATTTTATCGTAATAATACATTTTTTATTTTCTTGATTCACTTTAAAATGGTTCAGTGGAGTCAATTCACGTAAGAACGAATTTTACTTGCTACATTTAGCTCGACTTTAAACCGCCGTATCTCAACAACGGTTAAAGATTATTGCTTAAAAAAATTTCGTTGTGATTTTGCTCGCATATCTATCTTCGTGCGAAGTTCGAATCGATTCGCACAAGTTTAAAGCATAGAAGCTACACCCTTCTAAAACTTCCTAGGCGAACGCGTTTTTGTACGTAAAATCCTAACAAAGCAAGATTTTTTTAAAACGGTCGAAAATGTTCTTAGACAAGAGTCCGATGGTGAACCAAACTTGCATCATCAGACTCGCTTCACTCGAGAGTTGTTATCTCAGTGGTGACGGTTTTTGCGCGTAAAATGTGAAAGGTGCAGATATAAATGGTTCCTTTATCTGATAATTAATTTCAGCTTAATTAAAATATTTTGCAAAAGGAATTAATCAATTCGTACAATTTGTCTGGGCGTCAGCTCCGGTTCGTTGTTCAATATACTGTAACATAACTACAGTAAGACAGATATTGGAATGGCTATGCAAATGGCCGCTGGTCCGGGCTAAGCCAAAAACTTTGTTCCCCATGTTTCCTAGCTCAAACAGGAACCGAGCATCCAGACCCCTCCAAACCGCGATTGTGCAAGTGGCCTTTTCTGCCATATTTGCTACAGAGTTTCCACGCTTTAACGATGAAGTAACGTAATGAGATTTATAGTTTCTTGAGCATTTTTGATGAAGTGTACTTCAATTAAAAAAACCGCTGTGGCCGGGCGGTTCTAAGCGCTTCAGTCTAGAACCGCGCGACCGCTACGGTCGCAGGTTCCAATCCTGCCTCGGGCATGGATGGTTGTGATGTCCTTAGGTTAGTTAGGTTGAAGTAGTTCTAAGTGCTAGGGGACTGATGACCTCAGATGTTAAGTCTGCATTATTCACGGTGAGAAGTAATGCCTGATACTTGGTGTTTTCGGCACACTCCTGACATTTTGGATCTTGGAATTTTGAATTCCCTAACGATTTCCGAAATGGAATGTCCCATGGGTCTAGCACCAACTACCATTCCGCGTTCAACGTCTGTTAACTCCCGTCGTGCAGCCATAACCACGTCGGAAACCTTATCACATGAATCACCTGAGTAAAATAGACAGCTCCAGAAATGAACTGCCCTTTTATACCTTGTGTATCCAGTACTACCGCCATCGGTATATCTGCATATAGCTATCCCATGCCTTTTGTCACCTCATTGTATTGCTAACATATGAGGTCCATCGGTTAATTGGCATCTGTCCCGTTACTGTTAACTTCAACGATAAAGTACGTAAAAGATCACACATATTTCGTTATAGATTGAAATTATTTAAAACACACCTGAAACATTGTCGGAACGTAAATGTTCTTCACGTCTCTTGCAGGCGACACTTGTATAGCCTATTTATTCGCATTTTTGTGATAACGCGATTAAACACAAATTCTGCTCATTTTGTATAATGAAGATGTAAAAAATGATGTGACAATCTCGTGTGCAAATGTTGCAGGTGTTGCTCATGCGGAGGATTTGCTGTATTTGTTTTCGAACAACTCTTACTACATAATACCCGGCGAGAGGCCGGCGAAGGATATGGAAATAGTAAAGGTCATGACCAAACTCTGGACGAATTTTGCAAAAACTGGGTGAGTAATCGTTATGGTGTAATGTAATGCGTACAGACTGGATTATATGCATTATAAAATCCTTAAAAGATACATGCAAATATGCAGGAAAGATGTTTAGAAATGCAAAGTGTTGAAATATACAAGATCAAATAAAAAAATACATTGTAGCCGCTGCGTGCATTGTATCTCAAAGTCGAACCTGTGCGTATCAGTTACGATGAGAGCGCCGGCCACGCGGAAAGTCGGTACATTTAGAACGCTGATATCCACTGGTTGAAGCTAGGAAGTGAGCCTTTCTGGGCTTATTTTCTAAAACTCTGCAAATGGGGGATGCATGCCGTGTTTCAAGGATTGTTTCTTCATTGCTGTTTTTTTTTATTCCACAAAAACAGTAACAAAAGTGGCTACGATGAAATGACATAAATAAGGTGACAGATAACTGCAGTCATAAATTACAGCATTCAAAGAATGAGGAATCATGTTCAGTCTTCAGCAGTAGCACACATTTAGCACCTTCATTGTTACCTTCAACTGGTGTTGTCGGTAACCAGCGGATGCGATGCGAGTGAGACGCAGCGAAACAGTCGATATGTACTCCGACCAACTTCGAGATATAATACACGTAGAGGGGCACGCTCAAAAAACTCCGTAATATTTTATTTAAAAAGCAGCATACAACCATCAATTTTTGGAACAGCATTAACTCTTAATTAATACTGCTGGACCAAACCATCATTTACAATTTATTTTTCATTATTCTACTATTGTAAACATAAACGACCAAATACTGTTCCAAATGTTCGGTAGTAAGATTGTGTCTTCGATCACTCAAAACTTTTTATAAGTAGAAAAGGACCGTTCTACATCAACTGAGGTAACTGGACAATCATTGAATTTGGGTGCTATGTTGGCACTTACTGTTTCTGGTAAAAGTTCACCCGCACCATTAAAAAAACTATCAATATGGCACAAGGGCTGAAAGACAGGGTTATTGTTTAAAATGATTTCAAACTTTTCTTTAAATTTTCTTGGGAATACCTCCGGCAATGAGGAGTTCACTACAATAATTTTATTCATTAACTGAACAGATTCATTCAGTGCCAAACCTTGAGTTTCAAGCTTGCAGGTATATCGGAAAAATCATTAAAAGCCTCCTTTCACAGCCAAACTGCCAAAGCCTCTGCACTAGAGAAGTCGTTTACCCCTCTAATGGCCTCGAAATGTTACATTGTAAAGCAACACAGCTACGTCACACGTACCCCAACGAGTTACCACTGGTTCTGGAGGTAGAGGCACATTTGGTAGATTTTCTTTGTAGGTCTTGATGCGAGCAACAGCCTTTAGAAACACTTTATTTTTGGATGAAATAAGTTTACTTACATTCACAAACGTGGAACGTACTTCTTCAGCAAGGCGATGTGCTCCATGCGCAAAGCATGTCACATGAACCAAATTGGGATAAAATACTCGGAGGACTTTTCCTGCTTTGATTATATACGGAGCAGCATCTGAAATAAACACAATCAACCTTTCATCTGCAAAAGAATCTGGAAATATTTTTCAAATGCCCTCGTTCGCTAAATAGGAAGAAGAATGCTCTTCTTTTAAAGCACCAACAATTAAACTTGCAATGTAACGGCCACGAGTGTCTGTAGTTTCGTCAACTGAAATCCAAATAATGCTGTCCTTGAGTTCATTGCGTATTTCTTCCAGAACATTTACGTAAATTGTCGGTGTGTAATTTTTACGCAATGTTGATTCATCTGGTATATTTTGATTGAAGCAATATTTGCGAAGGAAGCCTTTGATGATAGGGTTTGTAGGTCTGTGAGGAGAAATATGGCTTGCAATGAATGCTTCACATAGTCCATGTTAAACCGACTTTTATGGTTACCTTTGGCAAATCCCTGCTACTGCAGATTGCTGTTGTCAGGAGTTGTTGTCGTGCTCCTTTCTTCTGCATTCCTGCGGTATGAAGATTTGTCTTGACATGATAGTCTATCTGAAACTTTATTTTGCACGAAACGTTTTTCTCGTAAACTCGACAATATAAAACAATTCCGTCACATGTAAATGTTCCATGATGGTCAGCTATTCACGAAACGACGTTTCTTCTTTTCGGGCTGCGTGGCGCGCAACACGTTACACACTACACGTCGTAAACACGTTCAACTATGTATAAGTAAATGGTAAGCTAAAGTGAAACAATGGACGTGCGACTAAAAGCTTGCGTAGTTTAATTTAATTGTTGCCGACGCGTACGGCATGACAGCGGAGGGCATTAACCGGATCGCGGGCGCAGGAGCATTACTCTGTCTGCCTATTCCTGTTCTTCTTCTGCAATGATTTCGCTACGCAGTGGCCTCTCGGTTAGTGATTGCACGCAGTTCTAGGTCGCGGTCAATCTGTGAGACATCAAAAGTAGATCGAGTTAGAGACCGCCGGTATAAATTTTTAAAATGTAGTAAACGTAGAATGAAAATATGTATTCGTCACTAGTTTTTAGTTAAAATATGCAATAACCGGTGAAAAGGAGCCAAATATGTAAATGTATAGGCAACATGCAAATGCATATAATCCGTTCTCTCGTAATGTGCAATAGAAGATATGTTTCCTCAAATGAAACCAGACTGACTATGACCAAAAACAGACTGTCGACGCAAGTGAACAATCTACTTGCGTGAATGAAGTGTGGCTGGGCAGGTATCCGGCAAAATTATAGAGATCTGCTCTACAATATGTCAGGCATACATAGATTACCATCGCATGTTAATGTAAGACTGCAATACAATACGGGATGACTCACCAGTTAAGATACTCACATCATGTCTGACTTACCTGACACATTATCTAACAAAATTTTTATGCCATTCACTCGGTTTTCACAGTTGCGCCTTTGATTGTATGTACAACATCCAATCTGTACCCAAGCTCTATCTACACATAGCCATGTATCTGCATCAACTGCGGAGATGGTTGCAACGATTCGCTACTTTACATCATCAAAAAATGTGGTCGACAAGCGTTTGGTGGACTCTGTCCTTGATATACGCTATTAGGAAGAAGTCCATAGGTCTAACGTCAGGCTACCTAGGGGGCCATGGAACTGGACCACCCCTGCCAGTACACTTCATCTAGAATATCTTGCACAGTCTGCGCCCAATATGGCGGTGCACCATTTTGTTGGAAAAAGTGTACGTCTTGACGGTGGCAAAGCAAACAACTCCAATTTATCCAGGTACTTCTCAGAGATAATTTTTTTGGGAAAAATGTCCCACTATGCGATCAACGATTAAATAATACCACATGTTCGCTTTCGGGCTGTCACATCTTCCGTCACGGTATGCGGGTTGGTTGTGTCACAGATCCAAACATTGTGTTTGTTTACTTCACCACACACGTAGAATGTTGGTTCGTCAGAAAGTGCTATACTATTTAGAAAATTCCCACCCTCCTCTAAAGGGTGAAGAACGTCCACAGCGAACTGGGTACGTTATGGGCTAGTTTCAATACTTGCGACAGATGCAGTTGCTATGGATATTTCCTCAGGATGACTCGACTGCAGGAGTGTCTTGGTAGTAAAGAATAAATACACTACTGGCCATTAAAATTGATACACCAAGAAGAAATGCAGATGATAAACGGATATTCATTGGAATGTGTGTGAGTGAAATCTTATGGGACTTAACTGCTAAGGTCATCTGTCCCTAAGCTTACACACTACTTAACCTAAATTATCCTAAGGACAAACACACACACCCAAGTCCTAGGGAGGACTCGAACCTCCGCCGGAAGTATTCATTGAACAAATATATTATACTAGAACTGACATGATTTTACATTTTCACTCAATTTGGGCCGTCCGGAGTGGCCGTGCGGTTCTAGGCGCTACAGTCCGGAACCGCGAGACCGCTACGGTCGCAGGTTCGAATCCTGCCTCGGGCATGGATGTGTGTGATGTCCTTACGTTAGTTAGGTTTAAGTAGTTCTAAGTTCTAGGGGACTGATGACTTCAGAAGTTGAGTCCCATAGTGCTCAGAGCCATTTGAACCATTTTTTGAACTCAATTTGGATGCATAGATCCTGGGAAATCAGTACCCAGAACAATCACCTCTGGCCGTAATAACGGTCTTGATACGCCTGGGCATTGAGTCAAACAGAGCTTGGATGGCGTGTACAGGCACAGCTGCCCATGCAGTTTCAACACGATACCACAGTTCATCAAGAGTAGTGATTGGCGTATTGTGACGAACCAGTTGCTCGGCCACCATTGACGAGACGTTTTCAGTTGGTAAGAGATCTGGAGAATGTGCTGGCCAGGGCAGCAGTTGAACATTTTCTCTATGCAGAAAGGCCCGTACAGGACCTGCAACACGCGGTCGTGCATTGTCCTGCTGAAATGTAGGGTTTCGCAGGGATCGAATGAAGGGTAGAGCCACGGGTCGTAACACATCTGAAATTTAACGTCCACTGTTCAAAGTGCCGTCAATGCGAACAAGAGGTGACCGAGACGTGTAACCAATGGCACTCCATACCATTACGCCGGGTGATACGCCAGTATGGCGATGACGAATACACGCTTCCAATGTGCGTTCACCCCGATGACGCCAAACACGGATGCGACCATCATGATGCTGTAAACAGAACATGGATTCATCCGAAATGTTATATAGCTAGGGAAGGCCGAAATGCACGCTATAAGCTCACGCAGGATGGCGTGAGGTCTGAAACAGGATACGTATTGAATGCTATAAAGAAAAGTACGTAGCTGCTGGAATACTTAACTTTAATCCATCATTTGTATACATCGTTCTTGATGAGACATGCTTCATACGATAACTATCAATTGCTATGGCGCCTTGCTAGGTCGTAGCCATTGACTTAGCTGGAGGCTATTCTAACTATCTTCTCTGCAAATAAACGAGGCTTCGTCAGTGTTGCATCGCTAGCTAAGTCGTCCGTACAACTGGGGCGAGTGCTAGTGCGTCTCTCGAGACCTGCCGTGTGGTGGCGCTCGGTCTGCGATCACTGACAGTGGCGACACGCGGGTCCGACATGTACTAATGGACCGCGGCCGATTTAAAGCTACCACCTAGCAAGTGTGGTGTCTGGCGGTGACACCACACGAAAAAATGACGTTTTGCCATTCCTGCACCCAGGTTCGTCGTTGAGTACACCATCGCAGGCGCTCCTGTCTGTGATACAGCGTCAAGGGTAACCGCAGCCATGGTCTCCGAGCTGATAGTCCATGCTGCTGCGAACGTCGTCGAACTGTTCGTGCATGTGGTTGTTGTCTTGCAAACGTCCCCATCTGTTGACTCAGGGATCGAGACGTGGCTGCACGGTCCGTTACAGCCATGCGGATAAGATGCCTGTCATCTCGACTGCTAGTGGTACGAGGCCGTTGGGATCCAGCACGGCGTTCTGTATTACCGTCCTGAACCCACCGATTCCATACTCTGCTAACAGTCATTGGATCTCGACCAACGCGAGCAGCAATGTCGCGATACGATAAACCGCAATCGCGATAGGCTACAATCCGACCTTTATCAAAGTCGAAAACGTGATGGTACTTATTTCTCCTCCTTACACGAGGCATCACAACAACGTTTTACCAGACAACGCCGGTCAACTGCTGTTTGTGTATGAGAAATCGGTTGGAAACTTTCCTCATGTCAGCACGTTGTAGGTGTCGCCACCCGCGCCAACATTATGTGTATCCTCCTAAAAGCTAATCATTTGCATATCACAGCATCTTCTTCCTGTCGGTTAAATTTCGCGTCTGTACCACGTCATCTTCGTGTGTAGCAATTTTAATGGCCAGTAGTTTATATTAAAACCTCATGCATGATGCGTCAATTTTCTGATGTATCTCAGTGTTTGTGATGTCACATCTTTTGATGGGTTGTACAATGATGAAGTTATGTAGGTACATTCTGCGGCATATGTGGCTACTGTCAGCAAAATATGTTGCGAGTAAGTTAGTAGCAAATACGTCATAATTTTAAATGTCGAGCCTGATGCTGCAGTTTTCCACTTATCTCATTTCTTAGGACGTCATGTCTCCTGTTCTATGTGTCACACAAGGATCTCATTCAGCGGCACATGTGGATACTGCCTGCAAAATGCTTTGCCAATAGAATTAGAAGGAACGAAGTAACACTCGTAAACTTAAAAGTAGTGATTGTAAATTTAAATGTCGTGCATAATGCGACAGTTTTGCAAGCATCTTCGTGTTTATGACGTCATATCTCCTGAACTATGAGTGGTATCATGATATAATTTCGTAGTTCAGGGCAAAGAAATAAAAACTTTGAAGTTTGCCAGTGACATTGTAATTCTGTCAGAGACAGCAAAGAACTTGGCAGAGCAGTTAAACGGAATGGACATTGTCTTGAAAGAAGGGTGTAAGATGAACATCAACAAAAGTAAAAGAGCGAGAATGGAATGTAGCCGAATAAAATCAGGTGATGCTAAGGGAATTAGATTAGGAAACGAGACACTTAAAGCAGTAGATGAGTTTTACTATTTGGGCAGCAAAATAACTTGTTATGTCCCAAGTAGATAGGATATAAAATGTTAACTGACAATGGCAAGAAAAGAATTTCTGAAGCAGAGAAATTTGTTTACATCGAATATAGATTTAAGTGTTAGAAAGTCGTTTCTGTAACTGTTTGTATGGAGTATAGCCATGCATGGATGTGAAACATGGACGATAAACGGTTTAGACGAAAAGAGAATAGAAGCTCTTGAGGTGTAGTGCCACATGAGAATATTGAAAATTGGATGGGTAGATCAGGTTACTAATGAGCATTTACTGAATAGAATTGTAGAGACAAGAAATTTGTGACACATCTTGACCAAAAGAAGGGATCGGTTGATAGGTCACATTCTGAGACATCAGGGGGTTACCAATTTAGTATCAGAGGGAACGGTGGGGGAGGGGGGGGGGGTGGTGAAATCGTAGAGGGAGACCACGAGATGAATACACTAAGCAGATTCTGAAGGATCTAGGTTGCAATATTTATTCGGAAATGAAGAGGCTTGCACAGGATAAAGCATCATGGAGAGCTGCATCAAACTAGTCTCCTGACTAAAGACTACAACAACAATTATAGGTACGTTTATCGGCATTTGTGGATATTGTCTGCAAAATTTATTGCGTACAGAGTTATCACAAAGTAATAACGTGATGCTTGATTAGGCAGTATTTCACACATCTCATTGTTTACGACTTCATATCACGTCAACTTTGATAGGCAGGTGATTCTTAGCCCCACAGCGATTGTTGCCTGACAACAGGGAACATTTGAACCAAGTTAGGTTGAAATCGTCATAGTAGTTCAGGAGATGTGGAACATACACTTGTACATAAATCCATTTTTATAATACGTATGGATTCTTCGTTCTATACTGTATACACACGTAAGTAAATTTTCATTATTGGCCTCCCTTCATGATGATGCCGTTTTAATGAGCAACAGTGTAGCAAGATGGACGTTCTGCTTTCTAGTGATCGCCAATTCAATATGGAGCTTGAGAATGGTTTTAAAACGGGAGCTCTCAGCAATTTCTGTCCAGCATACGATTTTTGTGTGGCCAGTACATATGTGCAAAAAGCATGACACAGGGGTTCCTTATTTAAAGTGTCTGGAGAGCACAGTGAAGTGCTGATGCTAGGTTAGCACTACAAAACTTAACTATTCCATTTTTCTGCTCAATGTTTTTGCTAGCCATCTAGTCATTTTCACGAGCTTCAGCGAGCGACTGTATTACAAGTGTCTCTGTGTGAATCCCAAACGTCCAATGTTAGTTTGCGAAATCTTATCCAGAGAAAAGAAAATGCCATCCATGCCGGTCACAATAATACGTATAGACATTTATGTTAGGAAAACATCAGCAAATACAAAGTTTTCAGTATTTATTTATGTTACTCGTTTAATTGTAAATTTAAATATTGGTTGTTTGTCAGTCATAGCAAAGTCATGGATACAAATGTTTAGTGAATATTCCTCTGAAAGAACTAAAAAGCTGTCAAAGTACTTTTGAAATACGCTGTTAAATAATTTCAATATAAATTAAATACAATAAGTATTTTTTGGTTGTGATAATCTTAGTGCATTATCGATATCATAGCACATCTTGCACTAAATAACTCATCTTCAATTTGAATGTGTTCTTATAATCCTGTATATTAAGATAATTCCCTTTTTTTTACCGATCCAATCAGCACACTTTACTCTGTAGTCAACATTTCATTTGCAGTAAAAAACAAAGTAAAGCAATAAGACCGTCAGCTATGTTTTGTAGAAATTAAAGCAATACCTTTATTTAGTACGGAGACGATTTTTGTCGAAGGAAGACTACTGGATCCTAGAAATAAACTCATATTTTGGTCTTCAAATTTTCTGACTGTCAATGATGACAATTACATCGTTTTGCTAGATGCCTCAAATATACATTATTTAAGCTACAGTAGAATGGGAAGCATTTCAAGACTACACCAACTGTTTGATCTGTAGCTTTATGTCTAAAACATGTTAAATGGCTAGCAGTACGTCCTTTACTTCCACTAATGTGAATAAAAGAACCTCAATTAAGGAATATCGCCAGCACGAAAAAGCGACTTCCTTCGATCATGAAAAACATTTGAATATAATTTCTCGTTGCACTAGGCATGCAGCCCTCTCATATCTATAAAACCTAGTGTATCAGACAGATTTGAATATCGGCACTCAATAGCACGAATAAAATTTCCGAAATCAGTGCTGCCATATTCAGACATATAACTACTGTATGGTTTCATTGTGCGTCTTACGTCTTACAACTACCCTGCAAGAATTCTGTTAACTGACAGAATTAATGTCTAATGTCAGTTCCGATTTGGCCTCACTTCTAGTTATAACCCGAACGCACCTGTTGTTTTTAATGATATATCAGACTAAAAGCTGAAGCACACGGTACTGATCTTGCATAATAATACTTTTTGTGAAACATAAAAACTGTGTACTTAAGTTTTTAATATATCTGTGTTCCTCCAAGTACCGACGAAATATTCTATAAAAATGATATTGGGTTACTGATTTTGCTTTACCTTGGAATCTTTCTGCAACAGCAGAAAGATAGTATTTCTTCCTGGAATGAGTTGTAGCATACGATAACTGGGATTCATTTCGTTTTCGGTTGGAAGCCTGTCATTAGAAATCCAAGCAATAACTAAGAAAAGAAGCTTCAAGTAGCGTAAGTGGTTCAAAATGGTTCAGATGGCTTTGAGCACTATGGGACTTAACTTCTGAGGTCATCAGTCCCTAGAACTTAGAACTACTTAAACCTAACTAATCTAAGGACATGACACACATCCACGCCCGAGGCAGGATTCGAACCTACGACCGTAACGGTCACGCGGTTCCAGACTGTAGCGCCTAGAACCGCTCGGCCTCACCGGCCGGCAGCATTAGTGGTCACAAACGAATGTAAATGTAGACATTCCTGGTATATACCGCTGCTGAAAAGCTCCTGCGGCTACAGCCGTGTGGCAGTGATGAAATGTTGTTACATAAAGACAACCCCTGCAAGGATAATGATGTAGCACCCAGAAAGATATACCAGATGAATGTAGAATTGTTTAAAGCACTGAGCCAAGCTGACGCAGACTCTAGCGCAGTGTTGCAAGCAGAATGGCAATCAGACAGGAGAGCCGATGCTGCGGTATTGTGACACACAACTGAGGCCATTGCCACACATTGCTCGAGCGAAACATCTGAACTACCAGTCCAGCAATATGACCTCAGTGTGAAGGGAACGTAATGTAATTCCGACAGCACTGCAAGGTGCTATAATAACGTGTAAATCTTAGACAAGAATACCTTTAAGCCCCTTGACATCGCAGAAAGTACCAAGCCGAAGAGCTGAAAGCCACAACCGAGGTGTGGTGAAGACTGCTGATGAACCCAGGAAACCAGGCCACATTCAGTCTTTACCCCCAAGGCACAAAGTCACTTCTTTTGACAGACTGCTATAAATACTCAGGTTCCCAAGCTATTCTATATTCAATTTTTAGAGAACCAGATTAGAGGCAGGACCTGTAATGTGCTGACTACCATTCTCCAGATTACTATTACCTTTGACACTGCAGTCAGTCAGATTTGCTGGACTTAGCTGTTGTGAGGTGCCGACCTCTCTTCCACTGATGTGAAGACCTGCAGCCTTCTACCACCGGCTCACTGATGGTGCTTGGCAAGCTATCACACTGTGCAGGGGAGGCCCTCTAACTGATGCTGCCCCTGACTTGCATCTGTGAGCAGACACTGACATCCACGGCCTTCCTCTGGTGGAGAGCCTATGACATAGCTCTGCACCACCATCGGCGTCCTGTGCAGAGCTTCTGGAAGTTTATTGGCGTACTCCCTTCGATGTCGATGAGTGTGAGATGGTAAAAGGCCTCTTCGACCTTCTGGGCGTCACCGCTGGACAAGCAGCGTCCTCCATCAGCCGGACTGGCTGCCCCGCACGGCGCCACTCTTGCTGCGTTAGGTGCCGTGACTTCACCGACGCCCTCCAGCGGCTGGTCAGCTGGGCGCGTCAGCCGATTCCACTCCTGCGTGCTGCGTCCGCCGTCCTCCTGCTGGTACCATGGAGAAGGCGATTCAATTGTAAAACCAAAGCTAATGCATAATTCGCTAGTGCTGTCTCATTAATGCCTAGACGGACCCACATCACCGTGCTCCATGCTTTGTGGTCCTGCATCTGTAAGGATCACAGTACACCGACTCTTATAACTGAGGTGACATTCATACGTACGTCTCGAAATTTCATTGCTACCATCCAGCTACAAAACCGAGAGTTCTTCATCAGCATTATCAACATTTGTGGAAACTTTCGCTAGTAATTTTAAGAAGCGCAACAGTTTAGAAGTCAACATTTTTGATAAAATCTGAATGAAGCTGTGAATTTAAGTAGTTACAAACATATCGTGAGAGATTTCTCCCTGAGGTACTAAGTAAGCATAAACTAAAAATCATATTTATTAGTCATTTCGTTTTGAAGGGTTAGTGCAGCCTCTGAAACATTTTGTGCCATAGATGTTTCGAAAAATTTATGTTGTAGGGTCTAATGTATAGGTTTTCAGTTGTATCTTTAAACTGCACCCAGAATTTTTTTTCTTTTGGTCACACATGCAGCAAGCAATGGACATAGGCTCATTTTACTGTGATTAGCGATTTCTTGGCTACCTGACCTCAATAATAATTCTTATGTGAACCAGTAAAGTGATCCTTGATATTGAGAAGCAGTCTAAGCAGCCAATCTTCATATGAATCTTCAGCTTGGCGAGGGATATTACATTTTCTGGAACCATATTAGTTATGTATTTTGTAAGTAGGCTGTTTATGTTTTCTTATTGGCAACGTTACGTAGCGCTCAATATGAAAATCACTGGCTGTGCTGTGTGCAGTCTGTGGCTGCTTTGCATTGTTGTAATACTCGCCATTGTAGTGTTAGGCAGCTGGCTGTGAACAGCGCGTAGCGTTGCGCAGTTGGAGGTGAGCCGCCAGCAGTGGTGGATGTGGGGAGAGAGATGGCGGAGTTTTGAAATTTGTCATGAACTGATATATTTATATATGATGATATCAAGGTAAATACATTGTTTGTTCTCTATTAATATCTTTCATTTGCTAACTATCCCTATCAGTAGTTAGTGCCTTCAGTAGTTTGAATCTTTTATTTAGCTGGCAGTAGTGGCGCTCGCTGTATTGCAGTAGCTTGAGCAGCGAAGATTTTTGTGAGGTAAGTGATTTGTGAAAGGTATAGTTTAATGTTTGTCAGGGCCATTCTTTAGTAGGGAATTTTGAAAGTCAGATTGCGTTGCGCTAAAAATATTGTGGGTCAGGTTAAGGACAGTCGTGTAGAATTGTTCAAAGGGGACGTTTCATATGTCGACCCTTAGCCTAGGATACCTCACTGGAATCTTCTGATTTTTTCTTGTAGTTTGTGCATTTAGTGTAGCTTTTGTTTATTGGTAGCGCGTAATTGTAGAGAGAATCTCCTTTGTAGTTGTAGTTTTCATTGTTGTAGAGTAAAACAGTTGTGGCATGCATGTAGATTTGCACCAAGTATTTCGCAGCTGCAATTAACTAGACATTATTTCCATTGCTACGTTATTTTATTTTGCTCTTCAAATTGTGTTTTTCTGTGTTGTCGTGTGAAATACTGTGACAATAATGGCGTGTGAAAAACGTAATACTAGGCTCCAAAGTAAACTGAGAAATGACAGTGAAGACGAAGGCAGTGTGTTAGCGCCGCAGAGTAATGAATTAACTGATGTTCAAAGTAGTAATTTGGTAATCGTGCATAGGGAAATGGAGCGGGCAGCAAACAATGGCACGGACAGTGAAACAATTAGTGAAGAGGGAAGCATTATCGATCGATCGGTCGGCAACAGCTCGCCTCAGGAATCCGAAATGACAGGACACAATTTCGCAAATACTGTAGATTCAGGTTTTGGGTCATCACAGTTTTCTCAAATAAGTCAAGACACATTTTCTGCTTGTCAAAATGTGAATGTTGTCGGTGCAAATGCACTGCCGAAAAGCGTAGAGAAACAGATTCCAGACACTAATACATTATTATTGCAATTAATGCAACAAATGGAACAAAATCAGAGACAAACACAGCAAAAGCTTGAAAAGTTAGACACAATGGAACAAAATCAGAGACAAACACAGCAAAAGCTTCAAAAGTTAGACACAATGGAACAAAATCTTAAAAAGTTAGACTCATTGGAGCAAACTCTTGAACGAACACGTGAGGATTTAACTGCTGAGTTACATCACATTGAATCGAAATGTCAAAAAGTCTGTAACGACGTAAAAACACAAATTTGTGAGCATTTCCAACCTATTTTTTCGCGTCATGAAAATGCATTACAGAATCACGAAGCAGCCATAAAAGAACTGCAAACTATTGTTCATGAAAATCACAACACCTTGCAAGCTAAAATTGACGCAGTTGCATCTACCGATTCGGTTACGCAACTTGCAAAAAGTCAAGAAAACTTAAAAGACACAGTAGACACGATTGCAACACAAATGGACACTCTGAAACTTGGTTCAGAAAAACATACAGAGGAAATGATTTCACTATCGGATAAAGTAGCCGAACTTTCAGATCAGTTCACTAACTTATCTACAAAGGTAGATGATGATCTGAATGACACAACACCTGTAGCTTTCATGGACACTGAAGAGTATGAACAAATTAGAAAATTCAAACAAAATCAAAATCAAATCAATACACAGTACAAAAGAGAAATCCGGGAAGTGCAAGATCAGTTGGCACAAGTAGTACAAGAATTACGTATTTCAGAGGACACTCGCGCCGCAATACGGGAAGAGGGACATACAAATACGGAACAGACACAAAATAACACAGGGCATTTCGGAAGTAATGAAAGAAATTGGGAATGTGCACCGAATTTTGAGAGGGAACGGCCGACACGACCTAACAATGACCGATATGCGACTCGCCGACATGATGATTTTGACTATAAGCTGTTCATTACTACACGTAAATTCAAAACATTTAAGAATTCTGGCAACGACATTCATCCACAAGCATGGCTCCATCAATTCTCTCATTGTTTTCCTCCCAACTGGTCGTTAGAACACAGATTAGAACTTATGTGTGGCTACTTAGAGAATGAACCAGCTGTAAGAATGCGATCGGTCATTCACGATTGCCACAGTGAGGGAGAATTTTACCATGCCTTCCTCTCAGCGTATTGGTCTCAAGCTACACAAGACCGTGTAAAACATAACATCATAATGATGAAACACTTCGAACAATCTGAATTTTCCAGTCTTGTGAAATATTTTGAAGACATGTTGCACAAGAATCAGTACCTGTCAAACCCATACAGCCCCTCAGAACTCATCCGCATTTGCTTAATCAAACTGCCTGAACATTTACGACATATTATTTTGGCAGGACGTTGCAAAGACGACATTGAAGCTTTTCAGGGACTCCTACAAGAATTAGAAATTGACACCGACAATCGCGGAACGCGAAACCAGGAACACAACAATTACAGGTCACATCCGTCGCAAATCCGCGATGAAAGAAGTAATAACTGGACACGACAAGGCTATTATCACAACACAAATCGTGACCAAAACAGACACCACCCGTATGACAACCGTTGGCAGAGTAGTAATAACTACAGGGAAAGATCACCTCTCCGTGGTAATGACTATCACAGAGACAATCAGAGAAACAGACAATATGGGAACCAAAATAAATATTATCAGGGGAG
Source organism: Schistocerca serialis cubense (assembly GCF_023864345.2). Classification (NCBI taxonomy): domain Eukaryota; kingdom Metazoa; phylum Arthropoda; class Insecta; order Orthoptera; family Acrididae; genus Schistocerca; species Schistocerca serialis. The sequence goes on from NC_064641.1 coordinate 346,916,528, forward strand.
ACAGAATAACTTTAGACGCAACGGTCCAGCGCGCAGTTTCGATTCAGGGAGAAATTCTCCACCACGTGACCGACAAGAAAGAAACTATGGCATCTACCGACATGATGACAGACGATATGATCGTAACGATAGACCTGAACTGTATCAGAACTGGCGGGATTCAAACAGAGCAGGGCCCTCTCGTCACGGTGAATTTGTAGAAGTTAGATCTCCTAATCCCAATAACGACGCGCGCCAACAAAGGAACAGACAATGACTCGCACCGCAGGCAGCCACCTGCGCCGGCTGGCTCAGAGAAAAATAACATAGACGCTAGCCTTGAGAAAAGATTTAGCATTCCTTACCGACGTATAAAACATGACAATTGCTTTTCAGTTGAAACTCTGCGTACTAGGAAGAGTAAAGGTTTACACCACATTTCTCATGTAAAACCATTTATTGACAGATAATCTGCCTTTTAACTTTGTCTTTGCCATAAAACTTTTCGCTTCACATTACTAATATGCTTTGTCAGACTTAAGAAACTGTTACCATGCAACAATGTTTGAAGTTAAATATCCAATCAAGAACCAAGAGAACTTATTTAAACAGAAATGACGAATGCATTGTTATAGTAAACAGACGTCACAGTGTTATTGTGTGTGTATATTCTTGCTTGTTTGTTGCACGATTACGTAACGACTATAAGGCTCACATACTTAGAACATTTACCAGTACTGCTAATGAGATTTTAATGCAACATTTTGGTTTATTTGAAAATACATTCTGAATTTAAAGTGCTTTCTGAGAGATACCAGATGACACAGAAGTTAGTTTATGTGACAGCTACACGATTTTATCACGACGCTACTAATGAGTGACAATTTACAATGTTGCTTTTGCAGTGTATCTGTTTTATATCTGCACAGTTTTCTGAATTCTTCTGGAAATCAAAACATGTTTTATTAGTAACTTTTGTGGTATAGCTACAAGGAGACAGCCTTTTCCATAGCACAACAATACGTTACAGCACAGTACTTTCATCATCACAACAATAAGCGTAATAACTAGATATCTCTATGCAAAGCATTTCACTTTTGTTTATCATGAGGTAAGTACATTGGCTTCTGCAGAACTTAGCTTTTGGAGGAAAATAACTACGACACTTTCACAGAGATTATCTTACAACAATATGCACATTTAGCGCTACAGGACACGCATTTCAGTGATTAATTTTGTACTTAAAACATTTATTTTTAAAGATTTTTGAATTACAAAGAAAGTTTTCAGTGATACATTTCATTTCATTGCTGTAATCTGTAACACCTGAGGGTATAATTACATTAATCCTCAGGGGGGTACACGCTTACTTTGTGTACCATGTGTGTGGCAACCACAAGGAACCCTAGCTAATATGGTATTTGCTTATAAAACTTTACACATCGGTACCATATTTCTCTAACACACAAATTACACAGCTATCTGATCATTTAACAGAGAAAGAAACTTTTTTTATTACATCAGTGACAGATGTTTACGCAATTACACAGTTGGATAACTTCACACTTACAAAATTGTATTTTGTCTGTACTTTGTGAAATGTTCATATTTTTTCGGAATCATTGTGATACTATGAGAGCTTTGAATGATGTATTTGGTATGAGCTCATGATTTTTAAAGTACGTTTGAGGCAGCTGACACTTTTGACATGAGCAGAGAATTTTTTTAGGATTAGAAATTATTGGAGGAAGTTACGACGATTTTGAGATTTGACTGAGGTGTTATGATGTTATTATTACGACGACGATGTGTATTATGTTGTTGAGGAATGTTTATTATGCTACGTATGTCTTATGATGAAATACTGAAGAAGTTTCGACGAATAAGGTAAGGAATAATGAGTAGTGTTTAGGGACTCTGATTTGTGGAAAAGGTTGTTGGAAACCAAGAATCGTACTTTAAGAGTTATGAAATGTGTGAGTCATGTGTGAATGTATCACAATGCCACTGAAAATTTTTTTTGGACACTTATATTTATAGGATTTTGTTTCTACAGATTTGCAACGCTAATTCTTGACCTGTGAAATATTTTTAAATGAGACTTCAACGGTAGCAGAAACTGCTGTCGTAAATATTTCCGTACGAAAATTAAGTGACCACCTGCACGTAATGCGTCGCGGGCACCCAGCTGTGTCAGACGCCTGGAGAAAAAGCCATTATTGCGAGCCCTTTTCAGCGGCACAGGTAGAAAAAAAAGGGGACGCCATTAACCACATATGATTTTTGTAATGCGTTGTGGGCACACAGCCGTGTCAAACACCTGGAGAACAAGCCATTAGGGTGTGCCTTTCATCACTAATGCGACACCCTCGTTACTTGAAAACATATGATTACTCGCACTTTGTGCTAATTACTGAAATGCTTATGAATTGATGGGAAATATTCGTACATCTGCACACCTGATTACGACAAGCGTCTTTCTACGAGAGTTGAGAGCTACTAACTTATGAAATGTCACATGACTACTGAATGATATTTTTATGCTTTGCTTTTCATAGTTGCTTATTTCATTTGACATCTGTTTTCCAGCTGTGTTGCAGCATTGCTTTTATAAAATAAAATGCATTTGCTAATGTGAACACTTTCTGTCAACAGAACTATTAAATAATTATTTTATGATCCACATTCTTTAAAAAAGGAGCACTTGGAAAGGAAAGAACAATAAGAAGGAACTAGTAACTGCATTCATAATTTTCTTTTCAAGTAATTGGTAACTTTTTGGTAGAATAACTTCTTGTGGTGCACCACTTTAATTACATAGATATTAAGATGTGAATATACATTTCCCTTATCTGCATTGTTGTTTTTACTGTATTATTTTTTCTGCTTGAGCTATGTCATGTTTAGGTATAAGTTGCTGCTGTTTGCCAGGCATAGTGTTATTGAATTTGACTTTTGCTCATTTATGCTGCTAGCTTTGCCAATTTGCATTTTTTGCATTGCTGTTTGTGTTGATTTGTTTTGTGCTGCTGCATTGCCTCGTTCCTTAGTTTAGCATCTGAGCTCAGTAGATTTAAGTTAGCTTAAGAGGGGGTAGCCTCTAAGAGAATGAGTTGCGATGAATTGGAAGAAATGCATTGAGAAAACAGGTTTAGGTAGGATTTTGTTGGAAATAAATGTTGAGGTAAGAAATGTGTGAACATATAAATACAGAAAGCATGCTTAGATAGAATGTTTTTGGTGGAAACAAAGGATGAAATAAGAGGAAAGATATATGAAGTTTTGGGTTGGACTGCAGTACCAAATGTTACACTGAAAACGAACCCTGTCCTTTCCTATTGGTGTTATCCCACTATGTGTTTGTGTACCCTTGAGTATTTGTTTTCTTCCTGTCTCTGTGTACTGTTTCATAAAATTTTTTTCTCTTCTAATACTAAGCTATATTCACTATGAGGAGGAATACTGTTATCCTCAAATATAAGTTGCATTAATAATATGTTATTTTCTTTGTAAAGTTGTTTACAATTCTGTTCTGTTTCAATGTTCATGTGTGAAATTAATGTTTCGAAAACTATTCTCATTATTTTATGTATGTACTTATGTCACTATTTTTGTAACACTGATGTATATGTTTATTTCTATTCTTTTGTAAAGCCTGTACTACAAATGTTATCTGTATTATTATGTTTTTAATGATGTATTTTGTACCTTTGTAATTGTATTCTTATGTTATAAAATTGTAATTGTCACCAGTTCATGACATTATTAACTTGTTAGTTACATTTCACTGCACACGTTTCTGTTGGTCATAGTATGTGGACAATATGTGAGAAGTAGGGACTGTTAGTGTTTGCACGTGTGTTAATAACTCAGCAAGGGACTGGATAACAGCATTGCTGGTTCTAAGGACAATTCCAAAAACTTTGTGAGTGCACAAGTGGTGGTTTATGGACTTGCTATATTCTCTGCAAGACTCTTTGATGGTGAATGTGCACCTGCACAATCGCAACAGATGGCTGCTGGCCATCTCTACAAGGACTACAGTGGGTCTACACCTCTGGTGGCCCACCAATACCGTAATCTCTACCAGGACTACAGTGGGTCTGCTCTGTGATGACTTACCTACCAATACTCTTCAAAACTTCGAATGACTCTGCTGTGGGTTTGCTCCATTGTGGCCCATTACCTGTCAGCATGTCAAGAGCCAGCACTGTCTTTCCGTTGGAAGGACAACACTACTTCTTCAAGACTGCATGGAAATCCACTACTTCTGTGTGCAATTTCTTTTACTAATGAGACTTTGTGAAAAAAAACCTGTGATTACCGTAATGAATGATCAGGACTGTCTTTATAAACTGTGAGAAAATTTTAGCTTTTGACCAACATTGTATCAATAAGTGTGTGCATTTGATTTCTTTGTTATTGTAATTATGAAAAATTTTATCAAATCATTATTGGCCACTGCCCAAAAAAAAATTTTGTAAAATTTTTTGTGGGGAGCATGGGGGCTATGTAAGTAGGCTGTTTATGTTTTCTTATTGGCAACGTTACGTAGCGCTCAATATGAAAATCACTGGCTGTGTTGTGTGCAGTCTGTGGCTGCTTTGCATTGTTGTAATACTCGCCATTGTAGTGTTAGGCAGCTGGCTGTGAACAGCGCGTAGCGTTGCGCAGTTGGAGGTGAGCCGCCAGCAGTGGTGGATGTGGGGAGAGAGATGGCGGAGTTTTGAAATTTGTCATGAACTGATATATTTATATATGATGATATCAAGGTAAATACATTGTTTGTTCTCTATTAATATCTTTCATTTGCTAACTATCCCTATCAGTAGTTAGTGCCTTCAGTAGTTTGAATCTTTTATTTAGCTGGCAGTAGTGGCGCTCGCTGTATTGCAGTAGCTTGAGCAGCGAAGATTTTTGTGAGGTAAGTGATTTGTGAAAGGTATAGTTTAATGTTTGTCAGGGCCATTCTTTAGTAGGGAATTTTGAAAGTCAGATTGCGTTGCGCTAAAAATATTGTGGGTCAGTTTAAGCACAGTCATATGTATAATTGTTCAAAGGGGATGTCTCAATTTTAGTTGATGCTGTTCGGCTGAATTATTGCTAGTTTTATTTCCATGACTCACTGAGAAGTGTAGATTTTCAATATAGAGTACAGTTAATTTATTAATTATTTTTCGCATACTTAGGATAAATACAATGTGCGCGAAATGCCACGGCCCTGTTTCTTAATCACAGCTGTTGGAGCCTCACTTTTAGGAATTTATACAAGGAAGTCTTTACTCTTTCCTATGTAAGTAATCAGTGAGATGTAAATATTCGATACAATCTGCAATACTTTTTATTTTCTTCTATTCTGTTCCATTAACTTTATAAATCTAGTCTGCGTACAGATTTCTCTGCACAAAACTAATGCGCAAAAAGCAGACTACAAGTCATTCGAAAATAGAAAGCCTTTTCCTTGCTGCATTAGTATTATCCAATTTCCAGATGCGCTTAGCCCTTTATATTACAGGCCTCTTCAGTAGATTTTTCTCGAACAATATACAACATTCTTCTTATATATATATATATAATGGATTTGAAACAGTTTACGCCTTAATTTTTACATAAATAAAATGTTCCTTACTGTTGTTTCTTATCCGTCCTGCCAGTTTCTGTGGTTTCCCTCACGTCATTGAGGCACTCATTTCCACTTCGCTTAAGAAATTTCAAAATACGAGGGTTGGAACTTAAATAGCGGCAACTATTTATTCATATCCGATACAAAAGAGTTACATGTTCACACCTGTTACTGTCCTTCAAAGTAGTGACCAGTATTGTGTAGAACCCGTTGCCAGCGATGTGAAAGGCGTAGTATACCGTTAGCAGAGCCTGTTCTGTTGATGATGCGAATGGAGCGGTCTAAAGTTATTGTGATTCTCGTGTGCGACAGTGATGGTGTTATCCTAACGTATTACGTTCCACCACGGCAGACCGTCAATGCACAGCATTACTGTTCGTTTTTGGAGCATCACCTAGGACCAGCGTTGCGAAAGGATCAGCGACACTTTTTGCGCAATCCACCCATCATTTTGCACGACAATGCGCAGGCGTATACAGCGCAAGCTGTGGCTGTTCAGTTCGGTCGATGGGACTGGGAAGTACTGTACCATCCACCATACTCCCCGGACTTAAGTCCTTGTAACTTTGATTTGATTCAAAAGATGAAGGAACCACTTCGTGGCATTCGCTTCAGAAGTTTTTCGAGAGTTTCGACAGGCTGTAGACCACTCCATTCGCACCATCAACAGAGCAGGCTCTGCTAATGGTATACTACGCCTTCCACATCGCTGGCAATGGGTTCTACACAACGCTGGTGACTACTTTGATGGCCAGTAACAGGTGCAAACATGTAGCTCTTTTGTATCGGTTGTGAATAAATAGTTACCACTATTTAAGTTCCACGCCTCGTATATTCACACAAATTTTCGATTTTGACACTTAGTTTTGCGTCTGCTATATGATGTGGATCACTTCACTGGTTATCTAACTGTTACGTGAGACTGAACACGACAAGTATGGTGAGTTTTCCTGGAGGAATTATTATTTATTCACTTGGCATCCGTGATCTTGTTTGTGTATAGAAGCCAAGCTTTCTTCTACTCGTTTCTATTCTTTATTTCTCCCTGTCAGTGTTTGTGTGTATGTGTGTGTGTGTGTGTGTGTGTGTTTATAAGGATTTGAGTGTTTATTGTTTATGTTTAATACATGGGTGTTAATTGTTTCAAATCCATAATTAACAAATGCAAGAACAAAACAAGATATTACTCTAGAGAAATCCATTGAAGATGAGTTTAATACATCAAAGGCGAAATACGTCTGACAGTTCCATACGACTAGTGTGTTGCATATGATTTAATTATGAAATATTTGACGCCAGCAGGGCTTCAGCCGAAACATATTGGGAAGTCTTTGAAAGATAGTTTTCATTGCCATCTGCCAGACATTTTTACGTTTCAGATTCAACCTGTACTGCTGAAGAAGCAATGAATTGTTACGGTACACGCCTTTGCCGAAAAATTTAACGGTTATTACTGTTACAGACAATTTCAGCAATCTGTGCAGAAACATTGCTTTTAAGTGATATTAATTGAGTTTATTCGACCTTATTAACTGCAGAATTTGTTCAAAAATGCAAAGCATGTACATATGATATCTGATTATGATTAAACTGGAAATCAAGCACCCCTTTAGCAACACAAATTAGAACACAAGTCTTCTCGATTCTTCTGATTATCGACACTAACACGCCAAAAGGTGGCGACGATAAAAGTGACATTTATTAGTGTGTATGTAAAGAGACTCACAGCATTTGTTCAGGTATTATTTCCTCTGTTGTAATCATTTTCGCTCTGCCCTATAGGACTATTCTCTCTTTTCAGTTTCAAGTTTTGATTCATATTTTCAAAAGTTCAAAAATTTGGATATTTACAAATTTATTTCGACGTGGTTATCTAAAATATAGTTCAGTCTTTCAATTTGCCAAATGAGCAAAATAATTGTTTGGGTTTTCTTACGCATTTTGCAGAAACCCAACACCGAACGACGAGCTGACACATTGGCCGAGAGTGACTTCAGACACTGAACCGGAGTACCTGGAAATAGGCGAGAAGCTGGAAGCGAAGAAGGGTCTACTCGAAGAGCGAATGGAATTCTGGAGATCGCTTCCACTCAGTAGGGTGCCTCAGAGAAACGTAGAAAAACAAGAACTCTAGAATAATTGTTAATTATGTAAATAGACAAGTACTTTTTCACATCAAAGTTCAATAAACGCCCTTTACTTTAAAATGACGTTTGTCATTTAGAAAATTTGTTTTCATTTTACATTTGCCAACAAATAAAATGAGCTGAACATTTGATACAAATTATACTGTCTTTGAGATATAATAAGAATTACAGCTCGGCTAATTACGCTATCCAAGGTGTAATATCTTAGAGATACAGTAAGGATTGCAGATGGACTAATTACGCAATCCTTTGAAGTTGATCGTGGCCAAATTGCTGACAGTTCACGTTGCAGCGTAAACTTGTTGCACAAATATTTGTCATTTAACATATTAGAGATAATGTTAACTGCAGGTGCCTGTTCTCGGCGATGAATGAGGTGAAGTAGCAAATTCCTAGTGGTTTAAAACATTGACGGAATAGACGTTAATATTTACACTGATGTGATAAAAGTCGTGGGGTACCTCGTAATATCGTGTCAGACCTTTTGATCAGCGTAGCACAACAACTCAACGTGGCATGGACTCAACAAGACATTGGAAGTCCCCTGCAGAAATACTGAGGACTGCTGCTTCTACAGCCGTCCGTAATGGCGAAAGTGTTGCCGGTGCAGGATTCCGTACACGAACTGACCTCTAGATTATAGCCCAAAACTGTTCTATGGAATTCATGTCGGGCGATATGGGTGGTCAAATGATTCACTCAAATTGTCCAGAATATTATACTAACTAGTCGCTATCAGTTGTGGCCTGGTGACAGGGCGCGTTGTCACCCATAAGAATTCCACCTTTGTTTGAGAACGTGAAACCCAGGAACGGCTGCAAATGGTCTCCAAGTAGCCGAACATAACAATTTTCAGCCAATGATCGGGTCAATCTGACCAGAGGACGCTGCACATTCTATGTAAACACAGCCCTTACCATGGAGCCCCCATCAGGTTACACAGTGCATTGTTGACAACCTGGGTCCATGGCTTCGTGTGGTCTGCGCTGCACTCGAAACCTGCCACAGGGCTATTGATGGCAAATTTCGCCCCACATTGATTTCTGCTGTTATTTCACACAGTGTTGCTTGTCTGTTAGAACTGACAACACCATGCCGCTGCTGTCGGTCGTTAAATGAAATCCGACGTCCACTACGTTGTGCGTGGTGAGAGTTAACGCCTGAAATTTGGTGTTCTCGGCACACTCTTGACAGTGTATCTAGGAATATTGCATTTCCTAACGATTTCCGAAGTTGAATGTCTAATGCGTTTAGCTGTAGGTACCAATCAGCGTTCAGAGTTTGTTAATTCCATAATCACACTGGAAACCTTTTCACAGGAATCACCTATGCGCAAATGACAGCCCTGCCAAGGAGTGCCCTTTTATACCTTTTGCACGTGATACTACCGCCATCTGTGCATTTGCATACAGCTATCCCATAATTTGTCACACCATTGTATACATAATCAAAATAAGCAAATAATGGTTCAGTATCCCCGCCAGCAGTCATCTATATGTAAGGATATGAGTCTGTGTGCGTCTCATGGCAGAGCAGTACGGAACGCTGTCCTGATCGGCTTATGCGAGGCACTGTATGGACAGTACCAGTGACACAGGTGTTTACCTGACGGCGGTGATGGTCTCCGCCTCACCATGTGCTCTGTTTCCATGTGCTAGTCTTCACTCGTTCGGACTGGTCGCGTTTTCCGTTTATTTCTTTGCTCGTCTCTAAGTGGTGTTCAAACTATCTGCTCACCTGCAGACTGACTTGTAAATAGAATTTCGTTTCCTCTTCCAGGGTTCGGCTCCTCGGCTTCTTGACAAGCCACTGCCCGCTAGTATAATCAAATATCTGCCGACAGTGTATGACGGGTCAAAAAGTATAGATAAAGTTTTCATTGTCGGCATAGAACTTAAGTACTCTTACCTTATTGTATTAGAATATACCAAAGAGATCAATTGGAGAACTGAAATGTACGTTGGTAAAACTTTTTCTTATATGTGTTCATTTAAAAAAGTTATTGTATCAGCAGCAGGATCACCGAATATAAGCGACATTACAGGTTGGGGCAGGTGGAGAAATCGGGCGTGGCATAGCACACACTGTGTGAGATTGGCCACATAGTGAAATCCGCCAACACGGAAGTACTCACTGTAGAGAAGAGCTGTCACACCCAAATAATCAGAGAAGCTATAGGAATAAATAAACATGACAATACCTTCAACAAGAAAGAAGAAAGCGTCAAGGTGAAAGGATCCTGGGTTCCCACGCTGCATCGAAAGAGCTCTGCAGATAGCAAGCGGAGAACTGCACCGTAAATAACCACGTAAAAGCCCTTAGACGATGGCGCACCAAGTACATAAAATCCACAAGATCGACTCCAGTCCACAGGCACAGGCCCGACTAAGGTCAGACGTCACGTTGGAGGAGGAGACGAAGAGGAACCCGACATCACGAGATCACCAAATGTACGGTAAAAACGATCTGGACTCAGATCACATGCCTGTAGTACTTCACACGGAAGAAAAACTGCAGGACACGGAACCATGCAGGATACTGAACTACAAGCGCGCGAATTGGACACTGTTCATGGAAATGCTTGATAGTCTTTTCCAGACACTCGCGAAATTAACAACACGCAACAAATTCATGAGACAGTGGAAGTTCTCACTACTGCTGTCCAAGACGCAATGTCTGACACCTCAACAATACTCGACTGCCCTGCCCCAGAAAATCCTGGGCCTTATCTCAGAAAAACCGCCTCAGTAATGGTAGCGTACCAGGCATCCGTTCTATAAACTGCACTTTAACAGACTCCAGGTATTAATACGCGAGTAAATGCAAATATTTAGGAACGAACAATGGGAGAAAAATTCCAGGACTTGATGCCACACTTCCTGACATGTGGTAGCTAGCCAGACACTTCACTAGAGACAAACACTACTTCCTACTCTACAAGGCCCAGACGGCCCTGCATTCTCCGCAAAGTAGAAGTCAGAGCTCATGGCCTCAACATTTACAGCGTCTTTCATGCTGAATCTGGTCCCGTCAGACCTAGTATTCACAATGGAAAATATTCACACTTGAAACGGACCAGGAGGTTACCCAACTTGTAGCCCAGCCCATGCGCAACGAGGTCAGACGTACTAGCACAAATAAAATCATATGGGCTGTCAAGCATTTCAGTGCCGATGGCAAACCGTGTCTTCCAGGAGTTCACGGATAGAGCCGTACAATACCTCACTCATATAACGAATGCAACACCAATACCTGCGTGACTTTTGGAAGGCGGCCATGGTCCCGATGTTCAGAAAGCCATGGAATGACCATTACCTCCCACAAAATTACCGATCCATGAGTCCGCTGTGCTCGTTCAGCAAGATTGTCAAGTAGGTAATACTAAAACTCATCACTAGGCTCTGCACTGCCAGCAACACCCTAAGGTCGGAGCAATTTGGCTTTAGGAGTCAACAACTCAACTCCTCCGCTTAGTTGAACATGTAACACATGGCTATAACACGAAAACACCCACAGGGCCTGTGTTCCTGGACGTCGAAAGAGCTTTCGACCGTCTCTGGTAACGGCTTCATATGCAAACTAAGCGAAGCTGGTTTCGCCTATAGGCTTGAACGTCGTATACCCTCATACCTCAGCAACAGATGTTTCCTTACTGACGTGCAGGGCAAACAGTCGACATAACACGGTATTCAAGCTAGAGCAGTCCAGGGAACCATACTGGGGCCCATCTTGTTCAGTCTCTACGTTAATGATATCGCAGCAACACAAAATACGACATTAGCCATCTGCATGAATAATTGAGCCATCCATTAATTCATGAATACAGACAGCACTCAGAAGTGCCTAGCCTTGGTTCGAATGATGGTGCGTTAAGCAAACGTCGACAAGTGCGAAGCAGTTCCGTTCATATGCAGACCGAAACTACAGCGCAAACATCAACGTCGTAGACTGGTAACACTACATGCACGCCCAATCCGTTTCAGAGAGGACGTTAGATACATAGTTGTTTAGCTGGAACGGAAACTTACACAGGAGGTCCACATAGAATACGTTGCCAACAGAGCGCACGTGAAGCTCAAGCAACTCTACCCTATGCTCAACAGGGAAATTATACTAAATGGGAAGGTATCTAGGTCCATATGCATGAGAATAATCAGACCTCTGATGACGTACGCAGCTCCTGTCTGCGGATATGCCGCTCCTGCACACCTATGCCGCCTGCAAGTCATGTAGAACGAAGTGCTACGGATCATTAGCAACGCTCCACGCTACACTCGCACCGCGGATCAAAAATGGTTCAAATGGCTCTAAGCACTATGGGACTTAACATCTGAGGTCATCAGTCCCCTCGACTTAGAACTACTTAAACCTAAGGACATCACACACATCCATGCCCGAGGCAGGATTCGAACCTGCGACCGTAGCAGCAGCGGGGTTCCGGACTGAAGTACCTAGAACCGCTCGGTCACAGCGGCCGGCCACCGCGGATCCTCACGATGAATGCCGCCTTGTAACAGTCAAGGAAGTATTTAAAAAAACTCGCCACGCGCCGTTACAAGAATTCCAGACACTCGACCAGTTCTTTCATCCCTACTCAGGGGAACTATGATCACAGCCGTAGGTGGAAGCATAAGCAACCGGAGAGACAGCTAGCGAGAGCCTAACCACCTAATGGGAGATAACATCAGCAATACTGACTGGACATGCCAGCGGCTATCACAGCCGACCAACGGTCCAACAGCACGAAAGCCGATAAATTCCCTACCCATTGCATCCGTTATGTGACCTACCGGATATTCACCGATGACGAACTCAACTATTACACGTACGCTGATCTGGCCGAGAAGACAAGGCAGGTACTCAGCTGCAGCCGCCGAGTGACAACGTCTCACAACGTCAAAGGTATCGGCCTGCATGATACCCACTACGAAATTACCTAATTCTTGCCTCATCTGTCGCAGACAGCAAGCGATTTGCTACTGCTCATACTACCCGACACGACTTGCTGAGTTTTTTTTTCCCCGTTGACACCCTTCTCAGTCTTAGTGGATGTCCCAGGATCCGACAACAACTTAACGGGCTGGAGGAAGGTGGACGCTGAGTTTACGGAAAGTCATTTGTTGCCTTACAGTGTATGATAATTCTTTATTTAACAAGATATACTTAAAACATAAACAGTGGCGTTTTGTAGCACATGTGTTGCGGGACGGTTTTCTCAACTTAACATATAACATTATATAACATACACTCCTGGAAATGGAAAAAAGAACACATTGACACCGGTGTGTCAGACCCACCATACTTGCTCCGGACACTGCGAGAGGGCTGTACAAGCAATGATCACACGCACGGCACAGCGGACACACCAGGAACCGCGGTGTTGGCCGTCGAATGGCGCTAGCTGCGCAGCATTTGTGCACCGCCGCCGTCAGTGTCAGCCAGTTTGCCGTGGCATACGGAGCTCCATCGCAGTCTTTAACACTGGTAGCATGCCATGACAGCGTGGACGTGAACCATACGTGCAGTTGACGGACTTTGAGCGAGGGCGTATAGTGGGCATGCGGGAGGCCGGGTGGACGTACCGCCGAATTGCTCAACACGTGGGGCGTGAGGTCTCCACAGTACATCGATGTTGTCGCCAGTGGTCGGCGGATGGTGCACGTGCCCGTCGACCTGGGACCGGACCGCAGCGACGCACGGATGCACGCCAAGACCGTAGGATCCTACGCAGTGCCGTAGGGGACCGCACCGCCACTTCCCAGCAAATTAGGGACACTGTTGCTCCTGGGGTATCGGCGAGGACCATTCGCAATCGTCTCCATGAAGCTGGGCTACGGTCCCGCACACCGTTAGGCCGTCTTCCGCTCACACCCCAACATCGTGCAGCCCGCCTCCAGTGGTGTCGCGACAGGCGTGAATGGAGGGACGAATGGAGACGTGTCGTCTTCAGCGATGAGAGTCGCTTCTGCCTTGGTGCCAATGATGGTCGTATGCGTGTTTGGCGCCGAGCAGGTGAGCGCCACAATCAGGACTGAATACGACCATGGCACACAGGGCCAACACCCGGCATCATGGTGTGGGGAGCGATCTCCTACACTGGCCGTACACCACTGGTGATCGTCGAGGGGACACTGAATAGTGCACGGTACATCCAAACCGTCATCGAACCCATCGTTCTACCATTCCTAGACCGGTAAGGGAACTTGCTGTTCCAACAGGACAATGCACGTCCGCATGTATCCCGTGCCACCCAACGTGCTCTAGAAGGTGTAAGTCAACTACCCTGGCCAGCAAGATCTCCGGATCTGTCCCCCATTGAGCATGTTTGGGACTGGATGAAGCGTCGTCTCACGCAGTCCGCACGTCCAGCACGAGCGCTGGTCCAACTGAGGCGCCAGGTGGAAATGGCATGGCAAGCCGTTCCACAGGACTACATCCAGCATCTCTACGATCGTCTCCATGGGAGAATAGCAGCCTGCATTGCTGCGAAAGGTGGATATACGCTGTACTAGTGCCGACATTGTGCATGCTCTGTTGCCTGTGTCTATGTGCCTGTGGTTCTGTCAGTGTGATCAGTGATGTATCGGACCCCATGAATGTGTCAATAAAGTTTCCCCTTCCTGGGACAATGAATTCATGGTGTTCTTATTTCAATTTCCAGGAGTGTATAATATATAATCAACAGTTGTTCATAAGTACACTCATGCTTATAAATTAACGATAATTGCAGAATGTGGTGCCACACAACGTGGCACTACACAATACTGGCGCTTATAGCATAGGCACATAGGGAACACACACTACACAGATCTAGTCCACGGTATTGGTGATAAGTTGAGAAAACCGTCCCGAAACACATGTGCTACAAAACGCCACTGTTTCCTGCGCATGTACCCCGACATCAGTATGGGATATGATCACCATGCACATGTACACAGGCCGCACAATGGGTTGGCATACTCTGGATCAGGTGGCCGAGTAGCTGCTGGGGTATAGCCTCCCATTCTTGCACCAGTACCTGTCGGAACTCCTGACGGGTCCGAGGGGCATGAAGACGTGCAGTGATACGTCGACCGAGAGCATCCCAGACGTGCTCGATGGGGTTTAAGTCTGGAGAACTGGCAGGCCACTCCATTCGCCTGATATTTTCTGTTTCAAGGTACTCCTCCACGATGACAGCTCGGAGGGGCCGTGCATTATCATCCATCAGGAGGAACGTAGAATCCACTGCACCCCTGAAAAGGTGGATGTACTGGTGCAAAATGAAGTCCCGATAAACCTGACCTGTTACAGTTCCTCTGTCAAAGACATGCAGAGGTGTACGTGCACCAATCATAATCTCACCCTACAACATCAAACCATGACATCCATACAGGTCCTTTTCAAGAACATTAAGGAGTTGGTATCTGGTTCCTGGTTCACGCCAGATGAAAGCCCAGCGAGAATCACTGTTCAGACTACCTGGACTCGTTCGTGAACATAACCTGGGACCACTGTTCCAATGACCATGTACTGTGTTCTTCACACCAGGCTTTACGGGCACTCCTGTGACCAGGGTCAGTGCAGTGCACCTTGCAGGTCTCCGTGGGAATAAACCACGTCTGTTCAGACGTCTGTAGACTGTGTGTCTGGAGACAGCTGTTCCAGTGGCTGCGGTAAGGTCCCAAGCAAGGCTACCTGCAGCACTCCGTGGCTGTCTGTGGGCAATGATGGTGAGTCTTTTTGTGGTGTTGTACACTGTGGACGTCCCGTACTGTAGCACCTGGACACGTTTTCTCTCTGCTGGAATCGTTGCCATAATCTTGAGATCACACTGAGGGCCCGTGCTCTGACCTGCTGTGTTTGACCAGCCTCCAGCAACCCTAGTATCATCAATATGTGTTCTTTGAGCCATTTTCAACACACAGTCACCATTAGCACGCCTGAGAACGTCTGCACACTTACTAGCTGCACCGTACTGTGACATGCACCAACATACCTCTGCGTATGTGGACTGCTGCCAGCACCACCGTGTGACGACCGCAGGTCAAATATACCCCATGGTCATACACCGAGGTGATCTAAACCCGCAAACCACCCACCAGAGCGTTGTTTCACCATGCATCAGCATTATCCTTCATTTATGAGCATGAATGTAATTAGGTGAAGTAGGAATCTATTGTTTCCCTGATATCAACTTATATTTTATTTACTGCTGGACCATCATCACCAATAAGTATTTTCCAGTAATAAACGACATCGTTAAAGGTACTTTTTCTGCCGTACTCGTCATTTAAAGTCGTTAAAAATAGCACCTGCAGATTTTATTTAATTGCAATCTTTCATTTATAAATTTCTATGTTACATTCAAAACGCAATTGCCGAATGATAGGAACCTTCGACCATTCGATTCATGTGTAAAGTCATATTGTATACTGTAGACTCGGTAGCATTTCGCTTGTAATGCGGCAACTACGTATCCCATCCCTTAGACAACGAAACCAGCCAAAACTTTTAATATTTCGAGTCGAGGGTACGTAGTTGAGGGCGACATTTGTTTTTTTGAAAGCCCGCAAGCAGCAGAAAATGGTGTAACGGGTGTAAGATTCGTTATGAATAGGAAGGTAGGGGAGAGAAGGTGTTACTGGGAACAGTTCAGTGATATGGTTGCTCACATTAGAATCGGCAGGAAACCATCACCGACAACGATAGTCCAGGTATATAAGTCGAAGTCGCAAGTTGAAGATGAAGAGATTAGGAAAGTATATGAGGATATTGAAAGGGTACTCCAATACGAAAAGCGAGACGAAAATCTGACATGAGGTACTGGAATACAGCTGTAGGCGATAGAGTAGAACAAAAGGTTACAGGAGAATATGGGCTTGGGGCAAGGAATGAGAGGAGAAACACTAATTGAGTTCTGTAATAAATTTCTGCTAGTAATAGTGAATACTCTCTTCAAGAATCTCAAGTGGAGGAGGTATACTTGGAACAGACCGGGTGATACGGAAAGATTTCAGTTAGATTACATCGTGGTCAGACAGAGATTCCGAAATCAGATACTGGATTGTAAGACGTTCCCAGGAGCAGATATAGACTCAGATCGCAACGTAGTAGTGATGAAGAGTAGCCTGAAATTTAAGAGATTTGTCGAGTCGATAAGCAAATAGGGGGGGGGGGGGGTGGTACGGAAGTTGTAAGGGATGACGGGACACACTTGAAGTTCTCTAAGACTATAGATACAGCAGTAAGGTATAGCTCAGTAAGCAGTACAGTAGAAGAGGAATGGACATCTCTAAAAAGTACAGTCACTGAAGTCACTGAAGTTGGAATGAAAAACATAGGCACAAGAAGGTAACTGCGAAGAAACCATGGATAAGAGAAAAAATACTTCAGTTGATCGATGAAAGAATGAAGTACAAAAATGTTCAGGGAAATTCGGGAATACAGAAATACCATTCGTTGAGGAATGAAATGAATAGGAAGTGCATGAAAGCTAAGACGGAATGGCTGCATGGAAAATATGAAGAAACCGAAAAAGAAATGATTGACGGACAGAATGAGTCAGCATATAAAAATGTCCAAACAACCTTCGGTGACATTAAAAGCAATGGTGGTAAAAGTAATCGTGGTGACATTAGGAGTGTAACGGGAATTACACTGTTAAATGCAGAGGAGACAGGGGATAAGTGGAAAATGTACACTGAAGGCCGTTATGAGGGAGAAGATTTGTCTGATGTGGTAGAAGGGGAAGCAGGAGTCGATTTAGAAGAGACATGAGGTTCAGTATTAGAATCGAATTCAAGAGAGCTTTGGATGACTTAAGAAGGCAGAAGCGATGGATAACATTCTATCAGAATTTATAAAATCATTGGGGAAGTGGCAACAAAACGACTATCCACGTTGGTGTATAGGGGGCGACATACCATTCGACTTTCGGAACAATATCATCCATACTATTCTGAAGGCTGCAAGAGCTGACAAGTGCGAGAATTATCGCACAATCAGCTGTACAGCTCATCCCTCCAAGTTGCTGACAAGAATAATATACTGACGAACGGAAAAGATAATTGAGGGTGTGTTAGATGACGATTAGTTTGGCTTCAGGAAAGGTAAAGGTACCAGAGAGGTAATTCTGACGTTGAGGTCGATAATGGAAGCAACACTAAAGAAAAATCAAGATACGTTCATCGGATTTGTCGACATGGAAAAAGAACTCCAGCACCTTACTTTTATTTCCATCATTGCTTCTTCGATTTACAGATTGGACAGTAGGGGCGAAAGACTACATCCCTGTCTTACACCCTTTTTAATCCGAGCACTTCGTTTTTGGTCACCCATTAATATTATCCTCTCCTGACTCTTGCACGTATTGTTCATGACCCGTCTCTCCCTATAGTTTATCCCTAATTGAAATTCAAAGTGAAATGATATCAATCATATGACTCGCTGATGACATTGCTATCCTGAGTGAAAGAATTACATGATCTTCCGAATGAAATGAACAGTGTAATAACTACAGAATATAGATCGACAGTAAATCGACGGATGACAAAAGTAATTAAAAGTAGCAGAAATGAGAACAGCGGGAACTTAACATCAGCGTTGACGGTCACGAAGTAAATGAAGTTAAGGAATTATGCTACCTATGCAGCAAAATAACCAATGACAGATGGAGCAAGTAGCACATCAAAAGTAGACTAGCACTGGCAAAAAGGGCATTCCTGGTCAAGAGAAGTCGACTTATATCAAACATGGGCCTTAATTTGAGGGAGAAATTTCTGAGAATGTACATTTGGATAACAGTATTGTATGGTAGTGAAACATGGACTGTGGGAAAACCGGAGAGAAGAGAATCGTAGCATTTGAAAATGTTAAAAATTCAGGATAAGGTAACGAATGAGGAGATTCTGCGCAGAATCGGAAAAGAAAGAAACATGTGGAAAATACTACCAAGGAGAAGGGACAGGGTGATAGGACTAGGACATCCGTGAAGACATCAGCGAATCACTTCCATGGTACTAGAGGGAGCTGAGGAGGGCAAAAACTGTAGTGGAAGACAGAGATGGAAAACATCCAGTAAATAATTAAGGACGTAGTTACAAGTGCTATTCTGAGATAAAGAGGTTGGCACACGAGAGGAATTCGCGGTGAGCCGCATCAACCAGTCACAAGACTGATGTACAAAAGAAAAAAAGGAAAAAAATAATAATAATTTCAAGATGTTCTTTACAGATTAAGAACCTATCCAGCGTAATGCACAGATATCGTCAGGAGTGCGCCAGGGAAGTGTGATACATGAACGATCTTCCGAACAGGGTGGCGACCTGCGGTTGTTTGCTGATGATGCTGTGCTGTCCTAGGTGTCGGAGTTGTGGGACTGTAGGAGGATACAAAATGACTTTGACAAAATTACTGGTTGGTGTGATGAATGGCAGCTGTCTCTAAATCTAGAAAAAATGTAAGTTAATTAGAATGAGTAGGAAAAGTAAACCTGTTGTGTCGGATACAACATTAGTAATGTCCTGCTTGACACAGTAATTTCGTTTAAAAATCTGTGGGTACTGCTGCAAAGCGATATTTAATGTAACGAGGAAGTCAGGATCTGGTAGGGAAGAGTCAGTTTACTAGGCGAATATTTGGGAAGTGTGGTTCATCTGAAAAAGGTGACCTCATTTGCGGCGCTAGTGCGATCTGCTCTTGAGTACAGTTAGAGTGTGTATGATAAGCGCTAGTTTGGATTAAAGGAAGATATTGAAGGAATTCACAGGCAGGCTGCTAGATTTGTTACCAGCAGTGTCAAAAAACATGCATGTATTACGGTTGTGCTTCGGGAACTGAGTTGGGAATTTCTGGAGAGGAGGCGACGTTCTTTTTAAGGAACACTACTGAGAAAATTTAGAAAGCCGGCGTTTGAAACTGACTGTAGAACGATTCGGCTGCCGCCAAAATAGATTTCGCGTAAGGATCACTGTGTCTCCCATAAGTCCAACCCCTCGTCCAAGTCGTGGGAGATGGGCAACGGCACAAAGTAGGGGACTGCCTATAGGGGCGATGTACAGCGGGGACTTCGTGTGCCCCAGGACCGCTACGGTAGCTGGGAAGGCCCTATGGGAACCCCGAAACGTGACGGCTAACGGGGCTCTGGTGACGCTGCGATAGGCCTATCAAGCCCGTAGTGCATAATCAACTGCTTTTAAAAAGAGAACATGCTTCGGATCACGGAACGGATTTAAAGGAAACCGACCAAGCAATGGAAAAGGATTACGAGATGGTTTACGACTGGGCACAAACGTAAGGACTCTAACTGGGAAGTTAGAAGAAATTGTAGAAATGATGGAAAGGAGGAAATTGGACATCTTGGGACTTGCTGAGACTAGGTGGAGAGGAGTTGGTGAAAAACCACTAAGTAAAGGATGTAAACTGTACTGGATAGGGAATGAGAGGGGAAGTAATGGAGTGGCAATAGTGGTTAGAGAGGGTCTGCAGGAGGTGGAAGGTATCAATGATCGAATGATAAAAGCCAGAGTACGAGTGAAAGGAAAAAGCATTGAAATCATCCAAGCATATGCCCCACAGGTGGGGTGTACAAAAAAGGAGAAGGAGGAATTTGAAGATGACATGCAAAAGCAGCTAAATGGAGGTAATCAGATTATAATAGGGTACCTCAATGCACATGTTGGCACAGACAGGAAAGGATTCGAGGAGATAATGGGACCAGAAGGCTGGGGGAACCGAAATAGAGAAGGAAAATTGTTGCTGGAATTCTGCAAGAGGAATGGGCTGGCAATCGCAAATTCCTGGTACAAGAAGAGAAGTAGCCACAAAATAACTTGGTACAGTGGAGACTGGTCCCAAACTTCAGTAGTAGACTATGTACTAGTGGATAGGCAGATGATGAGCAGCCTCACAGATGTTAAGGTCATTCCATCTGAGGCCTTAGACAGTGACCAGCGGCTGTTGGTAGCCACACTGAGAGAGAAAAAAGATAGGAGGGCAACAGAAATACAGGAGAAAAGGTTGAAGACATGGATGCTGAAAGAGGATGAACGGACGACCCAGTACCAGACACTGATCAGGAAGAAGCTGCCAAAGGAAGATCAGAGAACAGTGGAAGAAGAATGGGGAAATTTTAAGAGGGCTCTAGTTGAGGCTGCTGACACTGTGTGCGGAAGAACTAGCACAAAGAGGAGAAGTAAGGAAACCCCATGGTGGAACAACATATGTAAAGAGGCAGTACTTCGAAAGAACAAAGCCTTCAGAGAATGGTTCCAGACCCGAACAGAGGAAGCTAGGATAAAATATAAGGAAAGCAAGAAAGCGGCACAGACCATAGTAAGGGCGGAGAAGAAGTGGATAGAAAAATGAACAAGAATGTTAGAAGAGGACAGTGAAGGTGCATGGGGGCTTAATTAAATAAAATGAAAATAATTTTTAAATATTTTGTAGCTGTCTGTCCGATTACGCTATGTCTCGTAAACGGTTGGCCCTGACTAGTGTTATTACGCAATCTGACTGCATAGAACAACAACAAAGAATGAAAGAAAATTTTCGTTAACACAATTAATTAATTAATTAAGTCCCCAGCAACTATAAAACCTACAAAACCAAGGCACAAGTATAACTGTTCTGTGTGTGGAAGTATGACTCAACGTACACATCTGGCACGGTTCTTCTTCAATAAGACAAGAAATTTCAAATACCATTTATACTGACGTGATAAAAAAAAGTTAGAAATACTATAATTGCGCAAGAAACCCAGAATTACACTCTAATACTAGAACACACGCCAGATGCTTTGTTGACTGAACCTGTAATGACGCATTATTCAGGACATTGAAATAATGAGAAAAAAAAGAAAAGTAGTTTGTTACCTTAATTTATATTGATGAAAAGCACTCTAGACATTACAATCTCTCCACACCGACTCGCTACTACCCCATCTCAACCAGAACTCTCCAATATCACATCTCAGCAAGCACTGCCTACTAGCACATCTCAACAAACACTCTCTGCTACGAGTTCTTGACAAGCACTGACTACTACGAGTTTTGCCCACGCACTGACTACTACGAGACCTCGACAGGCACTGTGGAGGCGGCTGAATAAAACTCTTTGGCGCAATCTCTGGCGCCGTGGCTCAGTGTAGCCACCTTTCATATGCCCCTCCTCCACGGGCCAGCATTGGTGGTGAAAATACCACCAAATTCGTCCACAAAACTACAGACAAAAATAAAAGATAATATTAATACCTAAATATCACATAATTATTTAAAATTTTGGCGTTGCACTGACCTTTCAATAACCTAATACATAAAATACAGTAGGCAATACAAATTCTTTCATACATGTGGCTTTACATAATAGTTTACACAATACACAAAAAATCAGTTAATACAAATGTTCACATAAAATACTTTTAATTATTAAAAAAAACAAATAGTTGATAATTCCAGGCCAGCGATGGTCAACAGGTGCAAACAACAACAAGTGACATCATTTTAGTAAAAGCAGTTCCATCTGTGGCACCCAGTAATGTTGAACAGGTGCAGACAGCAAGAAGCAACATCATTTCAGTAGAATCAGTTCATCAGTGGCACCCAGCAATGTTGAGCAGGTACACACAGCAACAAGTGACATTATTTCAGTAGAAGCAGTTCATCAGTGGCACCCAGTAAAGTTGAGCACACACAGCAACAAGTCACATTATTTCAGTAAAAAGCAGTCCATCAGTGGCACCCGGTAATGTTGAGCAGGTACACACAGCAACAAGTGACATTATTTCAGTAGAAGCAATTCATCAGTGGCACCCAGCAATGTTGAACAGGTGCAGAAACTTACAAGTGACATCATTTCAATAGAAGCAGTTCATCAGTTGCACCCAGCAATGTTGAATAGGTGCAGACACCAACAACTGACATTATCTCAGTAGAAGCAGTCCATCAGTGGCACCCAGCAATGTTGAACAGGTGCAGACAGCAACAATTCAGTAGAAACAGTCCATCAGTGGCACCCAGCAATGTTGAGCAGGTCCAGAGAGCAGTCCATCATATTCACTATCACTGATCACACTGTTCATCAGAGTTTATAAGCAGAAATTAAACATGTCCTAGTGGCACCAATCATGTAGAAAAAGTACAAGTAACAGTCCATAATATTCACTATCCTAATCACACAGTTCATCAACAGAAATTAATCATTTCTAAGTGGCACCCATTATGTTGAAAAAGTGCAGGTAATAATATTCACCATCACTAATCAGACAGTTCAGGCATGAACAATAGTTTGAATCCACATACACTAAACATACAAATCATAACAACACACAAATGATGTCAGATAATTGTCGTATTAACTATTACAAATACACAAATACCAGTAAACCTATAATATTTATGGGTGTCAGTGCAAGCCACAACAAACAAATAAAATAATATTTAGGAGATAGGTGGATAGGATTAGGAAAGGAAAACACACAAAACACACTCACTCATCTTTCATCCACATTAAGTACTACTGTGTAATTGAATAGTGTTAACTGTGTAAATGCAATTCTGTCAAAATTTGATGTTCATCTTGTGTATCAAGTAGTAGTGGCAGCAATGTATAACAGTCAATAATAGTTAAGTCAATGTCATAGTCATCATGTCAAGACCAATGTTTGCCAAGCCAGATCAAATGTACTGTTGCTGAACAACTGTCAGTGAGCCAAGATATGCAAATACTTCCTCTCTCCAAAAAAAATATATGTACTGCTTATTGATTTAACAAGTGTGTGTAGACAATCTTCCTTCTACTTTAGTGTTCTAGTCTGCTATCTTCATCCTCCTTGTTCCATATAGACCAACAAAAAAAATATGCTCCTCACTTACATTACCTCTTATCCACAAAACTCCAATAATCATCAGCATCACATAATCTCAATACTTCAATAATACCTCTTACGTCGATACATATAAACCTTATCATCAATATCATTTACCTTACCTCTTGTCCACAAAAACTCCAATAATCATCAACTTCATATAATCTCAATACCTCAATAATACCTCTTCAATACGTCGACACATATAAACCTTGTCGCCAATATCATTTCACTTCCATAACAACTCTTTCCTCTAGTCAGTCTCCTCGAACAAGTACAGATAAAATCATAATGCAAACCTCATCATCCCATACAATCCGAAGACACACTGTCAACACATAACCTCTGTGTAATCCATCTGACCCAAATCTTCTAGTCATTATGAATTATAAACAAAAGAAATGCATACATGACCTCTAACAGACTTAGTTCGAATAATTCTCAGTAATTAAGTACGATTACGGAGTGTGAATGATCATAATATTTCACAGTGTGTACACCACTTCAAGAATTATGGCAAACAGAAGCAAACATGTGGAGTATTTCTTGTGTCAAGTGTCACTTCCTATTTCAATTGCTCACGAAAAATGCAGTGTAATAACTGTCAATGGTCTAAACCTAGTTTTGGTATGTCATGTCGTTAGCTTCCTTCCTATTAGCATAAATTCATACAGCTTCCATAAAACCTCCAGCTCATGTGACTTCTATGAAGTTTCTTGTACTAATGTTGTTCGTCGAATTATAGCAGTTCAGTTTCTTATCTTAAAATATAAGGCACTGAGCGTAAGCAAAACATGCAATAGCGAGTAAATATACCAGTGGAGAACATAATGTCAACCAGTGGATGCAGCGCAATTCCTACAACGAGGCTCTGCCAAGCGAACAATCTGTAACCTATACCATAGTGTAACCTAAACTCTATGTTCGTACACTGTACATCAGCATTGCTATATACCAAATTAAAGAGTAGTTGTGACGACAAAGAGAAATGTATAAATATGCAATCCATACGCATAGTAGTAAACATATATCTTATGTAATAAACAGGTCATTAGTATCATATCAGCATAAGCAAATAAATGTTCATATGTCATCTTAATAAGTAAACATGAAGGCGCAAGCAGATAAATCACAAAGTATAACTTACATACATAATCACAGTCAGCACAATTAATCAGGTTTCAATTATAATTTAAATAAATGAGCACAGCAGGCACATAATTAAAAAAATATGACATCAGTGAAAAAGCAGTGCAGCCAAGCGATGCATAATATACACAAATAACAACCCTATTCAATCATCAATCATTGTCAAAATCAGTTAATGTACGCAAGCACGTCGCTTCACAAGTAAATTCATAGAACATGAAATTAGCACAAAGAATGAATCACGTAATCGCGAGCAGCAAACTACGTCTAAAGTACGTACCTAAGTGGAAATATGTTACCTGAAAAAATAAACTCAATTAATAGTTACCTTTTTAGTTTATTAGTTTCTTCTTGGAAATTACATTCTTTCTGAAATTTTCTCGATAGCAAGTCGTCTTAACGTCGGAGACACACAGAAGTTCTTAAATATTTTATAGAACCGTATCCTGAAAAATACTGAATGTTAATAACATAATTCATCAAGTCACTATAGCTTTATACTGAATTTAGTCGGAGAAATTAGACTGTGTATTTGTTTACGGCTGTCAGTGCATTCGCACTGAGCGCTCGATCAGCTGTAGGCGCGTGACGTAGGAAGCAATTGTTTGCGGTCAACGACTGCCTTGTGCGGCGCGCAGACTTGACTGTTGCTTTGAGTATATGCCGCCGCCAAAACACAGCGCGGTACCCTTGTATTCTCTGCATGTTTACATCTAGCTGTTAGTTTCTCTAAAGTATGTCATTCCACAAAAATTTTAACGTTAGATATATGATGTATTCCCTTAGAGCGTCGAGATTTAAGAGTTTCTACTTCGACAGTGTTATCATGAATAATTTTGCGAATTCTATATGGACCGTTATAAAGCAGAAAAAATTTGCGACACAAGCCTTTTCCTTTGTGCGACAAACGGTGAGACTTAATTAACACCTGTTGACCAACTGACAAGGTTTTTAAACGACCAGGATGTTTAGCTGATTTCTCTCTTCTAGCAGCCGCAGATGCAATATTTTGTAGAGCCAGGTTGACAACTTCAGAATGCCGCAGTTTCCGTGAAGGCGGAAAAGGAACGATTTCAGATATGCGATTTGTCGGTGCTTTGTTTTTTAATATCAGTATAGGTGGTAAAGAAGTTGAGTCATTAGGAAGTTCATTCAGAATGTTTTGAAAAATATGAAGATACTGATCCCAAGTTCTGTGATTCTGATGACAATAAAGACGACACAATTTATTGATTTCCTTCATCCATCTCTCTGAAGCGTTAGATTGAGGGTGAAAAAGTGAAATGAAAATTGGTTTAATTTTACGACGCCGTAGAGTACGAAGCCAAATTTTAGAACGAAACTGTGATCCATTATCTGATATAACCTTATCAACATGACCAACTTCTTTAAGAAATGTCTGATGAAAGCATTAGATACTGAACGAGCTGTTGCTTTGAGTAAAGGTGTAAAACACACATATTTTGATGTCCGTTCCACTGCTACAAAAATGTACGCAAAACCATTAGTAGAACGAACCACTGGACCGAACAAATCGACTGCAGCCATGTCCTTTAATTTCGCTGGAATGATAGGAAACAACGGTGCTCTGTGAGAAATTGTTGGCGGCTTAGCCTTTTGACATAATTTGCATTTGGCAAGAACAGATCGAATACGTTTTTCCATATTACTGAAGTAGCAATTTTCCCGTAATTTATGAAAGCATTTTCTGGGACCAAAGTGTGCATAACTGAAATGCGTATACCAAATCAGTTTATTAACCCACTCATCAGGAATACAAACTAACCAAACAGAGTTGTCGACCGATTTTCGTTTAAAAAGAATGTCATTGCGAACTAAATAATGCTGTCTAATCGCTACGCTTTCCTTTCTCCTCCACTTCTCCTTAATGTCCTTCCAGATTGGATCCTTATTTTGCTCCTTAGCGATGTCCTGGAGCGAAGACGAAATAAAGTTCTCAAACGCAACACCTTGAATATACAGCAAACAATAATTGTTTTCCTCCAGTCCTCTTCAGCACTTTGTTTCAAACCCATAGGTGCACGTGATAAAGCATCAGCAACAATATTTGAAGAACCCTGTATGTAAACAATACTAAAGTCAAATTCCTGTAGGTACAACGCCCATCGTGACAATCTGCCGTGAGTTAATTTTGTTGACATAAGAAATTTCAGAGCTC
This sequence comes from Schistocerca serialis cubense, assembly GCF_023864345.2. Taxonomy (NCBI): domain Eukaryota; kingdom Metazoa; phylum Arthropoda; class Insecta; order Orthoptera; family Acrididae; genus Schistocerca; species Schistocerca serialis. The sequence goes on from NC_064641.1 coordinate 346,943,449, forward strand.
GATGACCGGTGTAAACCTTAGTATGTCTGCCAAACAAAAATGTGCGAAATTTTGTGAAAGCCCAAACAACAGCCAAAGCTTCAAGTTCCGTAATAGAATAATTCTTTTCTGATTTAGAGAGAACACGACTTCCAAATGCAATAGTTTTCTGTACTACAACGCCGTTTTCTTCTATCTCTTGAAATAAATGTGCACCTAGGCCTTTGTATGATGAGTCCGTCGCCAAACAGAAATCTTTAGATAAATCCGGATGTGAAAGAAGTGGAGCAGCAACTAAAGCATCACGAAGTTGTTCAAATTCTGATTGAGCTTCCTCATCCCAACACCAATTAGAATTCTTTCCAGATAGTTCACATAAACGAGGTGTGGCCAAATTTTCCAATCTAACAAAGCGTCTAAGAAAATTACAGACACCAAGGAAACTACGAACCTCACGTTTTGTGGTAGGAACAGCATAATTACGAATAGCGTCTAATTTTTCTGGATCAGGAAGAATACCTTCTGTAGAAATAATGTGACCGAGAAATTTCACCTGAGAACGACCAAATTCAGATTTTTTCAAGTTCACTGTAATGCCAACTCTTGCAAAAATACCTAATAATGAATACAAAATTTTGTTATGCTCACTCCAAGAATGTTTCGCAATAAGAATGTCGTCAACATATGAAGTAATATTGTCACGAAGATAAACAGGTAAAATTTCATTTAAGCTGTGAATGAATGCTGCTGAAGATACAGTAAGTCCAAACGGTAATTTCCGAAACTGGTAACAGTTACCAAAGGCTAAAAAGGCAGTATATTTTCTACAATCAGGGTGGAGTTCTATTTGCCAAAAACTTGCGCGCATATCAATCGTGGATAAAAATTTAATTCCATGGAAATGTTTAAGAAGTTCATCTAAATTTTATGGACGGTCAGTTTCAGGAATGATGATATTATTTATCTGTCTGGAATCCAGAACCAAACGAATTGACCCATCCTTTTTAAGAACAACGTGTAATGGGCTGGTATAAGGACTGACTGCTGGCTCAATAATGCCCTGATCTAACATGTATTGAAGTTCATTCTTAACCTTGTCTCTGTAAGCCAAAGGAATAGCGTACGTTTTTCCTCGAAATGGTATGTGTTCTTTTACTTTAAATAAATATTGTAAGCCTTGTATAGTTCCTGTGTGATGACTAAATACTGTAGCATGTGAAGTCAAAATTTGGTGCAGCTCTTCTCTTGCAACGTCATCTGGCACTTCAGCTCTCTTAACCTTTTCATTAATTAATTCTTCGCTATTAATTATATCATCCATCGCCTCTCTGTATCTATTGTCATTGTCATGAATAAACACACTGTCGTCATAATGCTCAACGAAAACATCAGAAGTAAGAAACCTTAAACATTTTGTATCTGACTCAGATCTTGTTAAACACTCGAAAAATTTCAAACATATCGGCATTCCGGCAACAGTCAAATTCACACTTCCTTCTTTAAAGTTCAAAATTGCCATATGTGCGTTAAGAAACTCCATACCTAATATAATTTGTGTACTGAGTAATGGAACAATAATAAAATTAGCAGAAAATTCGTATCCTTGACAAATGAAATTAAAATTGGTCTGTTGTTTGACTTCCACACTTTTTCCAGAAATCGCACCTCGAATTGTAGTTTTAGAAATAGGTAACACAGGACAAGCAATAGTTCTTTCACATATACGAAAAACTGATTCACTAATGACATTCAATGGGCTCCCAGACTCTAAAACTGCAGTGAACTTATTCTTACCCACACATACTTCAATAACAGGGTGTAAAAATGCGTCTACATTATTTTCCTTTTCGTGTAGCAAAATGTCTCTCATGTCTTCCGGGCGTACGTAGTGTAAAGTCGTAGTGTCATTACTTTCTGAACCGTCTATATTGCTGCCAGAAGCCGAAGCTGCAAGTCATTGTCGATTGTTTGCGTCACGTCTTTGAGTATTCGCGTCATTTCGCGGATCAATTTCTACGATTTGCACTTGTCTCTCTGAAGTTCTGTCACGTGGAGGATGCCAATTAGGTCCCTCCTGTCTGTTAGATGCAAATTCTTGGCTGTGTCTGTTATTAAAATTTCTGTTTTCCTGTCTGTCAGCATAACTACTTCTTGTGTAATTTCGACTGTCACTTCTGAAATTATTGTTATAACTACTACCCTGGTTATTTCTGTAGTAAGAATTTCTATTATTGTATGAATAATTTCTGTCTTGATAATACCGATTACTGTTTCCGTATGATTGATCATTCCGGTAGGAATTTCCGTTAGTATAATTGTCTGTTTAATTTCTATTAGAACGTCTGTTATTGTCATAATGCTGGTATCTATTGTCCTGTGTGTTTCGTCTGTCATTCTCAAAATTACCCATATAACGTCCGTTCCGATCATTATCCCTTTTCTCTGAAAATCTATTGTAATTACTGTTACTGAAAAAGTTACAAGAGGTCCCGTCATCGTTGTCATACTCAAGTTCTTGCAACAAAGTCTTAATAGTCTCAATGTCGTCTTTACATCTTCCAGCTAAAGCAATTTGTCTTATGGATTGTGGCAGGTTAGTTAAACAAATGCGAATTAATTCAGTCGGGCTGTAAGGGTTGGAAAGGAACTGATTCTTTCGAATCATGTCTTCAAAATATTCCGCTGGCGTGCGGAACTCAGACTGTTTAAAGTTACGCTGCATAATAAGACTGTGTTTGACTCTGTCTTGCGTGTTTTCGGACCAATATGCCGATAGAAATGCATGATAGAAATCATTCAGATTATTACAATCTCTAATGAGTGCGCGCATCCGCGTCGCCGGTTCGTTTTCTAAATATCCACACATAAATTCCATTTTGTGACTTAGTGGCCAATTTGGTGGGAGTGCGTACATAAATTGATCTAACCATGCACATGGATGTATGTCATTCTTAGAATTGCGGAAGATCTTAAATTTCCGAACAGTTAAAAAGTGTTTATAGTCAAAGTTTTCGCCTCGTGGCGACAAAGACCTACCGCGTCTGTCCCAGTCCCAATGTCGATTATTGTCAAATTCACGCGCCTGGCGCTCTCTTGTTGCTTCTCGTAAATGAAATAAATTATTTTCTTCAAAGCCCTCTGCTATCTGTGATTCTAAATATCTTCTACTGTCTTTTCCTACAATTTCGCCTTCGATTTGTTTGACTTGCTTTCGTAATGCCTCAACTTCCCTTTTAATGCGTTCATTAAATTTTCCCTGATTTTCAACATGTCTATTTATGTTCTGGTACTCTTCGGTTTCTGCAAATGGTAATGGAGCTGTATCATCCGAACCTCTGTCCCCATTTAAACTAAGACTTGTCAATTTATCTGAAATCTCCTCAACTCTTTCCGCTAAGTCACCTATTTTTTCTTTCTGTTTATATTTACGTCTTCCGTAAGTGTCACGACTCGGGTTTCAGTATTTACACCTTTGGTAGTTAACTGTTCATATTGTTGTGTTAGGTTATTTAATCTGTCATTTGGTACGGATTCCTCGATTCTCTCAAATATTTCTTCCTTATCTTTTGCACGTTGCAAATTTAACTCTGAAAATTTTTGTATTATCACGCGATCTCTTTCTTCCTGTTCTCTATCCTGTTCCTTTTGTCTAATCTCTACTGCAATTTATCTATTATTGTGAGCATTCAAAATCGGTTGTACTTCTTCTCTGATTTCTTTCTTTAATTCATCTTTCATATTTTTGAAACATGTCCCTATTCGTGAGTCTAACCGTGTTTCCATTGTTTCCATCTCTGTTTCTAAACGTGTTGCCACTGTTTTTAATTCAGATCCTAACCGTGTTTCAAGTGAGTCTAACCGTGTTTCTATTTGTGAGTCTAACCGAGATCCCAAATTTAATATTGCACTCATCTACTGCTCCGTACTAACTTGTTCGAAATTCTTTTCGCCCCTAACATTTCCCGCAAAACCAGTTTCCTTCGTCATAGCTGTAAAGCTATCTGTGTTCGATACTATTCCAGAATCTTCTATCGTTAATCTCGTATTCTGTGAATTTTCTGATTGAGAAAAATTTTGAAATGGTTCCGGACTATTTTCCCGACTGATTAAATTATTTTCCACTTCATTATTCATGATACTGTTTCCTCTGTTGGCGAGTTCGCCATGTTAACAATTTCGTCATTCTCACTATCCATCATTTTTGCCTTTTTCATCGATCGCGTAATCATTTACAAAACATACAAAATTCGTCACTGTACGAAAATTACACACAATGACTCCTCATCTTCAACAATACCATTCCCACGAAATATTTCCCTCAAACACGATTAACGAACAATTGAAATAATTGCACTAAATTGTCAAACGCGTATACAAGACAACAAATCAAATTCTGAGAAAAAATACCATTAGAAGAATGACAATTACCAAATCTACACATGCAAAATAGACTACAATTACTAAACTACAAATTACTACAACAATACTACTGTCTACTATTTTTACAATCAGAAGAATTCCAAGGGACGATCCGAAGCAGCGGTCGCCACGTGCATGGGGGCTTAATTAAATAAAATGAAAATAATTTTTAAATATTTTGTAGCTGTCTGTCCGATTACGCTATGTCTCGTAAACGGTTGCCCCTGACTAGTGTTATTACGCAATCTGACTGCATAGAACAACAACAAAGAATGAAAGAAAATTTTCGTTAATACAATTAATTAATTAATTAAGTCCCCAGCAACTATAAAACCTACAAAACCAAGGCACAAGTATAACTGTTCTGTGTGTGGAAGTATGACTCAACGTACACATCTGGCACGGTTCTTCTTCAATAAGACAAGAAATTTCAAATACCATTTATACTGACGTGATAAAAAAAAGTTAGAAATACTATAATTGCGCAAGAAACTCAGAATTACACTCTAATACAAGAACACACGCCAGATGCTTTGTTGACTGAACCTGTAATGACGCATTATTCAAGACATTGAAATAATGAGAAAAAAAGAAAAGTAGTTTGTTACCTTAATTTATATTGATGAAAAGCACTCTAGACATTACAATCTCTCCACACCGACTCGCTACTACCCCATCTCAACCAGAACTTTCCAATATCACATCTCAGCAAGCACTGCCTACTAGCACATCTCAACAAACGCTCTCTGCTACGAGTTCTTAACAAGCACTGACTACTACGAGTTCTGCCCACGCACTGACTACTACGAGACCTCAACAGGCACTGTGGAGGCGGCTGAATAATACTCTTTGGCGCAATCTCTGGCGCCGTGGCTCAGTGTAGCCACCTTTCAAAGGGAACAAAAAAGTACTTTACACCATGGTAAGAAATAAGAGGAACGACAGAAGCGAGTGCCTGAGGATCATGGATAATAATGGAAGAGTTGTGGAGGAAATGCATGAGCTCAAAAAGATTTGGAAGGAGTACTTTGAAGATCTGTTGAATGCCGCCAAGCGGGTAACTAACAGCGATGGAGAGCCTAAGGCAGCAGACGATTATAATAGTGGCGAAATTGATGATCTAACTTGGAATGAAGTGGAAGAAGCCATAAAGAGGATGAAAGGGGGCAAGGCACCAGGTTGGGACGAAGTAACAGTGGATATGATACGAGCAGCAGGAGAAGTAGGAACCCAGTGGCTATACAGAGTGTTGAGGGTGGTGTGGAAGGAGAACAGAATTCCTGAAGATTGGAAGAAAGGAATTATAGTCCCGATCTTCAAGAAAGGGGATAAAAGGAGATGTGAGAACTACAGAGGAATCACCCTGCTATGCCACTGTGGAAAAATCTATGAAAAGATCCTGGAGAAGAGAATAAGAAGCAGTATTGAAAGTAGACTGCAAGAGGAGCAGTATGGTTTCAGACCGGGAAGATCAACAACGGACCTCATATTTGCGGTAAGGCAACTGCAGGAAAGGCACTATGAGTATGGGAAGGACTTAATCATGGCCTTTTTAGATATTGAGTAGGCGTATGACAGTATCTGTAGGGACAAGCTCTGGGAGGTGCTGAACGCAAAAGGGATAGATGAAGAGATAACACGAAAAGTCAGAAAAATGTATGAGGGAAGTGAGAGTTGTGTGAAAGTGGGGAGGGAACGTACTGCATGGTTCAAGCTGGAAAATGTGCTGCGACAGGGAAGTGCACTTTCGCCTTTATTGTTTATTATTGTTATGGATGAAATCCTACAGCAAGTATCAGATGCAATTGGAGATTATAAAATGAAAGCAGTGCTTTTTGCCAATGACCTGATGTTATGGGGAAATTGCGAGAAGGAGGTGCAAGAGCAGTTAGATGTATGGGAGGCAACGGCAGCACAATATGGAATGCATTTCTCTGCAAAGAAAAGTGAAATAATTGTCACAACAAGGAAGAAGAATAGGCCAAATGTGGATATAACTTGTGGAGGGGAAAAACTACAAGTGGTAGAGAACTTCAAGTACCTGGGAAGCATGATTGAAAGTAAGGGGGGAAACGCAATGGAAATAAATGAAAGGTGCAGAAAAGCAGGGCAGTTCTACAAATGCATTAGGGGGCTTATTTGGAGCAAGGAGGTGCCACAGAAATCCAAGGGAATTATATACCGAACCTACTTTGTCCCCATATTGGCATACGGAAGTGAGACATGGGTAATGCACAAAAGCGACAAAAGTAGAATACAGGCTAGTGAAATGAAGTTCCAGAGGAGCAGGTTGAGTGTAACAAGACGAGACAGATTGTGAAATGTGTATGCTGGAAAGACTAAAGGAGGAACCAGTACAGGACAGGATAGAAAAATCAAGACTGCAGTGGTATGGACACATGAAGAGAATGGATGAGGGAAGAATTCCAAAGAGGATGTTTGATCTGCAACTGGAGGGGAAGAGGCCCAGAGGAAGACCAAGAGATAGATGGGTGAAGGGAGTGAAGGAATGTGTGACGAGAAGAGGAGAGAACTGGACGAAGGTGGAAGAGGGGGGAATGGTGGAAAGACAGAACACGATGGAGAGGCTTGTGTTCCCGATAGACCCAGCCAGTGGCTGGAAACTGTCCAAGATGATGATGATGTAAGGATCACTGCGAAACTAGAAATTAGGGCTCATACGGAAGTCATTGTTCCCTCGCTCTGTTTGCGAGTGTAATAGGATTTGAAATGACTAGTAATGGTACAGGGTACCCCCCCCCCCATTCCGGCGAACATGAAATCAGGATCACCTCTTACAAATTAAACGTGAACAATAATATTAAATCATTATATTATCTGCTTAATTAATACAAATATGCTTACATTTGCCAGCACTCGCAAGATGTCTGTCCACACGCAACCAAGAAAAGAGAAGACGTGAAGACGATTAAAAAATTAACAAAAGAGCGCATCTTGTCGCCTCTTTAGATCATTTTGTTTCGAGTGCATCTTTATATTTCTTTGCCCTCGAAAATTATACAGAGAAATAATTATAATACGGATACATGAGAAAAATAAAATGTTCGCCTGAGTGGCTAGTGTCCACTTATTATTCAATTTTTAAATGTCTCTTCTTTATAAATACTGTTTTTAAGTCTTTTCTTAGTATTTCACTGGGGACGGTATATTGCCCTCCGAAATGTTTATGTCATAAAACATGTTCGTGTTAATTCCTTTTTTGACATAAATATTTCCTATTTCATGTCCACAGTGCTCCTTTTCTTTCACAGTCTACATATGTCACATCGTGTATTTTAGTCATTGTACTTAGTGATGTTTGTTGCACACAAAGTAATACAGATGAAGTTATTTACATAACAATATAATATACAATTGGTTACGAATATAGTCATGTTCAAAAGAAAAGGGCATAGAATACAATTAGTTTGACAATTATGTCATGACATTTTACATTTGTACAGTCATTTTGGCTGCTTCTTTTTGGGGTTGCATCTTACGTAGTGTTCGAAGGTATACAACTACGAGTTAGTCTGTAATTCTTGCAGTCCCAGGGGTGTTAACTGTTCGCTCCCCTTTTGGCGCGGCCGTAGGGAAGCACTGGGGGAAAACCTCGGCGGAGCGCCAGACTAACCGCTTTGGTTAATTTCACTTAATTCTTTGTGGGATGTCATTGGAGTACAGGATGTGCATACGTTACGAGCAATTTCTCGTTGCACTATGCAAAGAAATGAGGTTATTATAACAATTAATACATCGTAGTTATTGATTACGGTGTCGTTGATGATCTATTCCGCGACGTTTAGCTCGCGACGGCGCCGGTTGGTGTGTTCGGTGCTCGGCGTTCGCGTGGCGGCTGCGGAGAGGTCAACGCCCTCTCGACGCCAGCGTCTCTCGCCGCCGTGGAACGTCAGAATCAGCTGATCGGCTGCACAGTGGGTGATGCGCTTCTGTCTCGGCCGGCCGTGGCGGAGTGGGATGATATTCGAACCCCCGAACCCCCCCCCCCCCCCCCCCCCCCCGCCACACCCGCGCTTGTTGGCAGGAATCAGCTCTGCTACGCATCTCCGACGTAGTACATGAAACATACACGCAAACAGCGTCATATTTCCCTCCTGCTGCAGATGGTTACGCTAGTGGGAAAGGAGTATTTATTAGTGCGGCAGTTGTTCTTAAGTTTTCGCGTTTCCGAGTGATAAGCCAGCATTGTCTTGCAGAATACATGACATGGATCTTCTCCCGTGAATGCAGTTTTTATGCGACACCGTTTCCATTATACATCAGTTTCTGTTTTGATAAGATTGTTTATGTTTTTGACGCACTCGCAGGCACTGGTGAGTGCCCCAATACGAGCTTAGCACAAACATTCGCCGTTTCTGCGGTCGCTGTTTTGCAACAGTCCACGCCTCGTATTCCAATCTCGCATTATTGTACTCGCTGAAATTACAGCCTGTCCCAAAAATATTGACTCTGGGTTCACTTCACGTTAACAGTTCACATTTATCAGCAAATTCACAGTTTTTCGTTGCTTAATATTGGCGTTTGGCATCTTCACCGGTGTTGAAACTTCAATACCAGCACTTCAACGTCCGTATTCGCAGTTTCACCTTCACAGTTTTTCACACTGCTTAAAGTTCAATTTGTTCAAATGGCTCTGAGCCCTATGGGACTTACCTTCTGAGGTCATCAGTCCCCTAGAACTTAGAACTACTTAAACCTAACTAACCTAAGGACATCACACACGTCCATGCCCGAGGCAGGATTCGAACCTGCGACCGTAGCGGTCGCGCGGTTTCGGACTGTAGCGCCTAGAACCGCTCGGCCATCCCGGCCGGCACTGCTTAAAGTAACTGTTTCGATTAGTTCACAAACACTAATGTATTTAATTCAGTCTGAACTGGATTTTGGCTCGTGCTGGATTTTACCAGTCTCTCGCACTAATTACATCGTTCCATTTTCCACTTACAGAGTCGTACTTGCCTTCAGACTTTTGACTATACAGTTGTATTTCCCCATCACATGTCTGCCTACTCATTGCGTACTTGCCCTCCAGAGCCAGGCTCTACTTTACAGAACTTCGCCTCTCGCATTATTTTACACATTTTGTAATCTATGCCAAGCGTGCAAGTTCCTAGATTAGTGTTCGATTTGTGTTTTTGTTTACACGATAAATTCGTGCAAATTTCTGCCTTAGCAGATGGCATTATATTTTAATACTGCATCGTGTTAATCGCGTTTACTGATTTCTTTTGTACCTTATCCACAAAATATGAGGCACCTTGGGTGACATACACCTTGCACTCATATTTCATAGTAAATTATGACATCATATTTAAGGGTCGGTATATACATAAATACATGGAATAACATATAAAGGGCTTATTTCAATAGTGGTACAAGTCCATTTTCGTACATTGTGAGATACAGAGTCCTAAAATTAAACGAGCGCTGAAAAGTCTGCAGTTGAGATACTAGGAATATTCAAGCATATGGCTTCTTGCTAGAGATTAACCTTTATTTCTGTTTGTTTGAAATTTCAGAAGCATTATGGGCAAAAAGGTGGAGATAACGGACTTGTACCACTATTGAAATAAGCCCTTCATATATACTTTAGTGTTGACTTTCATAAGTTTCATTACTACTATAGTTCAAAAATATTCATGACACACTAACGAATAGCCGGCCGGAGTGGCCGAGCGGTTCTAGGCGCTGCAGTCTGGAACCGCGCGACCGCTACGGTCGCAGGTTCGAATCCTGCCACGGGCATAGATGTGTGTGATGTCCTTAGGTTAGTTAGGTTTAAGTAGTTCGTAGTTCTAGGGGGACTGATGACCTCAGACGTTAAGTCCCATAGCGCTCAGAGCCATTTGGACCATTTGAAAACTAATGAAAAATTCTTCCATCATTACATGCTGTTGCATGTTTTTTTAATAATATTTTTAAAGCATTTTTTAAAAATGAAATTTGTAAAGTATTCTTAAACCTACGTTCACTTTTCTTTCAAAATGCAATTGCTTTCAAATTACTGCTATTCCTTTCTACAAAAATTGAATCGCACTAATCCTGTGTGCCTCATTGTCTTTACATGTTACACTAAAATTTGTACATTTACAAACAGAAAAAAATACACTATAAACTTAACCTACTACTCACATATGTAAAAGTTGCTCTTCCGAGCGAACTTCTTTAAGTCTCTGTAAGCATTTTTCTTATTTGCTTCGTAACTGCCTCCTGCTTTGACCACGGGATGGTGTAGTTTGCGTGACAGAAAGTATCGTGAGGTACCACTTCGATGTTATATGTGTAGCCCTCGACAACACTGGGTTTTTCCGAAAACACATTCTCATTATCTGTAAGTAGCTGAGTCAACTTGTTTTGTTGTGCTTCAGGCAAATATTCTGACTCCATGACATTCATGGCTATCAGTTTCCTTTTTCCCTCTCTGTCTTCAGTAATAAACTCTACATAATATGCTTGTCTTGTACTTAAGACAGAATATAAGTTCATTATATGTATGCCTTCCAATCTAGAATGAAAGCTCCGGCCGGCAATATTTACCGTGCACTTCCCGTGTCCTCAACAATGGCAAAATTGCACGTCTACTCTCATTCGTAAGGATTACTTCCCCGCACAAGAGGTCGATTTTTGCTTCCCTCTGGCGTAAAAATTCCATCCCCAGGATGCAAGCAACACCTAATCCCTTAACTACTAGGAACGAGCTTTTCATTGCTTCATTTCCTTCCGTAAATTCGACTTGCACCTGGTGCTATATGATATGAGATTGTGCCTCTATAGCAGCCGTTACGCGACAGTTCTTCACTGACAATACTGGTATTCTATTATTTTGTAAAGATTTGCGCTAATGACGTTGGTTGACGCACCGGTATCGACTATTATCTGTATTGGTGCTCCGTACATATCTGGTTGCAATATAGCCTGCACAACACTTTTATTGGTTCGCTTACATTTCTGCGGTACGTCTACAAGTTCCTTTTCTATTTTTATTTCTTCATTGTATCTCAGCATACAAAGTTTATGGCTGTCATCAGGAAGATGCCCTCACTACACCATCCTGCAGCCAACAACGGAGAGCGTATTGAGCATTAGTGAGTTGACAATTGTCTGCCACTTCCACTAATCTCACATTATGGTTGTGGTTGTTGTTGTTGTTACTGTTGGGTTGGCCGCCCTGCCTCCCCGATGGCGTATTTTGATACTGTTCGTGGCTCTGGTTTTGCCTTGGTCGGTTGTAACTTCCTGACATGTTCTGTGACGGACCTGGGTTGGCGTTCCATTGTGGCGCTGTGTTTTGTTGCCACTGTGGTGTCGGTTCAATATAACCACGCCACTGGTTTCGATTGTTCCGCCATTGCGGATTGCCGTTACCATTATATCCACTAGTCACGCGTCCATCATAACGTCTCTTCTGATTTTGACGATTATAGCCGTTGCCGTTATAACCACTGCCATTCCTTGTGCCTCGATTCTGTTGCCGGTGCTCTTGCCTATTCCCGTTACCATTTGGCACTAAGTTACTACTGTTTCTGTTGCTGCCATTGTAATTGGCTTTTTGTTGATTACAGCCTGCATGGTTCCACTTGTTTTCGGTTTTCATGTCTTCGATCAATAAGTCCACTATTTCCGTGAATTGTTCTATATCTTATTCCGGCACATTGATTAAATATTTTTTAATTTCACTGGGCAACCTCATTTTTATTAATCTGATTATGTCGCGATCGGACATGGGCTCGTCCCAGTACCTGGTTTTGTTTATATACTTTTCTAAATATCTGCGTAGCGTTCCCTCCTTAGGATTGTATATTTACGGACTTTACAACTCCTTGTGTAGTCTTTCTTGGACGCTATCGGACCAGAATTTTTGCAAGAATGCACCTTCAAACTGTTGCATCGTTAGACATTTTTCGGACACGTCGGTGGCCCACAGTGCCGCGTCACCTTGATTGAATAAAGGAGGACACGAACTCTATTCTTTGTCTTTCCGTCCATGTCCTGGGAAACACATTCATGAAGCTCTTAATGAATACCACAGCGTGGACACTTCGTTTTTCGCTATTGAAGGGTTGGAATGTTCTGTTTTATCACATTCTCCTCCTTTTTGCACATCTGATTGCTACTTTCTGTATCATTCATTACTCCGTGATGTTCGCTGCACGGTATCGCATATTGTTCGTGCCCGTAATTCACATTAGGTTGCGGTTGCGCACTCGCGCCCTGCATACCGTCTGCGTTATTATAGTGATCAGTACGCTGAGTCGGATTCATTATATGTCCACCACTGCTTACATTGCTTTCCAACACAGACAGTCTCCGCGCGACCTTCTGGTACCAATTCGGCAAGTCCGCTGTCACACGGGATTTGATCCGTGTTAATTCAGCGTGTAGTGCGGCAGCGCTAGCGTCAATATTCACACTTGTGGCCGCAGTCGCTTGTTCTACAGCTGTTTTTACGTCGCTTTCAATCTTCGCAGATATCTCGAGATCCTTGATTTCCAGCCATTCATTAAATTCTTTTTCGACTTCTTGAGCTTGTACTTCCAAATGTGTATCAATACTTTTCCGTGCATCTATCTCCACATTATCCACACGGTTGGATAAAGTCTGGAGACTGTCTTAGAGCCTGGCCTGCAATATCTGTAGTTTTTGCATCTCGCCAGCTAGGCTTTGCACAAGATCAGGTATTTCTCCGTAAGCGTCTCGCGTCTCGGCAAGTTCGCTTTGGATACTGTCTAGTTTCGTTTCTAGTCTTTGTTCTCTCTCTCTATCTTTCTGCTCACGCTCATGGGCATTTGAGAAAGTTTCTCATCTCTTTCTCTTTCCCTCTGTTCTGACATTTTTTCTTTTCCCTTTCTTTCTGTTCTCTTTGTTGCTCTTGCTCATAGAGCATCTGAGCACATATCTTATCTCTCTCCCTGTCTCTTTCTTCTAACCTGCGCATAAATTCTGCAAACGGGTCTGCAATCGGTGAACATACTGGTGCCCCGCTTAATCTAGCACTCGATTGGACCTCTGAGTATACATTAGGATCGTCGGTAGTAGATTCCCATTTTGTTGTGGAGCGTCATTCGCTGTCCCCAAATCCTCGGCCCCCGCTCCGGAAATAAAGATATCTGAGGCGGTGGCTTGGGGTTCGCTCCGTTCATGTTTCGCGCCTGAACCTCACTCTCCATGTTAGCAAGATTTTGTTCGTCTGCTACAGACGCCTTTGGTTATCCTATTTTTCCCATAGTAAATTCACTTTAAGCTACTGACAAATCATTAACACTAACACACACACGAATAATTGTCCCCTCCAAAAATAAGCATATAAATACAGAAATACACACAATTTAATTTGCACTCTACTTACTATTTTTTTTTTCACCGAAGGTATCTCATGTGCTTGCGGGTTCGATATTCCGCACAGAGCTACGCGGGATGCTTTCACAATAGGCCTTACCTTTTTTCCTATTTCCTGTAATCCTTCTTCTTTTCTACACTTTTTCTTCTCCAGATCTCCCCAGGGTGTGGTTTTGTTGTTGTACATATAAAAGAAGTGATATAGGCATTACCATTTTACAACAATTAGGCACATACATAACTACATTATTACAATAGTAAGTATCATACTAATAAGTCTCGCATTTTCTTTGATCGGGCCCCAAAGTTGCGGCGCCAATCTCGCGTCCGTCAGCCGTCATAATTTAATTTATTATTTACTACACAAATTGATTGGTAATGGTGGTTGTTGCCGACGTACGTGGTGGGCCTTAATCAAACTGATATTTCATTCAATTTTGATTTACAATTAAATGTTTTTGTGATGTCTCTATTTTAACAATATTAATCTTTAGTGGAAATTATTTATTACGTTAATGACTGTAAGACTCGCTGAATCTTAAAACATGAGCACCTAAGTTGAACAATGGAATAAACTTATCGTATTAATTTCCTCGGCTAGTCAGTTCACTTTAAAGCAAAAAATCTTTAATTATTAATTACAATTGCGGCCCACATACGCGCGAGAATATTTTTTCTTACATTCGTTAACCATTGCATTGTAGTCGGAGTCCTGGCTCTGGCTCTCGCGTTTGTACTGAAAATAAAAATCTTAAAGTTCAAATGATTCAAATGGCTCTGAGCACTATGGGACTCATCTGCTGAGGTCATTAGTCCCCTAGAACTTAGAACTAGTTAAACCTTTCTAACCTAAGGACATCACACACATCCATGCCCGAGGCAGGATTCGAACCTGCGACCATAACGGTCTCGCGGTTCCAGACTGCAGCGCCAGAACCGCGCGGCCACTTCGGCCGGCAAAATCTTAAAGCTACGTAGTTTCTGCAACGTCGCGCGGCTGTGGAGAAAAAATTTATATTATGTTAATAGGGGGCGAGTTTTTCGCTCCCGCTAAGTTTTATAGGTTAATATCGCCAAGTAATGGCGTCGTTGGCTGCATCGGCCGCTGCGATTGTTGCACTGTAAATTACTCGAATGCAGGTTACTTCAAGGAAGGTGGACATGAAATCGGGATCACCTCTTACAAATTAAAGGTGAACAACAATATTTAATCATGAAACTTCCTGGCAGATTAAAACTGTGTGCCGGACCGAGACTCGAACTCGGGACCTTTGCCTTTCACGGGCACGTGCTTTACCAACTGAGCTACCCAACGACGACTCACGCTTTACTTCTGGCAGTATCTCGTCTCCTACCTTCCTAACTTTACAGAAGCTCTCCTGCGAACCCTGCAGAACCAGCACTCCTGAAAGAAAGGATATTGCGGAGACATGGCTTAGCCACAGCCTGGGAGATGTTTCCAGAATGAGATTTTCATTCTGCAGCGGAGTTTGCGCTGATATGAAACTTCCTGGCAGATTTCTTTGCCCTCGAAAATCACACAGAGAAATTATTATAATACGGATACACGAGAAAAATACATGTTCGCCTGAGCGGCTAGTGTCCACTTATTATTCAATTTTTAAACGTCTCTTCTTTATAAATACTGTTTTTAAGTCTTTTCTTAGTATTTCACTGGGAACGGAATGCATCCCTCACTGACTGACATCGATACCTCTCCTCAGCGCAGCACTCCGCGAAGAATGGGCTGCCATCCCCCAAGAAACCTTCCAGCACCTGATTGAACGTATGCCTGCGAGTGTGGAAGCTGTCATCAAGGCTAAGGGTGGGCCAACACCATACTGAATTCTAGCATTACCGATGGAGGGCGCCACGAACTCGTAAGTCATTTTCAGCCGGGTGTCCGGATAATTTAGATCACATAGTGTATCTCAAATGACTTACTAACGTCCATTACACTGGCCGCTTTAAAATTGCGGTTACTGAGCATATTCTTTAGGAGTGATGTACGTTCAAAAAAATGGCTCTGAGCACTATGGGACTCAACTACTGTGGTCATAAGTCCCCTAGAACTTAGAACTACTTAAACCTAACTAACCTAAGGACAGCACACAACACCCAGCCATCACGAGGCAGAGAAAATCCCTGACCCCGCCGGGAATCGAACCCGGGAACCCGGGCGTGGGAAGCGAGAACGCTACCGCACGACCACGAGATGCGGACAGTGATGTACGTTGAAGGCATGGAATCACTGTCTTCAGTTTCAGGTAAGTCCATATCATCAGACACTATCGTAGGCAGTTGTTAAGTCTAGGAGTGTCATTGATGTTTTCAGTCCTCTTTTAAAACTAGCTTCTATCTACTATGGCATTGACAACACCTGTGCCCAGCAGGTACGGTTTCTGCGGAAGACTGTGTGGAACGGTACTGTGACATTATCTATAGCCTTGTAGATACGGTTGTGCGTCAGTCGTCGAGCACCTTGCGAGGCTTTTAATCAGTGAAACAACACAGCCGTAAAAGCAATTGTTCCGCTATCTACGAGCCACAACAGCCATGATACGACTGCAGCGCCATCGTCGGCTGCGGCTGTAGCCGCTGCGCTGCTGCTGGTGGCGGCTGCGACCGGCGCCGACGCGGAAGCCGCCAAGCGAGTGGTGCGGACTCGCCATGGAGCCGTGCGTGGCACCGCCAAGCAGTCCTACCAGGGTCGCCACTTCCTGGCCTTCTACAACATACCCTTTGCCAAGCCGCCGGTTGGACCGCTACGGTTCAGGGTAAGTGTACTGTATAATTAGTTGTTCCGTTCACATTCCGAACTATGTGCTATATTATTAGGCACTACATTCCACATAACAACGTCTTCTAGGTCTAGGGATACTCAAAGGTTATTTGCTCTTTATTCTTGAGATTATATTTAAGTTTCTAAGGAAATACAAACTTGTTGTTATTGTAGTTGAGGGCTTAAGTCCAACAACTGGTTTGATGCAGCTGTCTGTGCTAGGCTACCCTAAGCAAGAACGTTGATCTCTGAACAGCTACTCGTCACTACATCACTTTAACCTTTCTACTGTATTCATGCGTTTGTCTCTCTTTAGAAGTTTTCTCACCAAAGCTTCTCTCGACTGCCAAATCGACAATTTGCCGACGCCTCAGGATGTGCCCCATTATGCTACTCTTTCTGTTAAGCCATGCCTCAAAAACTTCTCTTTTCTGTAGAATGCAGTACATAGACGTTAGCTATCATAGGCATTCTTCTACAGCGTCACATTTCAAAAGATTCTGTTCTCTTTTTATCTAAACTGTTTACGGTATGTAAGTCTGTAAATAATCTGTTCTTTGGATGTAGTTCGTCTAACTCAACTAAATGAAGAACTGGTTCTGCTGTGGCGTCGGTTCTTTGCTTCCTTTTATCCGTGAAGGATCTTTAGTGGCCTCTAACGCATGTTTGTTTTTGAATACGATACACTGAAGGAAAAAAATCGCAACACCAAGAAGGAGTTGCGCGACATAAACGAAAGTTGGTAGGACGTGTTCGTGCACTTGAAAGATGATGTCTACTAAAATTTCGCGCATGTCGTGTAAGAGGGGTGCTAACAGGTCACTATGAGGATGCAAATCCGGTTTGCTTTAAATATACGCTTAACGGTCGTGAGCATTAGTTACCTTTGGCATCTGACGTGGAGAGTTGAGGTTAGTCAAGAATGTCTCTAAGGCGACCAAGACGCCATTATCAGTACCTCACTGGCCATGAGCCGCTGCGTGATCCTTAGTCGATACTGCGAAATTCTTGGCAGGAATGTAGCCAGCGTACATGATTCCTGGCAGTGGTGGTCACTGGAATGTACGGTCGCAAGAAGACCGTGGTCCGGACGGCCAAGTGGCACTACCGAGAGGAATGATGATGTCCCATAGTCCTTGACAGAGCATAGGGCAACGATGCGGGAGACTCGCACCACCGTACTAGGCGAGGTCCTACTGGAGGTGTTGGCCATTGCCTTCCTCCGACCGTAATGGGTATGAATGATGATGAAGACGACACAACAACACCCAGCCATCTCGAGGCAGGTGAAAATCCCTGACCCCGCCGGGAATCGGACCCGGCACCCTGTGCTCTGGAAGAGAGAACGCTACTGCGAGACCACGAGCTGCGAACACCGAGAGGGAAGACCACCGTTTTTAGCATGTGGCTCTGGTGCATCGTAGTATATCTGCAGCAGCAATCTGAGCAGCAGTTGGCACCATAGTGATGCTGTTACAAATCGGTTACTTTAACAGCAGCTCTGATCCAGATGCTCTGCAGCGTGCATTCCACTGAGCTCAAACGTCAGCCATTTGCCGCTTCAGGGGTGCCAAGCAAGAGCTCATTCGAGGGCAGGTTGGAGGTCTGTTGTGTTTTCTGATGAAAGTTGGTTCTGTCTTGGAGCCACTGATGGGCGTATGTTGGTTATGTGTGCTGTTTATCAACATTTTATATGGCTATAAAGCAAAATGAAACTGTATAGTTGTTTGTATGACTGTCCCGAAATATCATACTCGCATGATACCAAATGGTTCAAATGTCTCTGAGCACTATGCGACTTAACATCTGAGGTCATCAGTCCCCTAGAACTTAGAACTACATAAACTTAAGTAACCTAAGTACATCACACACATCCATGCCCGAGTCAGGATTCGAACCTGCAACCGTAGTGGTCGCGCGGTTCCAGACTGAACCGCCTAGAACCGCATGATACCATTTGCATATAATTCGCTATGATTTCAAAATTTTTTTGAGGGTCATTTTTTATTAACTAGCATTAACACAAAGCAGTTAACACAAATGCAGCTCATTTGGACTTTGAATATGTGCTGGGGACTGAAGAGGATATACACGACCTCACAGGCGCACACATCAGCCGCTATCGTAGTTTTACATCTAGAAAGAGAATATGACAGACTTTGGTTAACTGTTGCACACAGTGTCTGCTCTCGGTTTTCATCCTACTTTCACAGCCAGAGGACTACTGTTGCGACATCTCTTGATACAGGAGTGGAGGAAGGTGTGCCGACAGAGATAACGCCAAAAGCAGCACGGGACACAGGTGTGGCACCACCTCGTCTTTTCAGACGTGTTCCACTTCTGTGTGTAAGATGAGGATGGACGGGTGTGAGAGCAGAGGCTCCAAGGAGAACGGCCTTGCCATTTTGCTCAACACTTACTGTCAGGGTGCAGTGTGCTTTTGTATGGTTCGCACAGAGAATTTGCAGAAAAGGTATTACCTTTACGATGAGTTGAGGCCGGTGGCCGTCCCGTAACTTCATGGTCGCCATGACGACTGATTATAGACGTGGCCAACATGTTCTCAAGATCTCTCTCCCATTGGAGCATCTGGGCATGATAATGAGAGACTGGCGCGCCCCATTCGCCTCCACTACGATTGTACAACTCTGGCATAGACGTAAAGCAGCGTGAAATGGCGTACTAATATTTGCTATACGAATTCAGTTCTAGTCGATGAGTAGCCTGGTTGGATCCACTGCTACTGCCAGAGGTGGCAGCAGCACTTAAAACGCCAAATCACCCTCAAATATAATCCTGCTTCCTTTCTACTGTACCGCATACGACAAGTAAGTAAAATCAACGAAACTGATTTGCATATTACGTCAGCTGTATCTATTTTATTCATAATATATCAATGGGGGAAGTGGCAACAAAATGATTATTCACGTTGGTATGTAGAATGTATGAGTCTGGCGACACAGCATCCGACTTTCGGAAAAAATATCATAGACACAATTCCGAAGACTGCAAGAGCTGACAAGTGCGAGAATTATCTCACAATCAGCTTAACAGCTCATGAATCCAAGTTGCTGACGAGAATAATATACAGAAGAATGGAAAAGAAAATTGAGGATGTGCTAGATGACGATCAGTTTGGCTTTAGGAAAGGTAAAGGCACTAGAGAGGCAGTTCTGACATTGCGGTTGATAATGGAAGCAAGACTAAAGAAAAATCAAGACATAAGATTTGTCGACCTGGAAAAAGCATTCGACAGTGTAAAATGGTGCAAGATGATCGAAATTCTGTCAAACATTGAGTAACCTATAGGGAGATACGGGTAATATACAATATATACAAAAGCCAAGAGGGAATAATAAGAGTGTTCGACCAAGAACGAAGTGCTTGGACTAAAAAGTGTGTCAGACAGGTATGCAGTATTTGCCCCCTGCTTTTCAATCTGTACATCGAAGAAGCAATGATGGAAATAAAAGAAGGTTCAGAAGTGGAATTAAAATTCAAGGCGAAAGGATATCAATCATACGATTCGCTGATGACATTGCTACCCTGAGTGAAAGTGAAGGAGAATTACATGATCTGCTGAATGGAATGAACAATCTAATGAGTACGGAATATGGATTGAGAGTAAATCGAAGACAGACAAAAGTAATGAGAAGCAGCAGAAATGAGAACAGCGAGAAACTTAGCATCAGGACTGATGGTCATAGAAACAGATGAAGTTAAAGAATTCAGCTACCTAGGCAGTGAAATAACTAATGACGGATGGAGCAAGGAGAACATCAAAAGCAGACTAGCAATGGCAAAAAGGGCATTCCTGGCTAAGTGAAGTATCAAACATAGGCCTTAATTTGAGGAAGAAATTTCTGAGACCGTACGTCTGGAGTACAGCATTGTGTGGTAGTGAAACATGGGCTGTGGGAAAACCGGAACAGTAGAGAATCGAAGCACTTGAGATGTCGTGCTACAGACGAATGTTGAAAATTAGGTGGGCTGATAAGGTAAGGAATGAGGAGGTTCTGCACAGAATCGGAGAGGATAGGAATATGTGGAAAACACTGATAAGGAGAAGGGACAGGATGATAGGACATCTGTTAAGACGTGAGGGGATGACTTCCGTGGTACTAGAGGGAACTGAAGAGGGCAAAAACTGAGAGGAAAACAGAGTTTTACTTTACATACAGCAAATAATTGAGGACGTAGGTTGCAAGTGCTACTCTGAGATCAAGAGGTTGGCACAGCAGAGGAATTCGTGGCGGGCCGCATCAAACCAGTCAGAAGATTGATGACCCCGAAAAAAAAAAAACTGCTACAGGGTTCTGAGGATGGAAGATCCTGTTCCATTACTTCTTCAGACGTTCCATTATGTTGCTTGGGTCGGTCAGCTGACTCCAGGGTAGAGAACTGGTTCGTGATTCACACTGGTGCAATGGAGGTGGGCCAGAAGTAGGTGTCGCACAGTGTCGCTGTTGTACAGGATCTCCGAGCTGGGGAAGGGGAAGTAGGTTTGTCTTCTTAGCACCTTTGCGTTTGTCAGACGTGGGCTCAGACGCTTGCTGACTTGAGGTGCACAAAAATTCATTTTATGAGTACGTATTTTTAAATTTCCCTTCTTCTGATTGCATACAAGTGACACCACTGGTATGGGGGATGGTTTTTTGGTGTTTTGAGCAACTGTAGTGGGCGGAGGTGAGGACGCCACCTAAGCATTAGGCGAGTTCACAACCCTACCACTAAACTGGAGTCACAAGTCTGCGTGGTCATATCTTTCGTGGGTCGTGATGTAGCAATAACGATACTGTAACTGCAGGATAGTGATATGTAAGGCTTTCGACTAGCTAATATCTTGCGAGCGACATTGGGGGATACCTTTTCTTTCACCCGAATCTCCTGACCGGCTCGCTCATTGAGGTACATAGGGCATTCGCAGGATGAAGTGGCATGGCTTCCAGTACTGTTGATGCAGTGGGGACAAGGAGATGGACAATCTCCCTCATGAACATCGTTGCAGCAAGTTACACATTTGGCTGCGCTTTTACAGGACATGCCAGTATGGTTACGATGCGGACGTTGATAGTAAAGCACTAGGTGCAGTATGTACCGTTTGACGTTGATGACTTCACAGTTCATACATAGCTCATTCGATCAAATGTTAAGAAAAGGCTGTGGTTATGCACTAATGCTGCGTCAACTCTCTTCATAACCCGATGGACTGTGGTCATGCCCTGGATAATATTGTATATCTCCGTCAGTCATACCATCAATCACACGAGTGTATATGAAACCAGCTGAAGAATTCAGTGTTCGACGAGCCACTACACGAACAGAATAGCCATGGAGGAGCATAGCTTTAAGTAGTTTTCTGGGCTTGAAAGGCATGGTATGCTTCAAAAAAGGAAACTTCTAATGCGATCAACTCCTGGAAATGCCGAGAAATTTTGGTGCAAAAAAGTCAATTGGCCAACTCCACTAACCTAACTTCCCCCTTCCCTCCCTCCTCACCCACACCACTCCTATGACTTCACCCCTGGAAAAGGTTGATTGGGATAGCCTAACTTGTGTAAATGGTGGGAAATGGTAATTCTGTGCTGCAGAGGAAGGAGGGCTACTACGTTTATTTATTTATTTAGAGCTCAATTGGGCTACCTCCAGTAATCTAATTTAGAGACATGCAGGCACTAACTGAGATAGTTCGCACTACATTCACCAGATGGCGCTGTTGGCCTCCACCCTCTTCCTCCCACTCATCCAACTCCCACACTCCTCTACTTATGTGGAAGCTTCAGCCTTTGCCGAGCTCTTAGATAGGATGACACAAGTCTTTGTGATGTGTTCAGTGGAGGAGATGTTGTTCAAAGTTAGAAGATAGACTGCCCTGGTCCACAATACTGCCGTCAGAGCTTGCTTGACACTAACCTACAGTCACCTCCCACTTTCAGCAGCCCCTCCCCCCTCCCCACCTACCCATATTTAGATTTTCAGCTGCTTGTCAAACAAGAAAAATTCTGTCCTGCAGGTCCTGTGGTATTCATCACTTTTGTGAAACGCTGAGTGGGCTTAGTTTATTTTCGCTGCTGGAGTCAAGGATGTTAAGGCACTTATTTTTTATTTTCCTCACTTTTCGGAGCACAGTTCTACTATGGGAACCACCACTGGCGTGTAACCATTGACAGGAAAATCAGAACAATTACGTATCTAAAAGTTCATGACATATTTCGAAATCCACAAGAGATCGCGATTAAAACACAGACACACACAGCAGATCACACCTAAAAGATTCCCCTAGAATTCGAAGCACTGTTCTACATATGAGAAAAATGTCCGGAATTTTCGGTGAATTATTGGTGTCCTACAACTGCTGATCTAAAGCCACAACGGCAGGCAGAGGGGAGGGCAGCATCCCACCTCTTCGAACGAGAGGAAGTTGGTCTACCTGGACTTGTCTCTGAACCTTGGAGAAAAGAAGAGATCACGTGACTCTATGACTCACGGAACTTTCTGTAGATGGCTTGTTCTGCCCTTGTCTTGTTCGAACCAGTCTGTAGAGACACCTAAGCCCCTCACAGAGTATGACTTGTGACTCTCTGGCATTGTGGAACTTCCTGTGAATGGAACATCTTAACTTGTTCTTATAGAATTTACCTGCCAAAATACTGCTGCTGGTGTGGGAACACTGTCCACCACTTTCTACAGCTGGACAAATTATCAGTGGAAAACTATTTTTTGTACAGATCGGAAACTATGCAGCAGTCATTTAGCACTGACAGTTAAACCCTGCAAAAGTGATCTTCAGATAGTGCAGTGACACAGTTATGCTGCTCTGCTCCTGTCGAAGAAAACTTGGATTTTTCACCGTGAAACTGATCTCCCAGCAGGATTTATCACCACAAATGATTGTCCTGCCATACTATATCGCTGTAGTGAACACAATTCGTATCCTGTACCACGCAGTTTATATCCGCGAGTAGTCAGATAACGGCGCACACGTCAGAAAAACAGGAAACGATGGCGACGCAAAGTGGGGAGACTGTCTGCGGACGGGAATCAAACCCCCGCCAGAATGAAGAAACAGGGCTGACAAATGGCGGACCTGACATAAGAAGAGCAAGTAAATGGTAACCTATGTGACAGTGAAGTGCAACAAACTTTAGATGCAACGCTGTCAACAGGTCAAGTACGAGCCTCAAACCAAATTGAGATTAACCAGGAAAGCCAACACCAAAGCAAAGTCGTTAACGAGTAGTCATTAGTATGTGGAAACAGTAACGAACACTGTCAGACGAAGTCCACGATGGACTGAGTGGTCGAGGTGCGGCTGTATTTCTGCCGGCCGCGAGGGGCACTATTGGCCAGTGTATTCACGTGGTGAGACGGTGGTGCACTCACTAGACGACTCTTCCCTCTATCGTCCATCGAGGTCCATTTGCCCCGGCGCTCGTTCAACTTTCGCTCAGCACGATACCAGACACAGATCATCAGTTATACACCCTGCATTTACCTGTCGACTACCCGTCACCAACACACACACCAGTGAGACACACAGATCCCGAAAACAGAAGTGCATGCACCATATATGGTCGCATGCTAGATGTCCCCCCCCCCCCCCCCCCCCCCAAGGTTGGTCGGCCGTCCATAACGGCTAATGGACACAAGTAGGCTGGTCCCATATGCACTGGTCTGATATATGATCAAAGGGCGCCCTCTGTGGACTGCGACCGCTCTCCAAACTGGTGTACAAAGACCGGGGTGGTTCCTCTGGCACAAAGGCGTCTGCTAACGGTACTGTTCCCGGTCTGGCCTGCTGCTGCCGTGGTTTCTGTAACGAGTTCTGACCATCTCCAGTCTCTGGGATTACAAGAATGTTCACTTTCTATGCTCTGTCGATGAGAAATGCTTCGTCAGTCGCGAATTAATTTGCCGATCTGGAAACCGATATCAGCTGCAATATCTGATTATACGGTGCACACCAAAAAACGACGATATTTGTGAGATCTTATGCTGAAATCATCAAATAGCATATGAAAATTTCATATATTTTCACATGTTTCCTGGAATATCACAGCATTTACGTCACTGTTGTGAATATAACCCTCACAGCAGTATCCAACTATTCGCCTGTAGCGCCGGTCGCGGTGGCCGAGCGGTTCTAGTCGCGTCAGTCCGGAACCGCGCGACTGCTACAGTCGCAGGTTCGAATCCTGCGTCGGGCATGCATGTGTGTGATGTCCTTAGGTTAGTTAGGTTTAAGTAGTTCTAAGTTCTATGGGACTGATGACCTCAGATGTTAAGTCCTATAGTGCTCAGAGCCATTTGAACCATTTACTCGCCTGTACAGCATAATTCCGAAGATAAAGAGTGGAAATTGTATCTCTAGAGAGCAGAAACTTCAGCGAGGTCACTGCGTTTAACGTGTTGCAAACCATTGAGTAACTAGGAACTTGTTTCATCTGCGAAGATTTTTACGTGCAAACTCGAAAACAATGGAAACTGATAGCTTCGAATACCAGTGTGAGTGATCTAACAGATTCCAGATCATCCTTGTATTTTACAAAATCAACTAAGATTTTAATACCCATGGTTCAAAATGGCTCTGAGCACTATGGGACTCAACTGCTGAGGTCATTAGGCCCCTAGAACTTAGAACTAGTTAAACCTTACTAACCTAAGGACATCACAAACATCCATGCCCGAGGCAGGATTCGAACCTGCGACCGTAGCGGTCTTGCGGTTCCAGACTGCAGCGCCTTTTAACCGCACGGCCACTTCGGCCGGCTTTTAATACCCATAATCGCATGTAGTTCCCATGTCTAGAGCACCAGCAACTATCTCTTCCACCAGCCTTCTCGATGCAAACAACACATCACAATCGATATTCTGTCAATCAATGTGTAAAATGGCAGTATACTTCAAAGCCAAACGAGAGGCTTCTTGAAGTGTCAGACTGGCGAGACCAATGACACAAAGAAACAGAGACTTGCAACAACTTGTCTCACTACAGCTCTGACAAAGAAGTATGATGTCACCTCACAGTCGAACAGGAGTCTTCTGGACCTTTCGGACCTGCTGGACTGGCGACACGTGAAAAGAAAGAGACTTTTAAGGACTTGTTTCAATACCGTCTCCATCCCCAATAAATAAGTGTGACATCATGGACCATACCACCTCACAGTCAAAAAAGGTTTTCTGGAACTTTTATTCAAAGTTTGAACCTCACTCTTTCTTAAAAATAATCTTTCTTGTTTGCATACTAGCCATACCGGATGCTCAGAGGCCACAGAGACAGAGACTATTACTGCGACCGCCGGTCAGTCAGCTAGTCAGTTTACGTGGGGGAGAGGATAAACGTCCAGCACAAACGCTCGCCTTACTGAATCATTTACACATAAAAATCATTTACACATAAAAATCGGAGAATATTCGCAACACACAACAGGTATTTAGTATTAGTTCTCTATTCACCCTCCAAGGGGACAAATGGTTAGGTCAACTGCACCCTCTCTCTGGTTCGCAGGGCTCAGTGGCAGCTCGCCCTTCAAGCCAGAAATGTCTACCTGTTCTGGCCAGTGGGCTATCTCCACCATTCGCCCTGACGCTATGGAGAGCCGTCCTGGGAAACTAGCCACATATTTATCAGTATAATTATAATTAGATATTACGATTGCAGCGCTAATCTGATGACGATATACGAAATATTGGAAACACGCCCTTCTGGCGAATGTGGCACTGAAAACATCAATTTCCCTTTTAAATCTATATCCTCCTAATAGTGTGTAATCTCCCCACGGAAAATTACCCTCTACCACGCAATAATTAATAATGGTCAACCAAATCATCCACATGTATTTACGTTTGAAAAGTATCTGATCAGATTTTCTAGTAATATATGCGCCGACAGCTCGTCGACGCCAAGGTATTTTTCTAGTACGTTTATTCTTTGGAACAACAGAGGTACAGAAATGTATGCTCCATGGTTATTATATATATAGAGAGAGAGAGGAACAGCTTCGGAAGTATCGGTTGGAAGATTGTCGGATTGCTAAAGGAGATTTATTTACTCTTCTTCGCGCTAAAGCGAGCTAGGAAAGTTTGTGCCGCTAGCGTGATAGATATAAAGAGAAAGAAAAACCTGTAAAAGAAAATTACATGAGACTTGGAACCAACAGAAAACAGAACATGTACGGAAATGGATTCAATATACAATTTTCCTCAGAAATAAGGTTTGTGACCATTTTATTCTAGAGTGAATGACGAATGAGTTCTCTGTCTGAACCATTGATGATTGTCTGGGCCCTGTAATTAATTGGGAAGTTTCAGCTGTGACGAAGAGAGCCTGCAATCTCTGAGTTTTTGAAATCGTCCAAAAAGGCTTCGTCCACATCTGAAATTTTAGATCTGTCGTAAACTGAACGAATTGTTCAAACGATCGATTTTCCCAACTGAATGCAGTGCTTAATAATAATAACAAATGTAAAGATCTTTTCTAGCAAGCCAGCCGCTGAATATTAAGACGAAGGGCTCCACCAGAGATTCTACTAGGCTGATTTCACGTAAATAATATATTTAAACTGTACACAGATAAAGGACAGAGAGAGAGAGAGAGAGAGAGAGAGAGAGAGAGAGAGAGAGAGTGAGAGAATCCTCCATTAGCATAATTGTTTCTCTGTCTTTTCACGGATCAGCCTAACTAGAAAACACGAAGCCCTTACTTTATTGTACCGATTTATGTGTGAGAGGGAAAGAGCGATAAAGGCGACAGATACACTTCTGTACAGACAAAACATTACACCAAGTTAGCGGCAAGCTGCATTCACATAGACTTTCATCATTTACAAAAGCAGAGTAGAATTCATTATAAGTGGACATAATTTTCCACATAAAATCTTTCATGCCCCTTACGGATATCGGAGCTTTGAAATTGCAGTTTACTGTGTCAAATCTATACCTCCCTCTTGACTAGACATAGTCTCATTCACATCTATTTCTTTGCACATGTCAGTAACTTTACATTCCTGTGTATCATGGATACACAGAATGTCCTCCCATGGGCTCCCCAAAGGAGATTATCACTTGTTCTTTGTCACACTGTAGACTGTGATGTTTATTATCATGTACCAATCCATATCGGTGATGTCTTTCCAACCATTTCGTCTGTGGGAGCGCTGTTGATTATCGCAGAGTGCCAGACGCCTGTGCTTTACAACACTTGTTTAAGAGCGCCTTGTTGCCATGCAGCACCTTCCGGAAGTGCTGACTGAAAACAACTGCACTCCTTCCTCGAAACTGACTGACTGGATGACTTAAATGTCAAATAATTTCCTTGAGCTAAGGGGAATCGAGAAACCTAGCTGGTGTGAGTATGGACATATCATAATTTTTCGGATGCTTAAACATATAAACGATAATTGCGCTGATTGTCTGAAATGTGTATGTGTTGGAGTGTAAAGTTACTGTGGTCGTTTGTCTGACATGTGCGAAGAAATTGATGTGGGTGGTTTTGTGTTGTCTCATCGTCACTGTAGCCTTGTACCATGGGAAGGAAGGAGAGGATGTTGTTTGGTGGCTGGTATCCTCTTCTGTAATACAAAGTGCACGCATGTATTAACAGGGTTCTTTAATCATAACAACAAGAAGACACTTAAGATAATCCAGGTGTTGTGAAACAAGCTCTTCTGTAATAGTGCACGTTAGCCTCACCGCTGGTGAAGTGCAAATGGGATATTTACACTACTCTGGTCGCTAGGTACTGACTGACTCTGAGCTAGAGGCTGAGCTAGTTGCGACTGCGACTCCCACTGAGCTGCGACTGGTGACTCGACTCGTTGACTCACTGGATGACTGACTGGGCCGTCCGGTCCACGGCGGTGATCTAAATACTAGTGGTCGAGAGGGCGCTGGCGGCGCGTTACCTGCGAGTCTGTTTCTGGCCTCTCTCCTAGTTGGCGCGTTGGTTGCTCCTACTGTGACTCTTCTCGCAACCTCTTTGCTGCCTGGTGTGCTGTCGACATTTAAGCCAGCACAGGTGGGGGTCTATGTCTGGTCATAGGGGAGGTATAGATTCGATGTGGGAAACTGCAATTTCAGTGCATCGATAGGTGTTAGGCGTATGAAAGGTTTTACGTGGAAAATTATCCAGTCATAAGAAGGATATAGGTTTACGTGGTGAAACAATATTTTCAGAGCCACATTCGTCAGGAGGAGGTATTTCCAATACTTAGCTCATTGTTGAATATCACCAGATTGGCGCTGCTGTCGTAATACTTAGTTGTAATTACACTGATAACTAGGTGGCTGGTTTCCTAGGACGACACTGCTTGGCATCTGGGCGCATGGCAGCGAAAGCTGGTAAGCAGAACAAATGGACACTTCTGGCTTAAGGGGGCGAGTTGCCACTCAACCTCCCGAACCAAAGAGGCAGAGTATGGGGGTGCAGTTGAGATAATCACGTTGTCCTCTGGGTGGTTAAACGGCGAACTAATACTCAGTATGTTTTGGGTAGTCTTCGCGGTCGTATGTTGTAACCTCCCAACAGTTTTAAATTCCGTAACCTCGGAATAAAAATGTGAATGACCTCCTAATGAAAATGTGACTCACATATAATCTTTCAATAATTAACTGACTGTGAACCTAAACTGGTAAATCTGAACGTCAACAATGCTGCGTCATGGCCCTGAAAAATCATTCTGAATAAATTGAAAATCCTTACCTCAATGAAGTCGCCGGATATCGCGAATATATTTGCTCCTATAAGAATTTTTTTTTTTTGCACAGCCCAGTGCAATTCTGGCCGGTAGATTTGTCATGTATAAATAGAAACAACTGAGTTTTCTTTACGGTAATCGGGATGACCATGGATAGGAGAAATTAGTAAAATCTTTAAATTCAGATGATTGATTGTCAAAAGTTATGTTTACAAGAAAGATTATTATTAAAAGATTTTTTAAAACAATTACATGGGACATGATATGACAATAGTACAAAATCAATTGTTACAAATTACATATGCGCGCCGCTATAAATAGTAATTTTTGGTTTTACCTTATACTACATCGCTCAGCCACCGCCATCGCTCTCCACGACCGGCCCAACTACCCGACTGCGAGCTACTACCACTACTGTTGCCGACACTGCTCTCTGGTCTGCGATTCTATTGCAGCGCGTGAGCAATCCATCGAAATTACATCTGCTCGAGTGCGCTGGCAATAAATTCCTTAGTCATGGACCTCTTACAGTGTGTTACAAGTACTCTCCAGTTTTTATGTGGAACCTTAGAAGATTAAATATGGTAAGTGGTCATGCTGGACGTTTATTCCCTCCCCCATGTAAATTAATCGGGTGGTTGCTTGACAGTGCTGGTAACAGTATACCTAGCGTTTAAGCATCTGGTACGGATGGCGTGCGAACAGGAAGGACTATTTTCAGGAACCAATGAGATTCAAACTCTGAATAGAAGATACAGAAACCCTTCTTTGAGTGTGAGATGATGTAGTCCATAACGTCACACTTATTTGTTGGGGCTGGAGACTGTAGTGCCTGTGGCCTTGCGGCCTAACACCGATTCCAGTCAGATCACCGAAGTTAAGCGCTGTCGGACTGGGATAGCACTTGGATGGGTGACCACACGGTCTGCTGAGCGCGGTTGGCAAGTGGGGTGCACTCAGCCCTTGTGAGGCTAACTGAGGAGCTACTTGATTGAGAAGTAGCGGCTCCGGTCTCGGAAACTGACATACGGCCGGGAGTGCGGTGTGCTGACCACATGCCCCTCCATATCCGCATCCAGTGACGCCTGTGGGCTGAGGATGACACGGCGGCCCGGTCGGTACCTTTGGGCCTTCATGGCCTGTTTGGGAGGAGTTAACGTTTTTTTTTATTTTTTTTTTTTTTAATTTGAGACTGTAGTGAGACGAGTCCTTACAAATCTCTCTCTCTCTTATGTGTCGCCGATCCAGCAGGCCTGATAGTTGCAGAAGCCTCTTGTTTGACTGTGAGGTGACAGGTGACATCACACTTCTTTGGCGGGACTGTAGTAAGACAATTTGTTACAAGTCTCTTTCTTTGTGTCATTGGCCTGGCCAGTCTGAGACTTCCAGAAGCCTCTTGTTTGACTTTGAGGTATACTGCCATTTTACACATTTGGTGAGAGAAGATCGACTGTGACGTGTTGTTTGCATCAAGATGTTGAGCCACTGGCGGAAGAGACAGTTGCTGGTTCTCTAGACATGAGAAGTACGTGCAATAATGGGTATTAAAATCTTAGTTGACCTTGTAAAGTACAAGGATGATCTAAGCAGTGAGTAAACCTAGGGACCGATGACCTCAGCAGATTGGTCCCATAAGACCTTACCACAAATTTCCCAGTTTTTCCAGGCAGCCCAGCGTCCTCTGGTACGAACAGGTGGGATGCTGCCCTCCCCTCCACCCGCCATTGGTATTCTTAAACAATACGAGTGGATCTAGCAGTTTTCTCTATTTTCGAGTTTCCATGTAAAAAACTTCGCATACGAGACGTCTGGTTACTCAATGGTCTGTAACACGTTCCAAGCAATGACCTTGCTAAAGTTACTGCTCTATGCATACATAATTACCGCTCTTTATTTTCGGAATTATGCTGTGCGGGCGGGTAGTTGGATGCTGCTATGTGGTTGATACTGAGAACAGTCGCGTAAATGCTACGATATTCCAGCAGACCATGTGAAGAAACATGAATCCTTAAAATATCATGTGCTATTTGATGATTTCCGCATAAAAGTGTCAGAAACATTGTCATATTTCGGTGTGTAAAATCGGATATTGCAGCTGCTGTGGGCTTCCAGATGGGTAAATTAATTTGCAATTGATGAAACATTTCTCATCGACCGAGCACACAAAATAAATATTCTTGTAATCTCGGATTCTGGAGATGGTCGCAATCCATTTTAGTAACCACAGCAGCAAGCAGGGCAGACTGGGAACAGTACTGTTAGCAGACGCATTTGCGCCGTTGGAACTATCCAGCCTTTGTTCACCAGTTCAGAGAGTGGCTGCTGTCCACAGAGTGAGCGCTGATTGCGTATCAGTTCAGGGCATGTGGGTGAAGTTACCTCGTGGCCATTGGCTGTAGTGGATGACCGACCAACCTCGTGGTAGATATCTAGCTTGTGGCTATATACGTTGCATGTGCTTCAGTGTTTGGGATCTGTGTGCCTTCACGGTGCATGTGCTAGTCTCTGGTGATCGATAGCTGTATGCAGGATGCATAAGTGAAGATTTTTATATGGAGCAGGAAGCGAATCGTGTTCATTACGGGATATGGTCTGGTGGTACAATCATTTGTGGTGATAAACTGTGGTTTGAGATTGGTACCACGCCGAAAAATTAAAGCTCCCCTCCTGACACACCAGCAGCAGCATTTTGGCCGGTAGACCTATCAAGAACCAATGAAGACGCTACATTCATAGAGAGTTCCATTACGTCGTAGGATCACAAGACATCCTTTGTGAGGGGCGTAGGACTCTCAAAAGATTAGTTCTAACAAGACAGGGGCGGAACAAGGCATCTACAGAATGTTCTGTGATATCAGCGAGTCACGTGATGTCCTCTTTGTTCGCGTGTCCAGATATAAGTCCAGGCAGCCCGCGGCCCCGTCGGCAGTTCGAGTCATTCCTCGGGCATGGGTGCGTGTGTTGTCCTTAGCATAAGTTAGTTTTAAGTTAGACTAAGCAGTGAGTAAACCTAGGGACCGATGACATCAGCAGATTGGTCCCGTAAGACCTTACCACAAATTTCCCATTTTTTCCAGGCAGCCCAGCCTCCTCTGGATGCAACAGGTGGGATGCTGCCCTCCCCTCCACCTGCCATTGTGGCTTTAGATCAGCAGTTGTAGGACATCGAAAATTCACAGAAAATTCCAGCCATTTTTCTCGTCTGTAGGACAGTGCTTCGAATTCTAGGAGAATCTTTTAGACATGATCTGCTGAATGCCTGTGTTTTATTCGCAATCTGTTGTGGGTTTCGAAATATATCATGAACGTTTGGATGTGTAATTGTTCTGATTTTCCAATCTGTGGTTACACACCATAGTATGTTGCTCATTGTAGAACTGTGCTTCAAAAAATGAGGAAATAAAAAATAAGTGCCTTAACATGCCTGACTCCAGCAGCGAAAATGAACTAAGCCCGCTCAGCGTTTCAGAAAAGTGACGAACACCACTGTAGCTCTAAGACTCTCTGACAGTGCCTGCAAACAAGCAGCTGATATTCGAAAAGTTCAAATGGTTCAAATGGCTCTGAGCACTATGGGAATCAACTGCTGAGGTCATTAGTCCCCTAGAACTTAGAACTAGTTAAACCTAACTAACCTAAGGACATCACAAACATCCATGCCCGAGGCAGGATTCGAACCTGCGACCGTAGCGGTCTTGCGGTTCCAGACTGCAGCGCCTTTAACCGCACGGCCACTTCGGCCGGCCTATTCGAAAAGTGTGTGTGTGTGGAGGGAGGTGTGGAAAGAGGGAGGTGTGGAAAGAGGGTTTCATACTGAAATTTTTTAAGTGTACTTTTGCGGAAAGAGTCGGATAGCACATTACCTTATTCCATATACATCTCGCGAAATGACCACAACGAGAAAATTCGAGAAATTAGAGATAACACAGAGGTTTACCGACAATCATTCTACACACGCGCTATTCGAGGATGGAACAGGGAAGGGGGATCAGTTACTGGCATCAGAAATATTCCTTGCCACACGCCTTAAGGTGGCTTGTGGAGTTTTGTTGTAGTTGTATATGTTAAGCCACTTATTGGTAGAATTGGTGATATTACAGTTAGGTTGAAATATTTGTAAATGTTTTGGAAACAGTAGAATTCAGGTCTTTGAGCTGGGTGCTGCCCTTTAGGTCTATCAATTCAAATCCCAAGTTTTTCTTCACACCAGCAACCAGAAGTGTATTTCAGGACCAATAAAGTGTAAGAAATTTCATGTCGTTCGTCTTATGACACCACTAGAAACCCAATATGTTGGGGCACCAGCCCCCAGCTGTATTAATCTACATTTTGAAGAATGTTTCTGCAGCACAGCAGAAATGACGGTAGTTTTGGTGTTTTAAGTAGCTTATAAGGTGCCTTGTCAGTACAGACTGGAGGACTGTAATTAGAGGATACTAGTCGCAAAAGGCCACGTGCTACATTTATGAGAAATAAATGTGTAAGTGCATAGGACAGGAAGTAAGATGAGATCGTTCCGAGCCGCGAACGGAGAAATATCACCCGACTGATACACTTACCCAAGATTAGACCCAATGCGAGAGACTGTCAACAACACAAGTAGTATAGGCTACCGTAACCTAAGCCAAATGATACCAGATGTACTACATACAATCTAAAAATATAGTGTACGCGGACAGAGTCACAATAATGGTATCTCCTACAGGAGATTTCGCTCCTTTGTATTGCTACCGATGTAGGAATCCGCCCATGTGTTCCGCTGCTGGCTGGCCAGCCATGGTCTGAGTTGAGAACGTGAGAATGCCGATAGTCACCGTAGCTTGCTTTCGCCCAACATCTACGACTCTTTAACACACTGAGGTGACAAAAGTAATGAGATAGCAATATGCACATAAACAGGGCCGAGTATAAAAAGTATAAAACACAGTGCATTGCCAGAGCTTTTGTACTCAGGTGATTCACGTGGAAAGGTTTCCGACGTTATTACAGCCTCACGACGAGAATTAATAGTCTCTGAACCGGAATGGTAGAGCTATATTTATGGGATATTCCATTTCGGATACTGTTCGGAAATTCAGTATTCCGAGATCTCCTGTGTCAAGGGCGTGCCGAGAATACTAAATTTCAAGCAGTGCCTTTCACCACGGACAACGCATTGGCCGACGGCTTCACTTAACGACCGAAAGCAGCGGCCTTTGCATAGTTGCACTACTAACAGATAAGCAACGTTGCGTTGAATAACAGTGACATCAATATTGAAATAACCGAGAGCTGGAGCGTACGACGAACGTATCCGCTAGGAGAGTGCGGCGAAATTTGATGTTAATGGGCTATGGAAGTAGAGGAACGGCGCAAGTGCCTTTCCTATCAGAACGACATCGCCTGCAGCGCCTCTCCTAGACTCGTGACCATACGACCAACGACTGTAAAACAGTGGCCTGGTCAGATGAGCCTCGATTTCAACTCATCGCAGCTGACGGTAGGGTTCTAGTGTGGCGGAGCCCCTTAATAATGCGTCCAAGTTGTCAAAAAGTCACCGTGCAAGCTGATGGTGGTTCCATAATGGTGTGAGCTGTTTACATAGAATGGCTTTGAACATATGGTCCACCTGAACCCATCATTTACCGGAAATGGTTATGTTTGGCTATTTAG
The DNA here is from genome assembly GCF_023864345.2 of Schistocerca serialis cubense. Classification (NCBI taxonomy): domain Eukaryota; kingdom Metazoa; phylum Arthropoda; class Insecta; order Orthoptera; family Acrididae; genus Schistocerca; species Schistocerca serialis. The sequence goes on from NC_064641.1 coordinate 346,978,333, forward strand.
AGACCATTTGCAGCCTTTCATAAACTTCACATTCCCAGGCAACGATGGAATGATTACGGATAACTATGCGAAATACGATTGGTTTGAAGAACATTGTGGACAATTCGGTCGAATGATTTCACAACCAAGATCGCCCGACGTGAGTTCCATCGAAAGTTTATAGGACGTAACTGAGAGGTCAATTCGGGCACAAAAACCTGCACTGGCAACACTTTGTCAGTTGTGGTCGCCTACAGAGGCAGCATGACGCGAAATTTCTACAGCGAACTATCAACGACTTCTTGAGTCCATGCCATGTGGAGTTGGTGCACTGCTGTTGTGTGATGCAGCACTCCATTTAACTCTATCTGTGTAAGCCTCTTCATCTCCAAGTAACTACTGCAACTTATATCCTTCTGAATATGCTTAGTGTATTCATTTCTTTGTCTTCCTCTACGATTTTTACGCTCCACACTTCCCTCCAACACTAAATTGGTGATCCATGTTGTCTCGGAACGCGTCTTACCAACCGATCCCTTCTAGTCAAGTTGTGCCACAAATTCCTCTTCTCCCCAATTCTATTCAGTACCTCCTCAATAGTTATGTGATCCACCCATCTAATCTTCAGCATTCTTCTGTAGCACCACATTTCAAAAGCTTCTATTCTCTTGTTGTCTAAACTACTTATCTTCCATGTTTAACTTCCATACATGGCTACAATCCATCAAGTACTTTCGGAAAAGACTTCCTGACACTTAAATCTATACTCGCTTTTGACAAATTTCTCTTTCAGAAACACTTTCCTTGCCGTCGCCAGTCTACATTTTATATCCTTTGTATTTCGACCATCATCAGTTATTTTGCTCCCCAAATAGCAAAACTCCTTTACTACTTTAAGTATCTCATTTCCTAATTAATTCCCTCAGCATCACCTGATTTAATTCGAATACTTTCCATTATCCTCGTTTTGCTGTTGTCGATGTTTATCGCACGTTCTCTCTTCAAGACAGTGTCCATTCCATTCAACTTCTCTTCCAAGTCCTTTGCTGTCTCTGATAGAATTACGATGTCATCGACAGACTTCAAGGTTTTTATTTCTTCTCCCTAGGTTTTAATTCCTACTAAAAATTTTTCTTTTGTTTCTTTTACTGCTTGCTCCACGTACAGATTGGATAATATCTGGGATAGTCTGCAAACCTGTCGCACTCCTTGCTCAACCACTGCTTCCCTTTCGTACCGCTCGACTCTTACAACAGCTGTCTGGTTTCTGTAGAAATTGTAAATAGCCTTTCGCTCATACCCTCAGACTTAAGGAAGAATATAATAATTCCAGTCCCTAAAAAAGCAGGTGCTCACAGGTGTGAAAATTATCGAGCTATTGGTTTAATAAGTCACGGTTGCAAAATACTAACAGTAATTGTTTACAGTCGAATCGAAAAATTGGTAGAAGCCGACCTCGGAGAAGCCTTAACCTGTCTTCTAAGATACGTTTTAGGGTCAGTACTGTCTCGCGTGTTCCTGCATTTCTACTGACTCCAAACTGATCTTCTCCGAGGTCGGCTTCTACCAGTTTTTCGATTCGTCTGTAAACAATTACTATTAGTATTTTGCAACCGTGACTGATTAAACCAACAGCTCAGTAATTTTCACACCTGTGAGCACCTGCTTGTTTTGGGACTGGAATTATTATATTCTTCCTTAAGTCTGAGGGTATTCCGCCTGTCTCACACATCTTGTTCACCGGATGGAAAAGTTCTGTCATGTCTGGCTCTCCCAAGACTATCAGTAGTTCCAACGGAATGTTGTCTGCTCCCGGGGCCTTGTTTCGACTTACGTTCTTCACGCAGCATGTTATCTATATCTCCCATGTCATCTTCATTTACGCCCTCTTCCATTTTCACAATATTTCCCTCAAATATAGCGCCCTTGTACAGACCCTCTATATACTCCTCCGACCTTTCTGCTTTCCCTTGTTTGCTTAGGACTGGTTTATCCATCCGAGCTCTTGATATTCATACAGGTGGTTCTCTTTTCTCCAAAGGTCTCTTCAGTTTTCCTGTAGGCGGCATCTGTCTTGCCCTAGTGATATATGCTTCTATATCCTTACCTTTGTCCTGTAGTCATTCCTGCTTAGCCATTTTGCTCTTCCCGTCGATATCATTTTTGAGACGTTTGTATTCCTTTTCGCCAGCTTCATTTACTGTTTTTATATTTTATTCTTTCATCAATTAAATTCGATATCTCTTGTCTTACCCGAGCATTTCTTCTAGTCCTTGTCCTTTTGCCTACTTGATCCTCTGCTGCCTTCATTCTTTCATCTCTCAAAGCTACCCATTCTTCTTCTATTGTATTACTTTCCACTGTTCTTGTCAATCATTCCCTAATGCTCCCTCTGAAGCTCTCTACAACCTCTGGCTCTTCCAGTTTATCCAGGTACTATCTCCTTAAGTTCCTATCTTTCTTCAGTTTTAGTCTACAGTTCATAACAAATAAATTGTGGTCAGTTGTCGTACAGTTTAATGCCAGGTTTCTAAATCTCTGTCTAATAGTTATACAATCAATGTGAAACCTTCTGGTGTCTCCAGGTTTCTTCCACGTATACAAACGTATTCTTAAACCAAGTGTTAGCTATGATTCAATTATGCTCTGTGCAAAGTTCTACCAGGCTACTTCCTCTTTCATTATTTACACCCAGTCCATATTCACTTTCTACTTTTGCTTCATATCCCTTTCTACTGTCGAACTCGAGTCCTCCATGACTATTAAATTTTCGTCCCCCTTAACTCTCTAAATAATTTCTTTTATCATATCATAAATTTTTTCAATGTCTTCATCATCTGCGGAGCTAGTTGGCGTATAAACCTGTACTACTTTGATAGGCGTGGTTTTCGTGTCTATCTTGGCTGCAATAATGCGTTCACTATACTGTTCGTGGTAGCTTATTCGCTTTCCTATTTTTCATTCATTATTAAACCTACTCCTGCATTACCCGTATTTGATTTTGTATTTACAACCCTGCATTCACCTGACCAGAAGTCTTGTTCCTCCTGCTACTGAACTACACTAGGTCCCACTATATCTAACTTTAGCCTAGCCGCTTCGTAGATCGTCAGTTTTGTTTTTCCTGATAACAACGTCCTCCTGAGTAGTCCCCTTCCGGAGATCCGAATGGGGTCATATTTCATCTCCGGAATACCTACACCAGAGGACGGTGTCATTATTTAACCACAAAGTAAAGCTGCATGTTGTCTGGAAAAATTACGGCTGTAGTTTCCCCTTGCTTTCAGTCGGTCACAATGCCAGCACAGCAGTGCTGTTTTGGATGGTTGCTTGCCAGTTCAGTCAATCATCCAGACTGTTGCCCCTGGAACTGCTGATGAAACGGCTGCTGTCCCTCTTCAACAACCACTCCTTTGTCTGACCTCTGAAGATCCCCCCCCCCCCCCCCCCATTGTGGTTGCACCTACGTTACGGCTATCTGTTTTGCTCAGGCACGCAAGCCTACCCACCAACAGCAAGGTCATAGGGGAGAGGGGGGGAGGGGGACATGCGGCTGTACGCCTAGGAGGTCCTACACGATATTATTAGGAGGTACCCCATGACTTTTGTCACTTCAGCGTGTTTTTTCCTTGGAGTCTATCCTGGATGTAATAAAAGCAATAATATTACCTCAGTTGATAATATTTCATACAGTTCAATAATGTGGAAGCTAGCAGAAATGAAAGAAGTAATTTCAAAACTTGGACGTTAATGTGAAGAAACATGGCAGAGATGCAGTTGGAATTGAAAATACGATCATAAAACAAGAGAATAAAGATGCTCGACCTTATACACATTTGAGTAAAAAGTAAATGAGTTACAAGGAGGTCCCGTGTTGCCCATTTGTATAACGACTGGGTGGTCAGGCGAGTCGCGTGAAGGGAATGCAGGCAAACTTTGTCTATCCGACGGCGTGACAGTCGAGTGCGGTACAAGTAAGATACGGTATGTTACTGCATTCGACTGCGTCGAGATAGCGGGTGCAGGACACGTAGCGCATTCGACTAGAGCAAAAAAATGATAAAATCATGCACAGCCACCAACTGACTGGCGACCACCTACAATGAAAATTATGGCACAGGAAAGTTAATTACTTAAAACACCGACCTGAGGCACTTAAACTGAATTAGTACCACGTAACTTTGGTAAAGGCAGGGTCGTGGAAACGACAGATTGAGAAAATGGAAAAGAAAAGTCCACATCATCTTCAGTGAAAGGAATGAAAGAGGAATTTTGCTGTTAATCGCCAAGAGAGTGGATAGATGCAAAGGGTACACTGGAAGTGCCTACAAAGTGACATGATAGAAGATGAAATGGGAGTCGATATGAAAAACATAGGGGATTCAACAGAGCTTTGGAAGAGTTGCAATCAATAATACGGAAGGTATAGATAACACCAAGACAACGGCCTTGCCGCAGTGGATACACCGGTTCCTGTAAGATCACCGAAGTTAGGCGCTGTCGGTTGTCGCTGGCACTTGGTTGACTATCCAGGTCGCCATGCGCTGTTGCCATTTTTCGGGGTACACTCAGCCTCGTGATGCCAATGCCGGTCAAAGAAAACCATCAAAACGACTGGGAGAGCAGTGTGCTGACCACACGCCCCTCCTATCCGCATCCTCAGCTGAGGATGACACGGCGGTCGTATGGTTCTAGAATTATAGCACTATCAGCTTAACATCTCATGTATCAATGTTACTGGCAGGAATGACATACAGAAGAATGGAAACGAAAATTGGGGGTCTGTTACCTGACGACCAGTTTTGCCTGAGGAAAGGTAAAGGCACCTGCGAGAAACAGTTCTGTTGTTGCACTTGATAATAAAACCGACTTGATGAAAATTGAGACACTTTCGCAGGATTTGTCGACCTAGAAACAACGCTTGATAGTTTAAAACGGAACAAGATGTTTGAAATTTTCAACAAATAGATATAAGTTGTGGGGAAGGCGACCATAAAATGTAGGGAACCGTACGGGAACAGTAAGAGTGGAAGAGAGGAGTGGTAGTAATGGGATTAGCGGTAAACTTAACAGCAAAAGAATGGAGGATCACAGTGTAAACGAAATGAAGGACTTCTGCTACCTTGGAAGCAAAATAACACATGGCAGACGAAGCAATGTGGACATAAAAATCAGAGTAGCAAAGGCAGAAAAGGCATTCCTGGGCAAAAGATATCTACTAGTATCAAATATTGGTCTTAGTATGAGGAAAAAAAATTCGGAGTGTAAGTTTGGAGAACATACTCGTAGGGAAGTTCAAAAATGGTTCAAATGGCTCTGAGCACTATGGGACTTAACTTCTGAGGTCATCAGTCCCATAGAACTTAGAACTACTTAAACCTAACTAACCTAAGTACATCACACACACTCATGCCCGTGGCAGGATTCGAACCTGCGACCGTAGCGGTCGCGCGGTTCCAGACTGTAGCGCCTAGAACCGCTCGGCCACCCCGGCCGGCCGTAGGGAAGTGAATCGTAGACTGCGAGAAAGACGGAAGAGAATTGAAGCTTCTGAGATGTAGTGATGTAGAAGGATGTTGAAAATAAGATGGGCTGATAAGAAATGAAGAGGTTCTCCGCAGAATATTGAAGGGAAACCACAATGTGATGGTAGGATATGTGTTAAAACATCAAAGAATAATGTACATCATACTAGAGAGACTACAGACGTTAAAAACTGTTGGGCAAGACAGAGAGGCGACTATAACCAAGAAATAATTGACGATGTTGGATGCAAGTACAATTCTGAAATGTAGAGCTTGGCACAGGAGAGGGAACCACTCAAAAGATGGAAGAAAAAAAATTAATAAGAAACAGCACTGATGAATTAAATATTGCATCAATCCTGAACTCTATTATCATGCCCGTTTCCTTTTATCGTTACGCTAACACGGGCTTTAGATAAAAATTCAGCTTATTATTCCCAGGACGTGTACTACCCATTTACTTTTGTACGTTTGCCATGTATCTAGATTATTTATGTAGTTCACACCTCTAGATTAATTTTTTAGTTTGTTATTACTATTTTACATGCTACATATTAATGCATGTGAAACACAAACCATGTGATACATTTATGTTTAGATCTCCTTTTGAAATGTGCGCCGTATCCAGCACGGTATCTTAGATACTAGGTGGTTATAACCAAAGTGGAACTACTCATGGAGGTCCAGTGTGGGCTGCAACAATCGTGTGGCGTGGAACTTTACAGACAAGCTAATGCGTTAATGTGGAACCGATTTAGGCTCGAAAAAATTAGTTCCAATTTTGGCCACCTTGCGCTGTATAGAATCTCGTCGACGACTCCGATGCCCGTGTTAAACAAATTGTGTAAGTGGTAGTTAACAACAAAATCGAAATCATACCTTTCTCACCTATTTGATCTTTACTGCCCTTGTCCCGTTTCTAGTCCATTACTTTTGGAAAAAATTCTATAAAAATGGTTCAAATGGCTCTGAGCACTATGGGACTTAACATCTGTGGTCATCAGTCCCCTAGAACTTAGAACTACTTAAACCTAACTATCCTAAGGACATCACACACATCCATGCCCGAGGCAGGATTCGAACCTGCGACCGGAGCGGTCTCGCGGTTCCAGACTGAAGCGCCTAGACCGCACGAAAACAATTCTATACGTCTTTCTTGCGTTCATAGCGCCAGATTTGCTCCTGTTGGCCAATTTGGGAACTTATTATTTTCTTCCAGCGAAATTCGCTTCCGCATTGTTGCAATAGAATATCCACCAAATTTCGCTGCCATGCGATAATTACAGCCCACGCTGAACATCTGTGAGAAACTACGCTTTAATTATAGTCATGGGGTACTTTTATCAATTTGTGTCATTAATTACTAGTAATTCTTTCGTTACTAATTATGAATGACCTTTTAATCTATATTATTTTTCAATGCAGTTCGTGTCTACTGAGTGGACGAACTGTGCTTGCAAGCTGTCTTGTGCAGGCATCTTTCCAGATGCAAACTGTTCTCCCTCGTTTGCAGTCCTGTTCCACAGAGACATTTCCCAGAGTGGCGTGTCAACAGCGCCCTGGGCGGTACCGGAGCCTGGAGCGCTGGACAAGGCGCGCAAGGTGGCGGCCATGGTCGGCTGTCCCACGGAGCCGAACGATGCGCTGGTCGACTGCCTCAGGACCGTCGACGACTACACCCTCACCGCCACCGAGATGAGCTTCTTAGTTAGTATTTCTATTGCTGTTTTATTCGCTGATTCCAAAGAAGACTTGGTTCACTCCATTCCAATTTAAAGTACAGTGTGACGACCACATGCCCGGACTATTGCAGGCCGACCAAGGAAGCCGCGCCTGCCGGTCGAATGGGTCCTGCGGGACCGCACTATGGCCACTTTTCTTTTTGAGGGTTTTAGCCTGAAGGCCATACAGAGATATGCGCCTCATTCGAGCAGTGAAACAGGCATCACGAGTGTAACAGGGAAATTTGCGAAAGCAACAACAGCAAGAGTGAATTATTCAATTCAACAACAAGTGTTTATTTACGATTCGTATGTGTGTACAGAATCTGCATGCACTGTTCGGAGGTTGTTTGAACAGAAGTTTCCAGGTGTCCGAGTTCTGAGTCGTGATGTAGTTCACAAATCAGTAAATAAATTTCGTGAAACGGGAAGTGTTCCAGACAAGAAGCGTAAACGATGATGTACAGTGATCACTGAAGCTCGTCTCGATAATATTGCATAACGCCTGGAAAATTCCCCTAAAACATCTCTTAGACATCTTTCGCAGCAAACACAAATATCGTGCACATCTGTACTAAGCTGCTTGGGCTAAGGCCCTATAAAGTATTTGGTGAAGGCTGCCGGTCTTGCTTACGAGATGAAGGCAGAGCTCACCATCTGCAGCATCGTTGACAGAACCGACTGCGGACCTTTGGTGCAGAGCCGGGTGGAGGGTCTGAATCAGAGGCTCAGACGGTTTTGCGACCGTGTTGGCTGCAGATTCCTTGACTTGCGCCATAGGTTGGTGGGGTTTCGGGTTCCGATGAATAGGTCAGGAGTTCACTACACTCAGCTGGCGGCTACACTGGTAGCGGAGGCTGTTGCGTGGACTGGGCGGTTTTTAGGTTAGAAGGCCTCGGGAAAGTACGGGGTGGGCTGCAATCTCAAAGGGTGCATGGCAAATACAGGAAGTGCTTGAATCAAGGAACAGTCGGAATTGTAGTTGTAAATTGTTGTAGTTGTGCTGGGAAAGTTCCTGAGCTTCAAGCGCTAATAGAAAGCACAGAAGCTGAAATCGTTATAGGTACAGAAAGCTGGCTAAAGCCTGAAATAAGTTCTGCAGAAATTTTTACGAAGTCTCAGACGGTGTACAGGAAAGATAGATTAGGCAGAATTGGTGGTGGAGTGTTTGTGTCTGTCAGTAGTGGTTTATCTTGTGAAGTCGAAGTAGATACTCCGTGCGAATTGGTATGGGTGGAGGTTATACTTAACAGCCGAACTAAGTTAATAATTGGCTCCTTCTACCAACCCCCAGACTCCGATGATATAGTTGCAGAACAGTTCAGAGAAAATTTGAGTCTCGTAACAAATAAGTACCCCACTCATACGGTTACAGTTGGTGGGGATTTCAACCTTCCCTCGATATGTTGGCAAAAATACTTGTTCAAATCCGGTGGTAGGCAGAAAACATCTTCCGAGATTCTCCTAAATGCTTTCTCCGAAAATTATTTCGAGCAGTTAGTCCACGAACCCATGCGAATTGTAAATGGTTGCGAAAACACACTTGACCTCTTAGCCACAAACAATCCAGAGTTAATAGAGAGCATCATGACTGATACAGGGATTAGTGATCACAAGGTCGTTGTAGCTAGGCTCAATACCGTTTCTTCCAAATCCACCAGAAACAAACGCAAAATAATTTTATTTAAAAAAGCGGATAAAGTGTCACTAGAAGCCTTCCTAAGAGACAATCTCCATTCCTTCCGAACTGACTATGCAAATTGTAACACTCCGGTTTAATCTACTTACTTATCCCGCTTGATCGAGATCTGATAGCAGCCCAAAACAGACATTAATTAATGTGACCGTGTACCTAATGGGGCTGGCAATCGGATTGGACTGCTACGGAGTTGTTACATTCCATTTTGTCCTTCTCGAATGCTGTAATAATAAAATGTCTGGTGGCAAGAAGAACGACAACACAGCTTCATTAATCAACAACCTATATTCATCACAAAAAACACAAAGTAAGGAGACAGCCACTGCCTTCGTCGTACAGAATTAATAACGGCTAATCTCAGCACAGGCCCTTTCGTTATTCATTATCGTCACACGCAATTTTAATCATTGTAATTCACCACTACAATCCAACACTGCAATCCAACACTGCAATCCAAATGATGCCGGCGCGGTAGACGCGTAATTACAATATTGGCACAAAAATGTCACTGAATCACACTATTAATTATACTTTTTCACTTTCCCGAATATTCCTAACACAAAGGGGTTAAACCACGGCGATGGCCACTCCCTTTGTCAGTACGGTCTTGCATTCCAGCAACAGACCTCCACCCGGCTCGGCCCACAGCGCGTACCACACTACTACTCTCAACACTCGTTCTCGCTCTCGCACCCCGACACACACTATCGATTGTTTGTCCTGTCGACCTGTGTTGTCGCAAAACTTATAGTAAGGGCCTACGGACCCCTTACATCCCCGCCCTCGAAAACTTCTTTGAAGCCACAGGCGTAAAAGAATCGGCTAGGGAATTAGACATCACTACATATGAACAAAACACACAGTGCAAATAAGTAATGAAATTACAATCACCAAGAAAATCCTTGACTCCGGTAGTGGGCTGCCTCTACAATAATATTCTACAAAAAGTTATTACACCTCAAAAATATGGTATTGTCCAAATAACACACAACATCAATCCTACTTACTTAACATAGCATGGTAAATATTTTTTTATAAACTTATCTTACCAAAAATTTCCAAAAACTCTTCACTTTCAAAGGTTTATACGAGTCATTAACTACATATCTGTTATAACTTACTATAGCAAAGACAAGAAAAGAAACTAGTTGAATGCCAGCTACCCCTTTGGTATGCCGTCCTTTCAGCAGGGTTCGTGCCGTCCATACTACTATCACTCTAATTTATAACTCACGTGGCCAACACTTATAAAAGTTAAGGAAGAAATTCACATCTTATTGCTACAGCAAAGACAAGAAAACAAACTAGGTGAATGCCAGCTACCCCTTTGGTATGCCGTCCTTTCAGCAGGGTTCGTGCCGTCCATACTACTACCACACTAACTTACAACTCCCTTCCCAACGCATATAAAAGTTAAGGAAGAAAAATCACAACTTATTTAAATCTTTAACACAAGCAAATTGAAATTGAGACAAAATATGACATTTATACATTGAATGCCAGCTACCCCTTTGGTATGCCGTCCTTTCAGTGGGGTTTGTGCCGTCCATACTACTATCACTCTAATTTATAACTCACTTGGCCAACACACATAAAAGTTAAGGAAGAAATTCACAACTTATTGATTACAGATTCCATAAATTTAAATGCTACATTGTACCGCTAAGCATGTCCTACATAATTATTTGCAACACTACAACTAATGTGGTCACCCAATGAAAAATTTTAAACTACTGATCATTTTATTTTGTCAAACATTACTGCCATATGTGAATTGTTATCAAGAAAGCTTAGATGAGAGGTACAATATTTCCTGTTATATTCACATTAATTCAAATCCACTATATGGATATTTGTCATTCATTACTCAGTTCCAGAATCCTGCTTCTAAAGCTTGACCTACGTATAACCATAATTGACTCTGATAGCTAATTGGATACATGAATTACTAATTATTCATTAGTTACACTTTGTTCTATCAGCTTACTTTAGATAAACATGTATACCTACAAATAACTTGCAAACAGATGTTGCTCATGTGCTAAATGACATACTTCAATACTTCAAACATCTCATACTCCATATTCTTCATTACACATAACTTAACATCAACTTCGACTGCAAATAAATATATATCTTCAACCTACATCAATTCTCCATATAATTCAATACTTCAAATATCTCATACTCAATACACATCATTACGACATAACTCCCTCAACTTAACAGCAACTTCAACTGCATATATATCTTCAACCTACATCAACTCTCCATATTCGCTGCAATAACCACATAAAAATACTACTTCAGGCTCCTTAGCCTCTCCATTCATCATATTTCACATCATTTATTCGAACAACTATCTCCTTGTGTATTTGTTTCTTTATATGTTCATCTACTTACAAGCTGATACACTACTTCAATTTTCTTACCACAGTTGACCTTTTCATGTCTCATAAAACAACTCTATAAGATTACACAAAATCTTGTTTGACCAATTAGCTTCCCACGACATTTTGTATACATTAGCGTTTTTATCTGGTTCTCATTTTATTACTTCTGGCACTATTCACTTTGTAATGTACTCACACTAAACTGAGCTTTCAACTTATTGATTCTTTGACACCTCACACACTACATCAACTACTTATCCTTATTTTAAGTCAACTATAAATTTACTACATGGTTCCTGACTGAATTACTTGGATGACCACTACCAATCCTAACTACTACTCACTAACTTTCTTAACCTAAGGATAGAGAAAGATGGTAGAGGAGTGACACTTGAAATTAGAAATAAAGTCTCACCCAGCTGGGAGTGTACCAGTCGCCACATGGTATACCAGCAAAAGAGTTGCTAGCTCCCTACACCTAACTTTCTTCAATTCGTACCTCTTGATCCCTTTGTCTATCACCTCTTCTCTCATAATTCCTGTCATCATCATCATCATCATCTCTCCCATGTTTGTGGTGAAACTGTTGACCATTGCCATGGTTCCTGTACCTATGGCCACCACCTCTTCCTCTATAATTTGATGAATTACCAAAATGATTCCTTGGGTCATTACTTCCCCCTCGGTTTTGATCATTAGCCTGATTATGTTACTGTGATCGAACAGATTCCAACTGTTCCAGTATTTCCATCAAGGCCTCCCTATCTTTAATTAGGCTCCCGGATACAGTTTCCTGCATTCTCCAGCTCATTCTTCTTTTTATTGCTGATATCATTACGTCATCACTCAGGGGTTGTTCCAAGGTCTCGTTCAATTCCCACAAATGTTCAGCAAACTCTCTCAACGTTCCTCTCCATGTATTAAGTGACTTGCGGTGGAGTAGGTCCTCAATTGCTGCACACTGATGACTTTTGGACTAGTATTTCTTCAAGAATTCCTCTTCAAACTGATCATAACTAGTAGTCCCTTCCTTCTTCCTGACTCCCCAAGTGAAGGCCTCACCTTCCATTCTATCTATTGCAAATTGAATCTTGTCTGAGTCTTTAAGATGTGCTGGGAAAACTCCTTTTAACCACTTCATAAATATCATTGGGTGCAACCCTCCTTTCGGTCTAAATTTCTGCCCTGTATTATTTTGGATGTACCGATTATCACTGCTCATCGAGGTAACGACTTTACCTTCCCCAACGGTTAAAGTGGCATTGCTAATTCGTTTATCAATTTCTTCTGTCTTGCTCTCCAATTGCTGCACTCCCTGTTGTAATTGCCTGACCTCCATTGCAACCCTCTTGTTATCCTCTTCCCGTTGCACGGCTATAGCATTTCTCAGATTGACAGCCAGTTGGTTTTGCCTATCTCCTATCCCCTTAACTGCATCATTGCATTGTTTCCGCATCTGCGTCACCTCGGCGATCCTTTCTCCCAGTTCGGCTTTAGTTTCTTCAACATCGTCTTCTATCTTTTTTGTCAACTTTCCTTCCATCTTCTCCATGTCTCCCTGGACTTGGTCTACGCTCTTCTGTAGCTTCCTCTCTCTCTCGTCGATGTCCATCTTCAGTCGCTCTTGTAACTCCTGCATTTCCTTCTTCAGATTACATTCCATCTTCATCTGCGATGTTTTGATCTCTAGTGCTATAGTTTCTTGTAAATCTTCCTTTAATGATTTGTGGAATATTTCTTCCCTTTCTCTAGCTTCTTGTAAACCTTTCTCTAATGATGCGTTATTTTCTTGTAAACCCTTCTCTAATGATTCTCGTAATATTTTTCCCTCTTCTCTAGTTTCTTGTAAACCCTTCTCTAATGATTCTCGTAATATTTTTCCCTCTTCTCTAGTTTCTTGTAAACCCTTTTCTAATGATTCTTGTAAATCTTCCTTTAGTGATGCGTTATTTTCTTTTAGCAAGGCTGCCAACATCGACCGTATATCTGCACCCTCTGAAACTGGCTTATTTCTCATTGTTTGTCCCGGTGTCTCGGAATAACTGGTTGAATGTGCTAATGGGCTATCTAATGACACTCCATAATCACTGATTCCTGAATCATCTCTGTCTTCCTGTTCTATCCCTTTCCTTTCAACTACTGCCTCACAAACCTGCTTATCTTCAGTAGACATGTTTGTTTATTTTTAATGCACAGGTAGGTAATATAGAATAACCTCTAGTAACCCAAAACACTCCTAATTACCATGAAACTAATTGTACCTGAAGTATTTTTCAATTAATCCCTAAATTGATACAATATGCAAGAGCATCGAACATAACAACTCTCAAAACCTAATCACTTCAAACATCAATTTTCACATACACAGCTTATGTAAAATGTTTTAAATAAGATAAATCATACTATTCATAAAATCTATACATATAAAATCCCCCCAAAACAATAAGCATATCTGTATAATTATCATTTAGACTGCGCAGTATGCATAAATAAGTATGCTCAATTTCAGAGTATTTTTCGCAAACTTTTCGGAAATTACTGCAATTGGGCACTTTTCCTAACACGCAATTCAGTTTACAAACGATTATTTACCGCGAAAACTGCACATTGCAATTTAATGTTATGTCAACCAGTTGTCTCCACTCACCAACCGACATTACCACGAGTCGCGATGTTTTGACGTTTGAAGTGGGCGTGGCGCTGTACTGCCGCCGGAACCGCGTGGGGTCTCGCTGTGGTGGGACATCGTAGTTCTCAGCCGGCCGCTCCGTGGCGCTGCAGGCGCGCGTAGTTTGTAGTTCGGCTGCTAGATGTCGGGACGGCGCTCGGTGTAGTGCGTCTGTGCTTGAACTACTCTTTGCACAGGTAGTTGGGATGACGTGTGAAATCACCTCGCAGATTGAAGCTCTTTGGCGCAACTGCTACACGTGTCTGCGTGACGTCACTCAATAATTGCGTCGCCACAATACATTGTCGTCCGCATACCAGTTTATGGGTCCGCATGAAGCTGTCTGAATTTCACTATTCAAAAAACAATTTCAGTCACAATATTACCATTAAACACTTCTGTAAAGCTTTCGTGACTAATTCTTGGCCCGTTTGTCGTGATAATGTTCACACGTGTCCTTCTTTGGTGTTCACTTTTCACAGTTTTCCGTGTGGATTTACGCATTTGCACATTATAACACAGTTTATTGACACTATTATTCTCATCTAATATGGCAAGAAAAAACAGTTTATTCACAATCGTAAGGTATTATTACTTCGTATTGTTCAAAAAAATGCAATGTTTCTTGTCGCGATTTTAAAGTTTATGCTCTGTCCCGATTCAACACTGGAAAATATTTTCTTCGCGTTAAATAAGATAAAATTACCTATTGTTCTTTGCGATTCGTCCGAAAATTGCACTTGTCCTTTCACGGTAGGCCAAGGGTGTAACACTCCGGTTTAATCTACTTACTTATCCCGCTTGATCGAGATCTGATAGCAGCCCAAAACAGACACTAATTAATGTGACCGTGTACTTAATGGGGCTGGCAATCGGATTGGACTGCTACGGAGTTGTTACATTCCATTTTGTCCTTCTCGAATGCTGTAATAATAAAATGTCTGGTGGCAAGAAGAACGACAACACAGCTTCATTAATCAACAACCTATATTCATCACAAAAAACACAAAGTAAGGAGATAGCCACTGCCTTCGTCGTACAGAATTAATAACGGCTAATCTCAGCACAGGCCCTTTCGTTATTCATTATCGTCACACGCAATTTCAATCATTGTAATTCACCACTACAATCCAACACTGCAATCCAACACTGCAATCCAAATAATGCCAGCGCGGTAGACGCATAATTACAATATTGGCACAAAAATGTCACTGAATCACATAGTAATTATACTTTTTCACTTTCCCGAATATTCCTAACACAAAGGGGTTAAACCACGGCGATGGCCACTCCCTTTGTCGGTACGGTCTTGCATTCCAGCAACAGACCTCCACCCGGCTCGGCCCACAGCGCGTACCACACTACTAGTCTCAACACTCGCTCTCGCTCTCGCACCCCGACACACACTATCGATTGTTTGTCCTGTCGACCTGTGTTGTCGCAAAACTTATAGTAAGGGCCTACGGACCCCTTACAAAATGTAGACGAGATGTGGCTCAAATTCAAAGATATAGTAGCAACAGCAATTGAGAGATTCATATCTCATAAATTGTTAAGAGATGGAACTGATCCCCCATGGTACACAAAACAGGTCCGAACGCTGTTGCAGAGGCAACGGAAAAAGCACGGGAAGTTCAGAAGAACGCGAAATCCCGAAGATTGGCTAAAATTTACAGACGCGCGAAATTTGGCACGGACTTCAATGCGAGATACCCTTAATAGGTTCCACAACGAAACATTGTCTCGAAATTTGGTAGAAAATCCGAAGAAATTCTGGTCGTATGTAAAGTACACAAGCGGCAAGACGCAGTCAATACCTTCGCTGCGCATTGCCGATGGTACTGTTACCGACGACTGTGCCGCTAAAGCGGAGTTGTTGAACGCAGTTTTCCGAAATTCCTTCACCAGGGAAGATGAATAGAATATTCCAGAATTTGAAACACGAACAGCTGCTAGCATGAGTTTCTTAAAAGTAGATACCTTAGGGCTTGCGAAGCAACTCAAATCGCTTGATACGGGCAAGTCTTCAGTCATTGTCTCGAAATTTGGTAGAAAATCCGAAGAAATTCTGGTCGTATGTAAAGTACACAAGCGGCAAGACGCAGTCAATACCTTCGCTGCGCAGTGCCGATGGTACTGTTACCGACGACTGTGCCGCTAAAGCGGAGTTATTGAACGCAGTTTTCCGAAATTCTTTCACCAGGGAAGATGAATAGAATATTCCAGAATTTGAAACACGAACTGTTGCTAGCATGAGTTTCTTAAAAGTAGATACCTTAGGGGTTGCGAAGCAACTCAAATCGCTTGATACGGGCAAGTCTTCAGGTCCATATTGTATACCGATTAGGTTCCTTTCAGATTACGCTGATACAATAGCTCCCTACTTAGCAATCATATACAACCGCTCGCTCACCGATAGATCTGTACCTACAGATTGGAAAATTGCGCAGGTCGCACCAGTGTTTAAGAAGGGTAGTAGGAGTAATCCATCTAACTACAGACCTATATCATTGACGTCGGTTTGCAGTAGGGTTTTGGAGCATATACTGTATTCAAACATTATGAATCACCTCGAAGGGAACGATCTATTTATACGTAATCAGCATGGTTTCAGAAAACATCGTTCTTCGTTATTCGCACGAAGTAATGGCCGTTATCGACAGGGGATCTCAAGTTGATTCCGTATTTCTAGATTTCCGGAAAGCTTTTGACACCGTTCCTCACAAGCGACTTCTAATCAAGCTGCGGGCCTATGGGGTATCGTCTCAGTTGTGCGACTGGATTCGTAATTTCCTGTCAGGAAGGTCGCAGTTCGTAGTAATAGACGGCAAATCATCGAGTAAAACTGAAGTGATATCAGGTGTTCCCCAGGGAAGTGTCCTGGGACCTCTGCTGTTCCTGATCTATATAAATGAACTGGGTGACAATCTGAGCAGTTCTCTTAGGTTGTTCGCAGATGATGCTGTAATTTATCTTCTAGTAAGGTCATCCGAAGACCAGTATCAGTTGCAAAGCGATTTAGAAAAGATTGCTTATGGTGTGGCAGGTGGCAGTTGACGCTAAATAACGAAAAGTGTGAGGTGATCCACATGAGTTCCAAAAGAAATCCGTTGGAATTCGATTACTCGATAAATAGTACAATTCTCAAGACTGTCAATTCAACTAAATACCTGGGTGTTAAAATTACGAACAACTTCAGTTGGAAAGACCACATAGATAATATTGTGGGGAAGGCGAGCCAAAGGTTGCGTTTCATTGGCAGGACACTTAGAAGATGCAACAAGTCCACTAAAGAGACAGCTTACACTACACTCGTTCGTCCTCTGTTAGAATATTACTGCGCGGTGTGGGATCCTTACCAGGTGGGATCGTCGGAGGACATCGAAAGGGTGCAAAAAAGGGCAGCTCGTTTTGTATTATCACGTAGTAGGGGAGAGAGTGTGGCAAATATGATACGCGAATTGGGATGGAAGTCATTAAAGCAAAGACGTTTTTCGTCGCGGCGAGATCTACTTACGAAATTTTAGTCACCAACTTTCTCTTCCGAATGCGAAAATATTTTGTTGAACCCAACCTACATACGTATGAATGATGATCAAAATAAAATAAGAGAAATCAGAGCTCGAACAGAAAGGTTTAGGTGTTCGTTTTTCCCGCGCGCTGTTCGGGAGTGGAATGTTAGAGAGATAGCATGATTGTGGTTCGACGAACCCTCTGCCAAGCACTTAAATGTGAATTGCAGAGTAGTCATGTAGATGTAGATGTAGATGTAGAAGTATCACTAGCACAAGAACTTCGATCTGGTGGTCCTGCGCACAAGGTTAACTTTTGTGAATGGGTTTTACAATAACTGCGTGACGGTGAAATGGATCCTTATCTCATTCTGTTTTCAGACGAGGCTTGGTTCCATTTACATGGGTATGTTAGTTCCCAAAACCGTTGACATTGCAGCGCTGATAGACCTATTGTTCTTCAAGATAAACCCCTTCATCTTCAGAAAATAGGGGTGTGGCGCGCAGTTAGTGGTGACAGAATAATAGGCCCAGGTTCAGTTACAACTGAAAGATATGTGCAAAAGTTTTTGCGACTTTTCTTTGATAGAGGGAAGGAGAACGAAGCTTTTTATTTTTTTTCAACAGGATTCGTCAAGGGCTCTTAACGCCCAATGTTTCGTGCACGCAATTCACGATATGTTCGATGAAAGAATGATTACTAATTATATCTGGCCGGCTAGAAGTCCGGATTTAAGTCCGTGCGATTTTTATTTGTGGGTTGTACTGAAGTACCCACACACAATAGAGGAACTGAAGGATAATATCCGTGAATCAATTAATACAGTATATCAGAGAGAATTACGTCATGTGATGAATAATTTCTTGAGTAGATGTCAGAAATGCGTGGAAAATAAAGGCAGGCAGTTCCAGCATCTCCTTGTGCGACATGGGTCAGTAAAAAATTTATTTGATTATATTTTAAAGGTAGTCATGTTATAGCACAGCAGTAGACGGGCGACACGGCTTCTGATCGTAGGGCAACGGAGCGCTCGCTGCCTGGCATATATTGCGCCGCACAGGCAGTTGTCAGATAAATGGAACACCCTACAGAACAACTCGTCTGAGCCAAACAACTACTTAATAACTTGTTTGTCCGTGTTTGGAACGAAATACATCACTGGCTTTGTGTATCAAGGACCCGACAGTTTGTTCGTAGGTTTGTTAAGGTACGCGGAATTACATGTCTAAGTCAAAGGTCATGTTATTCGCGTAAATCGGTTCCATAGGATTTACATCATGGGAATTTGGTCGTCGATGCATCAACGTGAGTTCACTGTAATGCTCCTCAAACCACTTCCAAGATGCTACTCCAGGAGGGTGTAAAATGCATGTGCGCAACATTGAACACTAAAGTGATGATTTGGTCCTGTCCGACTACCCCCTGAAGCAGGTCTTAGGATCTATTAATGCTCTTTAACATATAAATTACAGCCTAAACATAAATGAATGATTAGGGTAACTAATACTACTAAATGTTAAACGTTGTTTCTCATTATACATTTATTTTAGATTAAAAAAACCCTTTATAATACAATTGTCTATATTCCCTGACTAAAAATTGCTGATCAATTGCCCAACTCTGCCCCTTTTTACGGCCACGCGATCTAACATAAATAACGCGAAATGACTGACATCATCTACCTACCAAACACTAGAAGACACTACTTTCAAAGATGACCTGCAGTGGTGTGGAACCTCAGTGGAAATAAACTAGCGTGATCACAGCTGTTTAGCTTTACAGCCCTGATAAGCTGAAGCAACCGTATGTAATGCGTGTGGTGCGTCGGAGTAATGGTTCTCGTACACGTATGCGACGATGGAAGAACTCACGCCACAGAATAAAACTCTTTCAAACACTAGGACGGCAGAAGACGGTCCTCTGACTAGTATACTCTAACACTTTCTCTTCTCTGTGTTCTACAAACGAGAAACGCGAACTCCCAGCCACAAGGACGGAGTTCAAATAAGGTCTCAACGTATGTATAGGCAGAAGAAGTGCTCTCAATCACTGAACGCTGCGTGCTCAACGACGACTTCCAAGCCGGAGGCGAAGTCCAGAATAGTATAATTTCGGAACAGTACAGTGCCTAACCTATCTAACCATAACACTCCTGAGCACAAAGATACCAAGTCCGTCTGTACCAACAAAGCTGATAGCGACTGTCACACACGGGCGCTCAAAAGACCTCTTCCTCTCCAACACTGGCTTCCCAGCAAGACTCGGATCCCCTCCCTCGTAACTACAGAAGGCGAATCATCTGCACGAAACCCTGGAATATTCTCCCTCTCTACAGATTCTTCAGAAAGCCTACCTACCATATTTTAGTCTTTTATCGTCCAGTGCCGAAAGTTTGCGAGGAAATACGTATACTCATACAATGGTACGCTTCTGAGTAAATATCCTTGGAAATAACCCAGCCCTTGTGATTTCTGAGGTGACACTTACTCGTTCCTCTCAGTTGCGTTCAAGATTTATAGAGTTCCCTGTTATCCTTCCGGCCTATCTACAACACTGGCCAGCCGCCACTGTATTGTGTTTCCGGGTACAGGTGTCCAGACTGTCTCTCTCGCTACTTCCTGTGTCAGGCAGGACCAACACATCTGTGCGGGCTTTTTCCACCTAGGTCTCGAGTTCCGCCTGCCGTTTCATCTCCACTGGCGTTCCACTCTCTACTAGTATAGGCAATCATTCATTACGCCATTTTGATAATAATTATATTATCCTACACTCATCTGACCAGAAATCCTTATCTTCTTTCCATTTCACTTCACTGACCCCCACTATATGGAGACTGATCCTTACATTTCGCTTTTCAGATTTTCTAGCCTCCCTACCACGTTCAAGCTCCTGACGTTCTATGCTCCGATTCGTAGAACGTTATCCTTTCGTTGATTATTCTATCTTTTTCACATGGTCACCTCACCTTACCCTTGGCAGTCCCCTCGTGGAGGTCTGAATGGGGGACTATTCCGGAATCTTTGGCTTATGGAGAGATTATCAATTACGGGCCACATGTCTTGTGTGTACACATTATGTTTATCTAATGCAGTGATTCAAGTTGCCTTCTGCATCCTCACCCCTTTGATCACTATTGAATTTTCTGCCTTTAGGGACAATTTCCCACCCAAAGGAAGGGAGAGTGCCCTGAACCTCTGTCCGCCCTCTTTGACAAGGCCGTTAGCTGAATGAGAGTGATTTCTTATGCCGGAAGTCTTCAGCTGCCATTGCTTATGGCTTTTGCAAAAATTTGAGTGGTGGCGGGACTTACAGCGTTTTGAGTGCTCGTCAAAGACGCTTTTTTTTTCGAGGGCAGTTAATCCTCAGATGGAACGCGCTGAGCTACCGTGCCGGCGACACCTAGACCACGCATGCTCATTCTCAATTTTAGATTAAATAAATGAACAGCGAAACTCACACGCATGCCACAAAAGTGGAGTCAAACGGAAAGACTTGCATCCAGCTATGAGCCTTTTGATATTCGTTAATTAATTAAAGTTTCATTCAGATGCGATACATCAAATAAGTTCCGTGTCCCGCGATACTAGTCTGTTTTTGGTAAGGTTTCAGTGATACACCTCACTGCTCTAATTACTTGGGATGTAGTTCTAATAACGTACGTTTTTTTATACGAACACACGGTGATCTCATTTTGGAATAGGTGCAGTTATATTAGACACGAAGTGAGAAGAACAAGCTTCAAGATCGCATTGGTGAAAAGCGTCATGCAACATAATGTTTTATTAACTCTTTATTAAAGCATATTTCACATCAAGAAAGACTTATGATGAAGGTATACAAAACTAATGCGACGTAAACAATACATTTTTGTGCGATACAACAAAAAATTAAACTTGGAATTAATACTCCCATTCCTCTGTTAATTTATTTTATTTAAGGTACTTTGTAACTCCGACACTTCTGGTAAAGCAGTGAGGTCGTAAGAAAGGCAATAGGTGACTCTCGTTCCTTTATGAACCGTTTACAAAATAAAACAAGTCAGCATCTGACTGTTCCAGTTACTATTACAGTTCAAATGATACATGACATATGAGACTGGTTGTTATGATGAAATCATGATTATGGTCTATTTCTATTCCAGGAGTGGTTCATCTGTCCTCTAATACCATTCCGAGCAGCAATAGAAGGCGAGGGGGAAGATTCATTTCTGCCTAAACATCCGGGAGACATGGAGCCCCATACAGCCGTACCGTGGATAACTGGAGTCACAATAGAAGAAGGATACTTCCATTCAGCACGTAAGGCTTCTTTACTTCATACTATAGCAGTAATGATTCTGATGACCTGCGATAGGATGTGTAAAGTTTACTTTAAGTACTGAGATATTTAAGGCTGGAAATGAAAGGTCTACAATACTAGGGGAGAAAATATACAACTCGATGTTAAAATTCTGTTTCGTTGAAGTCCAAACAGTGAAAATAGTTGTTTCTGGGAGTAAGTACTGTGCAGATTCCTTTAGATGGTTTTTAAAATCGACATTACGAGTTTCCACGAATACCATCAGAGGCAAAAGAGAAAGTGTCTTTATGTTTTCATGGTACAACTCCTAGAGTCTGACTACAGGGAGCCATGAAAGTTGTTGACGAGTACAGAATTAGAAGAAAGGAAACGAAAACTGAGGATGTGTTAGGTGACTGTTGGGCTTTAGGAAAATTAAGGGAATCAGAGAGGCAGTTTTGATGTAGCGTTTGATAACGAAGGCAAACTTTAAGAAATATCAGTAGGTTTTGAGGACCCAGAAAAAGTCTCGCGTTTATGTTTATCTGCCATTTTGTCTTCGGGATTGCGTGGATAACGTTCTTCCGAGAGTCCGGTGATATGCCTTCAGTCTCATAGATTATACACAAATTGAACAGTTGTTTGGTTGCCACTTCCCGCAAATGACATAAGATATTCAAAAAGCATGTTATCTATACTTCCTGTCTTATCTGCTTTGATATGGTCCGTCACGAATTCGTCTCCTTTGCGAACCCTTTAATCTCAAGTGCACTTGCAACCAGCCTCCTCAATTCTTTGCTGGATGTATTCCAATCTCTGTCTTCCTCTACAGAGTTTACCATCTACAACTCCTATTGTAGGGTTAATACAGTATGTAAAGTGATATGAAAATCTAATAGTCATGGGGGACTGGAATGCAGTTGTAGGGGAAGGAGTAGAAGAAGAGGTTACAGAAGAATATGGCTTTGGACAAGGAATGAGAGAGGAGAAAGACTAATTGAGTCATGTAACAAATTTCAGCTAGTAATAGCGAATACTCTGTTCAAGAATCACAAGAGGAGGAGGTATACTCCGGAAACGCCAGGTGATATGGGAAGATCTCAGTTAGATTACATCATGCTCAGACAGAGATTCCGAAATCAGTTACTGGATTGTAAGGCGTACACGGGAGCAGACGTAGACTCCCATCGCAATATAGTAGTGAAGAAGAGTATGCTGAAGTTGAAGACATTAGTCAGGAAGAATTGATACGCAAAGAAGTGGGGTACGAAGTACTAAGGAATGACGAGATACGGTTGAAGTTCTCTAAGGCTATAGATACAGCAATAAGGAATAGCTCAGTAGGCAGTACAATAGAAAAGGAATGGACATCTCTGAAAAGGGCCATCACAGAAGTTGGGAAGTAAAACATAGGTACAAAGTAGGTAACTGTGAAGAAACCGTGGGTAACAGATGAAATACTTCAATTGATCGATGAAAGGAGGAAGTACAAAAATGTTCAGGGAAGATCAGGAATAGAGAAATACAAGTCGCTTATGAATAAAATAAATAGGAAGTGCACGGAAGCTAAGACGAAATGGCTGCAGGAAAAATGTGAAGACATTGAAAAAGGAATAATCGTCTGAAGGACAGCTCAGCATACAGGAAAGTCAAAACAGCATTCGGTGACATTAAAAGCAAGGGTGATAACACTAAGAGTGCAACGGGAATTCCACTGTTAAATGGAGAGGAGAGAGTGGATAGGTGGAAAGAATACAATGAAAGCTTTTATGACGGGGAAGATTTTCATGATGTGTTAGAAGAGCAAACAGGAGTCGATTTAGAAGAGATAGGGTATCCGGTATTAGAATCAGAATTTAAAAGAGCTTTGGAGGACTTAAGATCAAATAAGGCAGAAGGGTTAAATTACATTCAATCAGAATTTCTAAAATCACTGGGGGAAGTGGCAACAAAACGACTATTCACGTTGGTGTGTAGAATGTGTGTGTCTGGCGACATACCATCTGACTTTCGGAGAAATATCATCCACACAATTCCGAAGACGGCAAGAACTGACAAGTGCAAGAATTAACACAGAATCAGCTTAACAGCTCATGCATCCAAGTTGCTTACAGAAGAATGGAAAAGACAATTGAGAATGCGCTAGATGGCGATCAGTTTGCCTTCAGGAAAGGTGGAGGCACAAGAGAGGCAATCCTGACGTTGCGCTTAATAAGGGAAGTAAGACTAAAGAAAGATCGAGACTCGTTCATAGGATTTGTCGACCTGGAAAAAGCACTCGACAATGTAAAATGGGGCAAGATATTCTAAATTCCGAGAAAAGCGGGGGTAAGTTATAGCGAGAGACGAGTCATTTACAATGTGTACAACAGCTAAGAGGGAGTAATAAAAGTGGACGACCAAGAACGAAGTGCTCGTATTGTAAAGGGTGTAAGACAAGGATGTAGCCTTTCGCCCCTACTGTTCAATCAGTACATCGAGGAAGCAATGATGGAAATAAAAGAGAGGTTCGGGGGCGGAATTAAAATTCAAGGTAAAAGGATATCGATGACTCGATTCGCTGATGACATTGCTATCCTGAGTGAAAGTGAAGAATAATTACATGATCTGTAGAGCGGAATGAACAGTCTAATGAGTACACATTATGGATTGTGAGTAAATCGAATGATGAATGGCCCTGTCATTTTTAGATACCCGCTGGAGGTAGTGAGGGGAAATAATACGTAACTGACAACTGCAAATAGCTACATCACACTGAATATCCTACAACAAGAGCACATCCCATGGATTGTTCAGTTATTTTCTGGGATATTCTGACTATATTTTCGTTCCCAATCTCATCAGAATTAACTACTGGATCTGAACATTATTAATTAAAAAAGGACGAAAAGAAAAATATAAAGCAATAAAATCAATAGTCAAGGGAAAGTATTGAATGAGTAAATGCAGTTCTGCACTATACAAATTTATTTTAACTCAGAACCCTTGTAAAGAAAGATGAAACGACGACATGATTAGATGTTGCAGTGCCTATGGTATTGCGCATTACGATGCAACGTTCCTTGGATATGCATGCATGTCCAAAGGAACAAGCACTGCGGTGACTACAGCCGTTATGAAATACATTGAATGTATTCGCAGTTGCGAATATGGACAACTGTCAGCTGTAGATTGGAATGACGACACTGAAAATTTGTGCCGGAGCCGGACTCGAACCTGGATTTCCCGCTTATCACGTGCGGTCGCCTTACCATATGGCTATAAGTGCATGACGTACGGCCAGATCAAAACTTCCAGATGTCGTCAACCATGCATCGACAGCTTGTTCTCGTACATCCATTATGTATATTCCCACACTGGTGAGACATTTTACTTGAAAGTCACTTGGCCGGTGTGTGTGAATAGTTACAATATTGCAGTGCCTGTTTTATTAATTACCGCGCAAAGTTCCTCTGGACTTTAGTGCATGTCTAAAGGAACTTTCCATCGTAATTCGGAATAACGCAGGAACAGAACATCGAATTTACCCGCCGACACCAGGCAAGCGACTTTCTGCATGTCGAAAGGAACGTTGCATCGTGATTCGGAATAATACAGGCACATAAAATCGTATTCATCTGCTAACACAGGGCAAGTGACTTTCGAATAAAGTGTCTCACCTGTATGGGAATATATGTAATGTGTGTACGAATACAGGTTACAGACACATGTTTGACGATGAATAGAAGTTTGGGTCTGGCCGGCAGTAGTGCACGCACAGTCAAATGGTAAGGCGACCGCTCGCGATAAGCGGGAAATACGGGTTCGAATCCCAGCCCGACACAATGTTTCGTTGTTGTCAGTCCATTCTACAGCTGGTGGTAGCCCATATTCGCAATTGCGTACACATTTAATGTGTAATGACATAATCGTCCAGTGGATACATAAAACAAAATAAAAGGCACTCTAAATTAATACTAGCAATCACCCCTCTAATTCCGCCCAGTTTTGAGTACAGGATCTGTGGAATAAAACGCGGAATGACTGACAACACGTCGGTACGAATCTCTTGAAGAAACTACTTCCAAACAGTTGGTATGATGCCTCAGGGGAGATAAAAAATACGTTAATAGTGATCGCAAAAATTTACTTTTACAGCCCTACAATGCCGGAACGAATCGCAGTATCACCATGAATGCAGCATGGTGCTGAAACGGACGATTCTGAAAGAAATCTGCGACACCGGCAAAGCTGCAGCACTTCGGAATATTCTGAGTACTAAACTACAAGACCTTGTACAGCAGGCTGAGGTCGACAAACTATTAAATCTGAACACTGTCTTGTATTTTTTTGTGCAAACAACAGACGAGAGCCATGAATTCCCTGTCAGAACAGCGAAATTCAAAAACATCTCAACCTGAGAATATATGAAGAAAAGTGCTCTCAAAATCACCGTATGCTACGTAATACACGAAAACTCCCAGCCGGAAAACTGAAGTTCGGAATCGTCTATGTTTATAACGAATACAGTGGCCTAACTGCTCGGTAAAGTACAAGTTCACCTGAGAGCAAAAGATAGCAGGTCCGTCCATCGTCAGCAAGAGCTGTTCCTCTAGGTCGTCCAGATGGAAGATCTTCTCCCAAAACTGCTGTTCCGATTTGAAGATGTGACCATTAATGGCGTCCGAATGTTGCGGCCAGGTGCGGCTGTAGCGTGAGTGCAGACACTGTGCATAAGCAGTCTGTTACAGGCAGATGTGTACTGAACGTACAAACACGTCACGAGTTAATCTACTTTGAACATGAGATGATAATCGGTGCAAGATTCATGAATCAGAGCGAATTAGCGACAGCAACATAATTCGAATTCCCTACAATAGTTACTCAATGTCTTAGAGGCAATGTTCTCTCAAGCATAAATCCCGCACTGACGACCGCAAGTGTTTGAAGAACGAATGTCACGTCTCGCCCGCCGAGCCATACGGGATGATCGATAGTGTTCTGCGAACCATATCACCTACGAGACAACGTGGAGTGTTAGGAACCAACGTCTACCAGATACAGACATCCCCACCTTTAAGATAATAGTATGTATTGGCTATGTGGGAAGTCATCGAACACTAGGCCGTAAATGACTGAGTGAATTCTGAGACTGCGTAACATCTTTCAAATGGAGCTACTAAAGACAAAACGAGAAGCAACATTCTTCAAAAACTTGCTGGTACCTAATGCTCATATTAAAGATCCACAGTCTTAGCCCTATAATACTCCGTTGCTGAATACTGCTGTTCGACCCGAGTCAGTAGTGCTTATACTAAGAAGATAGACGTACAACTCAATGTTAGCGAAATAAAAATCGACAGCTGTAAAGGCCGTTTCCGCAATACCCCGAGGAAGTGTGATATAACCCGTTACTGTTTGCAGTGTATATAAATGATATACCAGAATGCGTCGGAGACGATGCGATTGTCCATAAGGAGGTAGCAACGCCAGAAGACAGTATTGAGTTGCTGAATGAGCTACAGACGATTTGATGAATGGTGCAGGTTCTGGTAGTTGAACCTGAATGTAAATAAACGTAAGATATTGCGCAACCTAGGAAAAAGAATCTACTACTGTACAATTACCCTATTGCTGACAAATACCTGGTGACAGTATCTACCATAAAGTATCTAGGAGTAAATATCCAGAGTGAAATTAAGTGGAATGACCACACGAAACAACTAGTAGGAAAAGCAGGTGACAGACTGAGATTCAGAGGAAGAACATTCAGGAAATGTAACCCATCCACCAAGGACGTGGCTCAAAACAGCTTATTCGATCGATTTTTCATCAACATGAGACCCCTACCAGGTAGGACTGATAGCAGAGATAGAGAAAATACACCGAAGAGCTGCGCGTTTCATCACGGGATTGTTTAGTCGGCGCGAGAGCGTTACAGAGATGTTCAACAAACTCCACTGACAGACGTTACAAGAGGGGCGTTGTGCATCACGGACAGGTTTGTTATTCAAATTTCGAGTGAACGGCTTCGGAGTAGAGTCAGACAACATATTACTTCCACCGACATACATTTCGCGAAATGACCACGGCGTAAAAGTTGGAGAAATTAGAGCCAATACAGGGGATTACCGACGGTCTTTCCTCCCACGCGCCATTCGCGAGCGGACCAAGAAAGAGGGAATCTGTAGTGGTTCCAGAGATGCTACCAGTGTCCTACAATTCCATTTAGTTTTAATGTTTTAAACCTCTTGCTATGTATTGTAATAATAAACTCATCATTGTGTTGTATCATCCATACGTTACGTAAATCTAGCTTTCACATAAGTATAAAGAAATCTTTAGCTTGTTTTTATAACGATGAGTCATATTTTAAAGCGATTTCATTGCCACATTAACCGCACGACCGCTACGTTCGCAGGTTCGAATCCTGCCTCGGGCATGAATGTGTGTGATTTTCTTAGGTTAGTTAGGTTTAAGTAGTTCTAAGTTCTAGGGGACTTATGACCACAGCAGTTGAGTCCCATAGTGCTCAGAGCCACATTACTCCGTAATACATTTTACTCTCTTTATAGATTTTCTTCATTTTATAGGACTGACTCTACGTCTAATTTTAAAACTTTTAGATGCCATGTTCGAAGGGGTAATTTCAGTACTGCCACCCTACTTTCAAAGTTGATTTTATTTAAGGCAGTCAATGTCACTAACCAGGACCTCGTTAACAGTACTCCTGTACGCTGAAATTGTCTGTTAGATGGTATATCTTACTTTTATTTCTATGTATGTAACATTTTGTGCACCGTAAGATTACCTCTCATTTTAATGTTTTCAAGAGATTCTGAAGATCGTTTTGAGACGAAAAGCATAAAATTTTGAAGTTCAAACAATATAAAAACAGTCAAGGCGGATTATTACAGTTATGAAAGCGGACTTTTATTTAATGTTTTTGTGTCATTAATTGGCAAAACGTAGTTTGGTAATTTCTTATGTTTTCCATTGTTTCATAGTTGTTTCTAATTCTTGAAGACTTGGTTCATCTAATGCAAGTCAATAAACGGCTATTTCTATTGTGTCACGTGCGTTTCGGTTCTTTTTATTCGCGAAGCATCTCCAGGGATCATTTATGATCTCATTCCTCCAAGAAGGAGATGTATTTAGTTAGTCTGCGTAACAAGGATGTCCCGTTTTCAGTGTTTCTCGAGCACATTTCGCCTTGGCAGTTCACTTTTACTGTTGACAGCGTTTCGGTGAACAATGAACGTGAGGTGTTAATCTGAAATATGACGGAAAAACGACGAAAATCGGACATCCAGGTTACGCAGACCAACTAACGTATGTAAAACTCCAAGACGGCACATTTGCACTAAATAAGATCACAAAACGTCACTGAAGATGTTTCACAAATAGAAAGAAACGAAACGCGCGTGGCACAATAGAAGCAACCTTCCATTTAGTTGCATTAGATGAATCACATCCCTGAGAACAACGCTTTCTCTTTTAACATATTAGTGAAAGAAAAATAAAACACAGTTTATTTGCTTTCCAGTATTAAATGTTTTGTTGTACGAAGACGCCATAATCTATTAACATATTTATAAATTGTTACGAAGTAATTAATTATTACTTCACCATGTTTCTCTTTCTAGCAATTATTGCGAACAAGACGATGCTAAGCGAACTGAAAGAGAACAGCAAAAGGTTGTTGCCAATTTCTGTGCCATACCACCTGTTGCCGCAAGCTGACCTCATAAATGAGAAGATACATGACTTTTATTTTTCCAGAGGATTTTCTAACGACAAAATCACTGAAGTATGTATCCTAGCCAGTACACAGAACTGAATGTTGAAATATAATTTCCATGTACTTGTTCCTATTTTAGTTGTATTTTCCTGCTTATCATCTGTCGCGTGGTGCAAATGAGAGTTTAGTATTTAGCTTAATATTCTCACTGCCCCCAACTCTTTGTTCTCCTGAATTATATACGTATAGTTTATACGCTGAAAAAGCAAGGTACGCTGCACGTGTTCAAGAAGTCACCATCTTTACTTTTTGGAACGAACTTATCGATACACATGCATACGCTGGACATTTATACTATCGTTTTTATGTATCGTCCAATACACAATTAAAAATAACTTCAACCTCTTGGTTCTCGCTGACTTCCCTTGATCGTAAGGCCGATGCTTCAATTGGAAACCCTCTCCATTACACATAGAATCGGGACCCATCTGCCCCATTAACTTGATACTTTACTGAAAACAATCGACCTCTGCAATGCACGAACCTCAAAAACGCTTCAGAGAAAAGAGTAAAAAGTAAAATGAAAAGAAATAAAGTGACTAAGCACTGGTTTTGGTTAAAATCAGGTACATACTTATGCCAGTACATATGAAATTCACAGAGAAGTAGTTTTCAGGCAGGATTCGTGAAATAAAAATCTTCATTTTATTTCAGTGACTGTATCGACTCTAATAAAACTACCTAAGCGCTGCTCTCTCTTAGACAGCTTATATTTGAGTAAAAAATGGTTAAAATGGCTCTGAGCACTATGGGACTTAACATCTGAGGTGATCAGTCCCCTAGAACTTAGAACTACTTAAACCTAACTAACCTAAGGACATCACACACATCCATGCCCGAGGCAGATTCGAGCCTGCGACCGTAGCAGTCACGCGGTTTCGGATTGAAGCGCCTAGAACCGCTTGGCCACTGCGGCCGGCATATTTGAGTAACTGTGCCTTTTCTTTGCTCTGATCTGATTTACAAGTTCTTAAAAAAAAAGAAAAAAACGAACTTACGTTATGAATGTTTTCTTGGCGCTGTTTGCGTTGTATTATGTTTTTTTGTACCATTATTCTAGACAGTTTGTAATCTCAACTCTATTTACTCATCGTTTTAGAAGGCAGTACTTTCTAAAACGATCTTGTCTGCGCTATTGGTTTCACTTTTTCTTCTGTAATAGTGATTTTTTCAGAAAAAAACTAGGGTTTAGTGTCCCACCAGTCACGAGCTCGATGTGGTGTAGGGGAGTAAGTTTCCCACGAATTCTGCACGCTGTCACACAATGAGGTGGCGCCGGCCGAAGTGGCCATGCGGTTCTAGGCGCTGCAGTCTGGAACCGCGAGACCGCTACGGTCGCAGGTTCGAATCCTGCCTCGGGCATGGATGTGTGTGATGTCCTTAGGTTAGTTAGGTTTAACTAGTTCTAAGTTCTAGGGGACTAATGACCTCAGAAGTTGAGTCCCATAGTGCTCAGAGCCATTTGAACCATTTTGAATGAGTTATAGGTTAGCGAAATGCACACATACGGATGACAGCAGTATTCCCTACACAATGTATAAAAGACGGTGCACTGGCAGAGCTGTGTACTCAGGTGATTCACGTGAAAATATTTACGGCGTGATTATTGCCGAACGACGGGAACTGACATACTTGGAACACGGAACGGTAATTCAAGCTAGACGCATGGGGCATTCCATTTCGGACATCACTAGGGAATTCAATATTCCAAGATCCAAAGTGTCAAGAGTGTGGCGAGAATACCAAATTTCAGGAATTACCTGTCGCAACGGGCGCCACAGTGACCGACGGCCTACACTTAACGACCGAGAACAGTAGCATTTGCATAGAGTAATCATACTAACAGACAACAAACACTGCCTGAAATAACCGCAGAAATCGATGTGGAATGTACTATGAACGTATTTGTTGGGACAGTGCGGTGAAATTATTCGTTAATCGGCTACGGCAACCAGGACGTCATGTCACGGTCCGTGCGGCTCCCCCCATCGGAGGTTCGAGTCCTCCCTCGGGCATGGGTGTGTGTGTTGTCCATAGTGTAAGTTAGTTTAAGTTAGATTAAGTAGTGTGTAGGCTTAGGGACCGATGACCTCTGCAGTTTGGTCCCATAAGACCTTACCACAAATTTCCAGTTTTGCTACGGCAGCTGACGACAGACGTGAGTTGGTTGATTGGTTCGTTGTTGTGGGGGAGAGGACCAGCAGCGAGGTCGTAGGTCGAATCGGATTAGGGAAGGAGGGATAAGGAAATCGGCGGAGCCCTTTCAAAGGAAGCATCCCAGCATTTTCCTGAAGCGATTTACGAAAATCACGGAACACATAAATCAGGATTAGTGGACGGGGGTTTGAACTGTCGTCCTTCCGAAGGTGAGTCCACCGCGCTACCGAAGCGCGTGCCTTTGCTAACAGCACGACATCGCCTGCTGCGTCTCTCCTGGACTCGTGACCATATCGGCTGGATCCTAGACGACTGGAAAACTGTGGTCTGGTCCTGAAAGTCCCGATTTGATTTGGTAAAAGCTGATGGTACTGTTCGAGTATGCCGCGGACCCCTCGAATCTATGTACCAAAGTTGTCAACACTGCGCTATGCAGGCTGGTGTTGGCACCATAAGATGTGGATTGTGTTTACATGTACTGAACTGGGTCCTCTGGTCCAACTGAACCGATCATTGATTCAAAATGGTTGTATTCGCCTACTGGAGGCCATTTGCAGCCACTGATGGACTTCATGTTCCCAAACAATGATATCATGTCACTGGATTCGCAGTTGTTCGCCATCATTGGTTTGAAGAACATTCTGGACAAATCGAGCGAAGATTTATGGGACATAATCGAGGGACCATTACGAGCACACCTTACTACATCGGCAACACTATCACTATTATGAACGGCTATAGAGACAGCATTGTTCAATATTTCTGCGAGAGACTGCTAATAATTAGTTGAGTCCACGCCACGTCAACTTGCTGCACGCCGGGCGAAAGGAGGTCCGATACGATATTGAGAGGTGTCCCATGAATTTAGTCACCTTAGTGTAGATTGCTGCTCTAGATACGGCTGTCCCTGTGGCGATTGTTTTTATCTAGCGATTCGGACAGGATATCCCTAGTACATATTTGCTAGCGGGAAGTCGCTGCAGAGCTCTTCATGTTCATGTAATAATATGAAGAAATCTTGAGATGTTTACCAACACATGGGCATGATGTTATCACAGGCTAATGGAGATGACTTGTTTTTATTGAGGGTCTTTGCGGCTGTCCACATACAACGATACCAATGATACACCACTGCCACCACTACT
The DNA here is from genome assembly GCF_023864345.2 of Schistocerca serialis cubense. Classification (NCBI taxonomy): domain Eukaryota; kingdom Metazoa; phylum Arthropoda; class Insecta; order Orthoptera; family Acrididae; genus Schistocerca; species Schistocerca serialis. The sequence goes on from NC_064641.1 coordinate 347,011,191, forward strand.
GCCAGCATGCAACTACCTACACTCCTGGAAATTGAAATAAGAACACCGTGAATTCATTGTTCCAGGAAGGGGAAACTTTATTGACACATTCCTGGGGTCGGATACATCACATGATCACACTGACAGACCCACAGGCACATAGACACAGGCAACAGAGCATGCACAATGTCGGCGCTAGTACAGTGTATATCCACCTTTCGCAGCAATGCAGGCTGCTATTCTCCCATGGAGACGATCGTAGAGATGCTGGATGTAGTCCTGTGGAACGGCTTGCCATGCCATTTCCACCTGGCGCCTCAGTTGGACCAGCGTTCGTGCTGGACGTGCAGACCGCGTGAGACGACGCTTCATCCAGTCCCAAACATGCTCAATGGGGGACAGATCCGGAGATCTTGCTGGCCAGGGTAGTTGACTTACACCTTCTAGAGCACGTTGGGTGGCACGGGATACATGCGGACGTGCATTGTCCTGTTGGAACAGCAAGTTCCCTTGCCGGTCTAGGAATGGTAGAACGATGGGTTCGATGACGGTTTGGATGTACCGTGCACTATTCAGTGTCCCCTCGACGATCACCAGTGGTGTACGGCCAGTGTAGGAGATCGCTCCCCACACCATGATGCCGGGTGTTGGCCCTGTGTGCCTCGGTCGTATGCAGTCCTGATTGTGGCGCTCACCTGCACGGCGCCAAACACGCATACGACCATCATTGGCACCAAGGCAGAAGCGACTCTCATCGCTGAAGACGACACGTCTCCATTCGTCCCTCCATTCACGCCTGTCGCGACACCACTTGAGGCGGGCTGCACGATGTTGGGGCGTGAGCGGAAGACGGCCTAACGGTGTGCGGGACCGTAGCCCAGCTTCATGGAGACGGTTGCGAATGGTCCTCGCCGATACACCAGGAGCAACAGTGTCCCTAATTTGCTGGGAAATGGCGGTGCGGTCCCCTACGGCACTGCGTAGGATCCTACGGTCTTGGCGTGCATCCGTGCGTCGCTGCGGTCCGGTCCCAGGTCGACGGGCACGTGCACCTTCCGCCGACCACTGGCGACAACATCGATGTACTGTGGAGACCTCACGCCCCACGTGTTGAGCAATTCGGCGGTACGTCCACCCGGCCTCCCGCATGCCCACTATACGCCTTCGCTCAAAGTCCGTCAACTGCACATACGGTTCACGTCCACGCTGTCGCGGGATGCTACCAGTGTTAAAGACTGTGATGGAGCTCCGTATGCCACGGCAAACTGGCTGACACTGACGGCGGCGGTGCACAAATGCTGCGCAGCTAGCGCCATTCGACGGCCAACACCGCGGTTCCTGGTGTGTCCGCTGTGCCGTGCGTGTGATCATTGCTTGTACAGCCCTCTAGCAGTGTCCGGAGCAAGTATGGTGGGTCTGACACACCGGTGTCAATGTGTTCTTTTTTCCATTTCCAGGCGTGTATTTCAGTTACACGGTGATTGCCGAGGGTCGCCTGCTGCCAGAGCACTTCCTTTTAATCATAATTTTATTCCATTATCCTGAAATGCGAAGATGGGCTACCAGCGTTAGATTTGTTGCTCTTGAGCCAAAAGCCTTTTAAAAATGCAAATAACATTTTAAAATAATTAATTGGTTAAATGTTTACTTTTATAAACGTAGACGCGGTTTTTTTTTTTCGGTACCTCTCTGTATTATACTATCAGTAGTTTAGCAGCATAAGATGTCAGAAGCGTCCACTTGCACAGAGCGCTCCAGTTTAGATATTCCTTGAAGTCATCGACATAAACCATTTGTCACCAACTTCCACTTAAAGACCTCCTCTAGAATTTTTCGTGTTGACGTTTTTACGGACAGCTGGTTTGAACCATACTTAAGAAGCAAAATGCAAAAAGTTGTGCTGGATAATTCGAGCGATACAATAAACGTATTCGTAATTGCGAATCAGAACAACCGTAACCTCTGGAATGGAATGACGACGATGAAAATTTATGCCGAACCGGGACTCGAATCCGTATTTCCCGCTTGTCGCGAGCGGTCGCCTTAGCATTTAGCTATCCTTGCACGACTCACGGCCAGCCATAAACTTTCGTCTACGACCTGTATTCGTACATCAATTTTGTTAATTCCCGTACAGTTCGTATGTTGTACTCGAAAGCCGCTTGCCCAGTATCGGCAGACAAATACAATACTGCAGTGCGCTGCAATATCGTAGTTCAAGGAATGCCGGAAGGGTACAAAATTATTAAAATGGAGTCTCCAGGGTTCAATTTTGGATCCACTCCTATTCCTTATATATGTCACTGATATTCCACTAAACATGCTGCAAGCAGAACTGCTAATTTTTGGAGATTATATTAGAGTTACAATAAATCACATTAAAGGCAATGCTACAGAAGAAATTATTTATGATATTTTCCATTCAGTGATTCTCTGAAAATGGACTCTCTGCACAACAGATACAGTCATAAAGTTTTTGATCATTTGCCGACAACAAAAAATGTCAGAGAGGTAGCGAAGCAAGTTTTAAATTTAATTTAAAATCATTTCTCCTGGACAACTCGTTCTTTTCCACTGACGAATTTCTACTTAGCCAGAAAACTTTTTTTAAAGTGTAGTTGCATGAGTTGGACTAAAATGATAATTTGTTCATTAATGCTAACACTTCTTCTTCTTCTTCTGTATCCGGACGCACCAATTATATCTTCTCTTCCCAGTAATTAGCAACGTAGGTTGCTTTGTGATTGACCTTCAAAATATCGTCTTTAGTGCATGTTATAGACATATCTGGGCAAATCAATAGGTTTGATTTGCACCCAGTTACTCCAGTGCGCAGCCGGTTTAATGACCTCCAAGTTGTAAAAGGTAGTTGAAATCCTGCAGATCCCTCCTCAAGTAGTTCCATTGTGGAGTGTGGCACCATTTCTTCCCAAAGAGATAGCCGCCTTGCGACGGGCTTGGTGGCGAGCTCTTCAATATTTTCAATGAAACTCCTGCGGGATTTCAGCCGGACACATTGTTTTCGGTGCATATGCATCGGGTGTCGAGGATCATTCTTTTGTTTTGATTTTTCGATCTTGGCGGCTACTTGTCTACGGACAGTTGATGGTGCTATGCCTATGATGGGATAAATTTTGTCTTTGGGAGATGGTTTGAGGCATCCTGTGACAATACGTACAGTTTCGTTTATGGCGACGTTAACTTGCTTAGTGTGAGCAGAGTTCCTCCAAACTGGCGCCCTGTATTCTCTGCTGAGATACTCAGCGCCAGACCCGTGGTGCGCAAAACATGTGGTTGAGCTCCCCACGATGAACCTGTTAGCTTCCGCAGTATGTTGTTCCTAGCACAGACCTTTTTTTTAGTGTTGTGACAGTGCTGCTTAAAAGTAAGCGCTCTGTCCAATGTTACTCCCAGGTATTTTGGTCTTTTTGTATGCTTCAGCTCTTCCCCTTGCCACATGACTCGGAGTTTCCGTTTGGCTTGTTTGTTCCTAAGATGGAAGGCGGATACTTGAGATTTACTAGGGTTTGGTTTGAGATTATTGCCGTCGTAATAGGTAGCAAGTTCTGTTAAGGCTCCTATGAGATTCTCCTCCACTTGTTCAAAGGTTTTATCCTGTCTGGCCACTGCTGCATCATCAGCATAAATGAACATTCGCGTCTGGTGGCTGATGAGAAGGTCATTCGTATAGATGTTAAATAATATTGGAGCCAAGACACTACCCTGTGCAAGTCCATTTTTCTGTGTCCTCCATCGGCTGTTTTTAGATTGTAAGGTTACATAGTAGCGTCTGTTCTGTAGCATGCATTGCATGAACATAGAAAGGGTGTAGTCCATGGTGTTAACACTATAATATGTACATATCCTGTAAACTGGCTCACTCTACATCATTTTAATAAAATAATCGTTCAAGGGATCTACGGAACATGTAACTAATTAAATAGCTAAGATATATCTGCCTTACTACATGTCCCACTCACATTCATTTATTTTCATTTCACTCATCTACTTCGGTATGTTCGTTACTCCATTAATTTGTTTTGCAGTAAATTTTTCGTATCAGGCATATCAGGATATTCGTTTCTCTAAAGTATTTCAGGCTTTATTAACCCTTCTATTTATTATTCTGTCTATACATACAAAAATTATTTATTTGAAAAAAAATAACAACCGACCACATTTTGTACAGTTTTACTTACGCCATTACACGTATAAGGCTTTCACGCATCTACAACTGATGTAATAAATTTTTCTTCAGTATAGCATTTGCCATGTGGTTGATTAATTTTCATTTTGATTTCTTTAATGAACGTTGTGTCTAATGGAATTTTTTTTCGTAGTTCTTTTCGGATTCCGTTTTAATCTGGCCCGCAGTCGACGCTGTCGGAAGATACAAAGACAGAGCGCCAGTGTATTTCTATTTGTTTTCGTATAAGGGGAAGTACAGTTTCACAGATTTAGCTGGAAGCGAAGAAATCTCAGGTAAGATAAGGCCAAAGTGTTGTATATTCTGCAGTTGATTTAAAGGCTGTTATGTTGTATTTTTCTACTTTCATCTTATTTGTATTTGCTATTAACGTATCGACGAATATTGTTAAATGTAAATATAATTCCGAAATTCTGGAAGTTTTTATCCAATACAAATTAGATTTAAGAAAGTATTACACTGCCCACCTAGGTCTGTCAGATTATATGAATGTGTTGTGTCTGTTCTTTCTGACGTGGGCAGTGGATCCACCATCTTCAGTGCGGATGCATAAACACGTCCGACCTCTGGGAATCTCAGAGAGCAAACATGGAGGAAATGGGCAGGGACTGCTGGTAGCTGGTGCTCGATGTGAATGTGGATCGGCCTGAGGCGTACTGATATAATCCGCGCAGTTGCGGTACGGTAGGTCAGAGGGTTGGCTGCCCTCTGTTATAATAATAATAATAATAATGATAAAAAAACTGAGTTAAAGGATCGACGATGAACTTGAAGTTGCGGATTCTGCGAGGTGTCTGTTCTTTCTGGCATGTCCGAAAGAACAGACATCACGCCTTCATATAATAAGGACTAAAATGTTCACTAAATATTGGCTTTAAAGTGCGTACCTTAAGAGATATAGGCCCTTGTTCATGTTCGCAAATGTGAAACATCTCCATACTGAACGAGAGCTCATTCCTCATAAGGTGTGCATTTTAGAGCCGATACTTAGAGCGCACATTTATCTCTTGTTCCGGTCCATGCTACCTCCTCCCACAATATGAAAAGCAAAGAGGTTGCAATAGAAGAGATGTGCTTCATAGTACCGAAGATGAACAAGTATGCCCTTTAGAGTCCATGTTAACTTTTTTCGTTTGTTGGTCCATTCTGCCACGTGTGAAAATTTATCGGTGGAGTTCTTGTTCAGCTTATATACGCCTGAAAATAAATTAACGGAAAAAAGTCACAACAGCAAGGAAGAGTTGTGCGACATAAACGAAAGTCGGTAGGCGTGTTTCTGCACCTGAATGTTTATTCAAATTTCGTGACAGTCGCAAAAGAGTAGCGCTAGGTGCGTAGCTACGAGAATACAAATAACGCTATGACGGTTGTGAATGTTAGTTATCTTTGACACTGGTGAGTTGATGTTAGTCAAGAATGCTCACTGAGTTTGAAAGAGCTCTTGTAATAGGGTTATAAGAAGCGGGATGTTCCTTCTGTGATACAGCAGAAACACTTGGAATGTAGCCATTGTACATGATCGATGGCAGCAATGGTCAGGGGAATACAGTCATAAGAAGAGCGGGCCCTGGACGACCACGTGACACTACCGACAGAAAAGACCATCATGTACAGCTATGGCTCTGGCGCATCGTACTCCGTTTGCAGCAGCAATCTGAGCAGCACTTGGCACCACAGTGACACAATCAACTGTTACAAAACGGTTGCTTCAGGGACAGCTCCGAGCCAGAAGCCCTATAACGTGCATTCCACTGACCCATAAACACAGCCATTTCCGACTTCAGTGGTGTCAAGCTACAGCTCACTGAAGGACAGGGTGGAGGTCTGTTGTGTTTCTGCAGTTTCTGCCTAGGTGCCAGCGATGGCCACTTCAGGGCCTGCAACCAACCTGTTTGCGTGCTACACACACTGGACCTACACCTGGAGTTATGGTCTGGTCTGGGATGAGATTTCGTACGACAGTAGGAGCACATTCGCAGTTATCTCACGTACCTGACTGCAGGTTGGTACATCAGTCTGGAAATTCGACCTGTTGTGCTGCCATTAATGAACAGAATTACAGGGGAGTTTTCCAGCAGGATAAGGCTCGCCCACATACCGCTGTTGTAACTCAACACATTCTAGAGAGAGTAAACATGTTGCCTGGGGTCCACGATCGTCAGATCGAGTCGAGCACGTATGGGCATTATCGGACGACAACTCCAACCAGCATTAATTGCCCCTGTATTGATAAACCAAGTGCAACAGGCTTTGAACTGCATCCCACAAACCGACGTCCGCCACCTGTAAAGCACAATGCATGTACGTTTGCGCGCTTGCATTCAATATTCTGGCGGCTACACCGGTTATTGATATACCAGCATTTCCCATTTGCAGTGGCTTATCTCGTGATTATTTTAACCTGTGATCTTACAGTGTTAATCACTTAAATACGTTGCCTAGGCAAATGTATTCGCGAAATTTTGTTACTCTATATTATTCAAATTTTGGTGTTGAGATTTTTTTCCGTCAATGTATATGTATATTTCCTGCACCTATAGGTTTCATATTTTTATAAGCAACAAAGTATCTCACCTAGTGCGACTGACCGACAACAAATTTCCAAATCGGTTCTTGATAAAAAAATACTTTTGTGATAGCATTAGTCACCAAAATTTACTGTTTTTCTTTTAACTTATAAATTATTTATTGATTGGACTGCCCACGATATATTACCCCAGTATCAGATAAGAGATTGACTGAGACCTATTACCTAGTTGTTTGCTGGCCAGTTATCACAGCAGTAACTAATTTAGATGGGTCAGCTCATGTCCTCTCTTACGGACGCTGTCATCACAGGTACCAACCACAAGTGTCAATTGTGTCCTGAGATGCAATTTCTGTGACTCTATGCAAAGAGTGTTTTAGTTCTCCCTGTGGCGTGTTTATTTTAAGTAATGGAGAGTGTGCACCGAGAAGTGACACAGATTTTAAGGTCCAACAAACGGAATTCACTACTCCACGTTGCCAGGGAACGTGTGACGTGTTTACTAGGGATTCGCCAGGTTCTTGACACCAGAGCCACATAGCGCGCACGGACAACTACGAACCTACGTTACCAACTTGTTCCCCTTTCGACTCTGCTTGACTGTCAAGCTGTTCATAAAATGGTTCAAATGGCTCTGAGCGCTATGCGACTTAACTTCTGAGGTCATGAGTCGCCTAGAATTTAGAACTAATTAAACCTAACTAACCTAAGGACATCACACACAGCCCGCATCTCGTGGTCGTGCGGTAGCGTGCTCGCTTCCCACGCCCGGGTTCCCGGGTTCGATTCCCGGCGGGGTCAGGGATTTTCTCTGCCTCGTGATGGCTGGGTGTTGTGTGATGTCCTTAGGTTAGTTAGGTTTAAGTAGTTCTAAGTTCTAGGGGACTGATGACCTAAGATGTTAAGTCCCATAGTGCTCAGAGCCATTTGAACCATTTGACATCACACACATCCATGCCCGAGGCAGGATTCGAAACTGCGACCGGACCGGTCGCTCGGTTCCAGACTGTAGCGCCTAGACCCGCACGGCCACTCCGGCCGGCTGTCAAGCTGTTGTTCGGATCTAAATATACAAAGAACTCATCGGGCATAGGGGCAATGCGTACTGCAACGACACCATGTAAAACATGTACAATTGACGAAATAACGTTAAATGACTCTGACGAACAGTCGTTGAATAAATTCATCCGACAAAATACAAAAATGGTTCAAATGGCTCTAAGCACTATGGGTCTTAACATCTGAGGTCATCAGTCCCCTAGACTTAGAACTGCTTAAACCTAACTAACCTAACGACATCACGCACATCCATGCCCGAGGCAGGATTCGAACCTGCGACAAAATACAGTCGGACACAAAAGTCTACATACACCCCCATTTTGTAGCATGTTGCGTACAGCCTGGATGCACAGACGTAGACGTGCAACTCTGTGCCTGCATCCACGTCCACAATAAAATAAACCAAGGTGTTCAGACCGGTGTCGTGCACTGCAAGCCGGATAGATGCAACAGAGTTTGTTTACTGCGGTACAGAAGTCAACACACACTTCGAGTCTGTCGTCAGTTGCAGTGAACACAATGCATGTGGTACGGTTTGTTGATATAATAGACGTGTATTGCAATACATTATTAGATCGCGTAATATGTATTCAGAAAGAACCGAAATACCAGTGGAGGTGAGGAAAAATATTATTGACCTCAGTAAAAAGGGTTTTTCACTGCTGAAAATTAGGGAAATTTTTAGGAGCCATGCAAGTGTCCAAACCGAAATAAGAAATTACAAGGATCGAGGAAGTGTAGAAAACAAAGCTAGACGAGGTCGACCACCAAAATTACCTAACAGGGAACGCCGACATGTCATTATAAAAGTAAATGAGGATCCCAGAATTACAGCCACGGAGTTGGCATTAGATGTCGCAAATACTAGTGGAAATAGTGTTCATCCAATAACAGTACTAAGAGAGCTGCACAATCATGGATTTGAAAGTAGAACAGCAAGGAAAAAACCGTTCATAAGCAGGGTAAATGAACAGCAGCGCCTAGAATTCCACATTTTTGAATACAGTACTTTTTACGGATGACAGTAAGTTTAACGTCTTCCAGTGTGATGGGCAGCAAAAGGTTTGGCAAAGAAGGAATGAAAGTTGGAAGAAGAGAAATCTTGTCACATCAGTGAAGTATAGTGGTGGAAATATTCTTTTGTGGGGTTGCATGTCTGGAGCTGGAGTTGGGAATTTAGTATTTATTGAACGTATTATTGATAAATGGAAGTATCTCACCATCGTAAAGGAGAATCTGAAACACTCTGCTGAGAAACTGGGACTAAGAACAGACTTGGTGTTTCAGCAAGATAATGACCCCAAGCATACGGACATTGTCGTAAAGGAATGGCTACTTTACAATGCACCAAAACAATTGCATTCGCCTCCCCAGCCACCAGACATTAACCCAACTGAACATCTTTGGGGAGAACTAAAGCATATGATAAAAAAATACAACATCAAAAGCAAAGATGATTTAAAAGCAGCCTTAGTGAGAGAATGGAATAACTTTTCACCTGCGTACACAAAAAGATTGGTGGAATCTATGAGCCGCGCGGGATTAGCCGAGCCGAGCGGTCTAGGGCGCTGCAGTCATGGACTGTGCGGCTGGTCCCGGCGGAGGTTCGAGTCCTCCCTCGGGCACGGGTGTGTGTGTTTGTCCTTAGGATAGTTTAGGTTAATTAGTGTGTAAGCTTAGGGACTGATGGCCTTAACAGATTTCACACACAGTTTTGGAAACTATGCCTCGACGTTTGGAAGCTGTGATCGAAGCGTAAGGTGGCAATACAAAATATTAAATTGGGCCTGAAAGTGAAGAACATCACAGTGTATGTTTACTTTCGTACCTGACCGCTGTTTCATTTGTATGCTCAAGATGTCAGTATATGGAATTATTAATAATTATGCAGTGTATATGTTCTTTTTCAGTTCTTAACATGTCTGTTTATGTCACAGAAAGTGAATACATAATATTTTCTTGATTGATTTTGACTTCAATTGTTATTTTTACGATGTGTGTAGACTTTAATGTCCGACTGTATTTATGACCGACTGAGTGCAGTGATTACTGTAAAGCACTGTAGATAAGGGGTGTCTAACCCGCGGCCGGTAGGCTGCATGCGTCCCAAGGAAGTTTCTATCACACGACTGAAAAAAACAAAAAACAAAAACAAAATTCAATTTATGTAAAGCTATGATAAATTGAATACTTTCAATGTGAAACTGCTGCCAGGCGACACTATCCTCTCGTTGGTCCATCCTGTTCTTTTTTTCTCGGTGGCCACTTTTAGTGTTAAATATATTATTTGCGGCCCAAATATACTCTTCTTCTTCCAATATGGGACAGGAGTTGAGGCTGTCAGTAAATGCAGTTCCATCGCAAGCAGGCTCCAAGCGAACATTGCTGTAGGAAATGCGTTCAGTGAGAGTACGAAGATGGATACCGCGCGAAAGGCTCACAGTGACACATACAGTTGCACGTATTCAGTGGACAAAGAAACACAGAAACTGACTAGTAGCTGATTTGAGACGTATAGTGTGACAGACTAGTCGCGATGTTATCTCTTTTTAAATGATGCAAGGCGTCGAATAGATCGACTGCCGAATGAGGCATTTTTCCACAGTGCGCGGGGGGTTCTATGATGTACTGAAAGTGATTCACGTACAATGGTTATGGTCGGTTCTTTCAAGTCACTCATTATTTCAATATTTTTAGTGGCCAAGTGTTGGCGTTTGTTCTACATCTTCTCGATGAGCACGTTGTGAACAGTCCAGTCTTCCAAGCTGACAACAGGTGGTAACATCTCAAAGCAGTGTCATTTAAAGCATGAGTTTTTTATTTCTTAAGTAACAGAATGAAAAATGCTTCTGTTATAGTGCAATAAAGGCCGATATGTCCTGGGCGGTGTTAGAAATACCGGGCGATCAAAAAGTCAGTATAAATTTGAAAACTGAATAAATCACGGAATAATGTAGATAGAGAGGTACAAATTGACACACATGCTTGGAATGACATGGGGTTTTATTAGAACCAAAGAAATACAAAAGTTCAAAAAATGTCCGACAGATGGCGCTTCATCTGATCAGAATAGCAATAATTATCATAACAAAGTAAGACAAAGCAAATGCTCAGTATGTCCACCATCATTCCTCAACAATAGCTGTAGTCGAGGAATAATATTGTGAACAGCACTGTAAAGCATGTCCGGAGTTGGACGAAAGTGGCGGCTGAGCATACGATCATCACCAAACGACGCGCGCAAGAGATCTTTCATCCGTCTAGCATTACTTTGTTTTTTTTTTTTTTTTTTTTTTTTGGTTCTAATAAAATCCCATGTCAACCCAAGCATGTATGTCAATTTTTACCTCTCTATCTACGTTATTCCGTGGTTTATTACGTTTTCAAATTTATACTGACTTTTTAATCACCCGGTATAAGAGACGGACTTATTTGGTAGCTTCAAAGACATTTAAATCAAAGCTAGCTCCCTTCTTTTACATCGCTAACTCTGCCCAGGAACATATTCGCCTTTTTAGTGCTACAATAGGAGCATTTTTCATTCTGGTGCCCAACTTTCATTCTATCATAACCGACATAGCTTGGCGCCGGATGCAGATTGTTGTTGACTCGGTCTACGATAGACCCGGTATACATTCTTTTATTATCTTTTGAACCATGTTGCGGATAAGGGTTTCTCAAAGCAGGACGACGATTAATGACATGTATATGTCTGTAGTCTTACAAAATTTGAACTGATTCGCACAAGTTTGAAACATAGAAGTGGCGCGCGTAGAAAAAAAAAAAAAAAAAGAAAAGAAAAAAAAGACACACAAGAAACGTGTTTTCTGCACGTAAAATCGTGATGAAGCTAGCATCCGCTCAATTATTCTGCAAACAGGAAGAGGCAGAGCTCCCCTGCACGATACACCTCGAAACCCTCTCAGGTCCCGGCGGCGCGCAGCGCCTTCCTAAGTACTTGGTCGGGTTCGAGAGAGGCGCAATCGCCCGGAGTCAGGCGAGTAGACGCTTTCAGTGCGACCACCCGTGCTCCCAACTGAGCTTGCCGCTGCCGACAGAGGCCCGGGAGCGTGCTGTCGTGGCGTCGCCGGCGGGAGACAACACGCGGCCACCAAGGGTGACCGGGCAGCTCCAACGCTAGCCCACTTGGGTGTCGAAGCGAACTCTCCCAGCACAGCGCACGCGCCAACACGTCCGCACAGCTGCGATACAAACCAACAGCGAGAACCGCCGGGGCGACCGATCAGCAGACGGCGTCGCGGCGCCGAGTGCCGGGCGGCGGCGCATCCTCAACGCACACAGTCCTCAATCGGACCAGCACACTGCAGATGTCCACCGCGCTTTTTGAAAGCAAGTTTACAATTTTATCGTAATATTGTATTTTTTATTTATGTAATTCACTTTAAACCGTTTCCACGCATTCACGTAACGTAAGAACGAAATTTAGCTGCTGCATTTAGTTAGACGTTAACCCATTGTATCTCGACAACGGCTAAAGATTACTCTCGGATAAAAAAAATTCGTTTCGACTTTATCCATTTATCTATCTTTTTGCTAAGTTTAAACCGATTCGTTCAAGTTTAATGTATCAAAGAGGCCCGCTTCAAAAAGCCCCAGAAACGCATTTTTTGCATATAAAATCAAAACGAATCAACATTTTTCAAGTGGTCGAAAATTATTTTAGACCAAAGTGCGATACACTGGTGACCAAACTTGAACCATCAGTCCAGTCCACCGAGCGTGGTAGCGCAGTGGTTAGCACACTGGACTCGCATTCGGGAGGACGACGGTTCAATCCCGTCTCCAGCCATCCTGATTTAGGTTTTCCGTGATTTCCCTAAATCGTTTCAGGCAAATGCCGGGATGGTTCCTTTGAAAGGGCACGGCCGATTTCCTTCCCCATCCTTCCCTAACCCGTGCTTGCGCTCCGTCTCTAATGACATCGTTGTCGACGGGACGTTAAACAACACTAACCTAACCTAACCATCAGTCCAGTCCGCAGTTATTTAAGGGTGACTGCTGCTTTCGCACGTAAAATGCGAACGGGGATTACTGTTTTTGCACGAAAAATGCGGACGGTGCATATTCAAATGGTGCTATTAGCTGAACACCAATTTCAGCCTGTTTAAAATCTTTTGCGAAATGAATTAAAGGATTCGCACAATTTGTGCGGGCGCCAGCTACGGTTCGCCTTTCGAACCTTGCTTAATGTACTACAACATAGCTACAATAAGACAGATGGTCGGATGTCTATAAAATTGGCCGCTGGTATGCGCTAAACCGAAACATTTTAACCCCATGTTCCTAGCTCAAATAGGATCCGAGCACCAAACACCCCTCTGCCCGCAGCCTTGCCAGACATTGTCAGACATATTTGTTAGTAACGTAATCAGATTTATCGCTTCAGGACTATTTTTGATGAAGTGCACTATAAAAAGAAAAAAAGAAAACCCACTGTAAAGGCGGCGTATTTTGAGCGAGATGCCAGGCGAGCTGATTAAGGACCAAGGGGCTCCACCTGAGAATGTTCGGGGAAGGGTTTCCAGTTCAGACAATTGCTTTGCAACGAGAGTAAACTTCTCGGGAACCTTGAACGGAAGTTGGAGTTCTTCAGTTTCATTATAGGACCGTATGTCTACTCGCCAGTGGATGTTCGAGTATGTATGTGCGTAACGAAGTAAAGCAGATGACTGGCTCGACGTATGCAGAATACCTATTTAGACGTTTTCAGTAAACACTGAGAAAGAATCGATCGTGCGGTATCGAGATTCATCTACATCTACCTGACTGCTCTGTTATTTACAAATAAGTGCCTGCTATTTCTCTACCGTTCCACTCGCAAACAGCACGGGGGGAAACTAAGATTTCAGTCTTCGCGGATGAGCTCTGATTTTTTTAAATATGATGATTGTTTCTCCCTACGTAGGTGGGCGTCATCAAAATATTTTCTTATTTAGAGGAGAAAGTTTGTGATTTCATGACAAAACCCTGCCGCAACGATAAACACCCCCCCCCCCCCCCCAATTCAGTAACATATCCGTGGCACTCTCTCCGCTATTTCGTCACAACACAAAACGAGCTGCCTATTTTTGAACTTTTTTGTTTTTTGAAGTTCTCCTTTAGTCCTATGCGATGTGAATTCCACACCGCGCAACAGTACTCCAGATGAGGACGGACAAGCACAGTGTAGGAAGTCACTTTAGTAGGCCTGTTGCATTTTTTATATGTTCTGCCAATATATGGCAGTCTTTGGTTTATCTGCGAGGGTTGGGGTGGAGAATAAAAAGTCAAAACAAATCTGTAGCTGAACCGGAACAGTAGTATCATTTTACAGTCGAGTACATTAGGGATATCGAACCGGCAGACTTTGCATCATCGTCGCTTAACGTGCAGTATGGTTGTGGCAGCAACAGCAGTACCGTTCTATGTTCTACACGTTCCAGCGTTCTCAGTTAACGTGCAGTACTTAGTACGTTTTCCAGGATCGTAGTAGCCTAGCCACTTTTCTCTGCTCGTTCTTCGTCAGATTCAGATAGCCGGTCGTTTAAAGTAACACGACATACAAAGAGACAAGGAATGAAAAGTAATCACTAAAGTTCAGCAAACGGTTACAGCAGTCGTGCGCAACTGAAGGTGAAAGTTGTGTGTTTGTTGTAAGTTGTACTCTGAAACAGAGCGTAACTGAACTTCGCGCTGGCCGGCCGGAGTGGCCATGCGGTTCTAGGCGCTACAGTCTGGAGCCGAGCGACCGCTACGGTCGCAGGTTTGAATCCCACCTCGGGCATGGATGTGTGTGATATCCTTAGGTTAGTTACGTTTATTTAGTTCTAAGTTCTAGGCGACTGATGACCTCAGAAGTTAAGTCGCATAGTGCTCATAGCCATTTGAACCATTTTTGAACTTCGCGCTAACAAATCTGAAAATTGTCTGACTTCTAAATTCCGATTACAGTTGCAGCTCTAGAATCGGCATAGTTACCCTACTTTGAGACATGAAACTATTTATGCAGGCTACTTTTTAGGAACGTTATTTTAAGTAATCTGGGAATGCATCTGATCGACTGTAAATTAGATTACTTAAAAGAATGATTCAGATGAATACTCAGAATGATTAATTGTTACGTAATTTAAATAAGCCCTATTACAAAATTTCATCTGTTGAATTTACATGAAATTTCACTAACTGAAAACGATTCCTCGACTAAGCTCTGGCTGCATAGATGATGAGCTGAAATAAATCACTGCTCCGCTGTTTGCCTTCTTATCTCATTTCTTTTAAGGTCCTGTTTTAGCAAATTAGTTTCTGATTGTCTTTTTGAAATTATTAATTACTGCAAATTGTACCAAACCATATTTTTCTTTGAACAGTGGGAATTTATTTTGGAAATATTTGTAAGTGAGAAAAGGAAGTATTTTGAAATTATATTCAGTCCTTTAAACTCAAACTAAAATGAACAATCAGCATTAGCTCTCTCCGCATTGTCATATAACATGATTCAGATTTCAAAAAAATATTTTTACTACAAAAATTTGTTGTATTGGATTCCTAACACAACAGGCCTACTATTTAAATAATTTAAATAAGGGTAGAGTAATTAGAAAACTGAAGACACGATTGATAGTTCTCCCGACTTACCAACATGTACGTATTACTGCACACAATGAAATTTTGAACAGCAATAATTACTGAATTCGCGCTTGCAGCTAACAAACTCAAAATAAGTTACCTTTCCCGAAGTGCAGTATCTTTGTACTATCATCTTAAAAATCATTTTTAATGATCAGGTTACAATCCATGGAACAGCTCAAATAAAAATGTCCGTGCTGCTCCTCTACTATTCAAGCTGCTCATTCCGCCACGATGTAACACCCTCTCTCCACGATTCAACAACTACTACTGCGTTTCGACTAGGTCGTTACCTACTTGCTTGCCCACGATCTAATGCAACCTGGAAACCAGATCCTGTGTCCGCTCGTTTGTTCATCATGCAAAGATGTGAAAGTTTCAACATTCCGAATAAACTGATGATCTTCATTGTATTTACATTAAAAGATGAAACAAGTGGTACATAACAAACAGACTCTGATTTACTAAATTTTCGCTTAATGTATAAACGCTTCAAATGTGGTTAACGGCGCCCGAGGTAGCAGAGCGGTACAATAGTAAACAGAGCAGGTGTGCCCAATTGCTATAGCAGCTCTTCGCAAAATATTTGAGTCAGTAACTTTCTTGCTGTAATTCAGAACAACTAGCTATGAAATATTACCGTGGTCAGATGTACAAACATGTTTGCGTAAACTTGCTACATTTTCTCCTCACTGCGAACATAATTAAGTAATGATGTTTATCGACCGTGAAGATAGTGTATCGACTTCACAGTGTGCCTCCTGTGATACTGTTTTTCCGTTCAATCATCTCAGACGCCACACAGCCTTAAAAGACTTTTATGACTTAATCCAACCATCCCTTCCGCATTCTACGAAACTTTTCCGTCCTGACAGGTCTGGTTGAAGTTTTTCAGGCATGAGAGTCCTTTGACGAGCTCATCGAAGACTTTTTGTCTTAGGTTCTCGTATCACATCCGATAGTTCTTGGCCATGCGTTCTCTTTCAGTCTTCAAGATGTTACGCTGAAATGTTTTGGTAACCAAGGATTGTTCCTTGCAGCATCGTTGTAACCGTTATTGCATCAGATGCTGTTTTTGAAGTTTTTCTGGTGTTATTGTGTGAGAGCACAATCTGTTTCACACTGAAAGAAATTTTGATGCGTTTATAATCCATTGTTTGACTTCCAAATTCCAAATTTAGATTTTTATCGTTTTTGTATATCTCACACCCTGGAAAATCTCGAACTCGACCTTCCAGTGGAGCGTTCTTCAATGCTTCTCTGCAAGGCACCATCATCGCTGGCTTGCGACTTCTGATTCCCGTATGCTTACATTGTAATCTGGGTCAACAGTGTCTCCACCAGCTAGGCATAAGACTCCACAAATATCATGATGCATCTGCATATGCTAACATATGAATTCCATCTGTGAAATAGGCATCCTTCCCGTTACTGACAATTTCAATGATAAAGTAAGGAAAAGATCACACACGTTTTGTTATAGTTCAAATTATGCGAAGAACGTCTGAAACATTGTGAAAACATAGAAATTCCTTACATCACTTGCAGATGCCAATTGTATAGCCTACTTATATGTATTTTTATGGAAATAAATTCTGTTCCTTATCGTACACTGAAGAGTTGTGACAAGCTGGTGCACAAATGTTGCAGGTGTTGCTCATGGAGATGATTTGCTGTACTTCTTTTCGAACAACTCTTACTATACAATACCTGGCGAGAGGCCAGCGAAGGATATGGAAGTAGTAAAGGCCATGACCAAACTCTGGACGAATTTTGGAAAAACTGGGTAAGTAATCGTTATGGCTTAATGTAACGTTTAGTAGAAAATATGTTTCGTCAAAAGAAACCGGACTGACTACGACGTACAAATGAGGGCCGATGGAAGTGAAAGATTTACTTGGGTCAGAATGACTTTTGGGAGAGCACGTAGCTGGCAAAGGTATAGAGACTTGGTCTCGGAATATACGAGGATTACCTGGATTTTAATGATGTAAGACTGGAATACAATACAAGGTATCTCAAAAGGTGTGTTACAACTTATATTATAGAATCCAAACTAATTAAGATATTCACACCATGTCTGACTTAAGTGACACACCGTCTCAGAAATTTTTTATACCTTCCAGTCAGTTTCAACAAGTGCGCCTTTGGTGGCACGCTCAATATCCAGTCTGAAATGAAGCTCTATCCAGACTCGGTGCAATATATCAGCATCAACTTTGTTAATGACAGCAGTGATTCGGTTCTTTCAATCACTGATGTGGTTGCCAGGCGATTGGTAGACTCTGTACTTGGCATAACCTCATACAAAGAAGTCCAGCAGTGTAATGTTAGGCGACCTATGAGGCCAGGGAATTGGACCACCCCTGCCAATCTAGCGATTTGGAAACATCTGGTCTACAACATCTCGCACAGACTGAGCCCAACGTGGTAGTGCACCGTTTTGTTGGAAAACGACTGTGTCTTGGCTGTCAGACAGTTGTAGTAACGCAAATAGCTCTAGCATTGAAAATAACTGTTAGAATTAACCGTTTTCCGAGAAAAAAGATCATACAACGCGACCAGGTATCAAAAAACACCACACATTCGCTTTCGGGCTTTCACGTATCCCTGGCATCACAGTATGCAGGTTGGTTGGTTCCAGAAGCGAAAATGGTATTTTTACACCTTGTCACACACGGATCATGTTGATTCGTCAGAAAATGAGAGATTAATCAGAAAGTTTCTAAACGATGAAGGTCGTCCACAGCGCATTCCAAGCGTTGTGACTCGTCACCTGGCTTGAATGCGTGCAACGGTTGCAGTCGGTATAGATACATTTGTAACCGTTTCCGAAGGCCACGGTGCACCATCGCCTAGGGATTCATATCTCTTGCGAAACCCTTCGGGGTGGTTGTGTGTTTGGAGTTTCCGGGCGCTCAACAGCAAGGATGTCAGCGCCCACGGCGCCCTCTAAACAGACATCTACGGTGAATACTGAAAAGGCAACCGTATCCATTCTGTGCCGGCTTCACTTGTTCCAGGTCGTCCAGTATGCTGATTCGCGGCAGCGCTTCCTGTCTGCATAAGATTCCTGTACCGCAGGTGTATCGATGTCCACGAGAGTGCGTGCTTTCTATATCGTGTTGGAAATCCCTTTAACCTGTATGTCCAGTTGGGTCTGAAAAATCCATTCCGCACACTCAGCGTTTTCTTGAACCATTGTCATCACGCTCCACTCTCAACAACTTGGAATAGAAAAAAACAAAAAGACTAAAGTTGTTGCGCACCTTTTCAGAATCCTGTTGTAGGCTTCATAGCCTCGCAGTCGGGAGTTTATGACCAGTGAAGTCAAAAGGATTAATGGAGACGTGACTCAGGCTTGTTGAGTACTGTTGTGGTTGCTCGGATGATGATTGCAGAAATACTTTGCAGGCCATTAACATGGCAACACAATGGAGGCACCATACTATAATTGGCCTGAAGTGTACTAAATACTTGGATATGCACATGATCAGGTTTTCAGCACAACCACACGAAGTATGAGCACTGTCCAATCACATTAATGTGGCAACCTATTAAAAGCCTGAATAACCACCATTTGAAGAACGGGCCACTGCGAGACGTGCAGTAAGTGTGTCAGCGAGGTCCAGTAAGGTAGTGCGCCAAGCCGACTCCAGTGCCGTGGCCAACTGCTATAGGTCCAGAATGAGATTTTCATTCTGCAGCGGAATGTGCGCTGATGTGAAACTTCCTGACAGATTAAAACTTTGTGCCGGACCGAGACTCGAACTCGAGACTTCTGCCTTTCGCGGGCAAGTGCTCTACCAACTGAGCTACCCAAGTACGACTCACGACCCGTCCTAACAGCTTCAATTGGTAGAGCACTTGCCCGCGAAAGGCAAAGACCCCAAGTTCGAGTCTCGGTCCGGCACACAGTTTTAATCTGTCAAGAAGTTTCACATCAGTGCATACTCCGCTGCAGAGTGAAAATCGCATTCTGGAAACATCCCCTAGGCTGTGCCTAAGCCATGTCTCCGCAATATCCTTTCTTCCAGGAGTGTTAGTTCTGCAAGGTTCGCAGAAGAGCTTCTGTGAAGTTTGGAAGGTAGGAGACGAGATACTGGCAGAATTGAAGCTGTGAGGACTAGTTGTGAGTCGTACTTGGGTAGCTTGCTTGGTAGAGCACTTGCCCACGAAAGGCAAAGGTCCCGAGTTGGAGTCTCGGTGCGGCACACAGTTTTAATCTGTCAGGAAGTTTCAACTACTATAAATTGACTAAACTATTGAAGAGTTCCTAGATAACAGAACGCAGCATGTCATTCTCAATGGAGAGAAAGTCTTATGAAGTAAGAGTTATTTCAGGTGTGCCGCAGGGGAGTGTCGTAGGACCGTTGCTATTCACAATATACATAAATGACCTTGTGGATGACATCGGAAGTTCACTGAGGCTTTTTGCGGATGATGCTGTGGTATATCGAGAGGTCGTAACAATGGAAAATTGTACTGAAATGCAGGACAATCTGCTGCGAATTAACGCATGGTGCAGGCAATGGCAATTGAATCTCAATGTAGACAAGTGTAATGTGCTGCGAATACACAGAAAGAAAGATCCCTTATCATTTAGCTACAGTATAGCAGGTCAGCAACTGGAAGCAGTTAATTCCATAAATTATCTGGGAGTACGCATTAGGAGTGATTTAAAATGGAATGATCTTATAAAGTTGATCATCGGTAAAGGAGATGCCAGACTGAGATTCATTGGAAGAATCCTAAGGAAATGCAATCCGAAAACAAAGAGAGTAGGTTACAGTACGCTTTTCGCCCACTGCTTGACTACTGCTCAGCGGTGTGGGATCCGTACCAGATGGGGTTGATAGAAGAGATAGAGAAGATCCAACGGAGAGCAGCGCGCTTCGTTACAGGATCATTTAGTAATCGCGAAAGCGTTACGGAGATGATAGATAAACCCCAGTGGAAGAATCTGCAGTTGAGACGCTCAGTAGCTCGGTACGGGCTTTTGTTGAAGTTTCGAGAACATACCTTCACCGAGGAGTGAAGCAGTATATTGCTCCCTCCTACGTATATCTCGCGAAGAGATCATGAAGATAAAATAAGGGAGATTAGAGCCCACACAGAGGCATACCGACAATTCTTCTTTCCACGAACAATACGAGACAGGAATAGAATGGAGAACCGAAAGAGGTACTCAAGGTACCCTCCGCCACACACCGTCAGGTGGCTTCGGAGTATGGATGTAGATGTAGATGTTAAACCCATGGTGCGAACAGCCCATGGAGGCGGTCACATAGGTTCTCGATTAGGTTTAAATACGGGGTTTCGTGGCTCTTTGGACCACACACTGAACTGTGTGACACGTTGCACTGCTTTGGTGGTAGATGCCGTCGTACCGAGGAAAAGCAAGATTGCATGTAGGGGTGGACATGATCGCTATAGATAGTCAGATTTGTGTTGATCCATTGTGCCTTCCAGCATGACGAAATCACCCAGGGAATGCCCTCTAGCTTGAACCCTTCCTATCATTCTTGCAGGGTGTTTGGTTTCATACGTTTCACGGCGTACACGCGAACAGCCGTCTATCCGATGGAGCATAAAACGTGATTCATCTCAAAAGGCCACTCCATGGACGTCCTGTTGTAGTATTTGCGCCCAAATTCCAAACATCCTCGCCTATGAACAACATTCAGCATGTGTGCGTGAACCAGACTCCTGCTGCTGAGACCTGCACACAGCAATACTCGCTGAACGGTCATTGGGAGCCCCTTGAATCAACAGGGTGGCCATTTGCTCAACAGTTGCACGCTATTTGCCTATACACATCTCGGCAACCGTCGTTTACCCCTGTCATCTGTGGCTCGTGGTTCATCACAGCTGCCTCGGCATCGGTTTTGGACAGCGCCGTTTCGCCATGCACGGTATACTTTAACCACGGCCGCAAGCGATAAGTTTAAGAAATTAGTCGTTTCGGAAATTATTCCGCCCTTGGTCCAGAAGCCAGTGACCATGCCCTTTTCGACGTCAGACAAATCGCCCCTCTCCCCACCCCCCACCCCAACACCCTTAATATACCCTTCACTGCTAGTGTTTCCACCTGTCGTCCGTGAGTGGTTATTGAACGTGACGTCGAACATAGGCGCTCGTCATATTAAAGTATCTCGACCGTGTAGTAAATACACCGTCTGTATTCTCTGTATCAGGATAGATAATGCGTTAGACTTCTCATTCAGGAATGACATTTGTATTCTGTCAATAAAATTCTTCTGGGTTTGAGGCCGCATTGTCATCTGTAAAAATTCCGACTTTTCGGCGACTGTTGCAAGGCGCCTTCCTCATGGTGTATTGCTAACTGCAATACACCCTGAGGAAGGCGCCTTGCAACAGTCGCCGAAACGTTGGAATTTTACAGATGACAATGCGGCCTCAAACCCAGAAGAATTTTATTGACTGTGACAACGGCCATGAAGCCTACGTTTACACATTTATATTCTGTTTGCTTGTCATACGATATGAAGGAGAAATGTGACGGAATTCGACAGTGTCTGAATTGTGTGCTGTGGAGACTGCGATATTCCTTATATTGCTTGTCGCCTTGGACTGTATCCTACAACTGTCATGCGAGTATGGAATCGATGGATTCAGGTGGGTCATATTTTTTGTATCCCGCCTGGAAGACGTCCTGTGGGTCTGCTCCTGAGATCTGCAAAATGGGCCGAATGAAAGGAGCGAGTAGGAGCAGGTGAGGTAAAGCACTTCGGTACTGCAAGTAAAGTTAAAGCACCTTCACTGGTACAGATGAGCACGTAGGTGCGAAGCCATTCATGTATCAAAGCTAACAGTTACTAGAAGTTACAAAGACAAAGTCTATTATGGCTAGCCCCCCCCCCTCCCACCCCTACAAGTAGAAGCTAAGTTGCTAGGTCGTCTGCTCTTGAGCAACTGGGCTGAAAATAGAGCGGCGCTCGTTGAGCTCCACAGCGTCGGCCAGAGGGCGCTGTGGTCGGCGTAGTTCGTCCGCTCTCGTAGTGCCAACCTACGAGCGTGCACCTACGCTGTGGCATCGGAACTATCGATACCACATTATTGAAAGGCATTTAGGGGGGGTAGGACGTCAAACGGGCCGACTTGGAACAGGAGAGGCACCACAGGACACTTTAATTTCCACCGTCTATACTTCTACAAATAAATTCATAAAACTTTAACAACATGACCAGGAAGGATTCAGGATTCATACTAATAGCAGTGGAAGCTCAAAAACGTAACTAAACACATTTTTTAACATGTGAAATTTCATCATTTTTTCACTTACTACTGGCTGCATTTGTTGCTATAGGTACACTTTTCTTCCTAAGTAAGAGAGATTATTCGATGACTTTTGCACAGCATACAAACCATAGTTATAGGTGTATGAAACTCTAAAAGTTATTTAATTTATGAAAAAATGAATGAACTGTTACATTTTGAACTTCATGTTTAGAAAAAACTCATGTTTTATAGTTAATTATCTCAATTTTTTCCACAGTTTTTTAATAGATTTGGAAAATTCTAGAGTTTCATACACCTGTAACTACTGTTTGTAGGCTATGAAAAATTCATTGAAGAATCTCTCTTACTTAGGAAGAAAAGTGTACCTATAGCAACAAATGTAGCCAGTAATAAGTGAAAAACTGATTAAATTTCACGTGTAAAAAAGGTATTTTGCTACGTTTTTGAACCTCCACTGCGATGAGTGTGAGTCCTCAATCCTTCCTGGTCATGGTGACAAAGTTTTATGAATTAATTTGTAAAAGTATAGACAGTAGAAATTAAAATATCCTGTGGTGACTCTCCTGCTCCAAGTCGGCCCGTCTGACGTCCTACCCCTTTTAAGGATCTCAACCGCCTACGCGACATATTGTTCGCTCGAACGTGCAAGGTCGTACAGCCACGTCACATTCTTTGAATCAGAAAAGGGGCCTGTTTGGAGCAAGTCAAACATCGACAGTGACAGTGCGACGATGTCACGTCAGCACGGCAAACACTGTACTGGTTTCCCCTAATGCGGCAATGACATTACTGGATACTTGGTTACAGCCACGTCGTATTTTCAAACACGTTGCTTATACAACATCCAAATGGACATATATGCATGTGAGGAGGTTCCGTGCAGAATGAATGCCACCAGACTGCATTCGTCATCACTATATCCGGATCCGGCACTTGAGATCAGATGGAGTGCCAATTTTTACACACCACCTTCATCCCTGGTTCGCAAAGTCATTAACTTGGAAAGACATTATATGTCCGATGTGTTAAGGCAGATGTATTTGCCCTATATTCGAGTGCTCCATAACGCTATTTTTGAATAAGATAACGCAAGACTTCTTGTTGCCCGTTCTGTCTTCATCAGTCTCGAAATAATGTTCGTTTCTCCAGTGGTTAGCACTTACTCCATATCTTTCATCCACTGAAAATGCACGGCAGAATCCATTAACGTGATCACTGCTTATTTTCGACGTCAGCGTGCAATAACAACACACAGACGGCAGGTACCAACACTAACGGTGTAGGGTTTCGAGGGACGCGGAAAAACAGTGCAGTCTCCGTAACCCGGAAAGGGAGCCATTCATCTCACTTCCAAAAGCGCATGATCATTTGCTTTCGGGCCAAGAGTGGAAGTATTTCCGAAACTGCGAAGTTTGTGAACTATTCGCGTGCCGCTATAATAAAAATAAATCGTGCATGGCAAAATGACGTTATCCAATACCGGCGCGGAGGCACGACGAGCCACAAGTGACACGGGTGAACGACGGTCTTAGAGATGTGTACGGGTGAATAGACGCGCAAGTGTTCAGCAACTGACCTCCAACATGTCTCCTAAACGACCATTCGGCGAATGTTGCTGCGAATGGGCTTCTGCAGCAGGCGGCTATTTCGAGCACCCGTGCTGACTGTTCATCAGCGATGAACTCTGGAATTTGCACGCCACTACCGTAGCGGGACGTTCACTGAGTGACGATAGGCAGCCTTTTCAGATGATCCACGTTTCATGCTCCATCAGACAGATGGCCGTTGTCGTGTACGGCATGCGTTATGGTCTGTGGAACGCTTTCATGGCATTCCCTGGCTGATGTCCTCTTTGGAAGGCGTAATGAGTGACCCCAAATATCCATGTATCCTTAGGGACGATGTCCACCACTATACGCAGTTTGTTTTTTCCTCAGGACGATGGCATCTACGAGCAGGAAAGTGCGTTGAGTCACACAGGTCGCAGTGCACTTACGTGGTTCCAAGAGCACCAGGATGAGTTCACCGTTCTCTCCTGGCCACCAGACCACGAGAATTTAAACCCAAGCTACGATATTTGGAGCCACATCGATCGCGCTGTTCACACCTTGAAACGAGAAATCAAGTGCGGCTGGCCACAGCACTAGAGACGGCGTAGCTCCACATCCTTGTTGGTACCTCCCAGAACTCCAGTGATCCTCTTCCTGCATGTATCGCTATAACTACAACTAAACTCCGTCCGAACAGGTCTTGGAAGGACCAACTTACCGACCGGCCTCCGTGTCATCCTCAGCCACAGGTGTCATTGGATGAGGGTATGGAAGGGCATGTAATCAGCACACCGCACTCCCTGCCGTCTGTCAGTTTACGAGACCGCAGCCGCTACTTCTCAATCAAGTAGCTCCTCAGTTTGCTTCACAAAGGTTGAGTGCACCCCGCTTGCCAACAACGCTCGGCAGACAGGATGGTCACCCATCCAAGAGCTAGTCCAGCCCGACAGGGCTTAACTTCGGTGATCTGACGGGAACCGGTGTTACCACTGCGGCAAGGCCGTTGGCCACGTCTCGCTACGCAAAAGGTAATTGTTTAGGCTTTTGACAGGTGCTCACATTAATTCGACTGGGCAGTGTATTTAGTTTTTCCCGCCACTAGTAGCCACTACGACCCTTTAAACCTGGCATAGAGCTATTGTTCATGCCAGAGGCGGACCGTTGTGTACTAAATCGCGCACTCTGCCCACCATCCAATCCATTAAAATTTTATCATGTTCGTTTCATGCTGCAGACACACAGCAAGTAAATTTTCACCGTTTGCGTTTCCTCCTGTTGATGTAGCTTTAATGGCCAACAGTGTAACAAGATGGGTCAACTACAACCTGGTGATCGCTGCTTCAGTACGGAATTTGGGAACGGTTTCATGCAATGGGAGGTGGAAGCAATTTTTGTCCGGCATACGGTTTTTATGTGGCAGGTACATATGTACAAAAATACGACTCAGCGGTTTCTTATTTAGGGTGAAAGGAGTGTATAGTAAAGCGATGACGCAAGTTTAGCATTAGAAGACTTAGCACTCCATTTCTCTGTTCAATGTTTCTGCTGCCGTCCTAAGAATTTTCATAACGTGCTGCGAGCGATTGTATTAGAGGCGTCTCTGTGTGGACACGGACTCTTCTAGGTGAGGTTCAGGAAAGAAAATATCATCCACGCTGCACACAAGAATACGTATCGTCATTTATACCAGAAAAATATCAGCAGACACGAAGTTTTCAGTACTTCTCTATGGTACTCACTAGGTCGTAAATTTAATAAATATTGCTTGCTTGTTAATCATAGCACAGTCGTCGATATAAATGTTTTGCGAATATTCCTCTGAAAGAAGTGAAAATCTATGAAACTACTTTTCAAATACGTTTTTAAATAATTTCGGAATAAATGAAATTCATTGTGTATTTTTTGGCTGTGATAATCTTAGTGCTTCATTCATAACACGTGTTGTTCTAAATAACTCATTTTAGATTTGAGTACGTTATTGTAATATTGTATATTCAGATATTTTGTACCGATATACTCAGCATGCTTCACTCTGTGGTCAATATTTCAGCTGTCAGTAAATTCATCATTTATTTGTGGTAAAAAGTAATGGAAAGAAGACCATCAGCTATTTTTTTATGGAAATTAAAGCGATTTCTTTATTAAGTACAAAGGCGACTTTGCTGAAGGAAGACTATTGGATCGTAGGAATAAACTCATGTTTCTGGCCTCATACTTTACTGACGGTCATTGGAGGCTATTACATCCCTTTGTTAGCTGGCTCAAATATACAGTATTTAAGTGCACAGTATTTGAAGAATATATCAACTGTCTTGAAACGAGTTCTTCAAAAGAAACATACAAATTTGACCTGTAGCTTCATGCCTAAAGGCGTTAAATGGCAAGCAATAAGTTTCCAACGTTCACTAATAGGAATATTGTGTGCACAAATAAGCGACTACCTTCAACCATTAAAAAAAAGCAGTGGAATTCAATTTGCCGTTACACCGGGCATGTAGCACTCTCATGCCTATAAAAACTAGTGCTTCAACAGACACAGATTTGAACATCAGAAATCAACAGCAGGAATAATATCCCACGAATCAGTGCTGTCTTCTTCACTCATATAACTACAGTTTTGTTGTGTGTCTTGCAACGACTCTGCAAGACGAACTGACAGAATTTATACCTAATGTCAGGTGCGATTCGCGCTCACTTCTAGTTACGTGCTGAACGAATCTGCTGATTTCATGATATCGAATTAAAAACTGAAAAACATAGTATTTGCTGTGGAACATCAATATTGTATATTTAAGTTTTTATAATGTTTGTGTTCCTGGAAGTACCGACGGAATATTCCATACAAAAGATATCGGTTTACTCATCTCGCTTTCCTTGGTAGTCTTTCCACAACAGCAGGGTTGTATTACTTGTGGGAAAGAGTTGCAGCATACAATAACTGGTATTCATTTTGCTTTCGGTGGAAGCTTGTCATTAGAAATCTAAGCAATAACAAAGAAAAGAGGCCCCATATAACAGAACTGATCATACACGACTGTGAACGTAGACTTTCTCGGTATGTACTACTGTTGAAAAGCCCTTGGGGTTACAGCTGGATGGTAGTGACTCCCGCAAGAATAACGGTGTTGCGCCCAGAAAGATGTACTGGGCAAATGTAACATTTTTTGAAGTTTTTCCCCGTCAGTGCCAAACCAAATTAAGTTAGGTTTAAGACCAGTGTTGCAACCAGAATGACAAACAGACGGGAGAGCCGGTGGATCAATATCGCGACACACAACCGACGCCACTGCCACAAGCCTCTCAAGCAAAATGTCTGAATCGCCTGATCCGCAATGTGACCTCGATGTGATGGGAACGTAATATCATTTTGGCGCGCAATGTGACCTCAGTGTAATGGGAACGTAGCATCATTTTGGCAGCACTGCAAGGTGCCGTAATGATACGTAAATCTTACAGAAGCCTAGTGGCATTGCAGAAAGCACTAAGCTGAAGAGCTGAAAGCCAGAGCTGAGACGCAGAGGTGTGGTGAAGACAGCTGAAAAACCTGGAAAATCAGGCCAAATTGTTCTCACTCATTGCTTCCGACAGACGACTGTAAACATTCAAGTTCTCGATATTTTCTACATCCCTGTTGCAGTTCGAGGCAGTCTCTATGACGTGCTGGCTGCCTTTCATCAGATGACTGCTACCTTCGAGGCTGCAGTCAGCCAGGACTGCTGGACTTAGATGCTGTGAGCTACTGAACTCTCTTCCGTTCATTTGAAGGCGTGGAGCTTTCTACCACTGGCTCTCTGGTGGTCAAACTGATGATGCTTGGCGCACTATCACACTGTCGCTCTACGAGGAAGGAACGCCAGCTGCTGCCGCCACGTAACTTACATCTTTGAGTAGACACTGACGTCGACAGTCTTTCTCTGATGGAGAGGTTATGATGTAGCTCTACACCACTGTCGCTGTCCTGTGCAGGGCTGCTGCAAGGTTACTGGGACATTTCCTTCGATGTCAAAGAGTGCGCGATAGTAAAAAGCGTCGTAGATCTGTTGGTGCCATCGCTGGACGAGCAATGCCTGCCAACTGCCGGTTCAGCTATCCTCTACGGCACCAGTCTTGCTGCATTAGCTGCCGTGACCTTGCCTGCGGCTTCCAGAGACTGCTGAGCTGGATGCGTCAGCGTATTCCATCCCTGTGTGATGTGATCGCCGCCCTCCCACCTGCTACCAAGTAGAATGTGTTTCAGTTGGAAAACGAAAGCGAATAAATTGATAATTCGCTAATGCTGTCTCATTAACACCCAGGGCTTCTGACAGGTTCTCACCATTGTGCTCCACACTTCGTCATCCTCCATCATTAAAGATTGCAGCCCACTGACCCTTATAATAGATACATCATTCATAGGAACGTCTCGAAAACGTCTGGAGAAAACTGAGAGTTTCTCATCATCATTATCAACTTTTGTAAAAAATTTCACTATTAAAGAAAGAAAACAGTTAAGAAGTCATAATTTGGAGAAGTTTCATAATTTTGAGAAGTTTCATAATTCTGAGAAGTTCCTCATTTATTTAGTTACTTACAAGAGTGTTGTATTGCTGCATGACTGTTAAACTGTAAAGGATAATAAAGTATTATGTGAGCAGAAACTAAAACTTATGTTTCCTTTTGAAGCTGAAGGTCTGAAAAATAATGTACAATGAATATGAATCTTAATGACTGATTTCAGAGGGTTTTGTTGATTTATTAGAACGTAAGTACACAAAAGAACGTAATTCTTATCTCCAGAGATAAGGACTATGCATTGTTCAGTTAAACCACGCATCCCTTTGCTTACGATACACAGAAATGTCAAGCGAAGGCGTCGATAGTTCTTGTAATATTACAGTTCTCGCCTTATGTAGGACACAGAAAACTTGTGCAACCTTTTATGTGTCGTCGGCAATAGTATATTGCAAGTCTCTGAGTAGTGTGACGCTGCTCTCTTCTTTGTAAAGTCTTAGGATCAGAGTAAAAGCTGTAGGGTTTAATGAATATCCTTTCAAATGTATCATTAAACTGCACGTGGAATTACATTTTTCGTGTGGTCATACATGCAACAAATAATGGAAGTATGCTCATTTTATCTGTGATTAGTAAGTTATCGAACCTGACCTCCCAATAAGTTGAAGAATTTTCAAGTGAGCCAATAAAATGTCTTCAGTAGACTTTATTCAAACAATATCCAGTTATCTTCTTATATATGTAAATTACGATCTGAGACAAATAAAATGTTACCTATAGTTATTTTTTACCTGTTCTTCCAGTTCACATGTTTTCTTTCAAGTCATACTACGCTAAGATGTACACTTCGTTTAAGAAATTTCATAGTATATTCACACTGAAATTTTTGATTTTCAAACTTTGTTTTGCGTGTGCTGTATGACGTTAATCATGTCAGTGATTACTTACCTGCTACATAAGGTTGTTAACACAAGTGTGATGACTTTTAATGAATGAATTATTTATTCACTTGACATCTGTCATCTTGTTTGTGTATAGAAGTATTACCAAGCTATCTTCTATTCCGTTTTTGTTTCTTTCTTTGTTCTTGTCCGTGTGTGTGTGTGTGTGTGTGTGTGTGTGTGTGTTTATAAGACTTCGAGTGTTTAATGTTTAATAAAATAAGGGAAAGAGCCGATAGTTACAATATGTTTATTAGAGAGATGTTGACATTACGTTAAGGCAGTGGAAGAGTGATGTGAGTATTGGGACTCATAATTTGTTTCAACAGAGGAAACAGAGAAATATGTCAGGACAGACAAAAAATTACTGTAAGAAACATTTTGTCTGCGTAAATATTCGGCCATGGATTTCAAATCCATAATTAATAAATGGAAGAACAAAACTAGATGTTAGTCGAGAGAATTCCATTGAAAATGCCTTTAATTTAAAGAAGGCGAAATTCATCTGGAAACTCAGCACATTTAGTGTCTTGTATATAGTTTCAATATGAAATTTGGACACTGGAAACGCTTCAGGTGAAAAATATTCGGAGGTCTTTGAAAGCTAGTTTTCATAGCCATCTGCCTGACATTTTTAGTCTTGTATATAGTTTCAATATGAAATTTGGACACTGGAAACGCTTCAGGTGAAAAATATTCGGAGGTCTTTGAAAGCTAGTTTTCATAGCCATCTGCCTGACATTTTTACGAGTCAGTTTCAACTCTTCACTACTAAAGAAGCAAGGAATTGGTACGGTACACGTCTCTAAAGAAAGATTTAACAGATTTTAGTATTCTAGACAATTTCAGTAATCTGTGCAGGTGATCACTTCACTGATAATCTGCCTTTTACGTCAGATTTAATTTTAAGAGGTATTTGTTGAAATTTATTCGACTCTATTCACATCAGCATGTGTTCCAAAACGCAGAAGTATGTTATATGAGATCTGATGATGCCTAAACTAGAAATCTGGCCTCCCTATACCAACATAAATTAGACATACGAATCATCTGATTATCGTCGCTGAAACACGGAACGGTGGTGACGAAAAGAAACGGACATTAATAAATGTGTATTTAAAACAACTGGCTGTATTTGTTCAGACATATTTCCTCTGTGGTACTCATTATTGCGCTGCTCTATATAGCTATCGTCTCCTTTCAGTTTCAAGTTTTGAATGATATTTTCACAAGTTTCAAAACTTTTATATTTACACTATCTCATCATGGACAGCTGAGCTATAGTTTAATCTTTCAGTTCATCAAATGAGCAAAGTAACTATTGCTGTTTTCTTATGTATTTTGCAGAAACCCAACACCGAACGACAAGTTGATACACTGGCCGAGAGTTACTTCAGACACTGAACCGGAGTACCTGGAAATAGGCGAGAAGCTGGAAGCGAAGAAGGGTCTACTCGAAGAGATCGCTTCCACTCAGTAGGGTGCCTCAGAGAAACGTAGAAAAACTAGAACTCTAGAATAATTGTTAATTAAGTAAATAGGCAGCTAATTTTTCACATCGAAGTTCAATAAACGTCCTTTATTTTACAGCGAACTTTGTCATTTCGAAAATTTCTTTTTATCTTACATTCCCCAAGGATGCCACATTCCCTTCGTGTGTTTCTCAAACGGAATGGGATGTCATTGCATATTAATTACCATTAAATTCGAGTTTCACTTGACAGACGAAATAAAATGCGCTGACCACTTGGCCCAAGTTGTAATACCGTAGAGATATGACAGGAATTAGAGCTGGGCTAACTATACAATCCAAGTTGTATTATGTTAGAAATATAATAGAAATGACAGTTGGGATAATTTCTCACTCCTTTGTATTTGATCGTGCTCAAATTGGTGACAGTTGAAGTTACAGCATAAACATGTTGCAAAAAAATTTGTCATCTGGCATGTCGAAGATTATTTGACTTTGGGAGCCTGTCGTTAGCATTGAATGAAGTGAAACAGCAACTGGCTGATGGTTTAAAACTTCGATGGAATAAACTTTGTGGTTCATACGTAGCTTGAGTAAACAAATAAGCGTTTAGTATCCATCCAGCAGTCGTTCATATGGAAGCAAATGCGCTGGTGTGGGTCTCGCGACAGAGTAGTGCGGAACGCTGTCATGGACGGGGGTAAGCGAGACATTGTATTGTCAGCACCGCTGGCCCAAAAGTTTACCTGTCGCCGGCTTTAGGCGTTGCCAGTCAGTCCTTAAGCTGATTTCTGGAATTTTTGACCTGGCCTTCGCCTCGCGCTGTGCTGTTTCGTGCTAGTCAGTCGTTCGGATTGATCGCATTTTGTTTATCTCCGTGCTCATCTGTAAGCGTTGTCTAGACTCTCGCTGTTTCGCTGTAGAATGATTTGCATGTCGATTTTAATTCACTCTTCCAGAGCTCAGCTCCGCAGCTTGTTATCAAGCCGCCATCGGTTAGTATAGTTACATATATGCCAACAGTATGTGACGGGTCGAAAAGTAATGGTAAAGCTTTAATTGTCACAGGAGTTAAGTGCTCTTAAATTTTTGTATTAGGAACCGAATTAGCCCAAAGAGGTAACTTAGGGAACTGAAACGTATATTAGCACAAGGTTTTTCTTATATTTGTTTGTTTGAAAAAAATTTAAATCTGTGCTGCGATATTCGCCGCCAGTATTAGCAGAGCGAGCGGCCAAAGATGGTGCGAGTTTTGCTCATCACCAGCAGTAACCGTCTGCGGCACAGATTACGTGAGCAGTAGCAGGCGACAGAAGCAATTGCCGACCGTTGCAGAATATAATGAACTAATTGTTATAAGTTACGCTAGCATTGTAATTTTGTTCGCTTAATGGCTCCTAGATGGTTTTAACATAGGGCTAATGGTCAGTTGAATCCACGTTTTGTAGAAGATGTGGAGGTACGGCAGAGAATAGCTGGTGAGCTGTCGTACCGATGACCACAGTTTAACTGCTCGACTGGATCTATTCGGAGGAATAATTTATGAATACGCTTAAGCAGGTGTTTGGAGGATTTGGTATGTTGAAGGTTAATACTGACTACCAATGGTTGCTGTTATTAAATTGCCATCAATGGAAAATCTATGTATGCTGTTGTAGGTTTCACAGGCTTGATAGTTTACCACGATGTGTAGAAAGTGATGTACCTATAAAGGACATTGATAACTGGCACTTAGCTTGCTATACAATCAGTCATGGTACTGATTGGTTCTGTGCATGTTAAATAGTGATCCTCTTTGTGCAGTCCAAGGAATATGTGTGGCCTGCATACTAAAAGGGTGAGTGACTGCAATTTTATTAGATTTGTTGGCAGACAATGAAGTAATAGCATGAGTGTTGAAATTGTGAATAGGTGGATATAGGATTCTTATTGGGCAGAGGACACAAATTTATTTAATTAATTTAACAACAGACACTACTATTTGAATATTGAAATTGTGGTCGTAAAACAGAAGCTGTCCGCTAAGTGCTGAGATTTTCACAGTACTAGATAAACACTGCTCATCTGGAACTATGCGAGTATACCTGTGACCAAGCTATGTACTATTACTCTGAACTTTAAGTGACGAACTGCTAATTATTTTAGAGTACGAAAGTAGCTCCACATAGAGCCAACACCTAAAGAAGGTAAAATTTATGTGCATTATGTAAGTTCAGGTTCAAAGAGTTGGGGTCACGTAGGTTTTTTATATTTTCTATTACTATCATTTCATGCAGTTTTACTTTTTAAGGCTCTCATTCACTCGCGCTGCTGAAGTAAAGAGGTAAATAATGCCTAGGTATTCAAAATAAATTTGAAGTCCACGCATTCTGAATGGAAATAAATGCAACTTCCCATTGACATTAACTGAAATAACCTAAGAAAAAAAGAAATAGCCTATAATTTGAAAGAAACAGAAAGAAAGAAAAAGAAAGAATAAAAGAAACTGAAAAACAATAAAACCTAAAGAATTAACATTTTATTAAACAATAGGTACTAGTAGCTACAGGATGTTAGATTTTAGTGCAGAATATCAATTACAACGAGACATTTTAATAAGTACTAGCTGGGGTACCCACTTTCACTCAGGTGGGAGGGTGAGAAGTCTCGAGAACAAGGACAGATAAGGGAGAGCAGAATGGTCGACTGTGAAGTATCTCCGCTAGACGTTTACCGGAATGGGGACTGGCGCGGTATGCAGCCAAAAAAAGAAGCACTACCACCTCCAGTGGGCGATTGCTCAGCATCTTATCGAGCTAGATCTTGAATGTCTGCACAAAACGTTCTGCCTGGCTGTCTGACGCAGTGTGAAATGGGGCGGTGTGGACGCGGGAAATACCGTTAGCAGCACAAAATTTCTGAAACTCGGTTAAAGTAAACTGTGTACCGTTATCAGTAACGACCGTTTTGGGGAGTCCCTTGACAGCAAAGAGGCGCCAGAGAATTTTGATAGTCTCAGCAGAAGTGGTGTTCATCATGGGGGATACGTAACGGTATCCTGACCCGGAGTCGATCAGGATGAGCGACTGGGAACCTTGAAACGACTAGACGTTCCCGTGGAGCAGCAGCATCTGGGTACGAAAAATACTGGCGTGGGAGTGTTGCCTGACGTGTTTGGCATGTGGTGCAGGCCAACACGAGGGAGGCAAAGTCTTTATCCAAACCATGCCAATAAAGGTGTTGGTCGGCCAGCTGCTCGGTGAGGACGATTCCCCAATGGCCAGCGTGGAGGATGTCGAGTACATGGCAGCGCAATGCATGCGATATGACCACCTGGGGAACGTCTGAATCAGTATGCAAAAGGATGACGCCACTGTGGGAAAAGATATAGTGCCGATGATCCCAAAAATGCTGGACTTCAGCATCACGGACGCTATGACGGCTGGCCAGCCATCCCTCACCCTCCCGGATGCCATGAAGAGCACAGGGTGCAGCCAACAGCAGGTGCTTGTTCACGCCAGTACGAATGATGTGTGTCACTCTGGATCAGAAGAGATTCTCCCTGGTTTCGAGCGGCTAACAGAAGTGGTAAAGGCTGCGAGTCTTGCTTGCAAGATGAAAGCGGAGCTGACCATTTGCAGCATAGTCGACAGGACCGATTGCGGATCTCTGGTACAGAGCCGAGTGGAAGGTCTGAATCAGAGGCTCAGGCGGTTCTGCGACCGTGAAGGCTGCAGATTCCTCGACTTGCGCCAAAAGTGGTTGGGTTTCAGATTCCACTGAATAGGTTAGCTGTACACTATACGCAAGAGGCTGCTACACGGGTAGCAAGGACTGTGTGGCGTGGACTGGGCGGTTTTTTAGGTTAGAGGGTCCGGCAAAACACAAGAAGGGTTTCAGTCACAAAGGGTGCAGGACGAACACAGGAACAACGTAGATACAGGAACCATTGATATAACAGTTGCAAATTGTCGTAGCTGTGTTGGGAAACTACCAGAGCTCGAAGCGTTAGTAGAAAGCACTGACGCTCAATTCGTTATAGGCACTGAAAACTGGCTAAAGCCGGATATAAGCTCAGCCGAAATTTTTGCGAAGAACCTAATGGTGTTCCGAAAGGATAGGCTAAACACGGTTGGCGGTGACTTGTTTGTTGCTAATGGAAGTAGTTTAACTTCCCGCGAAATCGAAGTAGATACTTCCTGTGAGTTAGTACGGGCAGAGGTCATTGTTGGCAACCGGAATAAAATAATAATGGGATCCTTTTATCGACCTTCAATTCAGTTGATACAGTTGCTGAAAGGCTCAAAGAAAACTTGAGTTTGATTTAAAACACGTACCCGACTCATGCCATTTTAGTTGGTGGTGACTTTAGTTTACCCTCTAAATGTTAGCGAAAATACATGTTTAATTCCGTCGGTACACATAAAATACCATCCGAAATTGTGCTAAACGCATTCTATGAAAATTATTCGAGCAGTTAGTATATGAGCCCACGCGAATAGCAAACGGTTGTGGAAACACACTTGACCACTTAGCAACAAATAATCCTGAGTTAATAACTAGCATCAAAACCGATTTAGGGATTAGTGAACGCAATGTTGTCGTAGAGAGACTGAATATTGTAACCCCCAAATCCTTGAAAAATAAGCGAAAAATATACCCATTCAAAAAAGCAGATAAAAATCCACTTGACACCTTCCTGAGAGACAATCTCCATTCCTTCCAAATTAATGATGTAAGTGTAGAACAGATGTGGCTTGAATTCAGAGAAATTTAGAGATTTATACCAAATAAATTAACAAACTACGGAGCTGATCCTCCTTGGTACCCAAAACGGGTCAGAACACTGTTGCAGAAACAACTAAACAAACATGCCAAATTTAAACAGACGCAAAATCCCCAAGATTGGCGATCTTTTACAGAATTTCGAAAAGTAGCGCGGACTTCAATGCGAGATGCTTATAACAGTTTGCACAACCGAAACTTTGTCTCGAAACCTGGCAGAAAATCCAAAGAGATTCTGGTCCTATGTGAAGTATGTTAGCGGCAAGAAACAATCAATGCCTTCTCTGCGCGATAGCAATGGAGATACTATCGAAGACAGTGCTGCCAAAGCAGAGATAATAAACACAGCCTTTCCAAATGCCTTCACAAAAGAAGACGAAGTAAATATTCCAGAATTCGAATCAAGAACAACTGCCAACAAGACTGACGTAGAAGTAAATATCCTCGGAGTAGTGAAGCAACTTAAATCACTTGATAAAAGCAAGTCTTCTGGCCCAGACTGTATACCAGTTAGGTTCCTTACGGAGTATATTGATGCATTAGCTCCACACTTAACAATCGTATACAACAGTTAGGTCGAAGGAAGATCCGTACCCAAAGACTGGAAAGTTGCACAGGTCACACCAATATTCAAGAAAGGTAGTAGGAATATTCCAAGTAATTTCAGGTCCATTTCGTTAACGTCGATATGCGACAGGGTTCTGGAACATATTTTGTGTTCGAACATTACGAATTACCTCGAAGAAAACTGTCTATTGACACACGGTTTAGAAAACATCGTTCTTGTGAAACACAACTAGCTCTTTATTCACATGAAGTGTTGAGTGCTATTGACAAGGTATTTCAGATCGATTCCGTATTTATGAACTTCCGGAAGGCTTTTGACACTGTACCACACAAGTGGCTTGTAGTGAAATTGTGTGCTTACGGAATATCGCCTCAGTTATGCGACTGGATTTGTGATATCCTGTCATTATGTGAGGACCCTGCATAGGTTCGTGATCAGGATAGAAAATATGGTTCTAAACACAAATTTATGATTTTGTGATTATTATTAAAACAACACACAAATTAACTGGTCCAGCCCTTATACATTATTGAATGAATGAAGTTTGTGAAGCAGTGGTGCAGACCGGTGGCAAGCGACATGGCGGCTAACTGTACTCACGGCTCCTGATGTTTGAATGCTCTATAAAATCTCTTCTTGGTGTCGGATTTTCAACATATTAGAGCCCTTCCTTTATGCCGAGAATACCAAATAATAGCCAGATCCATATCCCGAGGCAAATTCTTTGTAAAGCAGCTTCAATTGCCTCTCTTAACACCGTCGAAGTGTACAGTGCTACGGCTAGCCACATACTGCCTGCCATTCACACAAAGGGGCAGCTCAGTTCGACCACCAAAACTACCTTTTACATCGCGCCATGCCACTTCCGTTGCAGAGGGATTCCCCTACAGCTTTTACATGTTACAAAGACAAGTGCCTTAAGCATGAACCGGCTTTCCATAAACATTTTCTTTTTTCGAACATACACATATTATAATAATTTATCATTTTAACATATCCTTTTGCTTTTGTCATATATGCATTACAGAACTCTAATTTTCTTGCCACAGATCAGGGAGTTTCAACAACACAGAATACACACTTCATAATTGCAGATACGCAGTTACATAATCTTCTAATCGATATTAAGTGCTATGTGTGCCCCATGTCTCATTGAGGTTTCCCAACAGGGATAAATCAATGAAACATCAATAACACTTCAAAACAGTGTTGGGCGATAGAGAAATACAAATATATTACACAACAAACACTTCATAGTACTGTTTATATAGAACATTGTTTCATCAAGTAATGAAACATGGAATTTTGTTACACTGAGAAAATATGTACTATTCTGTACATGTGTCCATGTTCTGAAATATGTATATAGGAATTTACATATCACTTACATACACAGCTTACATTACAGAAGGTTAGTCCACACTTATCTGTCACTGTATGATCATTACAAAACTATGTTTTGTCTGGTTTAAATATTCAGGCAGTTCATCATGAACAGCATAATACTCAGTACACTATATAAACTTTTCATCCTTTTTCTGCCTATAAACATATTTGGCTGTCCTTTACTATTTTCAACATCTTATCTGCCTATTGACACATTTGGCAGTCCTCCTGATCAAGCTGCAATATTCAATCAGTGCAATCCTTATGTATGTCACAGCCTGGAGTTTATATATAATTTGTATATCCAATTATGTTATACCAAATCTGAATCTTAAAGACATGTATCAGTAGTCTCATAAGAAAAAAAGTTTTTCCTAACATAACAATACCACATAATGAACAAGAACATACAGATTAAAATAATATTTGATTAATTCCATATACATTCTTTCATGTTGTCCCTTATTACTCACTTATGTGGATGTAGGGTTTTAAATCTACAATGTTATGAACACCTAATAGCTTTTTTGACTTAGAATAAACAGGATAATATGTGTTAGTGTGAGGAGTTCCTTGCACTTCAAAGG
Organism: Schistocerca serialis cubense; assembly: GCF_023864345.2. Lineage (NCBI taxonomy): Eukaryota > Metazoa > Arthropoda > Insecta > Orthoptera > Acrididae > Schistocerca > Schistocerca serialis. Next base: position 347,049,610 of record NC_064641.1, read on the forward strand.
AACCATTATAAATATATTCGAACTTAGAAATTTCTTGATATATTGCACTAGATTTTTGATGAGTTTCTGCGAGAACAAAATCCCCAGTTTTGAATCTGGTCACTTTAAGGCCCGTATCGTGCCTTTTGGATCTGGCTTCGACTTTTTATTTCATTCTTTTTCTAACTAAGATTTCTTTAATCATACATTTGCTCTTATGATTAAGTAGAAGTTCCTTGGGTGAAAATCCTGTAGTCTCATGGTGGAGGGTATTCATTACAATTTCAAAGTCTGCATTAAACCTGTCCCATGCCTTATGACTGTGGTGCCAGTAAGTTCGACACATCTACCTAGTTCAAGCATATAACACTCCACTGGATTATATGCAGGATGGTATGCCGAAATATATTTCACTTGAATGCCATTCCATTCCATCCCTTCCTTCCATATTTTTGAAATGAATTGAGGTCCATTCTCTGATAGTACTGCCTTTGATTTTCCTATCGCATTGAAATATTCAGTCTTTCTATTAAATACTGCTTTTGCAGTAGCTTTCTGAATGGGAAAGAGTTTGATAAACTTGTAAAATACTTCTAATATCACTACAATGTAGGTACAATTGCCAAAAGTTCTTGGGAGAGGCCCATGCAAATCTACTGACAATAAGTCAAGAGTATCTCCTGGCACATTGTTTTGCATATAACCTTGGTTGGTTCGATTGATGACCTTTGCCCTCAGACAAATGTCACATGACTTAATTCGATCTGTTAGTTTCTTTGCTGCACTGATATTTACTATTATTAGGACAGAAAGTTTTTCGATACACTTTTTCGGACCACGGTGTCCTAAGGCGAGATGAAAATAGTAATTTACTTCAGTCTCAGATTGAGATGGTTAACACACTTTCCACTCATCTCTACTCACAACTTTTCGTTTGTATAAAACATCTTTAAAGATCTTATAATACTTACTAGTTTGATGATATCTGATATTATTAAAACTTACTTTAACTGACTTCCAGACTTCATCTTCATTTTGGTAGTACTGCATAGCTTTGAAAATTTCTTCGAGTTTCGTTTTCCCCTGTACCTCTTTGATGAATCTCATATGAAAAATGTTATGTTCGTTATATTCCTCTGGCACACTGTCTATCCCTTCAGGTAGTCTCGATTGAGTATCTGCTACATGATTGTCATTTCCTTTAATACAAAACATTTTGTAGCCAAACTGCTGGAGGTACAGTGCCCAACGGCTTAATCTGCCAGTCTTTAAGAAACGTCCACGCTTTGTAATCAGTGTGTATAATTGTTTTTTCAAACCCCATATGATGGCGAGAGCTTCCTTTTCTAAAATGGTATAATTTATTTCGTACTTTGTCAGGGTTCGACTAACAAAAGCTATTGTCCTACTTTTGGTTCTACTGTATCAATGTTTTTTGGAAAATTTCTATGCCGACTCCTTATGCACTGCTATCAGTACTCATATGAAATTGTTCACTAAGAACAGGGTGATGCAAGATATTGTTCCTTATTAATTCAATTTTCAAATTTTCGAAATCTTGTTGGCAGTCCTTTGTCCAAATGAATGCACTGTTTTCCTTAAGTAAACCCCCTTCGCAAATGTGATGTAAAATCTGCAGAGACCGAGATACACTTTTAATTGCTTTCGGTTCTTAGGTGGTGGGCATTTTTCAATGGCATTTAACTTCTCTGGCTCCTTTCCAATACTAGAAGTGGTAATAATATGTCCTAAGAATTTTGTTCCCTGTTTTACTGATTCGCATTTCTTCAGTTTTAGTGTCATACCTCCTGCTTGAAGGGCGGAAAAGTCTGTGTCTAATAATTTCCACTGTTCTTTCCAATTTTCCATGGCGATCAACAAGTCGTCCACGCATATGGTCAATCTGGCGCTTAGTTCCCTTTCTAACACGGAATCTAAAGCCGTAATAAAGACTGAGAAAGTATTAAGACCAAACTTTATACTGGTAACATTTTCCCCGCATATAGAAATGCGATATGCTTTCGATACTCTTTATGCAATGGGATTTGCCAATACCCCGCCTCCAGATCTAAGATAGTCAAACACCGCACATTGTGGAATTTTTGCAACAGATCGTCTAAATTTTCTAGACGATATACTTCTCTTTTGACAACCTTGTTTAGTGTTCGTGCATCGATTAGTACTCGCACGCCTCCATCTTTTTTGTTCACAACAATGAGAGGGCTATTGTACTCACTATTGATCCTGTCGATGAGTCCCCATTCAGTCATTTCGTCGATCTCCGCCTTCATGGCTTCTCTCTTAGCTAGAGGTACTGGATAAGGTCTCACGAAAAATGGTTCATGTTCTATTGCTTCAATACGGTATTCAAAATTCTTAATATTCCCGGTTTATCTGAAAACATTTCCTGATTGTTAATCAGAATGTTAAACAAATCGGCATTCTGTTCCGGTGTAAGTTCCTGTATCCTCTAATAATTCTTTAAAAGTTTCTAGTTTTGGATCCTGAATCGTTACGTTCTTTACATGGTATATTTCGTATAAATAGACAAACTATCATTTCCAGGGTCCTAATTCCAATATCAATGAATCAACTTTGGTGTCCTGTGAAATTTCGTTCTCCTCAAATCTAACTTCCAAAATACCAGATTTATTATTAGTTTTGACAATCCTGCTACCGCAGTCAATGAATACCTTTTCCTTATCTCACCAATCGATACCTGAAATCATCTCAGTATTCAATTCAGGCGTGACCAGGAAGTCGTGTTCAAATCTTCGTCTATTAATTTCAGATTCCAACAACACTTATCTTCCAATACTCTTGCGGGATTTTCCAGTTGCCCCTACAATTTTCACACCATTTACTGACATCGTAACTAACCCAGGTTTATTGGAAATATGTTCAAAGAAGGATTGTGAAATAGCATTAATTTGGGATCCAGTGCCTAAAAAATTTAATACTATAAATTTCGACTGGGATGATAGTTTAATAGTCCTATTTTCTGAATTTTCTTGTTGCTCCCATAACAAATCTTGTCCGACCATCAGATCGCTCCAAGATATGTTATTTATTGACAAATCACATATGCCTGGAAGCTTCTTTGGTTTTCTGGTGTCTATGTCTTTTACGGCTCTAATCATATCCTGCCCCAGTATCGCATTGGCTGGTGGCTGTTTCTTTTTCTGTTCGGTATTTACCGCCGGATTTTGTTTAAGATTTCATTTTGCTTTTTATAGACATCTTCCGCTTTACTTTGTTCACTTTTCTCTATTTCTACCTTTTCTTCGTCTGAACTATCTTTTATTTCATATTCATTGTCTGATTCCAACATGAACGCTACTCTTCGACAACGAACAATCTCTTCTTTTGACCTTACATCAGTTTTCTTATTTTCAACATTTCGATTCATTCGTAGAACTTCTATTTCATTTTCAATCACAGGCGTTTCTTCAATATCACTTTTGATGATGTCAACTTTAATTTCATATTTAGTATAATCGTCTTGGACTTCAGTAGTTCACGTACACTCATCTGAATCTACGTTCTCATGACCATCAACAACATCTAATAGTATGAGTCTTTTGTCAGCCAGGATCGCCTCATCTGTACTACTGAGGATTTCATCCTCCTCCCGGTTCCTATTTATACCGACCAATTTGTGTTTCTAGCACTAATTTCTTTAAATCGGTAGCTCATGTGCTTGCGTGGTGCCTTCCTGTCCTTTACCAACCTCTTAATCTGATATCGCTGTTCCCGCACCTTGTGTGGTGCTGATTACTTTCATCTCCTTTTCATTTTCAGACAACACCCTCCTTTCGATGTTTCCTTTAAAGTCTTCCCACTCATATTGATTTAAACCAAAAAACAAATCATCACAACATTCCATGACCCCTGAAGACTCCTTTTTGCACAAATTGTCTGTCTTTGCTTGGTTGTCGATGCTTTCACTTTTAGTTAATAACATGTCTGATCCCTTTCTCATTTTGGCCCACTGAATTCCCTTTTGACGTCATCTCTTCCTACTGGCGTGACCGCAGCTTTGCTACGGATAGGTGATTGCTCTGGCAAGTTCAATGCACGAGGTTACTTAGTTCGCACAGTAGCGCCTGCAGCATAGTCTGTCGCCAGTGACTCACTCACGCCTGCACCTATTGTTCTCCAGCCACCATCTTGTGACACAGCTCTGCCGCTTACTTGTGTCTTAAATTCACTTTGCTTTAGCCAGTATAATTTCTTTAGTTTGGGCCAGTAATTTTTGTCCAGGCGAATCTGGCCTGTAAAACACGCGGCGCTTAGTTTTCCACGCCATTTCGGTTTTGACAGTTTCGAGGTGCAAATCCTCTACCGCGAAATGACATGTTACCGTGACCTCTGACTCTACCTCTTTGCATCCTATTTACATGGTAACGTTGTCGTCATTCTGTTCACTATGCTCGTGATTATACCTATTCCACTTGTTATCGTTTTGTCGATAGTCACGATTCCCTCTCCAGTGATCCTCGTCTTCTACTCTTTCCAAAAATGACGAGAAGCTTTTCGGATCACTTCCCACATAACATTTTGGATCCTCAGGGAGCTTTTCCCATACTTCCCACACTATTTCGAATTCCGTTCGTCTGTTTTTCAAGTGTGTCAATTTCCGATACCACATTTCGCAAAACTCGTTCATTGAGATCCTGTCTCTGTTGACATATAACCTGGCCATGATAAATTCCCACCATAGGCAGTCCTGCTTTTGCTTCGACCAGCATTCCTCTATAAATTATAAATTTCTGTTTAAATTCGCCAAATGACCCTTGTTCTGTATCCAAATTTAGGCTCCATCTTTTCGCATCACCCGCTAATACGCTAATAACCACACTGATCTTTTCCTGGTCCATTACGTAATCAGGGAAATTCCTTTCACAGTTTTTGAAAAAATCTAACAGGTGCCATCCATTATGCTTTTTTGATGGATCGAATCGTTCTTTGGCCTCTAGCAATTTGCTACACATTATTCTGTGAGTGACATGATTCGGTTTTTCTATTATTTTCTGTTCAAGTTAGAAGCACCAATAAAGACATATTTTGAACAAATGAGAAATCAAATGTCATCTAAGCTGAATGGCATGTTATCTAACTAAAATGAAATATTAACTATACTTCATGATATGTTACCTGGACACGAAGAAATGTCCTCTGAGGTGTCGAAGCACCATAATGAAGGATTATATTAAGAACTGCCACATAAAGCACAACAGTCTGCCGCTGGAATCTTGTCTCAGAAAGGTGAGTCTATAGTGAAGTAGTTAAAACCAAATTAAACCCATTTGAAACTGATTTATCAGTGTGGTCATATAGCGTCACATCACAAATCACTAGCTTACAATAGAAGCTGTCAATGGTTAAGCAGACTTTCATGACACATCGCCCTCTGATGCTAGGATCAGTGGTGAAAATATTAGTCGTACACCACATGAGGGAATGTATGGAAATCGTATGCCACCTAGCCATATGTCCTATGGGGTGGGGGCAGCACTTCCATTACCATCCATTCTATTAGATGAGAGCTTACTGAGGCACAGACAGTTTCAGGTTTTTGCACTTGACACATATATAGTTAGTTAGTCCCATGCTCCATGCGTCATTTTGCATGGTAAATCGTAATGAGATGGAACGAATCATTTTACATTCACACCACAAATTAATTAGTATGTGAATATGGTTACATGCTTAACATTTTTAAGCTTATATAGAAATTATTCTGCAGAACAGCAGGAGTTGCCAAGGAGAAACTTTTTCAGTTTTCTTTCAAAATTTACTTCGCTGTCTGTCAGACTTTTATATCACTGGGTAAGTGATCAAAAAATTGTGTGCAGCATTGTGCACCCCTTTTGGTGATTAAGACAACCTCAATGTCGAGTAAAGTATACCATTTATCCTCATGGTATCGTAATTAGTGCATCATGGGTACTTTAGAACTGTAGTGAATTATTTACAGCAAAATTCATAAGGGAATAAATGTAGTTTGAAGCAGGAGTCAGAATGCCCAGTTACTTTGGATGTCTACAAGAAGATAGTTAGTGACCACAGCATATTATTCTTACAGCACGTTTTCGACAAACGAAGACTTCTTTCTTGAATATCAAATACCCCAGAACATTTTCCCCATGATATTATTGAATGAAAATGTGCAAAATATGTCAGCTAACTGATTTGTCTCTCCACAAGATTTGCCACGATCCTGTGTGCAGATATGGCTGAACTAAGTTGTTTTAGAAGTTCCAAAATGTGCTTTTCCCAGTTTAAATTCTCAAGAATATGGACACCTAAGAATTTTGTAATTTCTGTCCTATTTAGCCTATTATTTTCTCACCGTATTTTACATTTATAATTGGTATACACCTCTAGATGTGTGGAACTGAATATGTTGTGTCTTACTAAAATTAAAGGTGAGACCATTCACAATCGTACTTCTAATAACACTACCGACCACTTCTTCTGCTCCTGTATTTATGCTTGGATTGGTTACAATACTGGTGTCATATTCTGATAGAACTAATTCTGTTTGCTGTTTATTAGACAGAAGATCGTTTACATATACAAGGAACAGTAGTGGAACTGAGATTGTACTTTGTGGAATCACATATGTGATTTCTTCCCTGTCAGAAATACGTCCCCAGACTATATCGGTTGAATTAATGAGTACAGCTTTCTGCAGTCTTTTGGTTAGTTAGGACATTATCCATTCGTTGGCTAACCCATATACCACTAAACTTCAATTTATGTAAGAGAATACTATAACTGTCAATTGCCATAGATAGGTTGCAGAAAATACCAACCAGTGCTATTTTGTTATTTAATGTGAGTAGAATCTGGAGAGCAGACATGTAAATGGCATTCACAGAAGAGCAACTCTTCTGAAATCCAAACTGTGATTTGCTGAGGATATTATTGTTTGTGATGTGAGATACTATTCTAGAATATGTCACCTTCTCAAAATTTTGCAGAATCATGTCAGCAATGAAACAGGTCAGTAGCTATTGGCATTTCTCTTACTAACTTTCTTAAAGAGGGGTTTAACAATGGTATACTTCAGTTTCTCTGGAAAAGTATATTGAGCTACTGCCACATAACATATTTCCGATGATGCTGGGCATCTTATATGGGAACAAATCTTTAATACTGTGTTGGAAACGTCATCAAAACTGTATGTTTTGAGAGAATATATAATTTTCCCAAATTCAGAAGGAGAAGCTGGGATGTATTCAAATGAGTGAACTTTATTAGAATTAATTTTTCAATATACAGCTGTGATTTTCCTCTAAAATTGTTTGTTCCTATACTTTCCACTACATTTGAGAAATGACTATTAAAATATTAGTTACCTGTGACTCATGATTTATACCCCTTCCACTTAGTTCAATAGTGATGTTATCCTGTTCTGTGGCTGTTTGTCCTGTCTTGTGTTTCACTACATTCCATACAGCCTTCAGTCTGTTGTAGGAGTTAATGATTTATGATGTTAAGTGCATCTTCCTTAATTTTTTATAACATTTCTTAGTAATTTCGACTAATTTTTGTTGTCTGTAACTACAGCTAGATTTCTACTTGTTCTTGCTACCATATACATTTCCCTTTTCCTTTTACAAGATACTTCATTCCCTCTAGTCATTCATGTTTTTTACATGGCTGTCTAATGTCCTTTGTAATTAGCTTAACCGAAAAGAAATTTTAAAATTATGATATGAACTTATGATGGAATATTTTAAATTTTATGTTAACATTTGGTTCATTATAACTTTAATCTCAAGTCATCTCTTGTAAACTGTACTTGAAAACGTTTGTCCTGGAGTCATTAATTATTGCTACTCTTTTCCACTGAGGGAATCCACACTGTATGGCACTAACGATACATCATGATCAGAGAGAGTGTTACTGTATAAACAGTTATTTTCTTGCTTTGAATTTCACCAAAGAAAACATTACCAGTTGGGTCCTACTATCCTTATTCACCCTTGCTGGAAAGTTTATTACTCAGATCAAATTTTAGGAGCCAAATAAAGTTTCCAGATCATTTTTTCTGTCAACGTATTTTCGAAAACTACAATGGAGTCACAACAGACTGTTAAAGACAGATAGCACAACAAGGAATCCAAATTCCTCATAAACAGTTCAAAATTATACAGCTATTGTTAAAAGTGAACCAATTTTCAATATCAGTTCAAAAGCACACACCTGTGATGACAACTACAAAATGTACTTGTCACAATGTTTTTGAACTTCTTTTCTGCCTTAATAAACAACTCCTCCTTTTCTCATATTAGTTCTGTATGAGTAAGTTAATAGAGTGTGGTGCTCAGATTTTCATAGGATATCTACCTTTTCAGAACTCTCTAAATTTTCTAAGCAGACAAGAAACTCTCCTGTCTTATTACCCAGTCCCCTAGTATTGTGATGAAATAAGCTAATCTTACTTTTCTATGTACTCTTAAGCATTCTGCGGGTTCTACTTTTACTTTGACTCCTACTCTTACTGTGCCTGACTTTGACTTCTACTGCTACTGTGCCTGAATCCTGATTCTAACCTAAAGAAAGATGTCTGAATAAAGTAACCACAGAGGTCTTGCATTGGGATGACACAATGGTGTCCCCCCTCCGCACCCATATATTATCTGCAAGAAGCACAGATGATGTGTCTTTCAGTCTGCTATTCAGGTGTAGGACATTTTAGTATCTTCCCATCTCCCATTCCTGACATGTTTTTGAAGTAGCATTTTACCAAAATCGTGGACAGATCAGTAAAAGATTCACATCACTACAGGCTTTATAGGCAACCTTGGGGCAAAAGAGACCACTGAAAACTGTCAGACATATAAAGAGTTTAAGAAGACATTTTTATCGAAGTACTGGTATGGTTCTGTGCAAGAGAGACTCTGCAAATAGGTACAAATGTCATGTACGTGGGTACTATGGTGCAACAAAATGTACTATAAAGATAAATTGGTATTGGTATTTTTCAAACATGAGCAGATTTATACAGCAGCTCCTTATGTGTCATATACTGGAAAACAAAACTGTCAAACCAATATAGTCATACAGAGCTACATCCTATCCTGATGTAAGGGTGTTCAGTCCTGAACCATTTAACAATAGGAAAGGAGGTATAAACAAGTATTTCAAGAAGTATTTGAATAAGACACAATACTGGGATGAACCCACTTCAGTATTACACAGGAACCTTTTATAAATACTGGAAGAAAAGTTGCTGTTTGATCTAAGAGGCAAATTAGTCCACACACAAGAAACAACTTTTGAGCACTTCATGTCTATATTAGACTAATTCAGTACGATGCACAAAGACTTAAACTGAGCAATTACAATAATGATTATGACATGTCTCAGTACTCTCTACCTTGCACACAGTCTTACAATCATGGAAAGACAAGTGTTTACAACATTGACTTTTTTGCCACAGGTTGACTTAAAGGATTTGTTTCTTAAGTATGTACCAATATCGAATTGAATTTCAATCATTTGAAATAAAATACATACTCCATCTCATGAACCAAACATGAGGTGGTCACAAAGGGAATATGGCAAATGTTTTAGTGGAGAATTATAGAACCCTCAATGGCAACAGTTTTGAAATAATACATATCTTTGGAAAACATAATATCGTAATAGTGAAAGACAGTAATTACAGGAAGTATTTCTTATACACGTGTAAAATATGACTGATTGGGGAATACTGACCAGCACTAGTCGAAAATTTTAAATACTGATTTCACAAAATCTTATTGAAGATCTAAACAAATATTACAAAATATGTTATGAGGTTCTGATCTCTAGATGAAATGTGTGGTCTGACAGCTCATGAATATGCATTCCAGGCTCATGTGAAGATGCCTTAAATTGGTACATATGTCATTTATGGGGGTACTATGGTACAACAAATGTACTACAAAGATAAATTGGTATTGATATTTTTCAAACATGAGCAGATGTGTATAACAGCTCCTTATGTGTCATATGCGAGAAAACAAAACTATCATACCAATGGTGTCATACAGAGCTACATCCTATCTTGAAGTATGTATGGTATTTCTGTATGTATGATTTTTTTCAAAAGGACCATGTGAATAAACTATTTTTTATGTCATTGATCAGTATTAACTGTTTACTTTTTTGACAGATTAATGTTGTTGAATTTAGAATTCATTGTACAATATTTTTATGATATATTTTTTTGAAATACATTAAACTGTTGGCCACAAAGTCTACCACAGTAGGTCTGATCATCAAAAGGATTGTAAATGATTACATACCAACAGTTGGAAAGTCTGCCACCTGCCTGACAACACATCAAATTTCACTAGCCACGTAAGGAACAAATTTCTCCATGATCACAAGATAAAAAATGTCTATCACCCAGAAAAAAGCCACACAGTGAGAATTTTCTATAAGTTTAATAGAATTATCTGCACATATGCTACTAACTGGCAGACATGTTAGATTGAATATCTGAAACTGTTTGGACAAATAGTAAATACTCTACCTATATACACACTAGCTGAACATCTAAAAAACTTAAAAAAGAAAACAAAACGAAACAAAATGAATGTGTAGATGCTCTTCCTCATCTCTATAGAAAAGAGTGTTCCTGGGAGGACAAGGTAAGGGAAAGCATATTTAAGGAAAAGCCAATATGACAAGAAAATAAGCATTGTACAAAATTATTACACAGGTGAAAACATATTGATAAAAACTCATCCAAACTCTTCACTACTACCTGTTAAAACTTGTAAATGGCAACTGTTTCATACAGGTCCACACAAGATAGTCAGGACTTCTCATGAAGGATGTTACCTACCAGTCTGTCCAAGAAAACACAAGATAATAGGCTTGTCCTCATACCATGACCTTATAAAATATCTTTAGTGATGACCTTCTTTGTCATTTATTCATGTTTTTAATTAAAGTAAATGAATAACTGATCATCCTCGAAACATTTCTATGTAGGTAATGTTATTTATGCTTTGATGTATTGCATAGATAATTCCTACTTCTAGTGCTTAGGTTAAGTAACCTATGCTACACAATATATGAATATTGGAAAGGCTGAATACTTGGCACTGCAGTACTGTGTCAAGTACTGACTAGGAGTATATATATATATATATATATATATATATATATATATATATATATATATATATATATATATATTAGAGGTAAAGAACAAGGGAACATTTTTATTTTAGAGTTAGTGTCTATAATCTATAGACTATAACATGTAGAAATGAAGGCTACACATGTTGTGGTCTTACACACTGTTACTGGTAGTTTAGGTGTAATAATATCATAAATCAAGTATATTGCAGTTTCTAACACTATGCATTTAGTTGGAAGAAATATGTATGTTTTACAAGCAACTCTGTGCTGAATGAAACTGGAGGTTGGCATATATAAGTAATGCATTTCTTACCGATTATTTGTAAGTGTATGAATTGTTGCTGTGATATGTATAAAAGCATTTGAGTATATATCAACAGAATTCGCACTGCATCAATAATTACATTAATACATATAGGTGAGCTTTGAATGATTATATCTGATTTGGTACGTCACGAATTGTAAAGTAGTTGTTCTGCTCCACTTGGAGCTTATTTTCTGTCTTTTGTCTGTTACCAAATTCACACATTTTGCATTTGACTTAAAGCAAATTCGCACTGGCAGATCTTATCTAATGAATGACAGTAACAGAAATTCCTGGATGGGGCATTATGTACAATAAGGGAAAGGGTACCACTCACCTGTAGTGGATTGATATGTGGAGCTCAGAAACATTCACACTACTTTTCGAGCACTAGCTCTTTTTCTAGCAATGGTACATACATTCACACACACACACACACACACAACCACACAGGCATCTCAATACGCATTCCTGTGGCCACACCAAGACTCAGTGAGGCTTTGAGGTTGGAAGTACTTGAAATGTTACATACCTCTTAATTTTATCGAGTGTCGTTAACGTAAAATAATGTTTCATGAAACAGGTGGATCTTTGAAGTCATATCAGGGAGAATGATAGGACTTTGTTTTGTAGTTTTCAGTTTTTTGATGTAGTTGCAATGTTCTTAACGACTTTGGTACATATGTTTGAGGAATAGCAGATATTTTTCCTCAGATAAGTGCATAACAATGTGTATCTCATTGTACCAGTCAAGTCATCCTTTTCTGCATTTATTGCTTTCTTTATGCGTATTTTAATTGTGATCTGTTGGTCTGTCACAGATATTTTGAAGAAGGTAGTCATTATGTAAAAACAAGGCAAGAGCTGCATGTATATAATATATTGTCACAAATAATGCAACATAATGTTACAATTACTTCTGTATATATGTCACATGAACTTAGAAATAAAAATATATAATTAATAATGAGAATCACACTAGGAGTATCTGATTACTCTTACAGAATTTTAAAATCATTTTACTATAATCAGTCAACAACAGTGATTGGTTGATAGCTTTTTGTTAATGATGGTCTGTCCACCGACCAATATAGGCTAATTCAGTAGTCTATTAGGACATATACAATTACACAAAATACAGTTATGAAATATGATTCAAATATTACTGCTGATGGGAGAGCTTGGTGAAGATCTGATTCACTGGTACAGGTTTAATAATAGAATACTGCCTGTTGGAAGCAAAAATATGAGAATTACTTCCCAAAATTGACTACTTATATTTACAAATGAAACATGAAATTCTTATATGCTAGAATAAAGCTTCATCGATGGAATGAACGTTTATAATTTATCTTAGAAAATATGTAGCTGGCAGTGTTCGTGAGATTGTAAAGTTCAAAATTTTGCACACACGAAAGTGATCGTCCATGAATCTTCTTCAAGTTACATAAGAATGAAATTGACGTTCTGGAAACTATGAGAGTATTGTACACACGTCGCAGCTGTTTCCCCCGTGCACTAATGGAGAGTTTGCTGCCGCTACGTGAAGTCCACCGTGCCTTTAATGGCAGGCGGGCAGCTGGCACGCCTCCTTCTCGAGGCGCGGACCGCACGGCCTACCGCGGCGCCGCGCCGGCCGCACGATGCTCCTGGTGCGCTGCCGGTAGGCGTCGCCGCAGCTGGCCGAGCACAGCGACCACTCGCTCCACTCTGACAGCTGGCAGTCGCCTCCTGAAACCCACGTTCACACAGCACGTCAGCGCACTCTTTCCTTATTTTATGTTTTATTTATTTGGACATTAGTATCACAATGTCTGAAAATAAGCCAAGACATAGGCACACAAAATAATATAACATGGAAGAAGTTCCAAAGTGATAGTGTCAGGAATTAAGGGGGGGGGGGGGGGGTTAGGACGTTAAACGGGCCGTCTTGTAGCAGGAGAGACACCACAGGACTTTTAAATTCCCACTGTCTATACTTTTACGAATAAATTCATAAAACTTTGTCAGCATGACCAGGAAGGATTCAGGATTCACACTCACAGCAGTGCAAGTCCAAAAACATAACAAAATTATTTTTGTTTTACATGTGAAAGTTCATCAGTTTCTCACTTACTATTGGCTGCGTTTGTTGCTGTAGGTAGTAAGAGAGATTCTTCGATAAATTTTGCACAGTATACAAACCATACTTACAGGTGTATGAAACTCTAGAAATAATTTAATTTTTTGAAAAAATGAAGGTGCTGTTACATTTTAAACTTCATGTTTAGAAAAAACTCAAATTTTATAGTCAATTATCTCAATTTTTACCACAGTTTTCAATAGATTTGGAAAATTCTAGAGTTTCATACACCTGCAAGTATGGTTTGTATGCTGTTCAAAATTCATCGAAGAATATCACTTACTTATAAAGAAACGAGTATCTACAGCAACAAATGGAGCCAATAGTAAGTGAAAAAAGGTCAAATTTCAAATGTAAAAAAATATTTTCTTATATTTTTGAACTTCCACTACTATGAGTGTAAATCCTGAATCCTTTCTGGTCATTTTGACAAAGTTTTATGAGTTTATACGTAAAAGCATAGACAGTGGAAATTAAAATGTCCTCTGGTGCCTCTCCTGCTCCAAGTCGTCCCGTTTGACGTCCTACTCCCCTTAAGAGATAGGAAGCTGTCTGACCAACAAAAGATTTGGGACAAAGAAGAATGGACTTGAGATAGACTGATTATCTTTTGCGAATGACAGAAGATTTTAAGTGAAATAAAAAAATAAAGCAAAAAGAGGAAAGTCAAACATCAAGGACAAAATCGCACAGTTAAACGTGAGGCTACGGTCGCAGGTTCGAATCCTGCCTCGGGCATGGATGTTTGTGATGTCCTTAAGTTAGTTAGGTTTAAGTAGTTGTAAGTTCTAGGGGACTGAAGACCTCAGAAGTTAAGTCCCATAGTGCTCATAGCCATTTGAACCATCAAACGTGAGGTATGGAACAATAAAACGCGTGAATGGATTTAAATATCTGGTCATACGGTTAGCAGCCAATGGTATGGGTAAAGAGGACTTGAAAACAAATGCCAGGCCAACGGAAAGTGGTTTCCAAGCCACGTCAAACATTTACATCGGAAAATGCTTTCCAGAAATACAAGAATTCATTATTACGACTCTTAGAACCAAAGTTTCTGTAGGCATCTGAGTGTCTTACCTACCTCGAATGATGTTTATTAGAGGAATTAGAGAAAAAACAGAGAAAGAACTTACACAGTAACAGGATCTACATAAAACCTCGAAAGAAATATGTATTGTACAATAAAAAAGAAAAATTACGGACCCAATCCGCAAGCAGAGAGTTCAAGTTTTTTTTCTTTTTTTGTCATGTATGAAGATGTTTCCAAATGGATGAAACCATGTTCAACACCTTTCAATCAAAACCGATAACAAGAACGCCGTAGTAGACGGACATCAAAAAAGATCTACAAATAACTGGTATGCAGCCGGAAGACGTACTAAACCGAGACATCTGTAGAAGAGCTTTAGTGACGTTTGAGACTGTCTGAAATGATAAACGAACAACTGGTGCCAAATGGTCAGATGAATGCCGTACTAGTCACAATGGACTGATGAACGTACCATAAACGACAAAGAACAACTGTAACAATGGTTTTGAGTTTATTGTGACCACTGGCGAACCGAATAACGAAAGAAATAATTATAATAATAATGCAAGAGAATGTGAAACACCACAATTTATTTCATTTTAGAAATACATGAATCATCAAGGAAAATTGGCAGTGTATTAGTACTTTTTTCGGGTGGACTATGGACACACCTGAATAGTGAACAAATCCGTTATCTTCTGTGCTTGAATAATACTTATTTGTTTTCCAACACAATGTGTTGGCTGCCCTCAGAAAATAACAATTACAGAGCTACAATTCTTTTTAATTTCTTAAAGAGTGAGTCGCGGCATAAAAATACAAAATTTGGTGAATTGCATTCAAACACCGTTATACTATTATAATACATCAAATAAACTAGTAATATAATTTTTGAGAGGATTTAGTGGTAATTATAATTTTTGTTCCTTTTATTAAGTCACGATGAGATACTGCAGTTTAACGCTTTCTGCAACAATTCTGCCGGCCGCTGTGGTCGAGCGGTTCTAGGCGCTTCAGTCCGAAACGGCGCTGCTGCTACAGTCGCAGGTTCGAATCCTGCCTCGGGCATGGATGTGTGTGATGTCCTTAGGTTAGTTAGGTCTAAGTAGTTCTAAGTCTAGGGGACTGATGATCTCCGACGTTAAGTCCCATAGTGCTTAGAGCCATTTGATACATATTGCAACAATTCTGCTTTTTCTTGACTGAAGTTTATGTCTGTAGTTTGTGCACTCTTTGTGGTTATAAGCTTTCTGCACATGTAATGAGAGAAATGAGAGAAAAAGGAGAAGTTGCTGTGATTACTATCCACAGAGGAATAATTTCTATTGAAACATCTTTGCTTATCACGAGACTAAGTTTATTTTTATGTTTTCCCTATTATGTGAGTCTCTCTCTCTCTGCCAAATTGTTAGCATTTTGAACTAATGAATGTAGTTGACATTCATGAATTAGCTAATGACAGATGCATCAGATACAAGTGTCCAGTGATTAATCCTTTAAGCCTGAATTCTCCCTGGGCTAGTATTTTAAACGACTTCTTCGGCACTGCAAAGACTGCTTTGAATGTACTTAGCAGAATAGTGACTTATAGCTATTACATCACAATGAAAGAGATGTAAAAGATAACAACTTTACGGTATTGTATGCTGCTTCATCCTTTTCAGTGAAATGCAGTGCCACAGAGAAAGTAACGTATCGAAGTTTTTCAGGAGATAGCCTTGCCAATAACAGCCTTTACATTGGTCCATTCAAAATGTTTGTTGCAGAGAGCTGTTCACACCTCAGGACTGCAGTTAAGCACATACGTCTAACACAGAGATCCTCTTCTATCTTTTGCCCACTGAATGTACGCTGACCAACATTTTACGTAAGTTCTTGATTCCAATCAAAACTTCTTTTGAATAATATATACTGCAGTTTTAGTGTAAGAATCCTCAGAACGTTAAACAGAGCACTATATGATCTTAGCAAAACCAAATGACGCAGATGATTTGTATTATGGCTATAATTACTCTTTCCGCCTAATGTACGTTACACCAAAACACTGCATTACCCACATGTCAATGAAATAAAGTAACTAAAGTTAACTAGTTTCTTTCTCTTGTCGCCTATCTCCTATCCCTCAAAACCATTGAGATCAACATCAATAAACGGCACGGAAATTGGAAAAGATATTTTAGCGCTAATCTACGTGGTTCAAAAATGCCACATCTTACTTTACGGCTCCAAATTCCATCTTGTTACATACTATAAGCCGTGGCTTATTTATTTTGGCTGGAAATGTGACTAACATGTTGTAGCCCAGAGCGATGGTTATAAACAAACACAATCACGAAATACAGTTTAAACCACATTCAACCAAGGAAACACAGATGCTCTTTCCTCGCTTATGAGGCTAGATCCGAATTTTTACTTCTTGTTGAAGGAAAAGGATATACCTCTGGCCAAGCGGCACAAATACTGGTCACCAAATGACGCCGAAGGCTCAGTACGGCTGGCAGCGCTGCCACATCGCCTCTTTACCATTGCCTGTTTTCTGTGAACCTTCGGAAAATCAGTTCGTCGATCTTACAGAATCATGTATCAACGTAAAATGAGTTGTATTGGTGGAGATATTGTCAAGAAATACTTTCGTTGTCGATATGCTTGTCTTCACTGCAGAGCACATGTACTATTGTGACTAAAAACTGGCCATAATTCAGAAATGCCGTTACCTTAGATTTACATTTTACACTATACTAATGGACTATCACTTAGGTAACTAAACTGACTGCCTTTTATACATTACATTTCGATACAAAATATATACATATATATATATATATATATATATATATATATATATATATATATATATATATATATACACAGGGTGAGTCACCTAACGTTACCGCTGGATATATTTCGTAAACCACATCAAATACTGACGAACCGATTCCACAGACCGAACGAGAGGAGAGGGGCTAGAGTAATTGTTTAACACAAACCATACAAAAATGCACGTAAGTATGTTTTTTAACACAAACCTACGTTTTTTAAATGGAACCACGTTAGTTTTGTTAGCACATCTGAACATATAAACAAATACGTAATCAGTGTCGTTTGTTGCACTGTAAAATGTTAATCACATCCGGAGATATTGTAACCTAAAGTTGACGCTTGAAACCTCCGACGTTCAGTTGCGTGTTGTAGCAAACACTTCATTGCAGGGGCCCAAACAGCTGCAACATACATTGTGTTTCTACAGAATGATCTGCCAACGTTACTCGAAAATGTCGCACTGGAAACGCGTCGACGTATGTGGTATCAGCATGATGGAGGACCTGCACATTCCGCAATTAACACTAGGCTGACCCTTGACAGGATGTTCGACGGGCGTTTCATAGGACTTGGAGAACGCATAAATTGGCCAGCCCGTTCTCCTGATCTTACACCTCTGGACTTCTTTCTGTGGGGTACGTTAAAGGAGAATGTGTACCGTGATGTGCCTACAACCCCAGAGGATATGAAACAACGTATTGTGGCAGCCTGCGGCGACATTACACCAGATGTACTGCGGCGTGTACGACATTCATTACGCCAGAGATTGCAATTGTGTGCAGCAAATGATGGCCACCACATCGAACATCTATTGGCCTGACATGTCGGGACACACTCTATTCCACTCCGTAATTGAAAACGGAAACCACGTGTGTACGTGTACCTCACCCCTCATGGTAATGTACATGTGCGTCAGTGAAAAAGACCAATAAAAAGGTGTTAGCATGTGGGCGTAATGTGCTATTCCAGTCTCTTCTGTACCTAAGGTCCATCACCATTCACTTTGGATCCCTACGTAATTCGGTGCTCTCCAATACACACGATCGAACAGCGGAGGAGTGGTACTCAAGCGTCAACTTCAGGTTACAATATCTTCGGACGTAATTACCATTTTACAATGCAACAAACGGCACTGATTACTTATTTGTTTATACGTTCAAAACCAATTACACTAGCCCCTCTCCTCACGTTCGGTCTGTGGAATCGATTCGTCAGTATTTGATGTGGTTTACGAAATATATCCAGCGGTAATGTTAGGTGACTCACCCTCTATATATACACTCCTGGAAATTGAAATAAGAACACCGTGAATTCATTGTCCCAGGAAGGGGAAACTTTATTGACACATTCCTGGGGTCAGATACATCACATGATCACACTGACAGAACCACAGGCACATAGACACAGGCAACAGAGCATGCACAATGTCGGCACTAGTACAGTGTATATCCACCTTTCGCAGCAATGCAGGCTGCTATTCTCCCATGGAGACGATCGTAGAGATGCTGGATGTAGTCCTGTGGAACGGCTTGCCATGCCATTTCCACCTGGCGCCTCAGTTGGACCAGCGTTCGTGCTGGACGTGCAGACCGCGTGAGACGACGCTTCATCCAGTCCCAAACATGCTCAATGGGGGACAGATCCGGAGATCTTGCTGGCCAGGGTAGTTGACTTACACCTTCTAGAGCACGTTGGGTGGCACGGGATACATGCGGACGTGCAAGTTCCCTTGCCGGTCTAGGAATGGTAGAACGATGGGTTCGATGACGGTTTGGATGTACCGTGCACTATTCAGTGTCCCCTCGACGATCACCAGTGGTGTACGGCCAGTGTAGGAGATCGCTCCCCACACCATGATGCCGGGTGTTGGCTCTGTGTGCCTCGGTCATATGCAGTCCTGATTGTGGCGCTCACCTGCACGGCGCCAAACACGCATACGACCATCATTGGCACCAAGGCAGAAGCGACTCTCATCGCTGAAGACGACACGTCTCCATTCGTCCCTCCATTCACGCCTGTCGCGACACCACTGGAGGCGGGCTGCACGATGTTGGGGCGTGAGCGGAAGACGGCCTAACGGTGTGCGGGACCGTAGCCCAGCTTCATGGAGACGGTTGCGAATAGTCCTCGCCGATACCCCAGGAGCAACAGTGTCCCTAATTTGCTGGGAAGTGGCGATGCGGTCCCCTACGGCACTGCGTAGGATCCTACGGTCTTGGCGTGCATCCGTGCGTCGCTGCGGTCCGGTCCCAGGTCGACGGGCACGTGCACCTTCCGCCGACCACTGGCGACAACATCGATGTACTGTGGAGACCTCACGCCCCACGTGTTGAGCAATTCGGCGGTACGTCCACCCGGCCTCCCGCATGCCCACTATACGCCCTCGCTCAAAGTCCGTCAACTGCACATACGGTTCACGTCCACGCTGTCGCGGCATGCTACCAGTGTTAAAGACTGCAATGGAGCTCCTTATGCCACGGCAAACTGGCTGACACTGACGGCGGCGGTGCACAAATGCTGCGCAGCTAGCGCCATTCGACGGCCAACACCGCGGTTCCTGGTGTGTCCGCTGTGCCGTGCGTGTGATCATTGCTTGTGCAGCCCTCTCGCATTGTCCGGAGCAAGTATGGTGGGTCTGACACACCGGTGTCAATGTGTTCTTTTTTCCATTTCCAGGAGTATATATATATATATATATATATATATATATATATATATATATATATATATATCCCGTGTGGGGTTGCTAGTCCCCCATCGGGCGCCTCCCCAGGTGGCGGATAGGGGAAAGCCTCCCAGATATGGGTGGCACCGGGGAAATGAAATACCCGGGGTGGACCAAAACTAGTAGTGTGGTGGCGTCTGTACTCTAGTGGAGCGGCCTACCATAGGTGTCTGTACCCCATGTCAGGGGCGGCCTGGAAATTATATCGCCAATCCGTTCTGAAGCAAGCGTGGCGATTATGCTTCTCACCTTCGAGTTATGTTGTGTGACTTTAATGTTAAATTTTCCTGATTAATAGCCCCACAGTCGGATCTCCGGGTGGGAGCAATAGGCAACGACAGACTAGAAGAGATCGAGAAAGAGCTTACAATAATCAACTGGAGTATTGTTGGTTTAAGCGAAGACTGTCTCCGTTTGCGCTCTGGCAACTTGTTTTACTTTTGTGGCGATCCAGAAGGAAAACTCAATGGAGTTGGGTTCTTAATCAACAAGAATATTGCTGATAGAGTATGTCTTAGAAGGAACTTCCAGCAGGACAGCTCGAATGGTCCTGAAGGTGTCGAATAGGTATAAAATACAGATTGTTCAGGTGTACGCTCCTACCTCAAGTCACCCTGACGAAGAAATTGAATCCTTTTACGAAAGTCTGGATAACACCTGTAAAAAAGGTAGCGATTGTCACTTCCAGGTGGTCATTGGAGATTTCAATGCAAAAGTTGGCACCAAGAAACAAGGCGACACAGTGGTGGGCAACTATGGGATTGACTACCGAAACGATAGAGGTGAGAGATTAGTCCAGTTCGCTGAGTACACCAGTATGTCCATCATGAATACGTTCTTTAAGAAGCACCCTGACCGAAAATGGACTTGGAGGAGCCCAAATTTCAGTGTCAAAAATGAGATAGACCTTATTCTGTCAAATATTCCGCAGATTGTAAAAGACGTATCAGTGCTAAATCAGTTCAACACTGGCAGTGATCACCGTCTTGTGAGAGCAAGGGTCGAACTCAATGTAAGAAATGAAAGGAGTAAACTTACGAAAGGGAAGAGAGGGGTAATCAACCTCAAAAACCTGGAAGAA
This sequence comes from Schistocerca serialis cubense, assembly GCF_023864345.2. Classification (NCBI taxonomy): domain Eukaryota; kingdom Metazoa; phylum Arthropoda; class Insecta; order Orthoptera; family Acrididae; genus Schistocerca; species Schistocerca serialis. The sequence continues at coordinate 347,070,825 of NC_064641.1, forward strand.
CATTCCTCGAAATTCCAAGAAGTCCTCCAAAGCAAGTTCCACGTAACTAAAGATTGTGATTTGGCGGAAATGATTGTTTCAAGTGCACAAGAAGTCGGTGGCCTATGCCAAAAAAATAAACAACCAAAGAAATTCAGTGCCAAAACTGAAACCCTTTTACAACAGAGGAGAGAAATGAAAATCCAAACCGATCGTGACATGGTGGCGTATTCCGAACTATGTAAGGCAGTGCGAAGAGAAATGAAAACTGACATACAGAAATTCACTGAAGACACCTTACGAGCAAGCTTGGAGAACAAGACAAGTTTAAAGTCAGCCAAACGCAAACTCATAATAGGTAAAAAGCAGATTATCGCACTCAATGGAAATGACAGTCGAATCACTGAAAAGGAGGCGGTTTTGAAGTTCATCAGAGACTTTTATAGCAATTTGTATAGCAATCCAGGGGAAAATTTGAGTGTATCTAATTTAAATGATATATCTAGTGTTCCAGATATACTCCCATCGGAAGTCAAGTGTGCTCTAGATAGCATGAAGAAGGGAACAGTGCCAGGTGATGATGAGCTCAGCGTTGACATCCTCAAACTGGCAGGAGAGGTAACAATAAATCACTTGGCAAAAGTATTTACTTCCTGCCTACACTATGCTTCAATCCCACTATCGTGGAAGAAGGCTAAGATTATTTTGATACACAAGAAAGGAAGTATTCACAATATTAAAAACTACCGTCCTATCAGCTTGCTCTCAATTTTGTACAAAATTTTTACAAAGATCTTGTTAAACCGAATTAGTTCCACCCTACACTCAGCCCAACCTATAGAACAAGCTGGATTCCGAAGCAATTTTAGCACTATTGACCACATTCTGACCGTTAGTGAAGTGATAAGCAGAGCGAATGAATACCAACTGCCTCTCTGCATTGCCTTTGTTGACTTTGAAAAGGCATTTGACTCCGTTAGCCATGTAGCTGTCCTCCAAGCTTTGAGTGAGCAAGGAGTGGGAGCAGCATACATTGAAGTGCTCAGGAAAATCTACGAGAATTCTTCAGCTTACGTTAACATCGGCGAATCAACTCAAGAATTCCGCATCATGAGGGATGTCAAGCAAGGCGATCCCATCTCCCCAAAACTGTTCTCTGCTGTATTGGAAATGGCTATGTCAATGCTGAGCTGGGAAGGTAAGGGAAATAGAATTAATGGAAGAAGGCTTACCAACTTGAGATTTGCTGATGATATTGCCTTACTGGCCAAAGACTTCGCAGAGCTCCAAAACTTAGTTACAGATCTTGCATCGGAATGTCAGCTGGTTGGCTTGAACATGAACCTTTCCAAAACAAAACTAATATCCAACAAATGGGTCCCAGCTGGAGATGTGAAAGTCAAGGACAGTCTACTAGAAGAGGTCAGTGAATATGTCTACCTTGGCCAGATTATAAATATGAAGGGAGACATAAGACCAGAAATCTATCGACGCATCAAGCTTGGCTGGCAAGCATTTGGGAAGAATTCAAAAGTATTCAGATCAAAAATGCCAGTAAATCTGAAGAAAGCAGTATTTGACCAATGCATTCTTCCTGTGATGACGTACGGATGCGAGACGTGGACACTGAACTCATTCACAAAAGGGAAACTTAGGACAGCACAGAGAGCCATGGAGAGATCAATGCTGGGCTATACAAGAAAGGACAGGAAAAGGGCAGATGACATCCGGTCTGTGACGAAGGTTAATGACATCTTAGAGAGAGTAGGTTCCTTGAAATGGCAGTGGGCTGGCCACGTCGCAAGAAGAAAAGACAACAGATGGACGAAGTTAGTACTGGAGTGGAGTCCGAGAGAGCACCGGAGGCCTAGAGGAAGACCACCAGACAGTTGGGACAAAGACATCAAGAAGATCGCTGGTAACACCTGGCAGAGAACTGCCCAAGACCGTCCCACTTGGAGAAGACTTCTGAAAGCCTACCTGAATACACGACTCGAAGAGGCCACATCATCTAATGATTGAATTGGCTGATGATGATGATGATGATGATGATGATATATATATATATATAAATAGGGTGTTACAAAAAGGTACGGCCAAAATCTCAGGAAACATTCCTCACACACAAAGTAAGAAAATATGTTATGTGGACATGTGTCCGGAGAAACGCTTACTTTCCATGTTAGAGCTCATTTTATTACTTCTCTTCAAATCACATTAATCATGGAATGGAAACACACAGCAACAGAACGTACCAGCGTGACTTCAAACACTTTGTTACAGGAAATGTTCCAAATGTCCTCCATTAGCGAGGATACATGCATCCACCCTCCGTCGCATTGAATCCCTGATGCGCTGATGCAGCCCTGGAAAATGGCGTGTTGTATCACAGCCGTCCACAATACGGGGTTGCGTAGACAAGAGCTTTCAAATGCCCCCATAAATGAAATTCAAGAGGGTTGAGGTCAGGAGAGCGTGGAGGCCATGGAATTGGTCCGCCTCTACCAATCCATCGGTCACCGAATCTGTTGTTGAGAAGCGTACGAACACTTCGACTGAAATGTGCAGGAGCTCCATCGTACATGAACCACATGTTGTGTCGTACTTCTAAAGGTACATGTTCTAGCAGGCCAGGTAGAGTATCCCGTATGAAATCATAGCTGTGAATCGAGGAAGTACAGTACATACTGACGAAACTAAAATGAGCTCTAACATGGAAATTAAGCGTTTCCAGACACATGTCCACATAACATCTTTTCTTTATTTGTGTGTGAGGAATGTTTCCTGAAAGTTTGGCCGTACCTTCTTGTAATACCATATATATATATATATAACACGTACATTCTTGTCGCCGTGGTTTAGAGTATTTAATATACAGAGTGGCCCTTTTATTCTGACAAAAAAACACTTTCTCTCCAGAAGTGGTACAAAAAATATATGAAGACAAATGTTTAATTACCAAGAGGACATTAGTCAGCGTAATTTTCTGTCTTTCAGCTTCGTTCATTACAAAGGTATGAACAGTAGTACGTCATTTTTAATTAGCACTTTATATTTTTTATTCGGCAATCTATTTCTTCTCCTCAGTACCTACTCAAAGCCGTACCGTAGTATACAACTAATGCAAAACTGAGGTTATTAAAAACTTAACACAAAACTGACTTTGACTCTCCTCTGCGGTACACAGTGCTGGTACATGGGGTAGCGTAACTCCTTCGCTTTAGCTGATGTTGACAGTAAACAAATGAGAATCTGGGTTAGTGCACGGCGGTCATGCCGCCAAACGTCTTTTGTTGAAAGTTTACGTGAATGCAATGTACACCAATGAATAGAAGGTAGAAATTCAGCTCATCGATTGAGATACAACCTATCGGTTAAAAATACAGCTGTACATGTATCTATGTATTAAATGAATAAAAATTGTTGAGTTACCGTTTTGATAATTTACATCTCCATTAATGAGCAACATTTCTAGCTGATCTTCGTTGTTGTTTACTGTACTCACTAAAACCATTAACTGAAGGTGGCTGACTGAATGACGAGTGTGCATTTTGCTCGTGTTTCGATCTGTTAACTGTCAACTACAGCAAGTGGAAGAATTACGTTACCCCGGGTACCTGCACTACAGGGGGCGGACAAAAATATAGCAACACAAAAACACAACACATTACCATAACTAATAGGGTGTAGGAAACCCGTTGGCAATAAACATGCCTGCCAGTCATTTTGGTATGGATAAATACAGATGCTGTGTGGTTTACTTGGGAATCTTATACCTGCCGGCCGCGGTGGTCTAGCGGTTCTAGGCGCGCAGTCCGGAACCGCGCGACTGCTACGGTCGCAGGTTCGAATCCTGCCTCGGGCATGGATGTGTGTGATGTCATTAGGTTAGTTAGGTTTAAGTAGTTCTAAGTTCTAGGGGACTGATGACCACAGATGTTAAGTCCCATAGTGCTCAGAGCCATTTTTGAATCTTATACCTGTATTCCTGCTAAACAGTCCGCAGCCCTTGATCTAGTGGTTAGCGTTGCTGCCTCTGGACCACGGGGTCCCTGGTTCGATTCTCGGGACGGGTCGGGGATTTTCTCTGCCTGGGGACTGGATGTTTGTATTGCTTTCTTCATTTCGTCATCATTTAGGAATACGGTGAGACTGGACAGTGAAAAGATTGGGAATTTGTACAGACGCTGATAACTACACCGTTGAGCTCCCCAAAAACCATCATCATCCTGCAAAATAGTGGGAAGTGCAGGTGACGATGACGAAGGTGGACAGCGATGAGGCACACTACTATCCAAAGTAAACCACACACGCTGAATAATATTGAGGTCTTAAGTGTGGAGGCCAGAGACGATGCGACAATTCATCCTTGTGCTCACAGAAACAGTCCTAAAAGATGCGAGTTGTGTGAACAGGGGCCCTGTCGTCTGTCGTCGTGGAAATCAGCAACACCACTGGGAAACAAATACAGGACCATCGCACGGACGTGATCAGCCAAAATGGACACACAAACCTTGGAAGTAATGCGACCTTGCAGTGTACTCAAGGGGCCCATGGAATACCACATACGTGGCTACCCAGAATATCACCGAACCCAGGCCATGTTTCAATCTTGGCAGTTAGCAGTCTGCATCGTAGGCTTTGGACGGTGTATGCCAGATTTAAACTCGGCCATAAGTTGGAAACAGTGTGAGACGAGACCTATCGAACCAAATGATTTCCTTCCATAGCCCCACACTCCAGGTTTTCGGGCACTGATACCACGTTTTCCTATTTCGGGAACTACCACCTCTGATGTATAGTTTTGGAAATCCAGCTCGCCCTGGAATGCCCTGCTTATGGAACTCCCTTCGTGTTTTGGTTCTGACAGGGTTCGCGAGTGCGATATCGGGTTCTTCAGAAACTTTCGCAGCTGTCGTCCTCGTATTTTAAATAACAATTTTCTTCAATACACGCTTTCGTCCGCGTTCATATGTCATGCTTTTGCGCTTTCCTTGTATGCGACATATGCGATGTAAATCTTCGATACTGTGCCCTGTGAAACACCAAATACTTAGGTTACCTTGGTTACGGAAATACCATACGAGCACCGACAGCCTGCCCATGTTCGAATCCACTTAGCTTCGGCATAATGCACTCACTGTACACATGACACTCTTCTGACCAAGACTGAAACTTGGAAAGACTATGCGGCTGGTCCCGGTGGAGGTTCGATTCCTCCCTCGGGCATGGGTTTGTCTTTAGGATAATTTAGGTTAAGTAGTGTGTAAGCTTAGGGACTGATGACCTTAGCAGTTAAGTCCCATAAGATTTCACACTCATTTGAACATTTTTTGAAACTTGGAAAGTACTGAGGGCATTGCACGGATGCCATTTCTTGTCAAACACAACAGCTCCAGTTGCAGGCTCGGCTAACATATGTGTTCATGTTCCGGCAACAATTTCTCGCGTTATTTCCGTATTTTTGTCCACCACTAGAGTGTGCTAATAGAGGAGAGTCAAAGTCGATTCTTGGATGAAGTTATTTCGCATTTGGTTGTTAAAATATTTTTTATTGCGCTTGCAATTTCGACACACTCTCTTTGGCAAGCTTCCTGAAAACAAAGTCAGTTTTGCGTTACATTTTTAATAACGTCATGTTTACGTGATAGGAACGGTATGTTAGTTCTTGAACAGCCTTTGAGAAGATAAAATGAATTACTGAATAAGAATATTATTCGCTGTTTAAAAAAGTCGAACTAGTGTTTATATCTTCGTAACAAAGCTACAAGAAAGCCCATCACGCTGATTAATGTACCCCTAGCACCAAACATAATTTATTTTATTACTGAATAAAAAAGTACTAGGTGTGGTCAAGATATGTTCGACACTTTGTGTACTAGTGGCCTTGCAATCCGCCGACGAACGGTCATTCCGGCGTGTGCGTTCCTCTGGACTTATTTTTTCTAAAAGGTAAACGTTTACTAATTTATTCACCAGAATTATCGTAAAACTACCACCCACCTAATATTACAAAAGACGAATAATAATAATTAAGGTAAAAAGTGAGGGAGAGAGAACAGAAAGGAGAACTCAAATGAGAAGGAACGTGAGACAGTGGGAAGAAAGAAATGTTGTGTTCACAGTCCTTTGCAGTCGAAACAGCATCCGAGGCACACATGTGTAAGGTGTTACAGCGATTGGGCGCCATTTAATAACTGCGTGTTATGTCAAATTCTACCCTTTTGACCTCTGACCATACCAGTATCACTGACATCATACTTGTTGGACATCAATAAGGGAACAAAAGTATCCAGTTCTGGCAGATACCTTCAACACCCTACCCCTCGCTCTCCACAGAAGCGGGTAGAAATATGAACCTTTCCAGCAAATCTGTGTCTTCTTAGGGGATGGAGGTACGGGAGATGGGAGTGGGTAGCGGTGTGAAAACAAATTATCCTTGCCCGACTGCGAAAATGAAGACACTAGTACATTAGAGGTTCTCAGTTCATACCTCCATACTCTGGTCCAGGACGATCCACTCAGCCTGTACACAAGCGAGGGTCCATGGTCACACAGTGGGATGAAAGAGGGGCAGAGTGAGAAGCTACTCACTTACATATATGCTTTTGTACTCTTTACATTCAAATAGATTACGCTGACATACCGTTTTCTGTTTATATAATGTGCTTCTTGAGATGTTATTTGGATACCACTTGATCACGTGTTTTGACGGTATCTGACTTCGAACTCGGAATCAAAGTGATGTTTAGGGAACAGTGTTCGTTTCTGTGCTACCTCTCACGAAGGCTCGGCCTCAAATTATTTACAAGATTTTATTAATGTATGCATTCAGCATATCAAAGCAGAAATAAATATAATTTGGAATGGCTCAAAAATTATTTCAGGAAAGTAGTTTGTAGGCTCATATACTTCATTACGACTCGTTCACAAGCATTTTTTGTGGTGATCTGAAAATGTGTTTGCAACTGGATCAAACGCTTTCGGCAAGGAAAGGAATGGAAAATATTAACAGTATAACACTTTTCGATTGTCTACCAACATGTGTGAACAATAAACAATGAGGCACTGCGACAGGTGTGGTACAATATACGCTACAGTCACTGAAATTAATATACACTCCTGGAAATGGAAAAAAGAACACATTGACACCGGTGTGTCAGACCCACCATACTTGCTCCGGACACTGCGAGAGAGCTGTACAAGCAATGATCACACGCACGGCACAGCGGACACACCAGGAACCGCGGTGTTGGCCGTCGAATGGCGCTAGCTGCGCAGCATTTGTGCACCGCCGCCGTCAGTGTCAGCCAGTTTGCCGTGGCATACGGAGCTCCATCGCAGTCTTTAACACTGGTAGCATGCCGCGACAGCGTGGACGTGAACCGTATGTGCAGTTGACGGACTTTGAGCGAGGGCGTATAGTGGGCATGCGGGAGGCCGGGTGTACGTACCGCCGAATTGCTCAACACGTGGGGCGTGAGGTCTCCACAGTACATCGATGTTGTCGCCAGTGGTCGGCGGAAGGTGCACGTGCACGTCGACCTGGGACCGGACCGCAGCGACGCACGGATGCACGCCAAGACCGTAGGATCCTACGCAGTGCCGTAGGGGACCGCACCGCCACTTCCCAGCAAATTAGGGACACTGTTGCTCCTGGGGTATAGGCGAGGACCATTCGCAACCGTCTCCATGAAGCTGGGCTACGGTCCCGCACACCGTTAGGCCGTCTTCCGCTCACGCCCCAACATCGTGCAGCCCGCCTCCAGTGGTGTCGCGACAGGCGTGAATGGAGGGACGAATGGAGACGTGTCGTCTTCAGCGATGAGAGTCGCTTCTGCCTTGGTGCCAATGATGGTCGTATGCGTGTTTGGCGCCGTGCAGGTGAGCGCCACCATCAGGACTGCATACGACCGAGGCACACAGGGCCAACACCCGGCATCATGGTGTGGGGAGCCATCTCCTACACTGGCCGTACACCACTGGTGATCGTCGAGGGGACACTGAATAGTGCACGGTACATCCATACCGTCATCGAACCCATCGTTCTACCATTCCTAGACCGGCAAGGGAACTTGCACGTCCGCATGTATCCCGTGCCACCCAACGTGCTCTAGAAGGTGTAAGTCAACTACCCTGGCCAGCAAGATCTCCGGATCTGTCCCCCATTGAGCATGTTTGGGACTGGATGAAGCGTCGTCTCACGCGGTCTGCACGTCCAGCACGAACGCTGGTCCAACTGAGGCGCCAGGTGGAAATGGCATGGCAAGCCGTTCCACAGGACTACATCCAGCATCTCTACGATCGTCTCCATGGGAGAATAGCAGCCTGCATTGCTGCGAAAGGTGGATATACACTGTACTAGTGCCGACATTGTTCATGCTCTGTTGCCTGTGTCTATGTGCCTGTGGTTCTGTCAGTGTGATCATGTGATGTATCTGACCCCAGGAATGTGTCAATAAAGTTTCCCCTTCCTGGGACAATGAATTCACGGTGTTCTTATTTCAATTTCCAGGAGTGTAGAAGAAAGTAGCGTAGAAAGGACAATGTTAAAACCGTTACTTACAAAGACGAGTGAAAGAAAATTTTCTAGCCAGTCCTATAAGTATTGAAATTCATTGGACGATGAACTAGTCTGTTTTTAAATATATATTTTTTTCACTAATTATTCTGGTGTCTTATTACAACAGCTGGTATACCCTACAGCTTGTCTGTAAAGGCAAAATCGCAGAATACAGTTCAACATTAATATGATATTCAAGCTTTATCCCACAGTAATTATTTCCAGGTAGCCACAGACAAGCGATGCTGGAAGAATGCTGTTACTTATGCTGTCAGCAGCCGGCCGCGGTGGACATGCGGTTCTAGGCGCTTCACTCCGGAACCGCGGGACTGCTGCGGTCGCAGGTTCGAATCCTGCCTCGGGCATGGATGTGTGTGATGTCTTTAGGTTAGTTAGGTTTAAGTAGTTCTAAGCTCTAGGGGACTGATGACCTCAGATGTTAAGTCCCATAGTGCTCAGAGCCATTTGAACCATTTATGCTGTCAGCAGCGGCTTTAATCCAAATCAGTGCGAGTTCTGAAAGAAGTTGCAGAGTCTTACACTCGTAGAAACCGAGTGGCGTAATCAAGAGGCATCTGTGGTTTGGTAAGCATGTAATACATCGTAAAGAATACTTGACTACGATTTTCAGAATTACCAAGAGTCTGATTGATTCTGCCACAACAGTTGCAAAACATACTAAAGTACCCACAACAAACCAATGTTGACATATAGTTACCATGAAGATCATGATATTACTGGATGATGGTTTTAAGAAACTACACAGTCCAGTCGCATTAATGCGATCATCGCCTACGTTCGATGTCAACGTGCAGTAAACAGTCACAGACTAAATGTAGCAGACTAGCAGTGGAGAGTATGCAGGGTGGTCCATTGATAGTGACCGGGCCAAATATCTCACGAAATAAGCATCAAACGAAAAACTACAAGGAATGAAACTCGTCTAGCTTGAAGGGGGAAACCAGATGGCGCTATGGTTGGCCCGCTAGATGGCGCTGCCAAAGATCAAACGGATATCAACTGCGTTTTTAAAAATGGGAACCCCCATTTTTATTACATATTCGAGTAGTACGTAAAGAAATATAAATGTTTCAGTTGGACCACCTTTTTCGCTTTTTGACAGATGGCGCTGTAATAGTCGCAAACGTATAAGTACGTGATATCACGTAACATTTCGCCAGTGCGGACGGGATTTGCTTCGTAATACATTACCCGTGTTAAAATGGACCGTTTACCAATTGCGGAAAAGGTCGATATCGTGATGATGTATGGCTATTGTGATCACAATGCCCAACGGGCGTGTACTATGTATGCTGCTCGGTGTCCTGGACGACATCATCCAAGTGTCCGGACCGTTCGCCGGATAGTTACGTTATTTAAGGAAACAGGAAGTGTTCAGCCACATGTGAAACGTCAACCACGACCTGCAACAAAGGATGATGCCCAAGTAGGTGTTTTTAGCTGCTTTCGTGGCTAATCCGCACATCAGTAGCAGACAAATTGCGCGAGGATCAGGAATCTCAAAAACGTCGGTGTTAAGAATGCTACATCAACATCGATTGCACCCGTACCATATTTCTATGTACCAGGAATTGCATGGCGACTACTTTGAACGTCGTGTACAGTTCTGCCACTGGGCACAACAGAAATTACGGGACGATGACAGATTTTTAGCACGCGTTCTATTTAGCGACGAAGCGTCATTCACCAACAGCGGTAACGTAAACCGGCATAATATGCACTATTGGGCAACGGAAAACCCACGACAGCTGCGACAAGTGGAACATCAACGACCTTGGCGGATTAATGTATGGTACGGCATTATGGGAGGAAGGATAATTGGCCCTCATATTATCGATGGCAATCTAAATGGTGCTATGTATGCTGATTTCGTACGTAATGTTCTACCGATGTTACTACAAAGTGTTTCACTGCATGACAAAATGGCGATGTACTTCCAACATGATGGATGTCCGGCACATAGCTCGCGTGCGGTTGAAGCGTTATTGAATAGCATATTTCATGAAAGGTGGATTGGTCGTCGAAGTTCAACGGATCTGACGTCCCCGGATTTCTTTCTGTGGGGAAAGTTGAAGGATATTTGCTATCGTGATCCACCGACAACGCGTAACAACCTGCGTCAGCGCATTGTCAGTGCATGTGCGAACATTAAGAAAGGTGGACTACTCGCTGTCGAGAGGAAAGTCGTTACACGTAGTGCCAAATGCATTGAGGTTGACGGAGATGATTTTAGCATTTATTGCATTAATGAGGTATTTACAGGTAATCACGTTGTAACAGCATGCGTTCTCAGAAATGACAATGGTACATGTATCACATTTGAAGAACCGAAATAAAATGTTCAAACGTACCTACGTTCTGTATTTTAATTTAAAAAACCTACCTGTTACCAACTGTTCGTCTAAAATTGTGAGCCATATGTTTGTGACTATCACAAAGCGAAAAAAGTGGTTCAAGTAAAACGTTCATATTTCTTTAGGTACTACACGAATATGTAATAAAAATGGGGGTTGCTATTTAAAAAAAAAAAAAAACGCAGCTGATATCCGTTTGACCTATGGCAGTGCCATCTAGCGGGCCAACCATAGCGTTTGACGTATGGCAGCGCCATCTAGCGGGCCAACCATAGCGCCATCTGGTTTCCCCCTTCAAGCTAGACATGTTTCGTTCTTTGTAGTTTTTCGTTTGACTCTTATTTCGTGAGATATTTTGCCCGGTCACAATCAATGGACCACCCTGTATAAAGCATGTCGGACGACGCGGAAAACAGTGGTGTCGTTGACTAATTCTGACTTCCAGAATGGCATATCATTGGCTTTCGGGTCAAGAGTGGAAGCATCTCCGAAATGGCTAAGTTTATAAATGGTTCGCATGCCGCTGTGGTTAAAGTATATCGTTCTTGGAAAAATGGCGCTATTCAAAACAGGCTCTGAGACAACTGTGGCGCACCACGGATCATAGAGGACAGGGGTGAACGGCGGCTGCGGAGGAACTGATGAGCATCTGACCGCCCAGATGAACCAAGGGGCTGCCAACAGTGTCTCCTCTACGACCTTTAACAGAACACTGCTTCGTATGGCCTCGCGCAGCAGGCGCCTGGTTCATGGACAGATGCTGACTGCTGTTCATCGGCGAAGAAGACTGGAATTTGCGCTCCTGTACCGCAGCTGGGCGTCCACTGGATGGTGACGAGTGACCTATTCAGATGAATCACGTTTTATGTTTCATCAGACAGATGGCCTTTGGCGAGTCCAACCCTGCAACAAACGTCGGAAGGAACGACCCACGCCGGAGGTGGTGGCATTTTGGTCTGGGGAATGTTTAAGTGGCATTCCCGTGTGATCTCGTAATTCTGGCTGTCACGATGGATCGAGACAAATACGCATCTGTTCTTGAGGATCATGTGCACCCCAACATGCAGTTTTTTCCTCGGCACTATGACATTACCAACAGGACAATGCGAAGTGTCAAACAGTTCGCAGTGCAGTGCGTCGTTCGACGAGCACCAGGATGAGTTACCATACTGTCCTGCCCACCAAACTCCCTGGATTTAAACACAGTAGGGAGGTTGTGTTGGGAACACCCCGATCGTGCTGTATGCGCCATAGATCCTCAACCGAGAAACCTAGCACAACTGGCCATAGAATGTTTCCAGAGCCCTGTCGGTACCTTCCAGAACCATACTGACTCTCTTCCTGCATGTCTCGCAGCGGTCTGCGCTGCAGATGTGGTTATGCAGGCTTTTCACAGGTGGTCACATTAATGTGACTGGACAGTGCAAATCTGACACCAAAAATGGTGCAGGTGATCGTATGTACGTTGTGGATCTGATTATCTGGTTATTCAACTACTTTCTAAAATGTTTAATACATTAAGATAAAGGAGGGTAAGATTACAAACCACAGTTCCTTCGTCTACATCTCTCTGTGCCACTACGCCTTCTAGGACACCCCCTTCCTCTGCAACGTGGGAGTACCTGTAATTTAATGAAATTATTGATTAATAATTTAAGAGTAATTAATTCGTTTCGATAACAGTTAGTGTGCAAAGAGTAAAAGATTTGAAGTGTAATGTTACACAAACATTTTGCAAAAGGATTATTGATTTTTATCTGACATAACATATGCGGGGTGGTCAGAAACAGTCTAAAAACCTTGTAAGGGTGGTGCAGGGTAGGTTGTGCAGCGAAAAAACTGTTCCGCGCTTTCCAATTTAATTAGTTTTGAATTTTTGGCAATCAGGTAGTTGCGGGCACAAATTCAAGCACTTGCGCGCACAAAATGTGGTAAGTAACAGGTAGCTGTGAGTCCGTGAGCTACCACTTGCTGAAATGCCTATTCCCATCCAAACCATGCCTTTTTCGGAAGTGATAAATTTAAGCTATGTGAGCTAAAGCTAAGTTTGTTCGGTTTGAGGAAAAGAAACGAAGAAGGCGTTTGGCGGTACCATCTCTGTCAGGCTGCTTGAATTTGCATGTCGAACGATTTGATTGGATAAAATCAATGCCACTTAAACAGGAAACGGCACAATGTATCGAATTGTCAAAAATTATTTCTCAGCAGATCTTACCCTGAAACCCTCTTACAAGCTTTTCAGACTCCTTCTGACCACCCTGTATAGTGCTATTTTACAGAAATAAACAGCTCGCAGTTACATTTCAGGATGATTTTCTCTTGATACGCATCGTACCCACTTTGTAATACAGTAGCAGACAGGAGCAAGCAGTCATTAACAACTGACTTAGCGATTTAATAAGAACAGGTACAAGTAAAAAAAGGATTTAAGAGATTTTTCACTGCCTGACCTATTACTATGGCGACGACGGAAAGTGAAGGAAATGGTTTTACGAATAATTGATTCTACGCGCGAACAATGATCAGTGATAACCAAATAATACAATTGGAGTGTAATGTGGTTAAAAGACTTCTGGGTTCACAGAAAGAATTTTTCACTCTGCAGACGTCAGGTATGCGACCCGCCATAAAAAAGAAATACACTAAATTAAAGAAAAGCATCTTCGATGGTGTAATGAGCCACGGTAAATTTCCTCAATTATAAGCCATGGAGTAATGATTTTTAGCACTCCTGTTTATCTGTCTAGGCTGGATTGCATCTACTAGTACTGCCACATGTGCAGTGTGACTCAACTGAACTGTTCGCCACGAATAATTCCGGCATGTCCAAGATATCAAAGTTTTGCTTTCATCAAGATGAAATGCAGGAAACTCCTCACTAAACGGCGTAGATTCTCCCTTCATAATTATATTACAGAGCTACCAGTATTAACTTTGTTTTAACTGGAGCTGTAACAATTTCTGCTGCAAATTTTTTTAATCATCAATCTTGCCACTGGTTTGATGTGGCCCGCCACGAATTACTCTCCTGTGTCAACCTTTTTACATCAGAGTACCCCTTGCAAACTGTTTACTGAATGTAATCCAATCTCTGTCTTCCTCTATAATTTTTACCCTCTACAGCTTCCTCTAGTACCATCGAAGTTATTCCCTGATGTCTTAATAGATGTCCTGTCATTCTGACCCTTCTTCATCTAAATCTACATCTACGTGATTACTCTGCTATTCACAATAAAGTGCATGGCAGAGGGTTCAATGTACCACCTTCAAGCTGTCTCTCTAGCCTTCCACTCTCGAACGGCGCGGGGGAGAAACGAGCACTTAAATTTTTCTATGCGAGCCCTGATTTCTCTTATTTTATCGTGATGATCATTTCTCCCCATGTATGTGGGTGTCAACAGAATGTTTTCACAATCGGAGGAGAAAACTGGTGATTGACATTTCACGAGAAGATCCCGTTGCAACGAAAAACGCCTTTGTTTTAATGACTGCCACACCAATTCACGGTGTTTTCCATATATTCCTTTCGCCGTCGATTCTGCAGAGAATTTCGTTTCTTATTTGTCAGTGCACATAATTTTCAACTTTCTTCTGTAGCACCACATCTAAAAGGTTTCGACTCTCTTCTTTTCCGGTTTCCCCAGAGTCAATGTTTCACTACCATACAATGCTATGCTCCAAACGTACATTCTTAGAAATTTCTTCCTCAAATTAAGGCCTATGTTTGATATTAGTAGGCTTTTCTTGGTCAGGAATGTTCTTTATGCCTGTGTTAGTCTGCGTTTTATGTACCCCTCGCTCCGTCCGTCATGGGTTATTTCGTGGCATAGGTAGCAAAATTCCTTAACTTCGTCTACTTCGCGATCGCCTATTCTGATATTAAGTTTGTCGCTGTTCTCATTTCTGCTAAACCTTATAAGTTTCGTCCTTCTCCGATTTACACTCAATACATATTCCGTACTCAATAGACTATTCATTCCATTCAACACATTCTGTAATTCTTCTTCACTTTCGCCGAGGATGACAATGTAATCCGCGAATATTATCATTGATAGCCTTTCACCTTGAACTTTAATCCCATTCTAGAATCTTCCTTTTATTTCCGTCATTGCTTCTTCGAGATACAGATTTAACGGCAGGGGATATTGACTACGTTCTAGCCTCACACCCTTTTTTTATCCGAGCACTTGGTTTTGGTCATCCACTCTTATTATTCCATCTTGGCTCTTGTGCTTATTGTATAGTACCCGTCTCTCGCTAAGCGTACCCCTATTTTTGTCAGAATTTCGAACATTTTGTGCCATTTTACATTGTCGAACGCTTTTTGAGGTCGACAGAAGCTACGAACGTGTCTTGCTTTTTCTTCAGTGTTGCTTCCATTATCAACTGCAACGTCAGCATTGCCTCTCTGGACCCTTTATCTTTCCTAAAGCCAAACTGATCGTCGTCTACCAGATCCTCAATTTTCTTTCCCGTTCTTCTGTACACCATTCTTGTCAGCAACTTGGATGCATGAGCTGTTAAGCTGATTGTTTGATAATTCTCGCGCTTGTCAGCTCTTACTGCCAATATCTTAGATCTAAGGCAAAGGAATTCAACGGCGTGTGCCTCCTCAATATCCGATTACTAGTTTCGGCGCAATTACAATATTTACATCTTAAGATTTATCTGTTTTGAACGCGTAACCGACTGCTGCCTTTTGTGGAAGTTGATATTGTTATATGGAACTGTCCCCTCAGGCTGGTGGGGCGTTCCTACTCGATGTAGTTTTGAGAGTCCGCTTATAAAAGTGGAGTCGTGGAGAAAAGTTTAATTTAAAACTTATACTATCATACTTGGCTGCATGTGGTTGAACCGACACATCAACTGGAAGGTAAAGGACGTGGCATCTGAAGATGATTCACCAGTTAACTACGTTAACAGTTGTTACTACAGTTCCATTTAAAAGTGACTGTACGTCATTTAGTGGGGACCCTTTCACATTTCATTTCGGTCCTTTAAACAGTTCAGGACTTATTAGAGGTGAACAGCTTATCTGAACCATCATGAATCCAAATCCAGTAAACAGCAACAACTGCACCAAGGGAAATTACGTTTTGAAGTGCAGTACACATTATGGAACTAGAATGCTGTGATTTTCAATGAACAATACATAGAATAAACAACTGAGGACAAATAGGCATTATACAGACCGGGAAAAAAGAACTTTTGATGATATGTGTTAAGTGCAGTGATAGCAGGAAATGATGACTTGGTACAAAAACCATTTAGATTCTAGCTTTATTGGATGTTGTTCATTAACATGCGAGCAAGGACCGAGGACCTCAGCAGTTTAGCCCCATAAGCACTTACCACAAATTTCCAATTTTAATGCACACTAAATGCTGAACACACAGTCCTCTTCAAACTACTTTTTCCCCACTCAACTATGTTTCACTCTTATAGTAATTTATTTGATTAACTCCTGCTATTTCAAAGCAAATCTATGTTTTACATAATCTTATTCAGCAACATGGGAGTATCTCACTTCTGGGTGCATAATTTACTTCATTACATACTTCCCATCTTTGTTAACTTCTGCTTTCTCGAGAACAATATTCTGTTGAACCTTCTCTTTCTTTACTGCTTCCTTTCTTATGTTACTTTTATGAATAAGCTACTTTCTTTTGGCTGTTTTTTTTTTTACGTCCTAACAAAGGCAACTCCTGAAACTTTCATACTAACTTTTACGTTTATGTACTTAAATTGAGAGGGTTTCTCAACTTTCTCATATATGTTATTGAGGCATTTGGAAATCTCAAGAGGTTTTTTCCTGTGTTCTAACTTTGCACAATAACAATATTAGACCCTAAGCATCTGGGAAAGATGTAACATACTCTCTAAGAAATGAAAAAAAATAAAAATAAAAAAAGAGAACGACGGCGCATCACAAAGGAATTATCTTAATGAAACGAAAATCTGTATGTGATGTACACGAACAGACAAACAAATGATAACAATTTTAGAAAAAAACTGGATGATATACTCAAGAGAAAGAGCTTCACAAACGGAGCAAGCCAATAATGCGTTGGTCCAGTAGTGGTCCTGATGCAAGCAGTTATTCGGACTGGCATTGATTGACAAAGTTCTGTATGTCCTCCTGAGGAATATCGCAACAAATTCTGTCTGGATGGGAAAGGATCCACCTTGGTACAAAAAACATATAAGGAAGTTGCTGAGAAAGCAGAGAATTTTGCACAGTTGTTTTAAACGTGGTCATTGTCCTGCTGACAAACAGAAATTATGCGAAATGAAAGCAGCTGTCAGAAGGACAATGAGAATTTGAAAGCAATATTTTGTCTGCAGATTCTAAAAATAACCCCCAAAAAATTTGGTCATACATAAAGTCTATGAACGCTATAAATAATTCAATACATTCTCTTGCTAGCAGTATGTGTAATATAACTGATGATGCTAAACAGAAGGCCGAAATTGTACTGCCGGCCAGAGTGGTTGAGCGGTTCTAGGCACTTCAGTCTGGAACCGCACGACCGCTACGGTCTCAGGTTCGAATCCTGCCTCGGGAATGGATGTGTGTGATGTCCTTAGGTTAGTTAGGTTTAAGTAGTTCTAAGTTCTAGAGGACTGATGACCTCAGAAGTTAAGTCCCATAGTGCTCGGAGCCATTTGAATTTGAAATTCTACTAAGATCCTTAGACGCCAGGAATGCATCCGGCCCAGACAGTATCCCCGTAAGATTATATGTTGAATATGCTACAAATATAGCACCATTCTTATCTATCATCTACCAAGAACATTGGAACAGCGGAAAGTTCCATGGGACTGGAAGAAGGCCCAGGTCATGGCAATCTATAAAAAGGGTAGAAAATCGGATGCACATAATTACCGGCCAATTTCACTAACATCGATTTGTTGTACAATCATGAAACATATTTTGTGTTCAGACATGATAACCTTTCTAGACTCTGAGAAGCTCATCTGCAGAAACAAGCACGGTTTTAGGAAACAGCGGTCATGCGAGACACAGCTGGCCCTCTTTGTGCGTGATATACAACAGGCTCTAGATAACGGCTTCCAGATTAATGCCATATTTCTCGACTTTCGAAAGGCGTTAGACTCAGTTCCGCACTGTCGCTTGCCCCAAAAAGTGCTCGCTTACAGCCTATCCGATGACATATGCGGATCGATAGACAGTTTTGTAACAGGCAGGGAGCAGTATGTTGTCCTGAACGGGGTGACTTCAACAGAAACAAACGTAACTTCAGGTGTGCCCCAGGGCAGTGTAACAGGTCCGATGATTTTTACGATTTACATAAACGATCTGGTTGATAGTATTGACAGCGGCAGTAGAATGTTTCCCGATGATGCTGTAGTCTGCAGGAAAGTAGTAGCACACGAAAATTTTGAACAAATCAATGATGATTTGCAGAAAATAAATGCGTGGTGTAATGACTGGCAGTTATCTCCCAATATTATTAAGTGCAACCTACTGCGTACAACAAGGCGAAAATCCCCATTAATGTACGAGTACAAAATAAACGCCCAGTCTTTGGAAGCGGTAACATCCGTCAAGTATCTGGGTGTGACTATTCGAAATGATCTCAAATGGAATGATCAGATTACAGAAGTAATGGGCAAGGCGAACTGTAGATTGTGATTTATTGGTAGAATCCTGAAGCGATGCAGTCCTTCAAGAAATGAAATAGCGTACATTACGTTAGTTCGTCCAGTCTTAGAGTATTGTTCGTCTGTATGGGACCCTTACCAGTTGGGTCTGATTCAAGAGATTGAGAAGGTCCAAAGAAGAGCGGCAAGATTCGTGACTGGTACATTTAGTCATCGCGAGAGCCTTACAAACCTCACAGAAAGTTTGAAGTGGGACACACTTTCAGAAAGACGGCGTGCTAAGTGGAAGGGGCTGCTCACTAAATTCCGTAATCCGATCTTCGTCGAGGATGTAGAGCGTATATTATTACCACCAACTTTCAAATTACGCAATGATCACCATTCAAAGATAAGGGAAATTAGAGTTCGTGCTGAGGCGTTCAGACATTCGTTTTTCCCTCGCGCGATCCGCGAGTGGAACAGACGGGGGGAAATATGACTTTGGCGCGAATTGTGCCCTCCGCCACACACCGCTTGGTGGCTAGCGCAGTATATATGTAGATGTTAGATTGCCAAAATCCTGAGATGGATGGAAGGCCCTGCCCTTAAAACTCCAAACATTCTCAACTGAGGAGAGATCCGGTGACATTTCTGGCTAACGCACAGTTTGGCAAGCACGAAGGTAAGTCGTAGAAATTGGTGCCTCGTGTGGGCGGCCGTTATCTTGCTCACATATAGGACCAGGATGGCTTGCCATGACGGGCAACAAAACGGGTCGTAGAGTGTCATCAACTTATCTCTGTGCTGTAAGGGTGCCGCGGATAACAACCAAAGGTCCTGCTAAGAAAAGGATTCGCACCCCAGACGTCCTGGTTGTCAGCCCATACGGCGTGTGACAGTGAGGTTGATTTTCTACCACTGTCCAGGGTGTCTCCAGACGCATCTTCGGTCTGTAATCTCATTGAGTAGAACTTTGTTCAGTGATGAATCCCACATCGAAGTGAGCCCGATGACTAATTGAGAAAGTGCGGAGCATTACGGGCAGGGCCATCCAACCAGCTCGGAATTTTGGCGACCTGACGCGCCAACTGGACACAGTTTCGTGTGATATCCCTCAGGAGGGTATCCAAAAACACTGTCAATCAATGCCAAGCCGAATAACTGCTTCCAACAGGGCCAGATGTATACTAACACGTTATTGACTTGCTCAGTTAGTGAAAGCCTCTCTTTTCAATAAATCATCCATTTTTTCTTAAATTGTAATCATCTGTTTGTCTGTACGTATACATCACATCTACCTATTTCCGTCCTGTTCGGATAATTATTTCGTGGTGCGTAGGTTTTTTGCCTTGGAGTGTATGTACTCGAATAATTGCTGACTTTTGATGCAACTGTTAATATATTCAGTATTAAATTTGTCACTAACAACTAACTGGAGATTAAAACAAGAAAACTACTCATGGATGAATTATTATTTAACATCACACTGTTGTAGACAAGACTGAATTAAAGTCTACAAAGATTGTTGGTCATAGTTACTAAATCGAATATTTTTATTAGTAAATGTAATTTCTAAAGCAAATGTAATAGTTTATAGTTAACATTTCTTCTAATCCTTAAAACGTTAATACTATGAACCAAATGGTGAAGAATTTCTGTTGTATGACAACTCTGTAAGACAAACATATAAACGCTCTTTGTTATGGAAAAATACAAGATGATATCTTAAACATTTGGAATATATCTTATTACACAGCAAATGGGACTGACGTATGAATAAGAAAACAATATGGCGAAATCTGTAGGTTGTGACGACATTATGCATAAGTTAGTTTTCAACAGAAGCATTGTAGAGTTATAAGCTACATTTACTAAATCAACATGATGTGAAAACTGCAACTATACTTTTTTGTTTCAGGATATCCTAAGAAAACATTTCTTACCGACACATATCTCTCTCTCACTCTAACTCCTCTGCCACACGTTACACTGCAGGGCGTCCATTCTGTCCACTCGCTGCTTAAACAGTTTACACGCTCGCGTGATTCTCTCTCTGCTGACATATTGTCATTGTTATCAGTGTCACTTGGAAACGGCGTTGCCAGATCGTTTACACTGTTTTCGTCATCAGTACCTTGAAGTGATTCCTCCATATCATCACCGTTGTGTTGACCTGAAATATACATTGGTTGTACCAAATAAATTATGTGCTGAGAAATTGCCATTACTTAACAAGACAAAGAGACTAAATTTCTATAAGGTAAGTGAAGTGAAATTTAATGTGTCTTAGATTTTCTATGAGTGAGTGAACATGATGATAGAAATATTGTAATGGAGGAAGTAGAGGCATTTTAATAAAATATACCTTATTGGATAACTATTAGGATTATCGCCAAGGTAATGTGTATAAATTAGTTACAGTATTCTGGAACAAGGAATAATGTCAGTACAACGAAAAAAAAAACAGTACAAGGGCGCAAATTTAACTTTTTTTAATTCACTCGATGACTAGTTTAGGAGCGGGATCAATTTTCAAATCATCGTGACGTAGGCAAAAACGATACTTCCAAAATGCGAAAACCATGTCAAAAATATGCAAACGGTTACAGAGCATACAGATAACTGCTCGTTTGCACATTTTTGACATGATTTTCGCATTTTCGGGAATACAATATTTGACTCTGTTACGACGATTTGAAAATGGGTTCCCGGCCCGAAACCAGCCATTGAGTGAATAAAAAAAGTAAAATTTTCAGCTTTGGGTTGGTTTCTTCGGTGAACTGATTAATAGAAGTTGCTGATCCACAGACGTTCTAGCATGCTGGAAGTTCGTACGGTGTAATGTTTTCGAAAGATGTTGTACTTCACTTAGCATATAAGTTTACACTAAATAAATGCGGTACGTATGTCACATGAGCTTTCTTGTTAAAATACTAATTTGGTTTACACAACAGCACTATGTACTATGTGAAAATGGAGTATATTATGGCGGTAGTGATAATACCTATTGCTTTAAGTAATGAATTACTTATTGTTATGAGGAAGCGTTAAAAAAAATTTAATAATTTTGCTACAACTCGTGACTTCCACTTGTGATAAAGCACTGATAAGTAGAAAGTGTTAAGCGGCATTGCTGTTTGAATTGTATGAAAGAATTGTAGGCTTCTTCAGAAACTGTTTGGAGTGGAATCTCTTACGTTAAAGAAAGGCATATGCATACTACTCGTAAGTTCAGCATAATCGGTACAGTTTTTCGGAGACTCTTAGTTTTACTTTCCATTTCTTATATTGCCACATTATTCGAATTCGAGAAGTAGGCATTGGAGATTGCTAATTGAGAAACCGAATATTTGGTGGATGATACGTTTGTTTTGTGGCGGCATGAAAGGAAGGAACTGCGCCTTTTCAGAAACATCTCAACGTGATCGACACAAAGATTCAGTTTACCATTGAGGTGGAGACAGGCAGAAGACTGAATTTTCTTAATGAGCTAGTTTTCAAGAAAGAAAATAATAGCTTGGGCCACACGATTTGCAGAAACCCCGCGCACAGAGACCGTTACCTACACCGGAATTCGAGCCACCACCCACAACAAAAGCGAGGCATCATAAAAACGGTCCGCAGCTTGTGGTCGTGCGGTAGCGTTCTCGCTTCCCGCGCCCGGGTTCCCGGGTTCGATTCCCGGCGGGGTCAGGGATTTTCTCTGCCTCGTGATGACTGGGTGTTGTGTGATGTCCTTAGGTTAGTTAGGTTTAAGTAGTTCTAAGTTCTAGGGGACTGATGACCATAGATGTTGAGTCCCATAGTGCTCAGAGCCATTTTCATGAAACCGTTTGCAGACAGAGCAAGAAAAATCTGCGAACAAGAGCTGCGCGACGCAGAATTAAAACATGTTACCAACGCACTTCTCGAGGATGGTTATTCGTTGGCTGAGATGAAAGGAGCGCTAAGACTACCGCGTAGAAATCATAGCGATGCCCAAGCGCCAGTGAAATCGAACGTTCCCTGCCTTTCATTGAAGACGTAACTGACCTCATAGGAAAAATCTTGAAAAGCGAAACATCTTGGTACTCTACAAACCCGCCAGGAAGATACAAGAGCACGTAAAATCAGCCAAGGCTGCTCGCCAACCACTGGAAAAAGCAAGAATTTGTAGGATTCCGTGTAGTTGTGGGGATGTACGCATCGGTACTAAAAGAAAAAAAAAACGACTAAAAGAGCACTAGGACAACTGCAGAAGAGGGAAGATTGACAGATCAAGTGGATGCGATGAAAGGTTATACCTAGAGGCCATAGAGACTGTAAAACACCGCAGTAATTTTAGCAGGAAGGAGGAGGGTGTGAAATTGAATTTCACCTGGATTCCGGTGCTGAAAAAGATGTGTAACAGTCTTCCACCATAGGGTGATAGCAACAGCGGACGACGGCAGTCGACAACGGCCAATTGCGCTGGCGAATTCGAAACATATGACGTCACGCCGCTGCACGGAAGCAAGCGGAACCGGAATTTTTCGGTAGTCAGTAGCGAACCAGGGTGTATGAATCGGACATTCAAAGAAGCTACGATTTCTCTTGAAAATGTCCTCCGCAGATAGGGACGAAACATTGGGTTTTAAGGTGAAATCCATTCAACCACGGTATAACAATTTATTAATTATGACATTTCCGGCGTGAAAGTTTACATTTTCCAATGTTCACGTAGTCTACAGCTGTCATGGTGCCTCCGAATATTGCCATACGTCCCGTGGGAGCCAAAGCGAATGTCCGTCTTAGCATCACACTGTGTCCAGGATGCGGTGCATGACTGGAGTAGTTGTTCGCCCAGGTGACGGGATTTGCTTGGACGACGGCTTATCTCGATACGACCGTCACATGTTGTAACACGAACTGTGATACAGCCTCCCAGGATACAGGTTTCACTTTTTTATGGTGCAATCTCAACGATTCCGTGCCTACTTCAATCGTAATTGACAGAACACTTATGCCTGCACCAGCATTGTCCTCTGCCGTCAGATCTGCCACACATCGCCACGTATTCTGCTTCACTGAATTAGCAAGTCTCTGACCTCCACGTTCTGTAGTGAGGCATGCTCATCCAACACCTCGCCTACTCGTGTTTCACCTTCCTTCAAATACTTTCCACGTATGCTCACGACAGACTCATGCGAGCAAGAGACCAGCTTCGTCATCTCCGAGATATCTGTTCCGTGGCACCGGAGTATATCAACCTGCCCTTTGTCAAGTCTCTTATGAGACAGAACTGCTCCATTTCTGGCACGTATCGTCGCTATAACGATTCCTCGTTCGTCTCTGCTGCCCTCATATACAGGATGGTTATACACTCCTGGAAATTGAAATAAGAACACCGTGAATTCATTGTCCCAGGAAGGGGAAACTTTATTGACACATTCCTGGGGTCAGATACATCACATGATCACACTGACAGAACCACAGGCACATAGACACAGGCAACAGAGCATGCACAATGTCGGCACTAGTACAGTGTATATCCACCTTTCGCAGCAATGCAGGCTGCTATTCTCCCATGGAGACGATCGTAGAGATGCTGGATGTAGTCCTGTGGAACGGCTTGCCATGCCATTTCCACCTGGCGCCTGGTGCTGGACGTGCAGACCGCGTGAGACGACGCTTCATCCAGTCCCAAACATGCTCAATGGGGGACAGATCCGGAGATCTTGCTGGCCAGGGTAGTTGACTTACACCTTCTAGAGCACGTTGGGTGGCACGGGATACATGCGGACGTGCAAGTTCCCTTGCCGGTCTAGGAATGGTAGAACGATGGGTTCGATGACGGTTTGGATGTACCGTGCACTATTCAGTGTCCCCTCGACGATCACCAGTGGTGTACGGCCAGTGTAGGAGATGGCTCCCCACACCATGATGCCGGGTGTTGGCCCTGTGTGCCTCGGTCGTATGCAGTCCTGATGGTGGCGCTCACCTGCACGGCGCCAAACACGCATACGACCATCATTGGCACCAAGGCAGAAGCGACTCTCATCGCTGAAGACGACACGTCTCCATTCGTCCCTCCATTCACGCCTGTCGCGACACCACTGGAGGCGGGCTGCACGATGTTGGGGCGTGAGTGGAAGACGGCCTAACGGTGTGCGGGACCGTAGCCCAGCTTCATGGAGACGGTTGCGAATGGTCCTCGCCGATACCCCAGGAGCAACAGTGTCCCTAATTTGCTGGGAAGTGGCGGTGCGGTCCCCTACGGCACTGCGTAGGATCCTACGGTCTTGGCGTGCATCCGTGCGTCGCTGCGGTCCGGTCCCAGGTCGACGGGCACGTGCACCTTCCGCCGACCACTGGCGACAGCATCGATGTACTGTGGAGACCTCACGCCCCACGTGTTGAGCAATTCGGCGGTACGTCCACCCGGCCTCCCGCATGTCCACTATAAGCCCTCGCTCAAAGTCCGTCAACTGCACATACGGTTCACGTCCACGCTGTCGCGGCATACTACCAGTGTTAAAGACTGCGATGGAGCTCCGTATGCCACGGCAAACTGGCTGACACTGACGGCGGCGGTGCACAAATGCTGCGCAGCTAGCGCCATTCGACGGCCAACACCGTGGTTCCTGGTGTGTCCGCTGTGCCGTGCGTGTGATCATTGCTTGTACAGCCCTCTCGCAGTGTCCGGAGCAAGTATGGTGGGTCTGACACACCGGTGTCAATGTGTTCTTTTTTCCATTTCCAGGAGTGTAATTATACTTTTGCTACTTGAGCCAGAGCAGACGGGAAACTATTTACTGTATTCACTTTTTTAGGAATCATGTTCAAACTTCGCTCCAAGATTTTCGTTCTTAGCAGTGCTAGTGTTATGACTTGCCGTTAGGCGCCGGTACTGGTACGGCGACTGTGTGGTTGAAAGGTAAGCATCAGTGAGCATTACAATTGCAGGTAGCCAACATGGGTCTGGACGAGGTGAGCAGGGCCTTATTCGTAAAGGTTTTTTATCAAAACAACAACAATAGTGCTGATTCTCTTTGCAAGTATCGATGCATTAAAGGAATACGGAGGGATCTTTTCTCTGCACTGTGGATGAAGAACATGATTCGGAAGTTCGAATTAAGTGGCAACTGTGGGAATTGCTTCTGGAAGAATCTGACAGCCAGTTCCAACACAAATTGTTACAGAAGCTACTGTTGCCACGGCTAAGAGCTCTGGACGCAGTGTGCGATCTTCAACCAGTGCACGAGCCGTGTCACGACAGTTGAACATTCTATAGTCTATCGTTCGGAAAGTGCTGCGAACAGTTGTGGAATGGTATCGGTACAAACTTCACATTACTCACCATTTCTGGCCACGTGACGCAGGCGTTTGTGACTTGGAACGTAATCATGGGACACAATAGACAAATGTTACCCTCTCATGTGGAAATTAATGTGTGTTTCTTTCAATGTTTTTTCGTTATTTCTCTTCTTCGTGTATTTACAAATATTTCCAAAACGGTTAACTGCCCTACGATCACTCGTCTTTCATGGTGGTCCTCTCAACCGACGAAAGTTTATTATAGCCACACTGCACGCCGCATTGCCACAAGGTGGCAATCGGTTTCGTGATGGACAGCGGTCATAACGTTTACGCTTATTAACTGTGCGTTAGAGTTTCCACAGCTAACGACAAAATGTGAGATCTCATGGTTTCTGACCTTCACTAGCTGCTACGGAGACATTAGTGGCATTAAATGTTCAGATTTGGTGAGTAAGTAGGCTTAGCAAACCAATTTCTAACGGCCATAATGACTTCCGCTCGGTAGTTAGCCTGGAGACGTGACTTTACTCGTATCTACAGAGTCCGCCTTCCTGAACTGTGTAGCCGTAAGCTAAAAATATGGTTCAAATGGCTCTGAGCACTATGGGACTCAACATCTTAGGTCCTAAGTCCCCTAGAACTTAGAACTACTTAAACCTAACTAACCCAAGGACATCACACACACCCATGCCCGAGGCAGGATTCGAACCTGCGACCGTAGCAGTCCCGCGGTTCCAGACTGCAGCGCCAGAACCGCACGGCCACCGCGGCCGGCAGCCGTAAGCTACCTTTATCTGTTTTTTTGTGTTATTACTTTGCCTGTATGTAATCAGCTGAACATATGTGGAATAGCCTCTTTACCAGGAATGTAATTCCTCTGATTTGGAAACCCTTTTTCTTAACAAATCTCGGAAGGGTGTAAATGGCTCATGTAATAGCTGTAACCATTCTGTCCTTCAAGGCGACCGTAACAGAACGATTTTATCTTTCAGCCGCTCATGTCGGTATTTCTCTCCGGTGTTTGTAATCACGTCACTCACTTCGATGGCGGAGCAGCAGTCAAAAATAGCCACCACGTGACTATATTTAGCTGCATCCTGCTTAATGCCGCTGCAGAATAGGTCGCTCTCGACGTGACTCCACCATAGGACTGGTCACACAAAAGCATACATCGAATGGGTCACTGAATTTACTTGTCTTTTTCATGACTGTAGTACATACTTAGATACAATAAATGGCGCTATAGTTCGATGCGCTTCGCAAGCTTGACAAGGTGAGGCCACGACGTTGGGACCCCAGATTTACTTCAAATTTTGTACACCTCTAGAAGGCCATTAAAACAACATACTGTGCAAGTAGTAAGATGAACTACCCTGGCGATTCCGAGAAAATCTCAAGAGAAGTTTTACTCGTTTATTATGTAACTGAGGTACATGTGTGTAGGTACCCGGCGTTAGAGTTTATGGTGATCAACTGGGTAGCTGGCACTGTAGCTCAGCTCAGCATCTTCGGGTGCAAAGGTATTTACCTTTTGTAATAGAAAAACTGACTAAAGGAATCAACAATCAACTTGAACGGATATCATGTGACGACCGCCCAGAACAAAAAAAAAAAAAAAATAAATAAAAAAAAAGAGATATCCCGCTGGGATCTCTACAGCAGTACCAGCAGAGCTTGGAAAAACAAATGAGTTACTAAATGACGTGTAATTCACGATACTGCCGCTAGGAGATTAGTAAGCAGCAATGGCTGACAATAGAAGACTGACGACACAGTAACGATCGGCAATTGTGTTACTTTTTCTTGAAACGAAAAGCATTTTGACTCAGGGGCGTTTTCGACAACAGTTTAACACACGATGGGTCCCTTGCAAGAAGACCATCCACAGTTTGTACGATAAATTTGTACAGGAAGGAACAGTATTGGAAGCGAAGAGACCTCAGCCTAAGCCTGTTTGTTCGCTGGAGAATATTGAAGCGGTACGAGTTGCTGTACAGAGAAGTCCCGGGAAATCGTGTAGAAAGGCAGCAGCGCAACTGGGAATAACCAGACGTTCCGTTCAACGCGTTCTTAAAAGTGACCTCCATATGTAGCCATACATGATGACCTGTGCACAGAAGCTCACTGAAGAACACAAGCAGCAGAGACTACTGTTTGCTCAGTGGGCGGAGGAGAGGGAAGCAACTCTCAACAACGTTTGTTTTTCAGACGAGGCGCATTTTCATTTAGACGGCGTGGTTAACAAACAAAATGTACGCTTTTGGGCCGCTGAAAACCCACAAGTGCTTCATGAACGACAACATTATGCTCCGAGGATTACAGCGTTGGCAGCAATTTCCAGTCACAGACTTATTGGACCCTTTTTCTTTGAAGAAACTGTGAATAGCGAGCGTTATTTGAGGATGCTTTGGAATAGCTTCATTCCACAGCTTTCTGCTACTGCCTTGCCCTTCAACAGGCAGTGGTTCATGCAAGATGGAGCAAGGCCACATACTGCAAACACTGTGTTGGAATTTTTACACGAGCATTTCGACATGCGGATCATTTCACTGAGGTTTCCAGGTCGCTTTCATGACGGACAAAATTGGCCCCCCAATAGTCCAGACCTCAATCCATGTGACTTTTTTCTTTGGGGGTACCTAAAGGAAAAAATTTTCCCGAAACGTCCACGTGATTAAATGGAGCTCAGAAGACATTCTTCAAGCTTGCAGTGAAATTACGGAAGACATGTGCCGTAAGACAAGCACTCACTTCAGTGTTCGTTTGAAGGAAGTTAGGAAACGAAATGGTGGACATATTGAGCATGTGCTGAGTTAGAACATATCTCCAAGGACGGTTCTTCATTGTAGTATATGTTCCTTTCAGATTGTATTGACAATAAAGTTTATATGAAAAAACAAAATGGTAACACATTTCGTGCGCCACCCTGTATTTAATTTATATGACATTTGACAGATAACATAATTAATAAACACCTGCATTTCCATGACCTGTTACTGAATTTCATGTTATTTGACTGCTTACTACTTTTAATTAAATTTAATTACTACAACAAACATTTTTATAGTTGTTGTGGTCTTCAGTCCTGAGACTGGTTTGATGCAGCTCTCCATGCTACTCTATTCTGTGCAAGCTTTTTCATCTCCCAGTACCTACTGCAACCTACATCCTTCTGAATCTGCTTAGTGTATTCATCTCTTGGTCTCCCTCTACGATTTTTACCTTCCACACTGCCCTCCAATACTAAATTGGTGATCCCTTGAAGCCTCAGAATATGTCCTACCAACCGATCCCTTCTTCTAGTGAAGTTGTGTCACAAACTCCTCTTCTCCCCAATGCTATTCAATACCTCTTCATTAGTTATGTGATCTACCTATCTAATTTTCAGCATTCTTCTGTAGCACCACATTTCGAAAGCTTCTATTCTCTTCTTGTCCAACCTATTTATTGTCCACGTTTCACTTCCATACATGGCAACACTCCATACAAATACTTTCAGAAACGACTTCCTGACACTTAAATCTATACTCGATGTTAACAAATATCTCTTCTTCAGAAACGCTTTCCTTGTCATTGCCAGTCTACATTTCATATCCTCTCTACTTCGGCCATCATCAGTTATTTTGCTCCCCAAATAGCAGAACTCCTTTACTACTTTAAGTGTCTCATTTCCTAATCTAATTCCCTCAGTATCACCTGACTTAATTCGACTACATTCCATTATCCTCGTTTTGCTTTTGTTGATGTTCATTTTATATCCTCCTTTCAAGGCACTGTCCTTTCCATTCAACTGCTCTTCCAAGTCCTTTGCAGTCTCTGACAGAATTACGATCTCAAAGTTTTTATTTCTTCTGCATGGATTTTAATACCTACTCCGAATATTTCTTTAGTTTCCTTTACTGCTTGTTCAATATATAGATTGAATAACATGGGGAGAGGCTACAACTCTGTCTCACTCCCTTCCCAACCACTGCTTCCCTTTCATGTCCCTTGACTCCTATAACTGCCATCTGATTTCTGTACAAATTGTAAATAGCCTTTCGCTCCCTGTATTTTACCCCTGCCACCTTCAGAATTTGAAAGAGAGTATTCCAGCCAACATTGTCAAAAGCTTTCTCGAAGTCTACAAATGCTAGAAACGTAGGTTTGCCTTTCCTTAACCTTTCTTCTAAGATAAATCGTAGGGTCAGTATTGCCTCACGCATTCCAGTATTTCTAGGGAATCCAAACTGATCTTCCCCGAGGTCGGCGTCTACCAGTTTTTCCATTCGTCTGTAAAGAATTCGCGTTAGTATTTTGCATCCGTGACTTATTAAACTGATTGTTCGGTAATTTTCATATCTGTCAGCACCTGAATTCTTTGGGATTGGAATTATTATAGTCTTCTTGAAGTCTGAGGGTATTTCACCTGTCTCATACATCTTGCTCACCAGATGGTAGGGTTTTGTCAGGACTGTCTCTCCCAAGGCTGTCAGTAGTTCTAATGGAATGTTGTCTACTCCCGGGGCCTTGTTTCGATTTAGGTCTTTCAGTGCTATGTCAAACTCTTCAAGCAGTATCATATCTCCCATTTCATCTACATCTACATCCTCTTCTATTTCCATAATATTGTCCTCAAGGACGTTACCCTTGTATAGACCCTCCATATACTCCTTCCACCTCTCTGTTTTCCCTTCTCTGCTAAGAACTGAGCTTCCATCTGAGCTCTTGATATTCATACAAGTGGTTCTCTTTTCTCCAAAGGTCTCTTCAATTTTCCTGTAGGCAGTATCTATCTTACTCCTAGTGAGATAAGCCTCTACATCCTTACATTTGTCCTCTAGCCATCCCTGCTTAGCAGTTTTGCACTTCCTGTCGATCTCATTTTTTGCCTGCTTCATTTAATACATTTTTATATTATCTCGTTTCATCAGTTAAATTCAATTTTTCTTCTGTTACCCAAGGATCTCTACTAGCCCTCGTCTTTTTGCCTTTTTGATCCTCTGGTGCCTTCACTAATTCATCTCTCAAAGCTACCCATTCTTCTTCAACTGTATTTCTTTCCCCCATTCCTGTCAATTGTTCTCTTATGCTCTTCCTGAAACTCTGTACAACCACTGGTTTACTCAGTTTATCCAGGTCCCATCTCCTTAAATTCCCACCTATTTGTGGTTTCTTCAGTGTTAATCTACAGTTCATGATTGTTGTCGAAGTCCACATCCGCCCCCGGAAATGTCTTACAATTTAAAACCTGGTTCCTAAATCTCTTTCTTACCGTTATATAATCTATCTTATACCTTCTAGTATCTCCAGACTTCTTCCATGTATACAAACATCTTTCATGATTCTTGAACCAAGTGGTATCTATGATTAAGTTATGCTCTGTGCAAAATTCTACCAGACGACTTCGTACCCCCAACCCATATTCACCTACTACGTATCCTTCTCTCCCTTTTCCTACTATCGAATTCCAGTCACCCATGACTATGAAATTTCCGTCTCCCTTCACTATCTGAATAATTTCTTTTATCTCATCATACATTTCATCAATTTCTTCGTCATCTGCAGAGCTAGTTGGCATATAAACTTGTACTACTGTAGTGGATGTGGGATTCGTGTCTATCTTGGGCACAATAATGCGTTCACTATGCTGTTTGTAGTAGCTTACCTGCACTCTTATTGTTTTATTCATTATTAAACCTACTCCTGGATTACCCCTATTTGATTTTGTATTTGTAACCCTGTATTCCCCTGACTAAAAGTCTTGTTCATCCTGCCACCGAACTTCACTAATTCCCACTATATCTAACTTTAACCTATCCATTTCCCTTTTTAAATTTTCCAACCTACCTGCCCGATTAAGGGATCTGACATTCCACGCTCCAATCCGTAGAACGCCAGTAATATTTCTCCTGATAATGACGTCCACTCGATTAGTCCCCGCCCGGAGATCCGAATGGGGGACTATTTTACCTCTGGAATATTTTACCCAAGAGGACGCCATCATCATTTAACCATACAGTAAAGCTACATGCCCTCGGGAAAAATTTATAGTTTTATAGTTATCGACAACTAAATGAAGAAACACAAAGAGGCTACCTGAAAATGTTTGCCTGTCGTGATTCGTGATATCCCTAATACATGCAATCCGGTAAGGTACCCAGAACGGCTTTGCACCTCAAAGTTTCGAGCAATTAATTCTACGCACAATTGGAAACCCCCTGGAAAAGATAAAATAGCAAATTTCTGGCTAAAGAAGTTCACCTCAACACATTCACATCTAACTAAATTATTTAACAGTTACATTGCAGACCCATACACAATCCCTGATACACTTACACAAGGAATAACTTATCTGAAACCTCAAGATCAAGCAGACACAGCAAACACAGCAAAATATCGCCCCATAACATGCCTACCAACAATATACATAATATTAACTTCAGTCATTACACAGAAATTAATGACACATACAACACAGAACAAAATTATAAATGAAGATCAAAAAGGCTGCTGCAAAGGGGCATGAGGATGTAAAGAGCAACTGATAATAGATGCAGAGGTGACATATCAAGCTAAAACTAAACAAAGGTCACTACACTATGCATACATTGATTACCAAAAAGCTTTTGACAGTGTACCCCACTCATGGTTACTACAGATATTGGAAATATACAAAGTATATCCTAAACTGATACAGTTCCTAAACATAGTATTGA
Organism: Schistocerca serialis cubense; assembly: GCF_023864345.2. Classification (NCBI taxonomy): domain Eukaryota; kingdom Metazoa; phylum Arthropoda; class Insecta; order Orthoptera; family Acrididae; genus Schistocerca; species Schistocerca serialis. Next base: position 347,103,323 of record NC_064641.1, read on the forward strand.
AAAATTGGAAAACAACACTTAATATCCAAACAAATTCAAATAATATCACATCACAGCTAATACAGATTAAGCATGGAATATACCAAGAAGACTGATTAAGTACTTTCTGGTTCTGCCTTGCTCTGAACCCACTATCCAACATGCTAAATAATACAAATTATGGATATAATATTACTGGAACATACCAACGCAAAATCACACATTTGCTGTACATCAATGATCTAAAACTACTGGCAGCAACAAATCAACAACTCAACCAATTACTAAAGATAACAGAAGTATTCAGCAATGATATAAATATGGCTTTCAGAACAGACAAATGTAAGAAAATTAGCATACTCAAGGGAAAACACACTAAACAAGAAGAGTACTTATTGGATAACCACAGCGACTGCATAGAAGTGATGGAAAAAAACAGATGCCTATAAATATCTAGGATACACGGAAAAATTGGAATAGATAATACAAATATTAAAGAAGAACTAAAAGAAAAATATAGGCAAATACTAACAAAAATACTGAAAACAGAATTGACAGCAAGAAACGAGACAAAAGCTGTAAATACTTATGCTACACCAATATTGACCTATTCATTTGGAGTAGTGAAATGGAGTAACACAGAACCAGAAGCACTCAATACACTTACACAATCACAATACCACAAATATAGAATACATCACATACATTCAGCAAATGAAAGATTCACATTAAGCAGAAAGGAAGGAGGAAGGGGATTTATGGACATAAAAAACCTACATTATGGACAGTTAGACAATTTAATAGAATTCCTTATAGAACGAGCAGAAACTAGCAAAATACACGAAGCAATCATTCATATAAATGCATCGGCTACACCATTGAAATTTCATAACCACTTCTACAACCCTTTAGAGCACATAAAATCAACAGATACAAAGAAAGTAAATTGGAAAAAGAAAACACTACATGGCAAGCACTCATGTCATCTAACACAGGCACACATCAATCAAGACGCATCCAACACATGGCTAAGAAAAGGCAATATATACAGTGAGATGGAAGGATTCATGATTGCAATAGAGGATCAAACAATAAACACCAGAAATTACAGCAAGCCTATTATTAAAGATCCCAATACCACAACAGATAAATGCAGACTTGGAAACAACAAATAGAAACAGTAGATCACATCACAAGCGGATGTACAATACTAGCAAATACAGAATACACCAGGATACATGACAATGTAGCAAAAATAATACATCAAAAACTTGCCATACAACATAAACTAATAAAACAACACGTTCCCACGTACAAGTATGCACCACAAAATGTACTGGAGAATGATGAATACAAATTATACTGGAACAGAACCATTATAACAGATAAAACAACATCACATAACAACCTGACGTCATACTCACCAATAAAAAGAAGAAATTAACACAACTAATCGAAATATCCATACCCAATACAACAAATATACAGATGAAAACAGGAGAAAAAATTGAAAAATACATCCAACTGGCTGAGGAAGTGAAGGACATGTGGCATCAGGATAAAGTTGACATTATACCAATTATACTATCAACTACAGGAGTCAAACCACACCATATCCACCAGTACATCAACGCAATACAGCTACATCCAAACGTATCTATACAACTACAGAAATCTGTAATTATTCATATATGTTCAATTACCTGAAAGTTCCTAAATGCAATGTAACATATACCATACAGTTAAAAGGAAGTCACGCTTGATCAAGGTCCGTGTCACTTTCCATTTTTAACCAGACATAACGTCTTAGAAAGGAAAGAAATAATAATAATAATAATAATAATAATAAGTATAGTGATTAATACTGCATGGATATAATCGAGATATACTGAGGAACCGTGATGAAATGAACAGTTGTTTATTGGTACATTCATGGGCATATCGAAAGTACAGTATAAAGTATAGCACAGTGTAAGTATAGGCATAGCCCTGTATGAATTCACTATGATACTGGCGTGAATATGTCGATGCATAAATTCCATTTCCTCCAGCTTCCTTACTATCGCAGTGTACGCCGGCTCGCAGAATCTCGGAACCTGTGTACTGTATTCGTGAGGCGACCAGCTTTACTGCGGCGTCAATAGTTTGGAGGAACAAGCACGACTTGTTAATGATAATCAGTCAGATTTATGTATGGGTCCACATAAAATGGTTTCTTGTTTCTAGGACTTACTTGTTCTGTTCATACATTTTTCTTCGCATTCTTCCCTCGTTGGAAAGTTGTTCTGATTTCCGCCGCAGCCACCATACCTGAACTCCTTACACTCTGTTTCATCAAAAAACCAATGATAGAAAGCCCCGCGACAGTGACCTGAACTTCTTGGAAGTAGACAGAAATCCTGAGAATTGAAGAAAGATATCAAAATGTTTAGCATGCAATGAAAAGAATTATCAGATTCTCAATTAGCGAGTGTATATGATACCAGCAAACAGCGAAGTCTGGCATGTTATGGAATGTCTAGGCATTATATACAAGGCTAGTTCAGAAAGTAAGCTCCGATTGATTGCCAAATTGAAACCACAGTGAACATCAGAAATGTTTTACTTGTAACAATTACCTACACCTTTCAGCTACTTCTCTACTTAGTCGCCGTTCTGACTTAGACTTTTGTCATAGCGTTGTACCAACTTTTCAATAGCCTCATCATAGAAGGCAGCCGCCAGTGCTTTCCGCCAATTCTCCACGCTGGCCTACACCTCGTTGTCCGTGTCAAAATGTTGTCTTCAAAGACAGCGGTTCATGTGACCAGAGATGAAACTCAGGGGGAGACAATTGCGGACTGTATTGTGGGTAATCTAACATTTCCATTTGAAAACGATGCAGGAGCATCTTCATTGCCCCTGCAGAATGCGGCTGAGAATTGTCGTGAAGACGAAACAACACGACAGTTATGTAATGTTAGCTGCATAGCTTCAGGCGAAATTTCTCACCAGGCCCTCGTACTTGGCGGCAGACACTATTTTCTAGACATCTTTACGCACTCACTGCGAGCTCAGAAATGAGAAGAGCGACGTGATGCTAACTGGGGTTATACTAGAGACACTACCCAACACATCTGTGCAAAGCTTTATCGGATTTTCATAGTCGTTTCCATTTCGCGACCGATCGGAGCTTACTTTCTGAACGCCCCTCGTAGAATGTGATGGAGTATGAAATAAATATAATTTAATATTTTGCTTAAGCATGTAAAAGAATTCGGGTTACGTTTATACTTTAAATATTGTTACAGTTACAAGATCCAGAAACACCATTGTTGCATTTCGGTATTAAGAGATCTCCATATGAATCTCTGTTTGGCTCCAGAATAAAGGTTGGGCTCAACACACCACCTCCGCCACAAGAAGTTTGAAATGGTACGGCAAGAGCAGAAGAATTTGAAGAGATTGTTCATTCATCAGGAAAACCAGCAAATGTTGAGATATCTGTGAAAATTCAGCACAAGCTCAGCCCGAGTTCATTAGACCTGTATCTTTGACATCAACTCAAGCATCTGAAATACAAGAGATCATCTGCTGCTTCATTTCAGAACCTACAATTGGAGCACACCAGTATCCTCGCTGTGAACGCTAAATTCATGTGTGAGAATTCAGCACAGTTGGGGAAAGGGGGGGGGGGGGGATTTGGTATGAGTATCACATGCCCAATTTGCATGAGTAACAAGAAAGCCATTATTGATCGGCAAGATTGAAGGAAAAATGTAGAGTCTCAGGCGAATAAAATGAATGTGCTCTACAACAAAATGTTCTCGTTCGTTGAGAAACGATTTACAATTATAGTTCCTGTTGCTGAAATTGATATAGGTTGTTGAGATGCTCGCAATATTTTGGCTGTCGTGGTTGGTGTGACGAAGGATGGCGGCTATAAATTGGAAATATAGAATTCTAAAGCAGTTATACACAAGGTCACAGTTCAAGCAGGCAAGTCCGAAGATGTTCTGTTGGACAAATAACTATCTTTCAGGTCAGCTGCAGTTCAGTAATATACAGGGACTGGACAAGAATGTGTGAAGTGCATGTGAGAAAACAGATATCAGAACCTCAGGTGTTTATGTATGGAAAGAAAAATTATTTTCAGTTCAGAAAGTGCAAAAGAAGTGAAGCTACGAAGCATATAAAAGTTGAAAGTTAATATGAATTTATTGTTTATTATACATTTTAGCAATTTTTAAAAACTGTTTTTTAGTTTATTAAATATTACTAAAAGCTAAGAACTCTTAAAAATCCTCTAATTCAGGATAAACCAATTTTCGTACACACACAATAATGATACTTTCATTTCTTAATTTAACTTTCGTTAAATATGTAAATTTTTTATTTTTACATGTTACTTCATTCTAATTTTATACTTTGCCTGTGTATGTTCCGAATTTTTAAAATACCTTTGTATTTTATACATCTCCCAGGAAAAAATTTAAATCAGAATTAAATAAAACACCTCGCAAAGAAGTTTGAGGCATTCAATATATTCCCTAGCCATTCTATAGAATCCTTGATGTGACACTTTTCCAGTAAGATATACGTTGGGAACACACAAATCCAAAAATGTTAACACTTGCCTAACCTTGCAGCATTTACCTTGTGGAATGTATAATGTTCATACATATCCAGAAACATGAACACTTGCTTAAGATTTAAGCAATTATCTTTTTCATTTCAGTTACTCAAATGAGAATACCATTTACAAGTACTTTAGCCTAAATTTACAAGCATTATATAAGAGTACCGGTTTGCATCCTCTGTGACCTATCCAAGACATTTGATTATATGAGGCAAAATATCCTCGCAAAGGAATAGAGGTTTTATGAAAAATAACGAAAGATAGAACTGCAGGTAAAAAAAAAAATGTAGAAGGTTGTACTTCATAATTCAGGCAATGTGTGCAGAGGAGTTTCTGGTGACTGGAGAGAAATCATTTAATATCACTCTCAACTTAAAAAAGACATAATTTATTCCTGGATATCTAGAGGTACTAAATCATTGATAAATTTAACACATGGTAAGGAAATAAAAGTTTAGGTGTCCATTTAGAAATTAATATAGACTGGAAATAAAATCATCAGACAAATTCATTCTGGCTACGAAAGACTGCCAGTATTTGGCAGAGATAAATCAACAAGTTAATAGATTTTGCCAATTCTCATTCAATACTGACGTTTGGGACAATGTTGTTGTTGTTGTGGTCTTCAGTCCTGAGACTGGTTTGATGCAGCTCTCCATGCTGCTCTATCCTGTGCAAGCTTTTTCATCTCCCAGTACCTACTGCAACCTACATCCTTCTGAATCTGCTTAGTGTATTCATCTCGTGGTCTCCCTCTACGATTTTTACCCTCCACGCTGCCCTCCAATACTAAATTGGTGATCCCTTGATGCCTCAGAACATGCCCTACCAACCGATCCCTTCTTCTGGTCAAGTTGTGCCACAAACTTCTCTTCTCCCCAATCCTATTCAATACTTCCTCATTAGTTACATGATCTACCCATCTAATCTTCAGCATTCTTCTGTAGCACCACATTTCGAAAGCTTCTATTCTCTTCTTGTCTAAACTATTTATCGTCCATGTTTCACTTCCATACATGGCTACACTCCATACGAATACTTTCAGAAATGACTTCCTGACAATTAAATCAATACTGGATGTTAACAAATTTCTCTTCTTCAGAAACGCTTTCCTTGCCATTGCCAGCCTACATTTTATATCCTCTCTACTTCGACCATCATCAGTTATTTTGCTCCCCAAATAGCAAAACTCCTTTACTACTTTAAGTGCCTCATTTCCTAATCTAATTCCCTCAGCATCACCCGACTTAATTAGACTACATTCCATTATCCTTGTTTTGCTTTTGTTGATGTTCATCTTATATCCTCCTTTCAAGACACTGTCCATTCCATTCAACTGCTCTTCCAAGTCCTTTGCTGTCTCTGACAGAATTACAATGTCATCGGCGAACCTCAAAGTTTTTATTTCTTCTCCATGAATTTTAATACCTACTCCGAATTTTTCTTTTGTTTCCTTTACTGCTTGCTCAATATACAGATTGAACAACATCGGGGAGAGGCTACAACCCTGTCTTACTCCCTTCCCAACCACTGCTTCCCTTTCATGTCCCTCGACTCTTATAACTGCCATCTGGTTTCTGTACAAATTGTAAATAGCCTTTCGCTCCCTGTATTTTACCCCTGCCACCTTTAGAATTTGAAAGAGAGTATTCCAGTCAACATTGTCAAAAGCTTTCTCTAAGTCTACAAATGCTAGAAACGTAGGTTTGCCTTTCCTTAATCTTTCTTCTAAGATAAGTCGTAAGGTCAGTATTGCCTCACGTGTTCCAGTGTTTCTACGGAATCCAAACTGATCTTCCCCGAGGTTGGCTTCTACTAGTTTTTCCATTCGTCTGTAAAGAATTCGTGTTAGTATTTTGCAGCTGTGACTTATTAAGCTGATAGTTCGGTAATTTTCACATCTGTCAACACCTGCTTTCTTTGGGATTGGAATTATTATATTCTTCTTGAAGTCTGAGGGTATTTCGCCTGTTTCATACATCTTGCTCACCAGATGGTAGAGTTTTGTCAGGACTGGCTCTCCCACGGCCGTCAGTAGTTCCAATGGAATATTGTCTACTCCGGGGGCCTTGTTTCGACTCAGGTCTTTCAGTACTCTGTCAAACTCTTCACGCAGTATCGTATCTCCCATTTCATCTTCATCTATATCCTCTTCCATTTCCATAATATTGTCCTCAAGTACATCGCCCTTGTATAGACTCTCTATATACTCCTTCCACCTTTCTGCTTTCCCTTCTTTGCTTAGCACTGGGTTTGGGACAATATTCTGGTGTAATTCATATTCAATATGTTTTAATTGCTGAAAATGTGCTGTAAGAAAAATATGCGGTGCTGACCAACGATCGTCTTGTGGACATGTGAATAAGGAGGTAGGCCTTCTGACTCCTGCTTGCAGTATATGAATTCCCTCAACAATTTTGTTGCAAATAACCCGCTTCAGTTCTGAAGGGACATTGTCATACATGATTACAATAACAGAAGATGAAATAGATTCATTAGCCCGTATCAAGGTTGACTTCAAGACGAAAAAGTGTTCACAACGCTGATAACAATATTTTAGCACCTACCTGGTAACAAAATGTTTGACAGCCTTTATCTCCCTCTGATAGAAGGGAAGTCGTTCCCTGATGTCGTAACAGATGTTCTATCATTCTGTCGATTCATCTTGTTAGTGTTTTCCGTGTATTCCGTTCCTCGCCGATTCTGAGAAAAAACTCCTCATTCATTACCTAATCAGTAAACCGAATTTACAACGTTCTTCTTTCGTACCGCATTTCAAATTCTTCAGTTCAGTCCATGTTCCACTACCATACAACGCTGTACTCCAAACGTAAATTATCGGAAATTTCTTCCTAAAATTAAGAGCTATGTTTGATACTAGCAGACTTCTCTTAGCCAGGAATGCCCTATTTGCATCTGCTAACACGCTTTTGATGTCCTCCTTGTTTCGACTGTCACTGGTTACTTTGCTACCTAGGTAGTAAAATCCTTTAAGTTGATCTACCTCGCGATCACCAACTCTAATGTTAAGTTTCTCTCTGTTCTCATTTCTGTTACTTTTCGTCGCTTTCGTCATTCTTCTATTTACTATCAGTCCATATTCTGTACTCATGAGACTATTAATTCCAATTAACAGATCCTGTAATTTTTCTTCACTTTCTCTGAGGATAGAAACGTCATCAGCGAATCTTACCACTAATATCTGTGCACCTTGAATTTTTCTCACTCTTTAATTTTTCTTTTATTACAGACACTGCTTATTCGATGTATAGATTGAACACTGGAGAACGAAGATTACAACCCTGCCTTACAATTTTTTTAATCCGAGCATATGTTTGCTAGTCACCCTCTACCGTTGTTCCCTCTTTGTTCTTGCACCTATTATATATTACCTGTCTTACCCTATAGCTTATCCCTATTTTTCTCACAATTTCGAACATCTTGCACCCTTTTTTTACAATGTCGGATGGTTTTTACAGCTCGAAAAATCCTGTGAACGAGTCTTGATTTCTCTTCATTCCTCATTCCATTGTCAACCACAACATTAGAACTGCCCTTCTGGTGTCTTTACCTTTCCTAGAGAGAAACTGATTATCGTCTAACACAACCTAAATTTTCTTTTCCACTCTTTAGCCTTGTCGACTAGTTGGATCCATGAACTGTTGAGCTGATTCTGCGATAATCATCGCAATGGACGGCTCTTGCTATCTTCGAAATTGTGTGGATGGTATTTTCCTGAAAGTCTGATGGTATGATGCAAGTCTCAAACATTATACACATCAACGTGAATAGTCTTTGCATTTCCACTTCCCCAAATGATTTTAGCAGTTCCGATGCGATGTTGTGTATCCTTTCTTATTTAATCTTAAATCTCCCAAAGCTCTTTTAAATTCGAACTCTAATATTGGATTTCCAATCTCGTCCCTATCGACTCTTGTGTTTCCTTCTATGACGTCATCAGGCAAGTCCTCCGCCTTATAGAGACTTTCAATGTACATTTTCCAACTGTCCGGTCTATCCCCTGTATTTAACAGTGAATTTCCCATTGTCCTCTCAGTGTTACCATGTTGCTGTGGTCTTCAGTCCAGAGACTGGTTTGATGCAGCTCTCCATGCTACTCTACCCTGTGCAAGCTTCTTCATCTCCGAGTAACTACTGCAACCTACATCCTTCTGAATCTGCTTATTGTATCCATCCCTTGGTCTCCCTTACGATTTTTACACTCCACGCTTCCCTCCAATACTAAACTGGTGATCCCTTGATGCCTCAGAACGTGTCCTACCAAGCGATGTCCTACCAAACGATCCCTTCTTGTGGTCAAGTTGTGCAACAAATTCCTTTTCTCCCCATTTCTGTTCAGTACCTCCTCGTTAGTTACGTGATCTACCCATCTAACCTCCAGCATTTTTCTCTAGCACCACATTTCGAAAGGTTCTATTCGCTTCTTATCTGAACTATTTATCGTCCATGTTTCACTTCCAAACATGGCTACACTCCACACATATGCTTTCAGAAAACACCGTCTGCCACTTAAATCATATTCGATGCCAACAAATTTCTTTTCTTCAGAAACGCTTTCCTTGCCATTGACAGTCTATATTTTATGTCCTCTCTACTTTGACCATCATCAGCTATCTTGCTTCAGAAACAGCAAAACTCATTTACTACTTTGTCTCATTTCCTAATCTAATTCCCTCAGCATCACCTGATTTAATTCAACTACATTCCATTACCCTCGTTTTGCTTTTGTTGATGTTATCTTATATCCTCCTATCAAGACACTGTCCACTCCGTTCAACTGCCCTTCCTGGTCCTTTGGTGTGTCTGCTAGAGTTACAGAGTCATCAGCAAACCTTAAAGTTTTTATTTCTTCTCCATGGATTTTAATTCCTATTCCACATTTTTCTTTTGCTTCCTTTACTGCTTGCTCAATATACAGATTCAATAACGTCGGGGATAGGCTACAACCCTGTCCCACTCCCTTCCCAACCACTGCTTCCCTTTCATGCTCCTCGACTCTTGTACCTGCCATGCGGTATCTTTACAAATTGTATATAGCCTTTCGGTCCCTGTATTTGGTCCCTGATACCTTCAGAATTTATACTTGCTTTTAATTTCAGCGAAGTTTGTTTAATGTACTTGTCCGCCGGGAACAAGGAACATTTATTTATGGTTGACATGAAATGTTTACCCAATGAAACGAACTGTTATTCTGTGTACAAAAAAGTACACAAAAGTATTAATTACTTCACTGTGATGTATTCATATATGAAAGCAGGATGGATATTTCATAATAATCTATGTTTAGTAGTAAAGATACTCAGAACAATGAAAACAACATAAGTAGAATTTGATAATCTTTTAACTCTGGTTCGAATCTTCCTGCTAGAAAGACGTGAACGGAGACGTATGTATTTTGTATCGTATTTCCGGTAAATATCTGCTGTTATTGATAACCAAAACACGTATTTTAGTATCATTAGCATCACTACATGTATGAAAAATTAAATGATCATTTATTTAATGATTGATAACATGCAGTACAGCGCGAGCGGTAATTGGTATTATTGGCCGCCATTTGGAAAATGGCAGTTTCTTTTTTAAATTATTCCAATATTACGTAGCGTAAAACCACAAGGAGATGGGTTACAATTAATTTCTTGAATAAACAGACTAAAGTCACGTTAATTTAAGTCATTTTGCAAAGAGTCTTATCGATATCAAAATAGATCCCTGTTGTTGCCGCTTCACGGTTATCTTTTGTTCAAGTGAAGTGATTCTCATAGTTAAGAAAGTGCTCAGCTTTGAATTAATAATAAGTTTACCACGCAAAATGTGTTTCTCCAATCGAACATACCAAAGCATAAATTATTATTCATCTGAAAAGACATTCCATTACAACCATGAGATATTCTCTAAAAGCAACCGATAAAGGTGCTTCACAACGAGCTGATCCTAATTTATTTTACGTCTGCGCAGACATTACAAAGTGACTTATTTATCGGGCACTTGAATATAGAAAGTCTTAACAATATCAAAAATAAAAATACTTGCTCGTGGAATGGAGCTGTAGTGAATATGTTGTACGTAGCCTCGTGTGATCTTACGATGTGTTATCAACAGCACAAGTATACACACCCATACAAACTAATATACACACGAAAAAATCACTACATTACGTATAAGCTGAGTCAGTCCTTCTGAAAATCATTTATTTTTCGATTTCTTCATATTTTTAATGCAGCCATTTCGCCTTAGCCTCTCTGCACTTCCTGTTTATTTTATTCCTAATTGCCTTGTATTTTGTATTCCTGAATTTCTCTGAACGTTTTTGGACTTCCTTCTTTCGTCGATCAGCTGAGGTATTTCTTCTGTTGCCTACCTTGCATATATGTTTTTCTTCCCAACTTCTGTGATTGTTCTTTTTACAGTTGTTCATTCCTCTTCAACTGAATTACCTACCGAGATAGTCATTATCGCAGTATCTAAAGCTTTAGAGAACGTCACTCATATCTCTTCATTCCTTAGCAATTCCGTATCCCAATTCTTTGTGCATTGATTCGTCCTGACTAGTCTCTTAAAATGCAGCTTACTCTTCATTTTCTTCATTATTAATAAGTCGTGATCTGAGTCTATTTCTGCTGCTGGGTACTCCTCACAATCCAATATATGATATCGGAATCTCTGGCTGACCATTACGTAATCTAACTGGAATCTTCTCGCGTCTCCCTGCCTTTTCCATGTATACCTCCTCCTCTTGTGAATCTTGAACAGACTATTGAGTATTACTAATGAAATTTATCGCAGAACTCAATAAGCTTTTCTCTTCTCTCATTCGTACTACCAAGCCCGTATTCTCCTGTAACCCTTTCTTCTACTCTTTCCTCTAGCCCCTCATTTCAACCCCCATGGCTATAAAATTTTCGTCTCGCTGTATGTACTGATTTACCGGTTAAATATCTTCATATACATTCTCTATCTTTTTATTTTGTGGTTTGGACGTTGGCATGTGTACCTGAACTATTGTTGTCGTGGTTGGTTTGCTGTTGATTCTGATGAGAACAACCGTATCACGGAAATGTTCACAATAACTCACTCTCTACCTTACCTTCCTTTTCATAAAGAATCCAACTTCTGTTATACCATTTTCTGTTGCTACTGATATTATTAGCCTATATTCGTCTGAGCAGAAATCCTTGTGTCCTTTCCATTTCACATCACTGACCCTCACTATATCTAAATTGAGCTTTAGCATTTTCCTTTTCATATTTTCTATCTTGCCTAACACATTCAAACTTCTGACATTTCACAGCCAGACTCGTAGAACATTATCCTTTCGTTGGTTATTCAATCTTTTTCTCGTGGTCACCTGCCCCTCGGTAGTCCTCTCTCGGAGATCTGAGTGGGAACTAATCCGGACTCTTTTGCCAATGGAGAGATCATCATGGCACTTTTTCAGTTACAGGTCACATGCCCTGTGGACACATATTACGTTGTTTCTGCTGCCTTGCGCATCCGTATTGCTGTGTGGTCTGGCGCATTAGATATCATTGACGGAGGACATTAAGAATGTTCAAATAAGGCAGTTCGTTCCCTATTATCGCGAAATAGGGGCGAGAATGCCACGGATATGATACACGAGTTGAGGTGGCAGTCGTTAAAACAAAGGCGTTTTTCGCTGCTTCAGGATCTTCTCATCAAATATCAAACAGCAACCTTCTTCTCAGAGTAAGAAAGTACTTTGTTGGCGCCCATCTACATAGGGAGAAATGATGATCATAATAAAATTAGAGAAATCTGAGCTCGCACGGTAATATTTAAGTGTTCGTTTTTTCCACCCGCTGTTCGAGAGGGCAACGGTAGAGAATGAGCTTAAAGGTGGTTCGATGAGACCTCTGCCAGGCACTTAACTGTGAATTGTAGAGTAATCATGTAGATATAGATCATTTCTGATTCTTTCTCCCTGGAGGCGCAGTTTCCCATCCAAAGGACAAGAAAGTGCCCTGAATATCTGTCTGCTCCTCCACCTTCTTTGACAAGGCCGTCGGCAAAATGAGGATGACTTCTTCTATTGGAAGTCTTCGGCTACTACTGCTGATGATTTTTATAGAAAATTTAAGTGGTGGCGGTGTCAAGTCCCGGGACGGAGTTGTTACTAGTCAAAGACGCTGGCCCTAGACGACGGGTATATTTTTATCGAAGAATAATATGAATGTAAAATGCTACATTCTGCATCATTGCGAGTAATCGTACAAATGAGCCAAGGGACATAAAACTATCTAACAACGATAGTAATCACCTTATTTCATTTCTAGCACAAGAATGAGTTGTGTGTGTCACTGACTGAACAGAATTTAACGTTTCAAGGAATAATCTATATATCTGCACGTGTAGATACGGCGGAATGATTTATTGTTGTAAATAAAAGCTCCACAGATTTTTTTTCTTTTAACGTCTATTATCGTGAAGAGATGAAATGTGAAAGTTTCGAAATCATATGTCCTGCAGCATCACATTATTGCTTTACAGGGCTTTCTTTGCTGTGTGAAATGAGTTTAAGAGGAGGCAATACAATACGACAGATTTACGTGGTAGAGAACGAGTAGTGCTAATTCTTGATAGTTTTTGCGATATAACGGAGAGCTGTGAGTAGAGGTGCTTATGATGGTGGAATCAAGTTTGGTGTCTGGGTTTTATGGGATTAGCTGGAACAACATGCAGAGTGAGCCACTCAATCCTCAACATAAACAGTAGCCAGAGTATCATATGTGTACTGTAAGACATTCGTTTACTGTTAATGCTCCAATAGTAATTAGTTTTAATATACTTAGACGTATATATAGCTCATTAATCCTCATCTGCCAAGGTAATCAGAAGAAATAAAAGAAAACGGCAAGTGTGTCACCACACTGTATATCTGTCATTAGATCGTGATATATCGTGCCACAGCATTTACTTTAATTACCCAAACATAATAACTTGTTCTATCATCTAGTAGCAACTGGATCAGCTCATAAAAATACGCTGTCGTGTTGTACGTATTATTTAGAACTCATTATAAAATTTACTGTAGGAAAAAGTTTATTCCTTGAGATGTATTTTTACACTTTAGTGGAGTATAACCTATAAATAATTTAACATAGTTCTTAATGAAATTTTTGGAGTACCCAAAATCATTATTACGAGCAGAAGCGCAAGGATATCGCACTACAGGCCACAAAAGCTACAAAATTTCATGTTGCCAATAAGTCATTGACATGTCTCACGATTAAATAAGATGGAAGTGAATATGAAGTTATGGTAAAGTTAATTAGCGTATTACCCCAATATGGAATTGCCATTTACCTGACAACAATATGAGAATCAATTGATTTCTTACTTTATAACAGCAAACACTACTCTTTGCCCTAACATCTCACTCACTGGGAATATGTTTTGCTCGTATATGGAACCAACTGAACAGAAAGCTTACATGTTCGGAAAAAAACCGAAATTGGAAAAATCGTTCACAGTGGATACAGAATAAAATAACACAATAAGATGTGAGCTGTTGGTGTTCTTACTTTCCGAAACTCTTGTTCCTCTTCAGCGGACTGACTGCAGTCTTTACTTTGCATACCGTAGCAGACTTCGGTTTGCTCAATATTCATGACGTTATGTACATTACACTCCTCATTTTGTTGCTGTCTGACTGGCACATCCCTTGTCTGAGCCCCCTGGCGACATTTACTGATGTACTCCGTCCACTGAGACCATTCGGTTACTTCACAGTCCCATTCCTCCGGTATAGCCCTAGAGAGAGAGAAAGACACAAAAGAAATTTAGTCTGACACGAGTTCCTTCTGCTACGAGTACTCTTTTTATTCATACGCATCGGACTGAGAAAACAACACATTGTCACATATGCAAAACGCTTTATATATAGTTCTTTTTATTGTTTACTTATACAAAGCTATGTTTAACTGTCAGCTAGACTTGTTACACAAAATTACTGAGATAAATGTGAAAACGTACATGAAATCGATAACACCAGTATAATATAAATTTCACAGAAACTGCATAGTAACTGAAATAACTGAACTGCATAATAACTGAAATTAAGGAAGGAGAGATGGAGTGTTTTTGTACTTTTTCAATAATTTTAAAACTGTCGTTGAAACGTTACTGTTTTTTTTCTCTCGCAAAACCATTGTGCCTTATTGTACACTCCCTGTCAGTAATAACTGGCAAACCACAGCAGTCATAGGCAAGTACACGTAGCAATTATTCTCCTGTTGATTTTATATGCTAACATTCATGCTTTGACCCGCCTTTGGAAACTGACAAATTACGCTTAGTAATAGTGTAGGTACGGCGAACAATGTACTTAGGTACCCATTATATAATTAAGGTGGTATGTTTTTACTACTTATAATGTTGTAAAACTTTTATAAATAATGTATGTTTTCTAAATACTGTTAGGGGATTTTCACATTAAGTAGAATTAAGTTTTTCTATTTATTTCTGCTGGTTTGCTAGTCAACTGAAACCGATTACCATGTATTTTTAATCACGTTGTACTGTTATTTATTTATTTATTTATTTATTATTCCATGGAACCAAATTAATGAGAAGTCTCCATGGTCATGGAACGAGACAATACATGAAATTATAAGACGATAGTAGAAACAGATAAAATGAAATATAAGAAACGTATTCAGGCAACAATTAGTAAGTTTAAATAAAGAAAATCAACAATGTAACACTGGAATTTGCTTAATTTTTCAGCTCTTCCAGGAGCTCCTCGACAGAATAGAAGGAGTGAGCTGTGAGGAAACTCTTCAGTTTAGATTTAAAAGTGTTTGGGCTACTGCTAAGATTTTTGAGTTCTTGTGGTAGCTTATTGAAAATGGATGCAGCACAGTAGTGCACTCCTTTCTGCACAAGAGTCAAGGAAACGCATTCCACAAGCAGATTTGATTTCTGCCTAGTATTAACTGAGTGAAAGCTACTAACTCTTGGGAATAAGCTAATATTGCTAACAACAAACGACATTAAAGAAAATATATACTGTGAGGGCAATGTCAGAATTCCCAGACTATTGAATTGGGGTGGACAAGAGGTTCTCGAACTTACACCACATATAGCTCGAACAGCCCGTTTTTGAGCCAAAAATACCCTTTATGAATCAGATGAATTACTCCAAAAAATAATACCATATGACATAAGGGTATGAAAATATGCGAAGTAGACTACTTTTCGTGTTGAACTGTCACTTATTTCAGATACTGTTCTAATGGTAAATAAAGCAGCATTTAGTTCTGAACAAGATCCTGAACATGGGCTTTCCACAACAGCTTACTATCTATCCGAACGCCTAGGAACTTGAACAGTTCCGTCTCGCTTATAATTGCCCATTCTGTCTGATCAAATTATTGGTTCTTGTTGAATTGTGAGTTAGAAACTGTAAAAACTGAGTCTTACTGTGATTTAGCATCAAATTATTTTCCACAAGCCACAAACTTATTTCATGAACTACATTATTTGATAATGTTTCAATATTACACACAAGATCCTTCACTGCCAAGCTGGTGTCATCAGCAAACAGAAATATTTTTCAATCACCTGTAATACTAAAAGGCATATCATTTATATAAATAAGTAACAGCAGTGGCCCCAGCACCGACCCTTGGAGAACGCCCCACTTAACAGTGCCCCATTGGGACTGAACATCACTACCACTCTCAATATTGCGGAGAATTACCTTCTGCTTTCTGTTCTTAATGTAAGAGGCGAACCAATTGTAAGCTACTCCCCTTACTCCATAATGGTCCAATTTCTGCAGTAATATTTTGTGGTCAACACAGTCAAAAGCCAACGTTAAATAAAAGAAAACACCTAGCGTTCGCAACCTTTTATTTAATCCGTCCAAAACCTCACAGAGAAAAGGGAATATAGCATTTTCAGTTGTTAAACCTAACACTACATTTGACAGCGAATTATGTGAATTTAAATGCTCCAATAACCTTGTATACAGGGTGTTACAAAAAGGTACCGCCAAACTTTCAAGAAACATTCCTCACACACAAAGAAAGAAAATATGTTATGTGGACATGTGTCCAGAAACGCTTAATTTCCATGTTAGAGCTCATTTTATTACTTCTCTTCAAATCACATTAATCATGGAATGGAAACACATAGCAACAGAACGTACCAGCGTGACTTCAAACACTTTCTTACAGGAAATGTTCAAAATGTCCTCCGTTAGCGAGAATACGTGCATTCACCCTCCGTCGCATGGAATCCCTGATGCGCTGATGCAGCCTTGGAGAATGGCGTATTGTATCACAGCCGTCAACAATACAAGCACGAAGAGTCTCTACATTTGGTACCGGGGTTGCGTAGACAAGAGCTTTCAAATGCCCCCATAAATGAAAGCCAAGAGGGTTGAGGTCAGGAGAGCGTGGAGGCCATGGAATTAGACCGCCTCTACCAATCCATCGGTCACCGAATCTGTTGTTGAGAAGCGTACGAACACATCGACTGAAACGTGCAGGAGCTCCACCGTGCATGAACCACATGTTGTGTCGTACTTCTAAAGGCACATGTTCTTGTAGCACAGGTAGAGTATCCCTTATGAAATCATAATAATGCACTCCATTGAGCGTAGGAGGAAGAACATGGGGCCCAATCAAGACATCACCAACAATGCCTGCCCAAACGTTCACAGAAAACCTGTGCTGATGACGTGATTGCACAATTGCATGCGGATTCTCGTCAGCCCACACATGTTGATTGTGAAAATTTACAATTTGATCACGTTGGAATTAAGCCTCATCCGTAAAGAGAACATTTGCACTGAAATGAGGATTGACACATTGTTGGATGAACCAGTCGCAGAAGTGTACCCGTGGAGGCCAATCAGCTGCTGATAGTGCCTGCACACGCTGTACATGGTACGGAAACAACTGGTTCTCCCGTAGCACTCTCCATACAGTGACGTGGTCAACGTTACCTTGTACAACAGCAACTTCTCTGACGCTGACATTAGGGTTATCGTCAACTGCACGAAGAATTGCCTCGTCCATTGCAGGTGTCCTCGTCGTTCTAGGTCTTCCCCAGTCGCGATTCATAGGCTGGAATGTTCCGTGCTTCCTAAGACGCCGATCAATTGCTTCTAACGTCTTCCTGTCGGGACACCTTCGTCCTGGAAATCTGTCTCGATACAAACGTACCGCGCCACGGCTATTGCCCCGTGCTAATCCATACATCAAATGGGCATCTGCCAACTCCGCATTTGTAAACATTGCACTGACTGCAAAACCACGTTCGTGATTAACACTAATGTGTTGATGCTACGTACTGTTGTTCTTGATGCTAGTACTGTAGAGCAATGAGTCGCATGTCAACACAAGCACCGAAGTCAACATTACCTTCCTTCATTTGGGCCAACTGGCAGTGAGTCGAGGAAGTGCAGTACATACTGACAAAACTAAAATGAGCTCTAACATGGAAATTAAGCGTTTCCGGACACATGTCCACATAACATCTTTTCTTTATTTGTGTGTAAGGAATGTTTCCTGAAAGTTTGGCAGTACCTTTTTGTAACACCCTGTATACAACCTTCTCGATAACCTTAACGAACACCAATGGCATAGAAATAGGTCTATAATTGTCAACATGATCCCTGTCTCCCTTTTTATAAAGTGGCTTCACTACCGAGTACTTTAATCGGTCAGGAAACCAATCACTCCTAAAGGAAAAATTACAGATATGGCTAAGTACTGGGCTAACATACATAGAACAATACTTCAGTATTCTGCTAGATACCCCGTCATATCCATGAGAGTTCTTGGTCTTTAGTGATTTAATTATTAACTCAATCTCCCTCTTGTCAGTATCATGGAGAAGCATTTCAGGTAACAGTCTCAGAACACTTTTTTCTACAAGCGCTATATGATTCCCTGTTGGGTTTAGGTTTCTATTTAGTTGTCCTACTATATTCAGAAAGTGATTAATAAATACTGTACATATATGCGAGTTATCAGTAACACGGACATTCCCACAATGCACTGATTCTATATCCTCGACCTGTCTCTGCAGGCTAGCCACTTCCTTTACGACAGACCATATAGTTTTAATTTTATCCTGAGACATAGCTATTCTATCTGCATACCACATACTTTTTGCCTTCCTAATAACTTTTTTAAGCACCTTACAATGCTGTTTGTAATGGGCTGCTGCCATTAGATTTTGACTGTTTCTAACGTTTTGATATAATTGCCACTTTGTTCGACAGGATATTCTTATCCCTCTAGTCAGCCACCAAGGCTGCCTGTTTGTGGTAGTACCCTGTTTCGAACTTTCAAAGAGCACCAGAAAAGTCTTGAGGAAAGCATTATATTTATCGTCTACTGTATCAGCACTATAAACATCTTGCCACTCTTGTTCCTTGATAAGGTTTACAAAGGTCTCTACAGCAACTGGATCAGCTTTCCTAAAACGTTGATAACTTTATTTAACATGTGTTGCAGCACAAAAATCCTTTAGAGTTAAAACTTGTGCATCATGATTTGAAAGGCCATTCACCTTTTTGCTAACAGAATGCCCTTCTAGTAATGAGGAATGAACAAAAATGTTGTCTATGGTTGTTCTACTGTTCCCTCGCACTCTCGTTGGAAAGAATACGGTTTGCATAAGATTATATGAATTAAGGAGGTCTACCAGCATCCTTTTCCTTTCACAATCACTTACACAATTAATACTGAAGTCACCACATATAACTAACTTTTTGTATTTCCTATAAAGTGAGCCAAGAACCTCCTCTAGCTTTAGCAAAAATGTTGTGTAATCGGAGTAGGGGATCTATAAATAACAACAGTTAGAAGTTTAATTCCACTAAATTTAACCACACCTGCACAACATTCAAACACCTTTTCAGTGCAGTACTTTGAAACATCAATTGACTCAAATGGGATACCGTTTTTCACATACATTGCTACTCCCCCACACCGCAAAGAGCTCCTAGAAAAGCTGCCAGCCAACCTGTATCCTGGTAAAGTAAGCCTCTGAATTATCTCCTTATTTAAGAAGTGTTCAGATATACCAATAATTTCAGAGTCAACACTATAAGCAGTTCACTAACTTTATCTCTAATACCTTGTATATTTTGATGAAATATACTAATTCCCTCATTACTCGGATACCCAAGCTTTGTCGAAAGTGGTTTCTTTGTTAGAGAGACTTCCCTTAAGCAGGAATGCCTATCAGCTGACTTCAATCTAGAAAAAGGTGCCGCTCTAACACCCACTAGTAAAGGAATTTTCCGATGACTGATCCGACCACCCCCACCGTGCTGTCACCTATAAGCTTTGCCAACCTCCTCTTTCCATGCCTGTTGAGGTGCAGGCTATGTCTAATGAAACCTGTCCTGCTGATAGACTCCACCGACACCACTGAAATGTGACTCATGCCTTCTGTTATCAGCACACCCCCAAGTCTCATGTTATTACGCTTGATGGCTGTATTAAGATGAGGCCGATCGTGACGCTGAAACAGTTCCACGAAATGCACATTCGTG
This sequence comes from Schistocerca serialis cubense, assembly GCF_023864345.2. Taxonomy (NCBI): domain Eukaryota; kingdom Metazoa; phylum Arthropoda; class Insecta; order Orthoptera; family Acrididae; genus Schistocerca; species Schistocerca serialis. The sequence continues at coordinate 347,123,479 of NC_064641.1, forward strand.
TTGCCAGTCTGAGTGGCTATCTTTTCCAGGTCACCATCTATGTCATACTCCCCATCCCTATCAATACTATTACCAGCCCCACCCACAATTCACTACCTGATCCTCTTTAGTAAAATCCCTACATAGCCCCCCTATGTTAACAGTCACCTGCGCCAATCCTGCATTAGGCTTCACAATGCTGGTCACCTGGTACTCACTCCCAAAGACCATCTATTTTTAATTACATTGAACTGTGATCAAGACTATTAAAGTTTATAATAAATAATACAGATCACTGTCTGTCTAACTTAGGATTCCATGTCTTACAAAGGAAATCAGTGTAATGAAACATGAAAAGATCATAGTAACTGTAATATTACATACTCCTACACACGTTCTCGATGAGTTTTTATGTAGACAACAATAAATGATACGAACTAACGTCGCAGATAGTACAACAACTCAAACTGGAAATTAGTTTTGGTGCAAACTAACAGTATCTTTTACTGTTATTACTTTAGTATCTTGTTTTGTTCAATAAATCTGAAATTATTAATTCATACACATGGAAAATAGCAAAAAGAAGTTAGTGGATTCATAAGAATCACGTTACAAAGTGCAGAGAATTTTCGATAAATCTTGTACAAGTAGTGAAGTACTGCAAGAGGAATTCAGGCAAACAATTATTTTTTAAATGCAAAAACATGTTAGAGCATATTTGTACCATCATCAGTGGATAATTTTATTCAGCTCTGTAAAATGCAGATATGTTTTATGGTAATTATTGGTATAAGAACTAGGCTTAATTCTTTTATTTTCATTGTGGTTATTAACTTGTTAAGTGGAGTATTAAGTTCTGTAGAACATTTTTTACGTTTTAATATGACTTGTCACGTGCAATGAAATGTTGTTGTTGTGCGCTTGATTCGTGAATTAATAATTTACTTTATCTGCAAATGAAACTTTTATACCACTAAGGGCTCAGAATGACAAGACTGTCTACCCTAACGTTGCTGAGGTTTTCGAAACACGCGTATACTGACTGTCTTAGAGAAAATAGTAAGATGAAAAAGTTCACTTTTTTATTTTACGCCTATGGAAGTGAACAAAGGAGGCAGGAAAATTATAAAGGAAAAGTCCGCATTTTTAAGCTCGTCAGCACTCTAGGTGATTCTCGAAAGAGGTTGGCTGTTTGCCGACACTTAGTTTCAATCTCTTCCTTCCTTTTAACAGAAGCCGAACACAGCATAACATTCCCCGTGCTTTTTATGTATCTATTCACCAGAAATTGTCTTACATCAACTTTGATGATTACACGATTAATTAATAGAAGTACAGTTTCCGTCACTGGCATTTCTTCCGATTATGTGCCTGGTACTGAAACGCAGTCCTTACTACACTTAATAATAATACTGTTCCTTCTATATTTAAAGTCTGGGTGCTCTGAGATGACACTACCCACACTAATGACAGAGTTTATTATAGTGTATTCCTTATCGCCTAGTTCACTCAATTAAAATACTGATTTGAAATTAGCCATTGTTTTACTATCTGTTCAGTTACATTTTCCATCGTAAAACCATAACAAGTTTAACCAAAATCGTTGTTTACCATGGTCCTCCATTTTACTGAAATTCGATATCTTCACCTTTCTTCATGTCACCGTAATCCGAAAATCCTATCTTTCTCGGTCCTCTCGCTACCAGCACCACATTCTCATTTACCCATCCCCTCGTCCAAACCCCCCACCCCCTTGTGCTAAGTCCATACGGCAAGCGAAGATACCTGACAGTTGAACTTTGCGTGAATGCTTCGCGCAGCCTACCTTCACCAGGGAATACAGGAGATTATGATTTTTAGGAAGTACTGTGCTAGACTTTCTCAATTGCTATGGAGAACTGCCCACAGTATTGACTTGTCAGGGTCTTATTTCGCCGTACGCACACAATAATCTATAATTGTTATTATTATTGCGGCGTAAGCCGCATTCAGGTCTCAACATAAGTATTTCTTAATTAAATAGCACATAAGCATTTCTTTCTAAATAGGTGTTTACGTTACCGGTTACTTACGCGACAGTAATTTTCATTATACACTGAGGCGACAAAAGTCATGGGATACCTCCTCAGATCGTGTCGGACGTCATTTTGCTAGACGTAGTGCAGCAATTCGACGTGGCATGGACTCTTCATGTCGTTGGAAATCTCCTGCATAAATGCTTAGTCATGCTGCCTGTTTAGCCGTCCATAATTGCGAAGGTGTTGCCGCTGCAGGATATTGTGCACGAACTGACCTCTCGATTATGTCCCATAAATGTTCGATGGGATTCATGTCGGGGACCTGGGTGGCTAAGTCATTCGCTCGAATCGTCCAGTGACGTGACACGTCGTCATCTGTAAAAATTCCATCATAGACTGGGAACACGAAGTCCATGAATGGCTGCAAATGCTCTCCAAGTAGCCGAAGATAAGCAGAACCCTGTCCATTCTGCGTAAACACAGCCCACATCATTATGGAGCCACCACCAGCTTACACAGTACTTGTTGACAACTTGGAACCACAGCCTCGTCATGTGTGCACCACACTCAAAACCTACCATCGTCATTCATCTGACCAGGCCATGGTTTTCAGTCTTCTGGGATCAAACCGATATGGTCACGAGCCCAGGAGAGACGCTGCAGGCGATGTTTGGTGTTAGCAAAGACACTCGCGCCGGTCATCTACTGCTATACCCCATTAACACCAAATTTCGCCGCACTGTCGTAACGGTTACACTGATTCTTGCGGTTATTTCACGCAGTGTTGCTTGTCTGTTAGCACTGACAACTCTACGCAAACGCCACTGTACATGGTCGTTTAGTGAAGGCCGTCGCCCACTGCATTGTCTGTAGTGAGAGGAAATGCCTGGCATTTGGTATTCTCTGCACACTCATGACACTGTGGTTCTTGGAATACTGAATTCCCTAACGATGTCTGAAATGGAATGTCCCATGCATCTAGCTCCAACTACCAGTCCGCGTTCAAAGTCTATTAATTCCCGTCGGGCGACATAATCACATCGGAAACCTTTTCACATGAATCACCTGACTGCAAATGACAGCTGCGCAAATGCAGTGCCCTTTTAGACCTTGTATACACGATATTACCGCCATCTGTATACTTGCGTATCACCATCTCATGGCTTCTGGCGGCTCAGTGTACACAGCAACCAGCTTAACGCCTGCTGCTACACTGGTGCAAACTGTGTGGTCTACACAGATTTTTTTTCCTTTTTGCTTCTCTTTAATCGAATTTATATGTTGTTACGTCCCTTGCTCAAGTGTAAATCTGCACTCTCTGCAAACTGCTAAATAGCTCCGTTTGATTTAGTTCACAAATTGGAACACTTTCTAATCATTTCGCACTAATTAACGCCATAGACGTATGGTCTTTTCCGAATGCAATTCTTATCAAAAAGCGATTCTGGCAGCTCCAGTCAGAGGTTTTTGTTAATCCTGCCTTTTGGGTTCTTGTGGCGATATTTCCACGGAAACTTCCATCCCCTCTCTCATATTTATATACAGGGTGTTTATAAACGAATATCGGGGTTTTAGCGCTTTGTAATAATTATTACATTAATCTTACAGTTATAAATGATATGTCAAATGATAGAGCAACTGAAACAGTTTTGCCAAGAACCTTATAAATGTTCAATGTGAGCACCATTTGTCACACGGCACACATCAAGTCTATAGCCGAATTCTTCCCAAACGTTGTTACGTGTGTCTTCAGTGATTGTAGCAACAGCTGCTTCAATCCGGTTTCTTAATTCAGGGAGGTCTGCTGGTAGCGGAGGCACGTACACAAGATCCTTGATAAGCCCCGATGGAAAAAATCACATGGCCTTAGGTCAGGTGAACGTGTAGGTCATTCAAAGCAAGCCCTGTCATTGGGCCCCTTGCAGCCTATCAAGCGCTTGGGTACAGTGAAGTTCAACCAATAGCGTACTTCGCTATGCGATTTTTTCCTTCGGGGCTTCATCACGTATCGTGTGTACGTGCCTCCGCTACCAGCAGACCTCCCTGAATTAAGAAACCGGATTGAAGCAGCTGTTGCTACAATCACTGAAGACACACGTACCAACGTTTGGGAAGAACTCGACTATAGACTTGATGTGTGCCTTGTGACAAATGGTGCTCACATTGAACATTTATAAGGTTCTTGGTAAAACTGTTTGAGTTGCTCTTTCATTGACATTATTTACAACTTAAGTTAAATGTAATAAATAATATAAAGCGTTAAAACCCTGATATTCATTTATAAACACGCTGTATTTCTAACTGAGAAGTTAAATACCACTTTTCATAGATTTTGATTTAAAAACCTTTTAAAGTAACGACATATTTCCATAAGAATTTTCATCTCCTACTGCAGTCCCTAAGGGATTTAATTACCAAAAATTTCTTTTTATGGGGACCAAGAAATCGAATACCAGTTTTCGGCGTTCTAGCTTCAGAATTGTTCTGCTAGCGACACAGCTACTAAAGCTTTTGATGCCTTAATTCATCCCCTTTAAGGGTGGAATTTGGCGAAGTCCTTCCTTAAATGAGGCCTAAATTATGAGATCAACACCCTCTCCAAATTCAAATTTCTATCCTTAGCGTTTTGGGTGGGCTATGATGAGGCAGTGAACGAGTCAGGATATTTGCTTTGCAGAGTAGGATGAGCCGAGAAATAATCATAAAGAAAAAGAAATTGAATAAGTTGCGCCGTTTCCGAGTTAATTAGCATTGAGTCAGGCCGTTGCGCGTGCAAATTCAAGCGACCCGTCAGAGACTGTGTCACCAAACGTGTATTTTGTTTGGTTTTCTAAAATCGAACAAGAGAGCGATACAAAAATTGGACGTGGGATGGTAGGAAGAATCGAACCAGAGCCAGAGGCTGAGTAGTCTCGTGCGCTATCATCTACTCTATCAGAACTGGCACTAATTGTATCTGGTGCTAGGCTCGAATTTGCGCGATCTACGTCCTGATTGGATAACTTCAATGGTAATTAACTCTTTGACATCGAATTTATTTTTGAAAAATTATTTCTCAGCGCAACTAACCTGCCACAACTTAAACTTTTCAGACTGTTTCTGCGCAGCCTGTATAAGGAACATGGACAGCGACATATGTTACACTCACTGTGAAGAACAAAGAGATGGCCATACTCGTGTGAGACAGCGTTATCAGCAACTGATAGTGCATGAAAGGGGCCTCATTGCGGGCGTTCATTTAGCTGGCTGGGCGAATAGTGCAATATCCAGGTATGTAGAACATTCGAATATGACAGCAGCCTACTGTTGGACTGAGTGGGTATGTTATGGCAGGCATACTCGTCGCCAAGATTGCGGTCGACCAAGTCCACCATCACATGGGGGGATCTCCGCATTGTACATGAGGCACATCGTAGCCGCTTCACGAACAGGTCTGCCATCCGGGAACAAGTAATGGAGTCCCTGCAACATTCTTTATCATCCGGCACCATTGGTTGGAGACTAGCAACAGCTATGTCCCAGTGTCAGTATCCAGGAAATCAAGGATCAGTTACAGTACATTGGGGTAGCTTGCTTCAGGAAATAATACAACGGTTTTACGATACCCGTGCAGACCGAATCAGTGCATGTATCCACGCCAAAGAGGGGACAACGGCATACCGATAAGTCGTTTCATACGGCCAAATTCTCTGTAAATTTGAGTCGATGTTGTATTCGCTGAAATAACACCAAATATACTCTCAACCATCAAGTTTCGTTTCGTTTCCCACTCCCCTTCTGGGTAGTTCACTTTTATTGTCATGCAACATATTTCGGAGGATATGCTAATGTTGCCGTGAATCAAACATTTCTTAAACTGTAATGAATGCAGTTACAGAAGAAATGACACTGTCGTTTAAGTTTGTAATAAGAGAATTGTTCTGGTTAATATCTTGGTTCTTAATGTTATTACTATCCTTATTATGGTGAGCTATGCTCTTACAGGGTTAGTCTACTACCTGCAGCTTGGAATAGTGGCAGTGCAGGCTCTCTTTGCAGTTAATTTCCGCCTGCACCCATTCTCTTTTGCCGTCTGTGGGTCGACGTATTTTCTGCAACGTTGTGTGACTCCCTCGCCACAGGTTACTGAACAGGGACTCCACTCTGACCATTCCGTCGTCGCACATCCTGTAAAACGTGTTCTTTTAATAATTGTTGTACAGAAGGAGGAAATATGTCAGAAGTGTACAAAGGTGTGACAAGCATGTAGGGCAAAGGCTTTTAACGATGGTTACATAGATTTTAGAGACGTCTCATTCAACAGTGTACTAATTAACCATCATTTAGAGAGTAGTGGAAGATAAACTTTTTATTAGGTCTGTCAGTTGAGCTGTATTCGTACTTGTAGAAATAGTTTTCTGATGCTCTGTATCACTTGATGTAAGTTGTAGGTATACAGCGATTGGTGCATCCCTGTGCTTGTAGATAGTGCCTCGTTGTTTGACAATTGATAGCATCTGATGTGATACAAAATTAATACAGTTCAGGAAAAAAGGAACAAACAGAAAACGAAATAGAAAGTATTGACTCTCCTCGTCGAAACCATAAAGTTCGTCATTAGAAACAAGTCTTAACGGCCTAGGACAGAACCACTACGAATCCTTGCGTCCCCAATTTAAAACATCATTGAAAAGCCTCGCCAGAGTTTGGAGAAATTTGTAATTCTATCTTTGTATGTTCAGTGGTCCATCATTTCGAGTGCGGAATGGCGGCAACTCCTACATGTCATGCCTTTGCGATCTATTTTTTTTCTCACTTCTAGCGCAGAAAGTGACACGTTCTATTTGCGGTGACCGCGCTATGGTCTATAACTGAACCATCAAGATAAGTAACTATTGAAGAAGTGGCCGTGTCTTTCAGCTTCTACCACAACTGAGCCACGTAAGAGTCTCTGCAGTCCCAGCGCGTCGCCGCAGATTCTAGGCGGTAAACGGAAAGGAGGCATTTTACTATGCGTGCAGGACATCAGCCAAGAATACCACAGCCACGTTTGTGTTGTACTGGTGAGGGAGAAGAGAAACGTTCAGGGCTGATCGCCGGTGTGTTTGACTCTTCTCCGTCTGGATTGTGATGCCCCGTAAGGACATGTACAATGACGCGTGGACCTCAATTTAGGGACGCTAATTTGCTCCTATTTTGCAGAAGATAGCATCCCTCTTTATTGCAGCATCATTCCAATATGGTTTACGATTTAAAGGTAACGGCACAATTTACGCGAACCGCATTATAAACAGACGAACCTACGAGGGGCATTCACTAAGTGAGGCAACACTTTTTTTTCTGAAAGCAGGTAGGTTGTATTCAGGATTCTAATACACTACATTATCCACATTAGTCCCCGCTCTTCTGGGTACAAAATACTGTTTTGCGACATGATCTCCGTTAAATACGGGAGCCTTACGCCATCTTACTGGAGGGGCCTGTATGCCCGCATGATACCATTGGTCTACTGGTCGACGTCGGAGCCAGCGTCTGGCTGCATCAGTAACCTCCCCAGTATCCACGTACCGCTTCCCGCCAGTATTCACGTACCGCTTCCCGCGGACTGCATCCTTCATTGGGCCAAACAGATGGAAGTCGGAAAGCGCGAAAAACGGGCTGTAGGGTGGATAAGGAAGAACAGGTTTGTGCGACCTTGTTGCGATGATGACAAACGCTTTGCCCAACGACTCACCGTGCTTTTGTCCACTGGCTGGTCTCCGCAGACATTCTGCAAGCGTACTGGTTACGCCACAGTACAGTTTTATCAACAAATTCGCTCTGTAAGCGTCGTCATAGAGAGTGCTGTACATATAGCAGATGCTTTCTTAAATAACAATAATTAAATGTCCCTGATGTACAAATAAAAATTAATGACCGTTACCCAACTACAATATTTATTAAAGTTTAAGGTCAACGGCTTATTTAACATTTTCACAGCTTGAATAGTAAAATGACGATTAATCTCTATGCTAGTGATAAATGAATATAAAATATTTCGAGTCCCCAATATATTGTTTTGTAAACTCAGTATATATTTAAAATACCTGCTAACACTGCACCTGTTCACAGCCCGATGTTGTTCTATGTTCATATCAACACTAACACGATAAATGTAAGTCCATCAGACACTCGGTAAGATGAGTGTAAGTGTCGACCATTGCTGAAATAATTAAGAGTCCTTTCTACACAGTATGAATAACGTCCAACTTAGTACGAGCTTGGTCTAAGCAGTAATCAGTTCAACACACGTGAATTACATGCTCCACTGAAGCCCAGGCAAAATAATTCTGTTGACGGCTGCTAAGGTAATAATAGCCCCCTCTGAGCAACAGCATGAAATACTGCTGTTGCGACCCGTCACCTCAGAAAATTTCAAAGTTTCAAAACATACTGCTAGATCACTGTCCCTAGTAGCATAGACTCTGTATGTTCAGCTGCATCCAACCAAGGAAAGTGGCAAGATTATCGCCGCATTTTATGTATTAGGTGCCTGTACTTCAGAAAATTCCAAGAACCCACATTAATGTGTCAGAGAAACAGCCTTTCCTATTTACGAGGGGCGTTCAATAAGTAATGCGTCACTCTCTTTTCTCGGCCAGTTTTGCTCGAAAGAAATGCGGAACTCGTTGCGGGACATTGTGGAATATTCCCGGTCCAGCCTCTACAGTTTCATAAAGTTTCGATAGGTGGCATCGTTATATGTAGCATTCAAAATGGCATCCGTAATGGAGATGCGTTCCAAGCAGATATTCATAGGGCTTGCAGAATTTCTACGGAGACCACGCACTTAACAAAAGCATGGTGAGTGGCTGTCACCATCGCAATAAGGTCGCACAAACCTATCCGATCTCCCGCGTGCAGGCCGGCCACACACAGCTGTGACTCCTGCAATGTTGGAATGTGTGAACACTCCTCTCACTCGAGGTGATCGACGGATCACAATCAAACAACTCGCTGCTAACTGGACTCTCTGTTGGTAGTGCTGACATCGTGTCCACCAGTACTCAAAGGTGTCTGTCTACCTTCTCGGTTTCTTGCCTCTAACGGAAGACCGTAAAGAGCAGCGAAGGACCATCCGCGTGAAACTGCTTGCGCATTACGAGGCTGATCGTGACAATTTTTAGTCGAACGTCGTCACAGGCAATGAAACAACCGGAAACAAAACAGCAATCCTTGCAGTGGCGTCACACCACCTACCCTCCGAAGATAAAGTTCAGAGCCACACCCTCAGCTTATAAAGTGACGACGACGGTCTTCTGGCACTCTGAAGGGCTTATTCTGTTTGATGTCCCTACTAATGGTGCAACGATCAACTCTGAAGGATATGAAGAACGTCCTCAGTGTGTTCGTCGCACACAAAAATACAACTGAACTTCTCCTCCATGACAACGCAAGGACTCACGCAAGTCTGCACACCCTAGAGGAGCTTCATTGGACTGTTATTCCTCATCCACCCCATCGCCTGGGCATCACACCTTCCGACTTTCGTCTGTTTGGCCCAAAGAAGGCTGCATCCCGCGGGGAGCTGTACGTTGCTGATGGGGAGGTTACTGGTGCAGAAAGGCGTTGACTCCGACGTCGATCAGTAGCCTTGGGCATACCAGGCCCGCCCAGTAAGGTGGCGTAAGGCCGTCGCGCTGAACGGAGACTGTGTCGAAAAATAGAGTTTTGTAATGAAAAGAGAGGGGGAATAATATGGTGCATAAAACCAACCCTCTTTCAGAGAAAAAATTGTTGCTTTACGTACTGAACGCCGGTCGTACATATTTTAAAAAATCCAATCTTGAAAACAGATGCACCGTTAGAAGCACGCTAACAATATGTTTAAAATTAATATTGCACTTAATAATACGTTAAATAGTTCGCCCACAAATATTAGTCAAATGATGACACATTTCAATTGCAGTGATCGATTTTCAGTGTTTTCTCACGGTGTCTCAAATTGTGTTATAGTCCACACAAGTATTGCATGCAGATCTAGGAACCTGCTCTTTTCACTTTTTCAATCAAAACTGACGCATCTTTAATGGCAATTTAATTACAGGTCAGGCTACGCAATATAATCAATTAAATTTGTCAATTAAACATATAAAACAAATGCTCTACATGTTGTAGGTGAAGCGTGCATAGGATTTCCGACATATACTCCAATTACTCCAATGCTGTCGTGTACCATTTTTTGTTCATAAATTAAACTGAAGTAAGCGTGTGATTAAATTGCCTTTCACTTGTTAATTAAATAAGTAATCAAATATATAAGTATTGTATTCAACTTGGGACCTAGAAACGACGGGATTATTGTGCGGTTCGGCCCCAGTGGACCCCCCCCCCCCCCCCAGAGTAATTATGGTGTACGCATACGTGGAAACAGTGTTTGCGTAACAATCGTCGACATAGTGCAACTGAGGCGGAATAAGGGGAACCAGCCGCATTTGCCGAGGCAGATGGAAAACCTCACTAAAAACCGTCCACAGACTGGCCGGCAAACCGGACCTCGACACTAATCCGCCGGGCGGATTCGTGCCGGGGACCGGTGCGCCTGCCCGCCTGGAAAGCAATGTGTTAGACCGCACGGGTAACCGGGCGGGCTAACATGTAAGCAACTCAAGCGATATATGTAGATGAGGGCTTTAACCTGAAGGGTCGATCTCTTTTCTCGATACATACTCACAACTGTTATTAAAGACGTATACTCAAAATGCATTACAGAGACCTTTTAGGCTCTTGGACTATCTGAATTATCTCTCTCTCCTCTTGAAGATGATGCGTCGTGTACCACTGGAAGTACTATGGTTTGTGTTGAACATGCGCAAATGCCGATAAACACTATACAGTCCTTTGTGCGTGTTCCTAGGGCGGACATGATGTCAAATCTGGTATCGTGTTCTCAAAGCGCCGCTTGTCTCCTGCGAGCTCCCAGTGTCTCACCGGCGAGCCTCTGTGCTAGAACTAAATGACGCGAACGACGAAAACCAGTCACCTCTGATCTCTTTATAGTATGTCGTGATACAACTGAACTGTAAGGGCGAAACACTAAATCCCTTTCTTATATTCTTTCCAAGTAGAGTACTTCACTGTCGGCCTCGGATTCTTAATTTTTCCTCTTCTTCCTTGTACATGCTGTATGTTATTCGCCTACCCCCAAAAGTTATTACCTATTTAGTTGAGAAGTTAGTGCATCTTGATCCATTTTACATTGACAGACGCGTTCTCTAAGTCGATAAACCCTCTGACAGAGTTTTGATTTTTCATAAATCTTTCTTCCGTTATCGAGTGCATCGACAGAACTACCTCTCTGGTGTCTTTTCCTGTGCTAAATCGAAACTGAGCATCATATAATAGTACCTCAATTTTCTTTTTCATCCTTCTAATATTATTCTGATCAGCAAATTGGATGCAAGTCTGTCTTCGGAATTGTGTGGATCACATTTTTCCGAACGTCTACGGTATGTCTCCAGATTTGTAGATTCTACACACCAACTACTATAGTCCTTTGTCTGCCATTTCCCAAAATTATTTTAGAAAAATATTATGATTGAAAGGTATTACAGGTTGGGAGATCCTCGTCTGGTTTCTGACATCACTTCGGCGATTTGCGCGTCGGTGTAGATGAGATGAAATGATGAGGGAATTCCGAAGGACTGTTATGTATGCGTTCCACCTTATTTGATCCCAAGTCTTCCATAATTCTGTTACACGCTGACTCAAATACTGGAACCCCTGAGTCTTCCATCTCTACTCTCATTTCTTCTTCTGCCAATCCATCAGACAGTTCCTCCCCCTCACAGAGCCTTTAGTGTACCCTTTCCACCCCGTTTTCTGAAATCCCAGTGTGGAATTCCTCGTACATTCCTAGTGTTGACGCCTTTGCTTTTAACTTCACCGAAGTTTGTTCCGACTTTTCTGAAAGCTGCACCAGTCTTTCCAACGATCAATACTTTCTTCCTGCAGCCATTTCCCCTTGGCTTCCATGCACTTCTTATTTGTTTAATTCCTAAGTGAACATTGACCTTGCCGTTGGTGGGGAGGCTTGCGTGCCTCAGCGATAGAGATAGCCGTACCTTAGGTGCAAACACAACGGAGGGGAATCTGTTGAGAGGCCAGACAAACGTGTGGTTCCGGAAGAGGAGGCAGCGACCTTTTCGGTAGTTGCAGGGGCAACAGTCTTGATGAGTGACTGATTTGGCCTTGTAACATCAACGAAAACGGCCTTACTGTGCTGGTACTGTGAACGGCTGTAAGCAAGGGGAAACTAAAGCTGTAATTTTTTCCGAGGGCATGCAGCTTTACTGTATGGTTAAATGATGATTGCGTCCTCTTGGGCAAAATATTCCGGAGGTAAAATACGAGGTGTGGCTAGAAAAAAACCGGACTAGTCCTGGTGAAACAATAAAACGAATGCAATAAGGCTGAAAGTCGCGTGGCCTGTCACGTGACTCTCGCTCCGCCACTGCTCGAGTTTCATCTGCCTCCTGCACTCAGTCTGCCCGTGGCGTCTGTTTTAAGTAGTTGACGTTTTGTCTGTGCGTCGGAAAATGTTGAGTGTACAGAAAGAACAGCGTGTTAACATCAAATTTTGTTTCAAACTAGGAAAATCTGCAAGTGAAACGTTTGTAATGTTACAACAAGTGTACGGCGATGATTGTTTATCGCGAACACAAGTGTTTGAGTGGTTTAAACGATTTAAAGATGGCCGCGAAGACACCAGTGATGACACTCGCACTGGCAGACCATTGTCAGCAAAAACTGATGCAAACATTGAAAAAATCGGTAAACTTGTTCGACAAGATCGCCGTTTAACAATCAGAGCAGTGTCTAAGTTAACAGGAGTTGACAAGGAAAGTGTTAGGCAGATTCTTCATGAAAGTTTCAACATGAACAAAGTGTGTTCAAAAATGGTTCCAAAGTGTCTCACAATTGAACAGAAGGAACGCCGAAGAATGATTTGTTCTGACATCCTGGAAAACATTGAAAGTGATCCCACCTTCTTACAAAATGTTATTACTTGCGATGAATCGTGGTTTTTTACTTACGATCCCGAAACTAAACGCCAATCGATGCATTGGAAAACTCCTGGTTCTCCACGACAAAAAAAGCACGAATGTCAAAATCGAAATTCAAGGCAATGATGATTGTTTTCTTTGACATGAAAGGGATTGTGCACATTGATTGGGTACCAGAGGGACAAACAGTGAATCAGCATTACTACATTAGCGTTCTGGCTACCCTACGTGAGCGAGTACGGAGAAAATGGAACGATTTGTGGAGAAAAAAAGTCATGGATCCTTCACCAAGTCAATGCCCCAGCTCACAGTGCGTTGTCAGTGAAGACGTTTTTGGCAAAACACAATATTCCCATCTTAGATCATCCACCCTACTCCCCTGATTTGGCCCCCTGTGACTTTTTTCTTTTCCCTAAAGTCAAGTCAGCTTTGAAAGGAACTAGATTTGAGACTGTTGAAGCAGTAAAAGAAAAAGCGACGGAAGTAATGTATGGACTTCCCGAAAATGATCTGCAGCATTGCTATGAACAGTGGAAAATTCTTATGGAGCGGTGTAGAGACCGAGGAGGAGAGTACATTGAAGGAGATAACATGAAATTGTAAATAATTGTAAATAAATGTTTTTTCCAGCATCAGTCCGGTTTTTTTCTAGCCGCACCTCGTAGTACCCCATTCGGATCTCCGGGCGGAGATTACTCATGAGGATGTCGTTATCAGGAGAAAGAAAACTGGCATTCTACAAATCGGAGCGTGGAATGTCAGATCCCTTAATCGGGCAGGTAGGTTAGAAAATTTAAAAAGGGAAATGGATAGCTTAAAGCTGGATATAATTGGAATTAGTGAAGTTCGGTGGCAGGAGAAAAAGACTTCTCGTGAGGTGAATAAAGGATTATAAATACAAAGTCAAATCGGGATAAAGCAGGAATAGCTTTAATAATGAATAAAAATAGGAGCGCGGCTAAGCTACTACGAACAGCATAGTGATCACATCATTGTAGTCAAGATAGACACGAAATCCACGCCTTCCACAGTAGTACAAGTTTATATGACAACTACCTTCGCAGATGACGAAGAGGTTGAAAACATGTATGATGAGATAAAATAAATTATACAGATAGTGAAGGGTGATGAAAATTTAATAGTGATGGGGGACTGGAATTCGATAGTAGGAAAAGGAAGAGAAAAAAAGTAGTAAGTGAATATGGAATGGGGGTAAGGAATGAAAGAGGAAGCTGCCTGGTACAATTTCGCACAAAACAGAATTTAATCATAGCTAACACTTGCTTTAAGAATCATGAAAGAAGGTTGTATACGTGGAAGAGGCTTGGAGACACTGAAAGGTTTCAGATAGATTATATAATGGTAAGACAGAGGCCCAGAAAGCGGGTTTTAAATTGTAAGACATTTCCAGGAGCAGATGTGGACTCTGACCGCAATCTGTTCGTTATGAAATGTAGATTAATACGGACGAAACTGCAAAAATATGGAAATTTAAGGAGAAGAGACCTGAACAAACTGAAAGAACCAGAAGTTATAGAGAGTTTCAGAGAGAGCATCAGGGAACGATTGACAAAAACGGGTGAAATAAATACAATAGAAGAAGAATAGGTAGCTTCGAGAGATGAAATAGTGAAGGCAGCAGAGGATCAAGTAGCTAAAAAGACGAGGGCTAGTAGAAGTCCTTGGGTAACAGAAGAGAAACTGAATTTAATTTATGGAAGGAGAAAATATAAAAATGCAGTAAATGAAGCAGGCAGAAAGGAACACAAATGTTTCAAAAACGAGGTCGACAGGAAGTGCAAAATGGATAAGGAGGGACGGCTAGAGGACAAATGTAAGGATGTAGAGGCATGTATCACTAGGGGTAAGATAGATACTGCCTAGGGGAAAATTAAAGACACAGTTGGAGAAAAGAGAACCACTTCTATGAATATCCAGAGCTCAGTTGAAAAACCAATTCTAAGCAACGAAGGGAAGGCAGAGAGGCGGAAGAAACACACAGAGGATCCATACAAGGGCGATGTACTTGAGGGCAATGTCATTGAAATGGAAGAGGACGTAGATGAATATGAGATGGGAGATGCGATACTGCGTGAAGAATTTGATAGAGCACTGAAAGACTTGACTGGAAACAAGGCCCTGGCAGCAGACAACATTCAATTAGATCTACTGATAACCTTGGGAGAGCCAGACCTGACAAAATTCTACCATCTGGTGTGCAAGATGTATGAGACAGGTGAAATACCTTCACACTTCAAGAAGAGTATACTAAATCCAATCTCAAAGAAATCAATTGTTGACACGTGTGAGAATTACCGAACTATCAGTTGAATAAGTCACGGCTACAAAAGGATAACACGAATTCTTTACAGACGAATGGAAAAACTGGTAGAAGCCGACCTCGGGGAATATCAGTTTGGATTCCGTAGGGGAACACGCGAGGCAATACTGACCCTATGACTTATCTTAGAAGATATATTAAGGAAAGGCAAACCTACGTTTCTAGCATTTGTAGACTTACAGTAAGCTTCTGACAAAATTGACTGTAATGCTCTGTTTCAAATTCTGAAGGTGGCAGGGGCCAAATACAGGGAGCGAAACGCTCTTTACAATTTGTACAGAAACCACATGGCAGTTATAAGAGTCGAGGGGCATGAAAGGGAAGCAGTGGTTGAGAAGGGAGTTAGACAAAGTTGTAGCCTATCTTCGATGTTATTCAGTCTGTATATCGAGCAAGCAGTAAAGGAAACAAAAGAAAAATTTGAAGCAGGAATTCAAGTCCAGGGAGAAGAAATAAAAACCTTGAGGTTTGACGACGACATTGTAATTCTGTCAGAGACAGCAAAGAACCTGGAAGAGCATTTGAACGGATTGGACTGTGTCTTCAAAGGAGGATGTAAGACGAACACCAACAAAAACAAAACGAAGATAATGGAATGTAGTCTAATTAGCTGGCTCTGATGGCTCTGAGCACTATGGGACTTAACATCTATGGTCATCAGTCCCCTAGAACTTAGAACTACTTAAACCTAACTAACCTAAGGACAGCACACAACACCCAGTCTGTAGTCTAATTAAATCAGGTATTGCTGAGGGAATTAGATTAGGAAATGAGACACTTAAAGTAGTAGATGAGTTTTGCTATTGCAAAATAACTGATGATGGTCGTAGTAGAGAGGATATAAACTGCAGAATTGGAATGACAAGGGCAGTATTTCTGAAGACCAGAAATTGGTTAAAATCGAGTACTAGATTTAAGTGTCAAGAAGTCTTTTCTGTATGTATTGTAGGCACGTATGGAAGTGAAACACGCCGGCCGCGGTGGTCTCGCGGTTCTAGGCGCGCAGTCCGGAACTGTGCGACTGCTACGGTCGCAGGTTCGAATCCTGCCTCGGGCATGGATGTGTGTGATGTCCTTAGGTTAGTTAGGTTTAAGTAGTTCTAATTTCTAGGGGACTGATGACCACAGCTGTTAAGTCCCGTAGTGCTCAGAGCCATTTGAACCATTTTTGAAGTGAATCATGGACGAGAAATAGTTTAGACAAGAAGAGAATAGGAGCTTTCGAAACGTGGTGCTATAGAAGAATGCTGAAGATTATATGGGTAGATCATGTAACTAAGGGGGGCGGGGGCGGCACTGAATAGGTTTGGGGAGAAGAGGAATTTGTGGCACAACTTGACTACAAAAAGGGACTAGTTGGTAGGACACATTCTGAGGCATCAAGAGATCATCAATTTAGTATTGGAGGGAAGCGTGGAGGGTAAAAATCGTAGATGGAGACCAAGATATGAATACACTAAACAGATTCAGAAAGACGTAGGTTGCGGAAGTTACTCAGAGGTGAAGAGGCTTGCACAGGATAGAGTAGCATGGAGAGCTGCATCAAACCAGTCTCCAGACTGAAGACCACAACAACAACAAGTGACTTATGTATCTATAATAGTAACAATTTCGTGTGGTTCAACGGCCTGGTTCATGTCTTTCATTTGGATATCACTTCGATACATTGTATATCTCTAACCTACCCCAGTAATTCAACCGTTGATAGGGACCTATGGTTTAATGTTGAAATCGAACCATGTGTAGTTTCTGGCTAGTTCTTGTCTTTTCCTGAAAATTTTTGTACGTTCTCTTTTTTGTCGATAATTGAAATAGTTCTCCACAGTTTCTTTGTAATTACCTTACTTGTACTCACGTTTATCTGTAATTTCCCTTCTTTCCTATTTGTGATTGCCCTTTCTGTCTTGTTGTTCAGCTGAACTGCCTATTGTGGCATTGATTATCGTAGTATTTGGTTCATAAGAACTAGAATCTACACTCGATTGGATCTATAACAGTCTCCTCAACCCTTCACAGCTGAGCATACAACGCACAAAAATATGTGGTGACAGTGCATTATAAATAGTGAAAGTTATCGAATTTAGTTTTTTTCATACGAGGGGCGTTAAAAAAGTATTGCAACACATATTTTCTTGGTCAGTTTCGCTTGAAAAATTGGATTGTTGGTTAAGGGACCCATGGAATATTCCCGGCTCAGCCCCAATAGTTTTGTGAAGTTCCAGTAGGTGGCAGCGCTGTAAAAAGCGTTCAAAATGGCGGCTGTAACGGAGATGCGTTCCAAGCAGAGAGCTGCCATTGAGTTTCTTTTTGCGGAAAACCAGAGCATCGCAAATATTCAAAGGCAATGTACAGAAACACGGTTAGTCGTTGGGCGAGGCGTTTCTCGTCTTCGCAACAAGGTCGCATAAACCTGTCCTATCTCCCGCGTGCCAACCGATGCCTCAGAATGTGTCCTACCAACCGGTACCTTCTTCTGGTCAAATTCCTCTACTCCCCAAACCTATTCAGTGCCTCCTCATTAGTTACGTGATATACCCATCTAATCTTCAGAATTCTTCTGTAGCACCACATTTCGAAAGATGCTATTCTCTTCTTGTCTATACTACACTCCTGGAAATTGAAATAAGAACACCGTGAATTCATTGTCCCAGGAAGGGGAAACTTTATTGACACATTCCTGGGGTCAGATACATCACATGATCACACTGACAGAACCACAGGCACATAGACACAGGCAACAGAGCATGCACAATGTCGGCACTAGTACAGAGTATATCCACCTTTCGCAGCAATGCAGGCTGCTATTCTCCCATGGAGACGATCGTAGAGATGCTGGATGTAGTCCTGTGGAACGGCTTGCCATGCCATTTCCACCTGGCGCCTCAGTTGGACCAGCGTTCGTGCTGGACGTGCAGACCGCGTGAAACGACGCTTCATCCAGTCCCAAACATGCTCAATGGGGGACAGATCCGGAGATCTTGCTGGCCAGGGTAGTTGACTTACACCTTCTAGAGCACGTTGGGTGGCACGGGATACATGCGGACGTGCATTGTCCTGTTGGAACAGCAAGTTCCCTTGCCGGTCTAGGAATGGTAGAACGATGGGTTCGATGACGGTTTGGATGTACCGTGCACTATTCAGTGTCCGCTCGACGATCACCAGTGGTGTACGGCCAGTGTAGGAGATCGCTCCCCACACCATGATGCCGGGTGTTGGCCCTGTGTGCCTCGGTCGTATGCAGTCCTGATTGTGGCGCTCACCTGCACGGCGCCAAACACGCATACGACCATCATTGGCACCAAGGCAGAAGCGACTCTCATCGCTGAAGACGACACGTCTCCATTCGTCCCTCCATTCACGCCTGTCGCGACACCACTGGAGGCGGGCTGCACGATGTTGGGGCGTGAGCGGAAGACGGCCTAACGGTGTGCGGGACCGTAGCCCAGCTTCATGGAGATGGTTGCGAATGGTCCTCGCCGATACCCCAGGAGCAACAGTGTCCCTAATTTGCTGGGAAGTGGCGGTGCGGTCCCCTACGGCACTGCGTAGGATCCTACGGTCTTGGAGTGCATCCGTGCGTCGCTGCGGTCCGGTCCCAGGTCGATGGGCACGTGCACCTTCCGCCGACCACTGGCGACAACATCGATGTACTGTGGAGACCTCACGCCCCACGTGTTGAGCAATTCGGCGGTACGTCCACCCGGCCTCCCGCATGCCCCCTATACGCCCTCGCTCAAAGTCCGTCAACTGCACATACGGTTCACGTCCACGCTGTCGCGGCATGCTACCAGTGTTAAAGACTGCGATGGAGCTCCGTATGCCACGGCAAACTGGCTGACACTGACGGCGGCGGTGCACAAACGCTGCGCAGCTAGCGCCATTCGACGGCCAACACCGGGGTTCCTGGTGTGTCCGCTGTGCCGTGCGTGTGATCATTGCTTGTACAGCCCTCTCGCAGTGTCCGGAGCAAGTATGGTGGGTCTGACACACCGGTGTCAATGTGTTCTTTTTTCCATTTCCAGGAGTGTATTTATCGTCCATATTTCACTTCCATACATGTCTACAATCCGTGCAGCAACAGCTGGGACTCTTGCAGTGCTGAACATGTGATTACCTCATCCAAAGTGATCTATGGATCACAATGAAATACTGCGCTGCACAACTAGACGTCTCTGTTGGTAGCACTGACACACTGCACCACCAATTGAGGCACTCAAAGTTGTGTGCCCAATCGGTTCCTAACTGCCTAAAGAAAGCCATAAAATGTAATGAATGACCATCTGTAGGGAATTTTTTGCGCGCTATGAGGCTGATTCTGACAATATTTTACTCGAACATCGTCACAGGATATGAAATGGTTTCTTCACTCTGAATCGGAAACAAAACGGCAATCCATGGAATTGCGCTGCACCACCTCTCCTCTGAAGATAATGTTCAAAGCCGCACCCTTAGGCAGTGAAGTCGTGGTGACAGTCTCGTGGGGCTTTGAAGGAGTTATTCTGTTCGATGCCCTCCCTCATGGTGCAACGATCGATTCGGAAGTGTATTGTGCTACCCTCATGAAACCGAAGAAATGACTTCAGCAATTTCATCAGGAGGAAAATGTAGACAAACTTATCCTCCGTGACAAGGCAAGGGCTCGTACAAGTCTATGCCCCTGAGAGGAGCTCTCAAAACTTAACTGGATTGTTCCTCATGCACCCTACAGCCAGGACAGCTTTCGGACTTCTATCTGTATGGCTTAATGAAGGATGAACATTGCCTGTTTCTCGATTTCAACTTGTAGAAAACGGTGGAGAGCAAATTGAATATGTCTTGCGCCAGTCTCACGACAATTAGACACCGAAGTCATTTTTTGCTTTTTATGCGGTTTTTGGTCTCGGGACACTTAAAAACCAATGTTTCCCATCCGATTTAATACGATTTTGCCATGGTAGATGGGATTACCTGACTAACAGTGCCACAAATGTTGACTGCCGAATTTGTGCAGCCATGCACATTGAACAGTACGGATGGTGTAAGGTGGAATTCAAACTATAGCCGTCACATTGCAATTCACCTGTGATTTGCAGCCGAACCTATTTACGTTAAGATGCTTACAGCGCCAGCTATCGATTGTGTAGAGGCGTATTTCTGGCAGTAAAACAGGATTTCGTCCATTGACTGGATTGGCTGAAGAACACAGAAAGTAGTAGCTTTTTGTGCAGCTTCATTTAGGCCAAGAAGAGTTTGGGGGGTAATATATTTTTTATATCTTCGTCAGTATAATGTTGTTATCGACTAATTTCTGAATACTGCATCTGCTGGTTACCTTGTTTCTGTATGTACTTTCTCTATATTCTTTGTAGAGTGAGCATTGGAAAAGCCTTACGTGACTCTGTGGTGAAGCTTCTGGTAATAACAATCCTCATGAGAGACGAACGATGTGTATCTAATCAGGATACGACCATCAGGAAACGTTCGTTGTATTTGTGATACGCAGATTCTAGATCGGTTCCATCAATCACCACCAAGTTTTTAGGAGTCAGAAGGCCCCTTAGTATTTGTTAGTATGGAAGAAAGTCTGAATTGAGCTAATTGGTCAGTTTATGTTGTCTTTGGTTTTCAACACGCAGCGGTTCTCAGGGTTGTATCAACCAAGCTTTCGAGTTTCTCTACATCCTTAGATACAGAAGTACTTGAAAGTTCAATTAATAGAGTCCTGCTAAGAAATCATAGAAATTCATGTTGGATTCCCACTTTATATACAATTTCGGAAACGAGTCTTTCGAGTCAAACTTAGTTTTCGAACAGTTTCTAGTTTGGAACAGATAAAAAATTGTACGTATTTATTACAATGTTATTCTAGTTTGCGTATGAACAGAACAAATCAAACTGCATGCAGACAAAAACAGTAACAGACTGTGCTAACCACAACGCATGAGAAATGCCAACTGTGTGTGATTCGAGAAGATAGTATAAAAGTAATGAATTGCTTGCCATCAATTTGATATCCCTCCATACTTCTTGATTCTTGAGGTGAACAATGTCTCCTGTATAATCGCTGCCTTGTGAGGTAAAGACGGGCCAGAGGCTTCATCGGAGTTCCAGATTCGTCATAAAACGGTGCCTCCTCGTCGTTAGGGAAGCTGGACGTGATGCGTCGGATCACATCTTGCGGAACGGTTGGCATGTTGGGCGACTGCAGGAAATAATGAGGAGACATTGCGAAAAAAATCTAAAAAAAAACAAAAGCATAAAGCTTTGAAAACAGAAATTTACTCACTGTATATGTGACTCCACTATCTGTTCCTATGTCCCACGGATACAAATTTAACTCCAAGTTCTCTACCCAGCTACAGTTTCTGCAGAGCTCCAATCCAGCTATACCAACAATCCAATCAGGTGATGGATCTGAAAAAAAGGAAAATAATAAATACCTACAGTAGTTAAACTTCCGCAGCGCGCAGGATATTTATTAATACAGATAGTGATACCATAGTTATGACCCATAAATAAAAACAGGGAATATATAGTACAAAAAGTTCATAATTTGTAGCAAGAAGAAAGGACGGAATACAAGTTCAGACTGAAGGAAAAATGGTAAAAGTCATTGGTTGTATCCTTTTTAGTGGATCCATCCGGGTCTTTGCATTAATCGTTATAGGGAAACCATCAAAAACTAAAGCTGGTGTCACGATGTAAACACAACGCGAGTTGAGTGTTAACCGATGCTCGACATCGGTGGGTAGTCAACGGGAAACGTGTTTTAGACACAGAAAGGAGATATGGCGCAAAATTACATTATACATGCACATCTACGTCATTCAAACGACGCTGTACATTAACATATCAATTAAGTGAAAATAGTCTCTAAACAGTTTCAGGGCAATTTTTAACACTTTGCCATGTACCAGGTGTGACATCGCGGATAGGTCATATCAGGGCCAAACCACAGGTGAGCCGGATATGTGCGCCACGTGCAGGCCGAGGCACGGCCTGTCTCGGGTTTGCTCGAGCCTTCTCACAAGGGATACACTTCGGTTTTGATCGTCTTTGAGTACGTTTTAGTGTAGAGCGAAATAAGAAACCCAATTTTTTTACACTTGCCCAAACGGCCTTTAAGGGGGTGAAACACGCGTTAAAAGAATTTCAGTTTAATATTTCTGAATGAATTGCGCTGTAACGATGATACATATGAAAAAAAATCAAATAAAAACTATGGTTTTTAATGTACCCTACAATGGTGCAGCCAGATTTGCAGAAAAAGTAATTTTTTTCGAAATACCCTCTCCCCCATTGTTTCATTTTTCATTTCGACTTTTGACTAATAGTAAAACGTATAGCATCACTTACACCAAATTAAATCATAAATAGTGCTAGGATGACCTGTATCCATTACTTGAGGACGAAGGTTACCTGATTCCCGAAGGCGTTGCTCCAAGTGACAAAAATCATTCTTATCGGGATGGCGTCTCTGAGGGCATCGTGCAGCGTACACGCATTTGTCAGAAATAAGGCAGTAACTCTCTGGATAGCGTACATTCAGTATTATTCTGACCAGAACAATTCTGCGCCTTTCTCATTATTTACAGGTTTACAATAATGTTACGACAATAATATATAAACATTTTCAAGTATAACATAATTAAGTCTGAAAAGGTTGCAAGTTGAAAATAAAAAAAATAATAAAATAGTACACCAAATGTAAAAAGATGCACACAAATAAAACACAAGATATTTTATATTCCATAAAATTAAAAGAATGTATAAATAAAGACCAATATATGCAGCGTATAACTTAGAATGTCATTATTATTAAAAAACCCAACATGACAGTAGGCTCTGCAGCGGACACATATTGGGCACACGTACAGCGACATAGAGTGTTTCTTCCTTATTTATGACAAATGCGGCTTTGGATTACCAATTCATCATTTTACGATTAAAAGTGGTGTTAACGTTTTGCTGTTAGTCAAATGTCGAAATGGAAAATAAAATAGTGTGGTGAGAGGATCTGGAAGAAAATGAGTTTTTCGAGAAATCTGGGTGCACTGTTGTAGCGTACATGAGAAACCACAAAACTTCTACTTCAAGTTTTTTTTATTTCTGTTAACTGTTTCGAGGGTATTCATTCAGTAATATTAAACTGAATTTTTTTTTTTTCAAGTGGGCCTGTACGTGTCTCTTATTTTGCTCTTTGCTACAACACATTCAAAGCCAAACAAAATCGAAGTGTATCCCTAGGGTAGGTTTACTTGTCCAAAGTAGGCAGTAGAGTACGATATTTCATTTAGTATTACGGTGTGGCATGTTTCAGTCAGCACGAAATTCTTCAGTTCGAAAGAATCGTGGGGTCAGAGCTGTGTACCAATCGCTATTTGTTCGTGGTGTAAAGGAAGTTCAAATGTCCAGTGGCTGTATGGACAAGAAGCCTTCAAAACTAAATGGGAATGACAGAAGAGAAGGATTTGAATTCTCAATATTTTTTATGCAGTCGCACGATCGACGGATACCGCAAATTTGCTGTGAAACGACACTACAACACCGTGAGGAAGGAATCTGAGTATTTAATTGGCGATGAAAGAGCAGTACATCAAGAAGTACTTTGCGCTAAATTTGCAGGCGTGGAGCACGTGTTGAAATTTGTGGTGCGAATAGTAATTTTTCTGATTACGCACGCGTTACTACATAGTAAGTTGCAACATTTTTCGATGGAACTGAATAGGGAGTATAGAGACTATACAAAACAAAGAAAAAATGCCTTACTTGGAGGTCGGCATGCGATTCCTCATCCAGATTCACGACAAAAGTTTCTCTAGCAAAATCAGATTGGGTGCACTTTTAAAACATGTGTAAAAAAGAGGAGCTGGCAATACTGTCACATAGTGCAGCGCATCGAAATCTAGAGAGGAACGTGTATCACCCCACACTACCGTACCAGCAATCGTAGCTCACAGAGTAGACTGCAACCCCACATCCGCCATGGGACTATGATTCGAATTATCGCCAGGATACTTTTTAATTTTGTGGACATTCCTAGTTCTCTCTGTTTATAAACAGGACATCATTTCGTCATATGACACTAGCCTACCACAAGACAGTGGGATCCATGAAACTGCATGCATCTGTATATTAAGCGCAGGGCGGCTTCCCCATGGAGTTCAAAAATGATGAATACGTCGATATGCTTTCGGTGCTGGGTGCATCCGAGAACAAAGTTGTTGCTGCTACTTGTGTGTATGCTGCACGATGCCCTCAGAGACGCCATCCCGATAAGAATGATTTTTGTCACTTGGAGCAACGCCTTCGGGAATCAGATAACCTTCGTCCTCAAGTAATGGGTACAGGTCATCCTAGGACTAGACGTACTCCACAAACAGAAGACGCGATTCTTGAAACCGTTCACCAATCACATCGGCGAAGTACACGTGATATTGCTAGGGAGTTCCGGATACCGCAAAGACGGGTTGTTGAGATGTAATTAAACGTTAACACCAGCGTCCAGAAGACTGCATTCGAAGTTTTGTGAAGCGTTTTTGCACCAAATGGAAGACATCGAACATTTTATAAATAATTTGATATGGACTGACGATCTAGATTCACTCGCGAAGGTATATTAAACATCCATAACAGCCACTACTGGTCGGAACACAACTCATATGTCACGCATTAAGATGGCCTTCCGGCACGCTTTGCCATAAACTTATGGACTGGAATCGTAAGAAGAGTGCTTTTGGGTCCTTACCTACTGCTGGGCAATCTGAATGCACCCCTGTACCATACGTTTCTTTGCAATATTTCGTCTGACTCATAAGAAAACGTTCCACTTGGTATTCGGTGAGAGCTATGGTTTCAGCGTGATGATGCATCGTCACTCTTTGGAATGAATGTGCGTAATTGCTTAAATGAAGCACTTACAGGGAAATGGATTGGTCGTGGAGATTCAATGGCCTGGCCTCCACGTTCCCTGGACTTTAATCCACTAGATTTTTATTTGTGGAGGTACTTAAAGGAGTAAATTTATAGTACTCCACCCATGGATGTACACGACATAATACAGTAGCTTGCTCTCGTGCCGCTTCGGCAATGATAGATGCAGGTGTGCTGCATAGGGTCCAACAAAGCATGATCCAGAAGGTGACGTAGTGTCTAAAAATGCAGGGTGATCGCTTGGAACATCTTCCCTAAAGTGAACATTGCTCGTATGTGTATCTACAGGCCGTGTGAAGATAAGCCTGGACGTCAAATGTACAGAACAGAATTACTGTGCGTAGTATAATGTGCAATATACTATAGCCTCCCTATTGTGCTTTTTGTATCTCCTGGATGCAGACGATGTTACTGTAACCACTGTTGGCTTCATTTGTGTCATGGATGATACAAAGTGGTCGTTTATGGCTGCAAGAAGTTCGTTTTATATCTTAATGTTTAAAAAAAAGGTAACAGTAACAGAAAGAATGCACAAGATACCGCATTATGGAGGTGTAAACTGGAAACAATTTGATGCTTTAATAGAAAAAAATAGTTCGTCGCGAATGCGTCTAGAACATCGGCGAGTCTGTATATTCGTTTACCATGGGTTTACCACGTCTCACAATTTTTTTAAAGTCTCATTTTGTTCGTTGCATTTATTTGGGACGGACGTCCCATGACACTCGTTCAATTTCATCGTTGATCTATTCCCTCAGTTTTTTTTGTTACGGAGGGCAGCTGACACTCTGACCAAACAAGATGAGCTACGGTACCGGATCTCAGTGAGGTCATGGGACGGCTTCGGCACAGTACAGAGTACATGCTACCCTTTCTTCGCCATGCTGAACGCATTTAAAGAGCTACTAGAGCCTCGTTTTTAAATAAAATTTCTGTTAAACGTGATGGCAGTGGCCGGGTATCCCCACCTGGTGAAATTCGGCCGCTGAGTTGGAAATCTTTGCAGTTAACGCCACAATGGGTTACTTGTAAGATGACGAGAACAACCCGCTGTCCCCAAGAGGAGGAAAACACCGACCCACCTGGGAATCGAACTTAGGCCAGCTGCATGGAAGTCTGATGCGCTGAGAAGGCAGCTAAATGGGCGGGCGCTATTGTTGAAGTTATGAAGGAAAAGGAAAGCAGGATCGAAAATTAGAAAACTCAGAATGGATTGCACACTGTGTATTTTAAGTGGACTGGGGAAGTGGAGTGCATACTGCCCACAGCGCAAGGTGCGAAACAACTTATTTCAGATTTGAAGAGGATGCAATAAAAAAGAAAATCACATTATCTAAGGGACAAATTCTGATAAAAAAAACACTGTTTTTTTTTCCTAAGCTCACTGACGTGAAAGAAAACGTGAGTTCCGAATAATTTATTGCGATATTGAAAGAATTATAAGGATAGTTTTCTAAACCTTCTCAGGTCACTGCCAATCTTACGTTTGTTTCGAACTGTTTTCGAGACCATTTGCCATTTCAGTTGAACGTGCCCCTATGTATGTGCAAATGGAAAAGATAGATCTGTGATGTAGTTCCCATGTGAAAGGCAATTTCTTTCATGTTAAAACTGTCCAGGATTCAGGACTCTACGTTGTTTTCATCAGGAAGAGCTTGCACGTCTCCGTAATGAAGTTGCAAACAGCATAAAAATATTTCGATCGACAACTGTCTGTAAAAGATTCTTTCTTAAATTAAGGCCTATGTTTAGTACTAGTGGACTTCTCTTGGCCAGAAACGTCCTTTTTGACTGTGCTAGTCTGCTTTTCATGTCCTCCTTGCTCCGTCCGTCATTGGTTATTTTGCTGCCTTATAGTCGATATCATAACCTTAGAATTTTAGTTCCGCTTTTGAAGCTTTCTTTTATTTCCATCATTGCTTCTTCAATATATAGATTGAACAGCAGGAGCGAAAGACTACATCTCTGTCTTACATCCTTTTTAATACGAACACTTCGTTCTTGGTCTTCCACCCTTGTTATTACTTCTTGGCTCTAGTACATGTTATATATTTCACGTCTTTCCATATGGCTTACACCCATTTTCCCCAGAACTTCGAACATCTTGCTCCATTTGACTGTATCCAGCAATTTCTCCAGGTCGACAGATCCTATGAACGTGTCTTGATTTTTCTTTAGTCTTGCTTCCATTATCAACCGCAACGTCAGAATTGCCTCTCTCGTGCCGTTACCTTTTCTGAAGCCGAACTGATCGTCATCTACCACATCCTCAATTTTCTTTTCCATTCTTTTGTATATTATTCCTGTCAGCAACTTGGATGCATGAGTTGTTAAGCTGACTGTACAATAACTCTCGCACTTGTCAGCTCTTGCAGTTTTCGGTACTGTGTGGATGGCATTTTTCCGAAAGTCAGTTGGTATGTCGCCAGACACATACATTCTACACATTAATGTGAATAGTCTTTTTGTTGCTACTTCCCCCCAATGATTTTAGAAATTCCGATGGAATGTTATCTATCCCTTCTGCTTTATTTGATATTAACTCTTCCAAGGCTCTTTTAAAAAAATGGCTCTGAGCACTATGGGACTTAACTTCTGAGGTCATCAGTCCCCTAGAACTTAGAACTACTTAAACATAACTAACCTAAGGACATCACACACATCCATGCCCGAGGCAGGATTCGAACCTGCGACCGTAGCGGTCGCGCGGTTCCAGACTGTAGCGCCTAAAACCACTTGGCCACACAGGCCGGCAGGCTCTTTTAAATTTTGATAATAATACTGGATCGCCTATCTCTCCTACATCGACTCCTGTTTCTTCTTCTATCATATCAGGCGAGTCTTCCCCCTCATAGAGGCCTTCAGTGTGCTCTTTCCACCTATCCGCTCTCTTCTCTGCATTTAACATTGGAACTTCCATTGCATACTTAATGTTACTACCCTCGTTTGTAATTTCACCGGAGATTATTTCGACTTTACTGCATGCTGAGTCAGTCATCCCAACAATCATTTCCTTTTTGATTTCTTCACATTCCTCGTGCAACCATTTCACCTTAGCTTCTCTGCACTTCCTAAGCGACTCGTATTTCTATATTCCTGAATATTCCGGAACATTTTTGTACTCCCTTCATTCATCGATCAACTGAAGTATCTTCTGTTACCAATGGTTTCTTCGCAGTCACTTTCTTCGTACCTATGTTTTTCTTTCCAACTTCTGTACTTTCTCTTTATGAGATATCCATTCCTCTTCAACTGAACTGCCTACTGAGATATTCCTTATCGCAATAGCTATTACCATAGAGAACTTCTAGCGTGTCTTTTCATTCCCTAGTAATTCCGTTTCCCAGGTCTTTGCGCAATGATGTAAGTAGACTGTAGATTTTTGTAGGGTGACTATTGCTAGTTCTGATTTATTTTAGTGCCCCCCTGTAAAGTTACTAATGGACAGAAGCTAGTTTGCTTTCCTTTTCTTTTTGAAAAGTTAGTCACCGTCAGAAACAACATGTCATTTTATTTTGAAGCTCTCTGTTGTAGTCATTCTAGGTCGAAGTAAGATTATTAGATTCTAATAGCGCATGGATGTAATTTTGTATACGTTCTATTGTATATTACTGTTGTTCATTGTGCGGTAATATTATTATATTTCCGTCGGGTTGGCGCATTGTTTTGATGTACTGTATCATTAGATTCGTGAAATTATTGTTCTTGAAATAGAAATGAGAGGAAAAGTTTAATGTTCATATGCGCTCTGGTGTTCTAAAATATTGTTTAGAAAACGAAATATTAATTACGAGATCTATCTTGCATAATCCCCGGATAAACTCCACTACACACAAATCCTGTGCCACAATGTAAGGAAGAAATTTTTGAGAATGGACCTTAGAAGCACGGCACTGTACGTAACTGAATCATAGACTGTGGGAGAGCCGAATATGAAGCGATCTGAAGCGTTCCGGAAGTGTTGCTAAAGAAAGATTGTTGAAAATTTTGCAGACAGGTAAGTATCGAAATGAAGAGGTTCTCCGCAGAATCGGTGAACTCACTCTAGTCACCACTTGGCCATTGCATCCATGGTCTTTTCTATGCAGTTAGTGGCAAAAATGCTGCTTTAACTACCGAGAGAATTTTATTCAACTTTATTTATCTGTTTTAACATAATGATAGTTTCTGGTCGTGACATCTACATCTACATCTACATTTTTACTCCGCAAGCCACCCAACGGTGTGTGGCGGAGGGCACTTTACGTGCCACTGTCATTACCTCCCTTTCCTGTTCCAGTCGCGTATGGTTCGCGGGAAGAACGACTGTCTGAAAGCCTCCGTGCGCGCTCTAATCTCTCTAATTTTACATTCGTGATCTCCTCAGGAGGTATAAGTAAGGGGAAGCAATATATTCGATACCTCATCCAGAAACGCACCCTCTCGAAACCTGGCGAGCAAGCTACACCGCGATGCAGAGCGCCTCTCTTGCAGAGTCTGCCACTTGAGTTTGTTAAACATCTCCGTAACGCTATCACGGTTACCAAATAACCCTGTGACGAAACGCGCCGCTCTTCTTTGGATCTTCTCTATCTCCTCCGTCAAACCGATCTGGTACGGATCCCACACTGATGAGCAATACTCAAGTATAGGTCGAACGAGTGTTTTGTAAGCACCTCCTTTGTTGATGGACTACATTTTCTAAGCACTCTCCCAATGAATCTCAACCTGGTACCCGCCTTACCAACAATCAATTTTATATGATCGTTCCACTTCAAATCGTTCCGCACGCATACTCCCAGATATTTTACGGAAGTAACTGCTATCAGTGTTTGTTCCGCTATCATATAATCATACAATAAAGGATCCTTCTTTCTATGTATTCGCAATACATTACATTTGTCTATGTTAAGGGTCAGTTGCCACTCCCTGCAGCAAGTGCCTATCCGCTGCAGATCTTACTGCATTTCGCTACAATTTTCTAATGCTGCAACTTCTCTGTATACTACAGCGTCATCCGCGAAAAGCCGCATGGGACTTCCGACACTATCTACTAGGTCATTTATATATATTGTGAAAAGCAATGGTCCCATAACACTCCGCTGTGGCACGCCAGAGGTTACTTTAACGTCTGTAGACGTCTCTCCATTGATAACAACATGCTGTGTTCTGTTTGCTAAAAACTCTTTAATCCAGCCACACAGCTGGTCTGATATTCCGTAGGCTCTTACTTTGTTTATCAGGCGACAGTGCGGAACTGTATCGAACGCCTTCCGGAAGTCAAGGAAAATAGCATCTACCTGGGAGCCTGTATCTAATATTTTCTGGGTCTCATGAACAAATAAAGCGAGTTGGGTCTCACACGATCGCTGTTTCCGGAATCCATGTTGATTCCTACATAGTAGATTCTGGGTTTCCAAAAACGACATGATACTCGAGCAAAAAACATGTTCTAAAATTCTACAACAGATCGACGTCAGAGATATAGGTCTATGGTTTTGCGCATCTGCTCGACGACCCTTCTTGAAGACTGGGACTACCTGTGCTCTTTTCCAATCGTTTGGAACCTTCCGTTCCTCTAGAGACTTGCGGTACACGGCTGTTAGAACGGGGGCAAGTTCTTGCGCTTACTCTGTGTAGAATCGAATTGGTATCCCGTCAGATCCAGTGGACTTTCCTCTGTTGAGTGATTCCAGTTGCTTTTCTATTCCTTGGACACTTATTTCGATGTCAGCCATTTTTTCGTTTGTGCGAGGATTTAGAGAAGGAACTGCAGTGCGCTCTTCCTCTGTGAAACAGTTTTGGAAAAAGGTGTTTAGTATTTCAGCTTTACGTGTGTCATCCTCTGTTTCAATGCCATCATCATCCAGGAGTGTCTGGATATGTTGTTTCGAGCCACTTACTGATTTAACGTAAGACCAGAACTTCCTAGGATTTTCTGTCAAGTCGGTACATAGAATTTTACTTTCGAATTCACTGAACGCTTCACGCATAGCCGTCCTTACGCTAACTTTGACATCGTTTAGCTTCTGTTTGTCTGAGAGGTTTTGGCTGCGTTTAAACTTAGAGTGAAGCTCTCTTTGCTTTCGCAGTAGTTTCCTAACTTTGTTGCTGTACCACGGTGGGTTTTTCCCGTCCCTCACAGTTTTACTCGGCACGTACCTGTCTGAAACGCATTTTACGATTGCCTTGAACTTTTTCCATAAACACTCAACATTGTCAGTGTCGGAACAGAAATTTTCGTTTTGATCGGTTAGGTAGTCTGAAATCTGCCTTCTATTACTCTTGCTAAACAGATAAACCTTCCTCCCTTTTTTTATATTTCTACTAACTTCCATATTCAGGGATGCTGCAACGGCCTTATGATCACTGATTCCCTGTTCTGTACATACAGAGTCGAAAAGTTCGGGTCTGTTTGTTATCAGTAGGTCCAAGATGTTATCTCCACGAGTCGGTTCTCTGTTTAATTACTCGAGGTAATTTTCGGATAGTGCACTCAGTATAATGTCACTCGATGCTCTGTCCCTACCACCCGTCCTAAACATCTGAGTGTCCCAGTCTATATCTGGTAAATTGAAATCTCCACCTAAGACTATAACATGCTGAGAAAATTTATGTGAAATGTATTCCAAATTTTCTCTCAGTTGTTCTGCCACTAATGCTGCTGAGTCGGGAGGTCGGTAAAAGGAGCCAATTATTAACCTAGCTCGGTTGTTGAGTGTAACCTCCACCCATAATAATCCACAGGAACTATCCACTTCTATTTCACTACAGGATAAACTACTACTAATAGCGACGAACACTCCACCACTGGTTGCGTGCAATCTATCCTTTCCAAACACCGTCTGTACCTTTGTAAAAATTTCGGCAGAATTTATCTCTGGCTTCAACCAGATTTCTGTACCTATAACGATTTCGGCTTCGGTGCTTTCTATCAGCGCTTGAAGTTCCGGTACTTTACCAACGCAGCTTCAACAGTTTACAATTACAATACCGATTGCTGCTTGGTCCCCGCATGTCCTGATTTTGCCCTGCACCCGTTGAGGCTGTTGCCTTTCTGTACTTGCCCAAGGCCATCTAACCTAAAAAACCGCCCAGCCCACGCCACACAACCCCTGCTACCCGTGTAGCCGCTTGTTGCGTGTAGTGGACTCCTGACCTATCCAGCGGAACCCGAAACCCCACCACCCTATGGCGCAAGTCGAGGAATCTGCAGCCCACACGGTCGCAGAACCGTCTCAGCCTCTGATTCCGACCCTCCACTCGGCTCTGTACCAAAGGTCCGCAGTCAGTCCTGTCGACGATGCTGCAGATGGTGAGCTCTGCTTTCATCCCGCTAGCGAGACTGGCAGTCTTCACCAAATCAGATAGCCGCCGGAAGCCAGAGAGGATTTCCTCGGATCCATAGCGACACACATCACTGGTGCCGACATGAGCGACCACCTGCAGATGGTTACACCCTGTACCCTTCATGGCATCCGGAAGGACCCTTTCCACATCTGGAATGACTCCCCCCGGTATGCACACGGAGTGCACATTGGTTTTCTTCCCCTCTCTTGCTGCCATATCCCTAAGGGGCCCCATTACGCGCCTGACGTTGGAGCTCCCAACTACCAGTAAACCCACCCTCTGCGACCGCCCGGATCTTGCAGACTGAGGGGCAACCTCTGGAACAGGACAAGCAGCCATGTCACGCCGAAGATCAGTATCAGCCTGAGACAGAGCCTGAAACCGGTTCGTCAGACAAACTGGAGAGGCCTTCCGTTCAGCCCTCCGGAAAGTATCACAAAACATTCAGAATCCAGCTCGGACTGGGTGATTGGGTAGCTGCATTTCTCACGTTGATGGGTCGGAACTCCTAGATACCTCTTTCCCCTGTGGCCCAAAATCGACTCTAAGCTGGATCCCGGCTGTAGCTAGTGGAAATATTCTTATAAAATTCAATCTTTGTTTGGGAAATGCCCCTTGATGTTATTAAGAAATTTCCACTATCTTGGAGAACAGCTACTAGCTCTCTTGTATGCCACCTGGAAATCCTCCTGATAGTTACCCGTACGTTACTTATGGATTTGAATCTACTATCCTCAGGAACTGTTGTTACAAGCCCTTCATACTCTCTTAAACTGTTCCGCTTACTTTTATCCTTTCCACGTGATAGGCTGCGAGGCTTTCAGCCATGAATCATCGCTTAAACTTTCGCATTGCCAGCAATATTCCCTTACGTGCAGCGCACTGTTTGTCATTTCTTCAAGGAGCAGGTAACCTTTTACATTTTCCTGATTCTAGGATGGACGCATCACTGTAGCTGTAATGTTACACGCGCAGTTATAGGTATTTTTTAAGCTGTTCAAAACCACTGAACTGCCCGAAAGCGGGCATCGCTCGTTTAGTACTCATATCGGCGACGTCCTTTCGAGATTTTGCTTGCAAATTGTGAGGTGTATATCTGCAGACGAAGCTATATCAATATTAAAATAAGTAACGTGATACATGAACGTGATACCATCAGTTTGTGCGAGGCCCTCAATTACTCGATCTCGGGGATGATGATGATGATGAGCGTTTGGCGTCATTGGCCGGGAGGCCCCTCGCGGGGCAGGTCCGGCCGCCATATCGCAGGTCTTATTACATTCGGCGCCACAGTGGGCGACCTGCACGCCGGATGGGGATGAAATGATGATGAACACAACACAACACCCAGTCCCTGAGCGGAGAAAATCTCCGACCCAGCCGGGAATCGAACCCCGGCCCAGAGGACGGCAATCCGTCACGCTGACCACTCAGCTACTGGGGCGGACGATCTCGGGGACAGGTAGTGGAAGAGCCCCGTCACGCAATATTTGTCTTGAAATATCCTAAAACGAGGAAAGGATGCTTGAATTCACAATAAGTTTTTTGAGTGTCTTCTTATCAGGTTTGAGTGGTGGGAGGCGCTGTGACGTAACGTGAGCATGAACGTGACAGGCTTGTAGTAATGAAATTAAGACACAGATGAAGAGTCGTGGGTATCGCTGACAAACACTGCTAATCTACTCATCGCCCTGTCACTGGCAACGTCGTCTTTTCTGCGCTGACAATAGCCTGCAAGTACAGGATAGTAAGTAAGTTTCGTTGCTAGTAGACACAGGCAGAGAATTATTTCCTGTACGAGGAAGGAAGGAAAGAAGACGTGGTTGTCGATATCGAGGTCATTAGAGACTGAGTGTAAAGGATGGGGAAGGAAACCGGCTGTGCCCTTTCAAAGGACACATTGCGGCATTTGCCTGGAGCGATTTAGGAGGATCACGGAAAACCTAAATCTGGATGGCCGGACGTGGATGTGAACCGTCGTCCTCCCGAATTCGAGTCCAGAGCGCTAACCACTGCCCCACATCGCTCGATCCTTTACTAGAAGTTTCAGTTTCTCCCCTGTGTTCCTCAACCCATTAACATTCGCCTGGAGTAAGGAAGCCATGCTAATGGGAATGTTTGTATTTGCCTTTCCCTCGGAATTCCGGATAGCAGGCCTATATGGTGGCACACTTCAGCCCCTAATTCTTCTGAATGTATGTGCTCATCGGATTCATCAAGAACAACTATCTTAGTATGGTGTAAAGTTTATTGGAAAACTTCTCGTTTGTTGCTGCTTTTGAACTCCATGTTTTCTTTCCTGTGGTGATGCTGAAGTTCCATACGTGGATTTTGTTTTTCTGTCTGTTCAGAGGAAGTGGAAGATCGTCAGATTTGTGCTGGCTGTCCCTTGATCATAAGCAGTCTTTTTAAAATTTCCGCACATTGTCCGTGCCTTGCCCAGAATCTTGCGTCTACATTCTTCATACTTAAATCATCTTAACGGACTGTGTACGTCAATTCTAGTTATAAAGTAAATTAAATAATTATGGTTTTCTGTGAAGATATTTCAGTAAAGCAGAATAATGTGCTCAAAGGAAAGTGATTTAATTCAGCCTTGAACGCCACCACATCATTTATATGACATTTAAGTGTTCTACTTGTTTGCTGAACAGATGTATACCCATGTAGCTGTCTCCTCCGTGTACTGAAATTAACCCATAGAAAATGTTTTCGGTCCTAGTCTTATACTGATTTTCCGAAATCACTAAAGGAAAATGCTGGGATGGTTCCTTTGAAACGACACAGCCAATTTGCTTCCCCATCCTTAAACCAATTAGAGCTTGTGCTCCGTCTCTAATGACCTCAATGTCGAAGGGACGTTAAACCTTAATTATATGAAGGTGGTATCTGTTCTTTCGGACATGTCCGAAAGAACATATACCATCGGTGACCATGCAGCGCTCTAGAATGAAGTGGAACACTGAACTGTATGTAGTGGGTCTTATAAAATTCTATGACAACCCATTGGTCTTAATCGACCTGTTCAGTGAGTGGGCTGTAACTACTTTTATTATTCTGCTTGTATGATTTGGAAAAAGGTGAAATTTTGTCATTTTGTCAAGATGCAAGTACAGGTTTTATGTGAGACGCAACATACGATACCAAAGAGAACCATGTGGTACACCACGTGAGATTCCTTCAAACTCTGACTGCCTGCCGCTTTGTCGTAGACATGGAACAGATTAATTGCTTTCTGTCATTCAAATAAGATAAAAGCCATGTTGCTAGTATGTGTACTATTCCATAATATTTCACCTTTGGCAATGAGTTAACAAGGTTCACACAATCAAAAACTTTAGTCAGTTCACGTAATATTTACAGTGGTAGTGCTTACTGTTTAATCGATTTAGTGTGACATATGTAAAAATAAATATGGCCTGTCCAGTTGCCAGTCTTTTTTAAATCCAAACTACTGCTGCTGAATAATATTCCTGTCCTAAGTGTTTATAAGGTGTGTTGTACATTATCCTCCCGAAATTTATATGTAGTGGCAAGAGACTCAAGCACATTTCAATAATAGGTATCTAATAAAAATTTTAACTTAATTTAAATAACCGTTTAATATTACCTCATTCTGCTTGAAACTCAAGAAGTTTAATAGTGTATCAAGCTGTTTCACAACTAATTCAAAACTACCCCTTTACTGTGACTTTCCTTCCAAATGCTGATCGCAATAAAGTCTGTGAGCATCGCTCTATTTATATTTGAATACCTTATAAATATAAGCGACAACTCTGCTTTGTCCATATTTGAAATCAATGATTAAATGTCATATGTTACATCTACATACTTCACAAGCTGTTGTTTATCTAAACAAACAAAAAATTCATCGATTTTATTTTTTAACCAGCTAACATTCTGATAAAGTAATTTCACTTTACCCCTATGTATTAAAACAAAGTAACAAGTTAAGTGGAGTTTGGAAGAGTTACTGTGTGTATTACCTTCTCTTGTTCATTCAGTTTTTACGATACAAATTGGATCAGACGATCTCAACTTTTAAATCTCAGTCCATTCTCAGAAACTTTTAGGTGCACCTTCCACAAAACTTCCAGTATACCCGTACATTTAAATTGTAGCCATTAAGTGTATCATATGAGAAGTGATAAATTCACACAGCCATACTTACTTATTTTTGATACAATGGACACCAGGTGATGTCTCCTGTCGACACGGAAGCCTGAAAATGTTTTCCCTGTCACTTCAGGGAAGCTTAGGCCACGCGCCTTTATAATAGTGCGTATTTCGTGACTCTAAAAGAAAACAACGTATCATTTATTAATGCAGGTTTCGACTCAAATAGAAAAGGCATTTAAGATTACATTTAGTGAATCACAAAACAGAGGAGATGTCTTTTCTGTGGTCTGTTAATATCTGACATATTACAACTCACATGCAATGTCTTCTGAAACTGGTCTGATTCAGATTAAAAGTAACCGACCAAAATGTTGTTGGATTCAAGGTTACTTCGCATCCAGAATTCGACTCGAGCATCTGAGAAACTGTGTAATCATGCTCGTTGATTCCCATTGTTGAATTTCATTACAGTGAGATTGGTGGAAGGTACCAAAGGTTATAAAAAATATACTATTCTGAATATAAATCTCAACGTCAGAATTTAGGCACTGCATCACAGAAAATGCGCGGTTAGTCACTCTGTAATGTCTATGTTATTTGTCGAAATATCTGTAATCAGCTAGTAGTACTAAGAAGTATTGTTTATGTGAGACATTGCATTTATAATATTTTTTAATTCCATTAATGGCGATAAAACAAGACATCAGTTATGTGTTACACGGAATTTACTTGGGGCATCCGCATGTTAAAAGACAACAAGAGAACCTTTTTTGAGGAGGTTAGTCATGATTAAAAACATTGTGGACATTATTATTACTGTTCTTACGGTCTATAATTTCTCCTTTGCTG
Source organism: Schistocerca serialis cubense (assembly GCF_023864345.2). NCBI lineage: Eukaryota > Metazoa > Arthropoda > Insecta > Orthoptera > Acrididae > Schistocerca > Schistocerca serialis. Next base: position 347,161,050 of record NC_064641.1, read on the forward strand.
TCGGAGTACATGCTACTAAGACGACATCATCCAGCTGCTACCCTAAGATTTCAGGGAATACTGTAACATTTAAAACATTTACCACAAATATCGAATGAGCTTACTAAAACCCGACAGCGCAATAGCTGATCAAATCAAAAGGATCGACTTTCTCCTAAAATCAGTAGACGATTTGAAGGAACCAATTGAACACTATTTTATTTCAGCGCTAATTTTGTCATCTTGCTTTTGAAAAGAAACAGGCGTACTAGGCCATTTGTTGACGTATTGTTTGTTTTCCTTGGTCTCGGGATATCGGCCGAGGTTTGTTTAGCGATTTTTCTAACCAACAATGGACGGTGAACCTTTGAAAATGCCAGACACCCGCGCAGCGAAACGTCTATGATTCCGAGACAAAAATCAACAGGCAATATGTCATAACAGAAAGATTTACTCTTACAAGTCCCTCCGCCCTGTTCTTATTTTTCGCTGTACCACGATGAGCCGTGGCGGCTCATTTCATTATCTACAGAGTGTACGAAAAGACTTTCCCTGATTACATAAATTGATAATTCAGGCTAGAAGTAAGGTACAAATATGAAACTTGTGTCGAATTGTTTACAACTATCAAAGTTTTTTTTCTGTTTTAGGTTCGCAGTACGTAAGTAGTGGATGAGGTGCAGTGCCCAAGAAGCCATGTTAACCAATCGGGAGAAGGCACAGTGTGTCCTGTGGTACCATGAGACACGATCACCAACCACAGTGCAGAGACACTTCCAGACAACATTTGAAAGGAATCCACCTGATGTCAAGAGCATTAAAGCCTGGTATGATAAGTTCAAGAACACAGGATCGGTTGCTGACCTTCCGAGGTCTGGTCGACCAAGAACCTCAGCAGACAGGGTGGAAGCTATAAGGCAGTCTTTTCTGCGAAGTCCGAAAAATCGGTGCGCAGGGCCTCACGTGAATTACAGATGCCAAAAGCTCTCTCCATGACATTTTACACAAACGTTTATTGTATTGTGCATACAAAATGCAAATCGTTCAGGCCTTGTCGCCCAAAGACAGTACAAGTCGATATGACTTTTAGGTCGAAATGCTATCGTGTATTGAGGACGATGATGGTTATCTCAGACGAATTACCTTTTCCGACGAAGCGACCTTTTCTGTCAGTGGAGTAATGAATCGTCATAATGTGCGCATTTGGGGTTCGCAACCCCCTGGCGAGGTCATGGAGTGCACCAGAGGCAGTACAAAGGTGAATGTTTGGTGCGCGCTATTGCACGATCGAATTATCGGGCCATTCTTCTTCACTGAGGCTACCATCACATCTGCAGTGTATCTGGACATGTTGCTACTGTATGCAGTTCCTCAGCTGCTTCAGTATCACCCCAATGTCTTGTTTCAGCAAGACGGCGCACCGCCTCATTGGGGTTTGGACGTCCTTGCCCATCTCGATATGACCTTTCCTGGGCTATGGATTGGTCGTGATGGGCCAACGGTATGGCCTTCAAGCGCTCCTGACATAACCCCATTAGACTTCTTTATATGGGGTTATGTCAAGGACGAGGTCTACCGAACACTTGTACTAGATCTTGAAACCCTGCGGCAACGGATAACCACAGTCGTTGAATCGATCCCTCCAGTGATATTGGCTAATGTGTGGACGGAAATTGAATATCGCCTAGATGTGCTGCGTGCTACCAAGGGTGCTCATGTGGAAGTTAACTGATGTGTGAAAAAACTTTGATAGTTTCGTATTTGTATCTTACTTATAGCCTGAGTTATCAATTGATGTAATCAGGGAAAGACTTTTCGGACACCCTGTATAACTTTTAGCTGGCGTCTCACCTGGGGACGAGGGGTTACTCCCTTGTCGGGTTATGGCTGCCTCGCCGAGTCTTCAAAAGCGGCCGCTAGAATCGGATCCTGAGAGAGAGAGAGAGAGAGAGAGAGAGAGAGAGAGAGAGAGAGTGAGAGAGAGAGGGGGGGGGGGGTCTCCAAAGAGCGCGGCGTAGGCAGTTGACGGGATCTTTCGCACTTTTTGGAGCTGGAGGCAGCAGCAGTATCTGCAGCATTGCAGCAACACACACGCAGTGCTGATCGGCACGTCTTTTCTGGGCCGTTGTCCACTCTTCTTCCCCAGGACTGGGCAGAAGGCAAAGGAGTGGTTCGCTTATCTCGTGCGCAACTAGTTGTTCAGCTCAGTGCACCGATTTCACGCTCTGCAAGATGTTTGACGACATACTGGCATTTATGTTCATTGAGTCCTCATGCACGCCTTATACTTGGCCCTATGATTTTAGGAATAGTGTATTACCCTGTCTGCTCTGTGTGCTTTTGTAGTAACTCGTCTTCATCTGCTGGTCAGCGTTCTCTCTCGAAAGATCTGCCACGGTTAATGATGTTATGGTTATTAATGTGCCCAGTTGTCGGCCTTAGCTATATAAGGGGTCTGCGTCGTATCTAGATCTTTTTTTTTTAAATTTGTGTTTGTTCTAAAATTCTGATCCAAGAGAACCAGTTGTTCTAAGTTTTAATGTTTGTTTTGATGACGTGTTGGATACTGGTGGGCTCTCTGGTATTACTATTATCCAACGCTTCTGAGCATGTTGTGAACTCCTGCTACTGCTAAGATCTTAGCGAGTTGTTTATTATATTTCTTCCTGGAAGAATTATGCTTTAACAGTGATTGCACTTATAGAGCATTTCCAATAAGTTGATATGCCCTAGCAAATAAGCGTAGCTAACAGGACTACAGAAAGGGAGCTGAAATTTCTTCCAGGAAGAAATACTCTCCACACAGCCACGTGGGGCAGCCGTGCGGTCCAGGGAACCTTGTCATGGTTCGCACGGCTACCCCCCGTCGGAGGTTGGAGTTCTCCCTCGGGCATGGGTGTGTTGTCCTTAGCCTAGGTTAGTTTAAGTTAGATTAAGTAGTGTGTAAGCCTAGGGGCCGATGACCTTAGCAGTTTGGTCCCATAGGTACTAACCACAAATTTCCAAATTTACTCTCCCAACAGCTTTGTAATAAGTGTCTAACTGGACTTACTTGCTGCCGTGTGCACTGCCCTCGAGCATTTCCTAAAGCGGCTTGTTGCTTGTTTGCAGTCGCGTGTCCTGCCTGTTTACGCTCGAGTTGAGAATCATATTTTATCTGACTTGCTCTGTAAACGAAATTTTGCTGTCGGCCAGGAGGCCTCTGATTAACTGGCATTGCACGGGAGATTTTCTCCTTAGTGTTTAATACGTACTGTATTCTTGTTGTAAGTTTTGTTATAAATTTTTTGTGTAAACCTTTTGGGTAATCCCTAGGTTATCTTAATATTTATCCTTTGGCGGTTTGCCTAATGTATTGGACTTGAATTCACTTGAAGAAATTTATCTAGAACTGTTTTAATTATTTTAATTGGATGGTTTATTTAAAATTTTATACTTTTAAAGTTTTTAGAAAGGCCAATATCGTTAACGTCTTATTTCTTGAATTTGTTTTAGGTTGTTATTGTAATTTAATGGCTGTCTCACTCACCATTTTGAATGCCTGTAACGGCAAATAAACTTAAATTTTCCTACCTGTTTTTCAAAGAGGACCTGTTGTTGTCAAAGAAAATATATAAAAATAAATGTTGTCCAAAGTTAAATGATGTTAGTTTAAGGGGTTTGTCCTTCGATGTCATTTCGCTGATCCTGCTAACTTCCGATTTCACTGGTAGCCACAGAGCGTGGTTGCGTTCTTGTTGGGTAATCCCGGAGGGAGGGGGGCGAGTATTGTTACCCCTGTTAACATCATTTGTCCTTTTTAAGTGTAATATTTGTGAAAGATTTCGATTTGCTTCCGAGAACCATGGTATGTTGAGGCAGGGAGTCGTGCAGGCATACGCTATCTAAAATGCAAACATCTTAAATACGAACTGCACATTCGTCGTACACCTGTCGAGGGCGGTGTTTCAGATCTGGCAGCAGGGTTGCGTGCGGCACTGGGTGAGCTTTCCCACATTTCATCCGAAACGATCAGTGAGGTAGGTGCCGCTGGTTTCACCATTTGTTTAACTTCGGATGAATTATTTCAAAATATCAAATTCTTAGAAGGTAATCAGCTCACCCGTAAGCAAGTGTGTACAATTAAGGCCCAGTTGTGCCATTTCAGTAACCGTGTTGACGACATAACCCACTTTGAACTCGGTGATTAGCAGAAGGGCGTTGTAAAACAGCTAAGCGCTAGGATTAAGGAATTACAGATTATCGCGGGCGAGTTAGGTTTGGAGAGTGAAGGGCCTAATGGGGAAGAGGGTGTTTTCGTTGACCAGTTCCAGGGTATAAAGGCCGAACCCATGCTTTTGAGCATCTGTCTCAGATTCTTTTGCTAAATTGCCGAATCCTATTTTGTGTTTATTAAATGGTAACACTGGACTGGCGACTGACCAACTGCACCAAATTCCTAAAGTGTTATGGTTAATTGTGACGTTTGAATTACATGCTAACGCCTTGCAGACCTAGCTTTTAGTCATTCTTTCTCTGTTTTATCCTTTGTCTAAGGGTGTGTTAAGTGAGTTGCTGTCATGTGTACTCCGAGAGCGGGGAGATGTGGGGCAGGTTAGATAGAGCCTGGAGAAAGGAAGCTGCCAGCATGTATTAGGAACGAACTTGAGATCTTGTATTATTGAGCAAGTACAGGCTTCCGATGAAACCTTGTTTCAATACAATGAAGCGTGTTCGTATTGGTGTTTCTGCTTTGAGTATGAATGTCACCGAACTGGATTGCTTGTATCTCTAACATCTTAAAGGGCTGGGGGGTCTTAGGATCGGTCACGGCTTGTCTTCGCTCGGAAGCCGACCACATTTTCTGAAGTCAATGATTTGGTAACCTCTATGGAAGCCTTTACATTTGCTGACGAGCAGCGTAAACGAAGTGACAGAGTCACATGTCTATTCTTATAGTAGTGGCAACTATCGCGGCTCAGCTGTTAAATTACCATCTAGTACATAGTGTTTTCGGTGTGGTTCCCGCAGTCACTTAGTGCGGGAGGGACCCGTTGAGCGTAGGCCAAGGCCCAACAGCTGACACCATGGTAAGCGAGAGATCGCTCGAGTGAAAAGGCCCTCGGGTTTTGTGCACGTATTCTCGCTTATGATAAACCGTTACTCCATTATGAATGTACCCAAATTAACAGAGAACCCGTTTGCGGTCTGCTTGATTCCGTTTCTTTAATTGACTAAGACTGGTACCTAGAATTTCGACGTTTGTGTAAGTTCACCTCTCTTAGACCACTCTCGTCCTTGCCCCCCAAACCCCTTCCCGCCTCAGAGATGTCGTGTTGGCAATGGGCAGGAGTTGCCTTTGGCAGGTGAGGCGCGAGTTAGCCTGTCGATTCTTGATTTTTCCTAGCTAGTTAAATTGTTAGTTGTGAAGAAATTATCTGTCACCTTGCTTGGATGTGATTTTATCCAGCGTATTAGATTAGTCCTTGATTTTGCCTGCAATACAGTTTCCTTTGGGTTTTGCCCGTCAGAGAAGATAGCCTTCCGTACCTGTTCCGCTAGTAGTGTTACCTTTAATAACTTGTAGACTGAGCGGACGGAGGTGGAGCTTGGTCATCTTAGTGAAACTGAGGCTATGCAGTTAAGGGATCTTTTGAGCGAGTATCCCTATGTGCTAACTGATCGGTTGGTGGTGACCGACAAAATTCAATATAAATTTCGTTTAGTAGATGATGTTCCGTTTCTCTAGGCCCCTCATCGTGTCTCACCACCTAAAATGAAGATTTCAAGGCGAAAGATTGAGACCACTATTCGCGATGCAGTAATTAAACCTTCAACTTCTCCATATGCCTTGCCTACGTTTTTGGTGTCTAAGGGACGGGGGGCAGATTTAAGACCGGTTGTTGATTCCAAGAACCTCAATGAAAAAGTCCATAACTGTTTTACTTGGTTTGCTGAAGCCTCCTATTTTTCTGTGCTTATTTTAAATCGGGCTTATTATGAAATGTCCATGAGTGCGGATTCCAAGTCCGGTACAGCCTTCTGTAAGAATTGGAATTGGTAAGAATTCAACCGTGTACCCTTCGGCCTAGCCACTGGAACTGCCGAGCTTTCACGGCTTTTAGATCATATTTTGGGGCATTTAACGTTCAACTGTGTTTATAATTAGCTTGTCGACGTTACTGCATATAGACGAGCCTTCGCTGAACATGTTTCGTATCTTCAATAGGTGTTATTTAGTCTTCGGTCTGCTTGTATGATGGTCAAATCTTCTAAGGTCACTCTCGCCAAGCAGCAGATTTCGTTTTGGGACATCTGGTTTATAAATATGGAATAAGAATCTACCAAGAATGTACTTCCGATAAGAAGAAATTTCCTCGCCCTAAGAATGGAAAGGGAGTCACCCGAGGTATCAGACGGCCAACTACTTTCGGAATATTGTCCCTAATTTCACTCAGTTAGCCGCCTCTCTTAACGATATTCGTAAGAAAGGATGGGAATTTGAGGCGATTAAGACGGCTCTTAGTAACCAGCCCATATTAGTGATTCTTAATTTGGAAACGAGATTCATTCTCCAGATCGATGCCTTTACTGGCGGGGTGGCCGCCGTCCTTTTACAGGACGACGCAGGCGAGAGGCGAACTATTGCCTTTGTCTCGCGAAGACGGGTGACACTAGAATTTCCGTCGTATGTGTGTGAGGCTCTGGCTGTTCCGTTCGCTCTTGAAAAGTTTAAATTTTATCTTGAACACAGAGAATTGGACCTAGGGGCCGGAACTTGGGATGGGATTTGGATCGACCAAGAAAGACAGGCAGGATTGCGAGGCCGGCGATCCGTGTGTCTGTCTCTCGTTTCGAGAAGTAAGCGTGACATTTCCAGCAGAGAAAGTGCTCTTTCTACAATTGGCGTATATGTATTAGGACGATCAAGAACGAATTAGATTATTTTCTTTTTGTGCTGATATTAAGAGAATATTTAAGGAGATCACACAGCGAAAGTCACTCTCCATCCACGACAGACTCAGTGAACCTAATCTATCTACGTACAGCATGGATTTTCGGTGTGCAAGTGTCACAAATGGTTCTACATTACTGGCCATTAAAATTGCTACACCACGAAGATGACGTGCTACAGATGCGATATTTAACCGACAGGAAGAAGATGCTGTGATATGCAAATGATTAGCTTTTCAGAGCATTCACACAAGGTTGGCGCCGGTGGCGACACCTACAACGTTCTGACATGAGGAAAGTTTCCAACCGATTTCTCATACACAAACAGTAGCTGACCGGCGTTGCCTGGTGAAACGTTGTTATGACGCCTCGTGTAAGGAGGAGAAATGCTTACCATTACGTTTCAGACTTTGATAAAGGTCGGATTGTAGCCTATCGCGATTGCGGTTCATCGTATCACGACATTGGTGCTCGCGTTGGTTGAGATTCAATGAGTGTTAGCAGAATATGGAATCGGTGGGTTCAGGAGGGCAATACTGAACGCCGTGCTGGATCCCAACGGCCTCGTATCACTAGCAGTCGAGATGACAGGCATCTTATCCGCATGGCTGTAACGGATCGTGCAGCCACGTCTCGATCCCTGAGAGAACAGATGGGGACGTTTGCAAGACAACAACCATCTGCACGAACAGTTCGACGGCGTTTGCAGCAGCATGGACTATCAGCTCGGAGACCATGGCTGCGGTTACCCTTGACGTTGCATCACCGACAGGAGCGCCTGCGATGGTGTACTCAACGACGAACCTGGGTGCACAAATGGCAAAACGTCATTTTTTCGGATGAATCCAGGTTCTGATTACAGCATCATGATGGTCGCTTCCGTGTTTGGCGACATCGCGGTAAACGCACATTGGAAGCGTGTATTCGTCATCGCCATACTGGCGTGTCACCCGGCGTGATGGTATCGGGTGCCATTGGTTACCCCCTCTCTGTCACCTCTTGTTCGCATTGACGGCACTTTGAACAGTAGACGTTACATTTCAAATGTGTTACGACCCGTGGCTCTACCTTTCATTCGATACTTGCGAAACCCTACATTTCAGCACGATAATGCACGACCGCATGTTGCAAGTCCTGTACGGGCCTTTGTGCATACAGAAAATGTTCGACTTCTGCCCTAGCCAGCACATTCTCCAGATCTCTCACCAATTGAAAACGTCTGGTCAATGGTGGCCGAGCAACTGGCTCGTCACAATACGCCAGTCACTACTCTTGATGAACTGTGGTATTGTGTTGAAGCTGCATGGGCAGCTGTACCTGTACACGTCATCCAAGCTCTGTTTGACTCATGCCCAGGCGTATCAAGGCCGTTATTAAGGCCAGAGGTGGTTGTTCTGGGTACTGATTTCACAGTATGGTTCAAATGGCTCTGAGCACTATGCGACTTCACTTTTGAGGTCATCAGTCACCTAGGACTTAGAACTAATTAAACCTAACTAACCTAAGGCCATCACACACATCCATGCCCGAGGCAGAATTCGAACCTGCGACCGTAGCGGTCGCTCGGCTCCACGCCGTAGCGCCTAGAACCGCACGGCAACTCCGGCCGGCGATTTCACAGGATCTATGCACCCAAATTGCGTGAAAATGTAATCACATGTCAGTTCTAGTATACTATATTTGTCCAATGAATACTCGTTTATCATCTGCATTTCTTCTTGGTGTAGAAATTTTAATGCCCAGTAGTATAAATGCTTGCGTACTATGTAACTGAAGCGGAACTCGGAAACCAGCCCGGTGTACACTTCGTGTCAAACGGGAAACAGCGACTAAAATCCATATCCAGGCTGGCCAGCACACCGACCCTCGACGTTAATCCGCCGGGCGGATTGGATCCAGGGCTGGCTTACTTCCCCGTACTGCAAGAGGTCATGTTAATACGCGTGACTATCTGGTCAGCTTTTTCGTTCAGTGACGTACAGCTACAGAATAGAGGAAAGTGAGGTGCGGCGCTCTTACGTGGGTCTTGAGTTCGTGCTCCAGCTCCCGGGTGAAGCCTCGCTCGGCCAGCTGCCTCAGGCCCCTTGTCGCTCTGGCTCCGTACGACCAGAAGTAGTAGTCCGGCGTATGGGAGGCTCCGACCACGTCGCTGAACTTTGCTAGGAAGCTGTCGTCCGGGAAGCCTTTAGGGTGCGTGTGCCGAGACCAGAGTCCTTCAAAAGCGAGCTGAAGAGAGAGAGAAAATCGTTAGTGCAGCGTAGATCACTTACGAATTTATCCATACACTACGAGAAGTTCTCTACACATTAAAATGTATAGTTTTATTCTACGGTCTTAATAATAATATGGAATCACAAAGAAAATGATACCGAGCTTTTAGTTACTAAAATACTGAGAAACGTCCTGTCAGAGGGGGTCAGAAATGCATGGTCCACCTCTACAGCTACATCAATACTCAGCAAATCGTATCAGGGTTTTTTTTTGCGGAGGGTACTTCCTGTACCACTAATTGATCCTCCATTTCCCTGATTCATTCGTGGATGCCACTTGTCGGCAACCCTTTGTGTTAGCTCTAATTTCTCGAATTTTCTCTTCGTAGTCATTTCGGGAGATGTATTTGGGAGGAAATAACATACTGTCCGACTCTTCCCAAAAGTACTCCCTCGAAATTTCTATAGGATACATCTTCGTGCTGTGCAATGCTTCTTTTGAATCGTCTGCCACTACCGGCTGTTGAGAATCTCTGTAACGCTCTCCCACCGACTAAATTATCCCGCGACGAAACGCGCCGCTTTTCGTTGGATATCCCTCCTTCCTCTTCTATCAGTCCCACCCGATAAGTCCCAGACTGATGAACAATACTCAAAAATCAGTCGAAAAGTCACTTTGTAAGCCACTTCTTTCACGGATTAGTTACATTTGCTTAAGAATCCTCCTATGAATCTGTCTGGCGACTGCTTTTCTACTATTTGTTTTATGTGGTCATTCCACTTAAGGTCGTTCCGGATAGTTTACAGTACACACTGTTTCCAGCAGTTTGTCATCAGTAGTGTACCTGTACAGCAGTTGCTTTCTTTTCCTATGTATGCGCAATATGCTACATTTGTTTACTTTCAGGAACAACTTCCAGAGCCTGCACCATTCAGCAATCCTCTGCTGGTCATTTTGCAAACAAATTCCGTCTTCTGCTATCGCAACTTTTTTTATAGACAATCGCATCATCTGCGAAGATTCTTAAAGAACTTCCGATGCTTTCTGCTAGATCATTCACATTCATTGTAAACAGCAACGGTCCTAACACGCTTCCCTGGGGTTCTCTGGAAATTACCGTTACATCTGTTCCGTTAAGAGAGGCACGTTAATTTCTGTGTGTAAAGAAGTTCTGAATTCAGTTGCAAATATGGACCGATACTCGGTAAGTGCGTACTTTCTTTTCTTCTTTTACTAAATGGCAGTGCGGAACGGTGTCAGGCGGCTCCCTTCTGTGCCACACCTGAGCGCCGTTGTCCGCAGCGCTATGCCTCTCATGCAGGAACACGGCGAGTTGAGACTCGCAAAATCTCAGTTTCCGGAATCCATGTCAATTTTTATAGAGGGAATTTTCATTCTCCAAAACGTCATAATTCTTGAGCATAAAACGTGTTCCACAATCCTACAATAGGTTGACGTCAACACTACAGGTCTAAAATGTGCGTTTGTCCTACCACTCATCTTGAAAAGGGGAATGATCTGCGCTTTTTCCAGTCCCTATGTATCCTTTGCTGCTCCAGCGGACTACAATAAACTGCTGCTAGAAGGGGTATAATCTTCGTAGAATCTTACAGGTAACTTATCTGTAAGATTCTACGAAGATTATACCGATTCTAGCAATATCTTATCTGGTCCTCCTGCCTTTCCACTGCTAAGCGGTTGTAGTTGCTTTTATATTCCGCAATCGGTTATCTCAATATACACAATTTCGCCGCTTGCACTACGATTGAAAGGAGGGACCGTATTACAGTTTCCGGTGGTTAAACAGTTTCAGAAGAACCAAGTCAGTATTTCGGCCTTCTCTCTGTTATCTTTAGTTCCTGTCCCTATGTGGTCACTGAGTGAGCAGATGATATCGACCCGCCTAATGATTTTGCATAAGGCCAAAACCTCTTAGGCTTTTTAGTCAGACCGACTGACAAAATTTTACTTTCAAAGTCACTGAAAATTTCTCTCATTGGTATTCTTACGCTCATTTTCGCTTCGTTCAGCTTTAGTTTGACTGCTCTTGGTCTTGAGGTTAGCGTTGCTGGCCCTCGTTCACAGGACCCCAGGTTCGATTCCCGGTCAGATCCGAGCTTTTCTCTGTGTAGGACTGGGTGTGTCTGTTGTCCTCATCATCATTTCGTCATCATCAAGACTTGTACCAGGCGGTCGAACATCCCGGACGAGGTCTCTCAGCCAATAATATCATCGTACATTTCATTTCATTTCAAGCCAGATGGGTATTTCGACCTAAAGTGAAAACGTCTCTAAGCAGCAAGGCAAATGTTTCATATTACCAGGTACACTACTATGTACTGATGAAACCTGCAACCCATATGGTTCATGAAAACTAAAGTAACTAACCGTGTCGTAGAGATCGTGCTTTGCTGAAGATGCATATGGTCAACCCACTGCTCCCCTAGCCATCGTGTATTGTCTACTTTGGAGCAACTACTTCTAATTCAGGTAGCTCCTCTACCCCTATTAACTCACAGGAACTGTCCACTTCAAGTTCACTACAGGGTAAACTACTTCTGACAGCAATAAACACTGTACCATAAATTCCTTTCTGAACACTACTAGGTTATTTTTAATAATTTCGGCCGAACTGATCTACAGTTTTAGCCAGCTTTCCACACTTCCAAAAATTTGAGTTCAATGCTTTCTATTAGCTCTTGGAACTCCGGTTCTTTCCCATTACAGCTACGACAGGTTACACCTACAATACCGATTGTTGCCGGGTCTATCTTAGTCCTGTGTTTGCAATGCCTCCTTTTAGACTGACGTCCTTTATGCAGTGTCCCAAGAACCTCTAACTTAAAAAAAACCACCCAGTCCCCTCCACACAGCTCCTGTTACCCATGTAGATACTTTTGTGTGTAGTGATTCCCTGATCTATTATGCAGAACCCGAAAACCCACCACCCTGTGGCACAAGTCGAGGTATCTGCAGGCTACACGGTCGCACTCTCAGATTCTCCACTCAGATCTGTGCCAAAGATCTGCAGTCGGTAATCTTGACGACGGTACAGATGGTGAACTCCGTTTTCATTTCGTAAGCAAGAGTGGCACTCTCTAACACTTCAGCTAGCCACCTGAAACCGTGAGAGAATCTCTTCCAATGCAAAGCGATACACATTGTTAGTACCAACATGAGCCACCACCCGGAGATGGCTGCACCATGTGCTCTTCATGGGATTAAGAAATACATGTTTCATACCTAGAATGACTTTAGGTAGCCATATCCCTAGAGGGGTCTACTAAGTACCTAACATTGGAGCACTCTCTGTGACTGCCTAGATCTTGCAGGCCGTGAAGCTTGCCCCGAAACAGGGCAAAACACTGCTTCTGGCTCAGTACGTTTATCACCCATAAGGCAGCGGCTGAAACCTGTTAGTCACAAGAACTGGGGAGGCCCTTCAATAACTCCCGCGGAAAATCTGTCGCTGCCTACCACACCTTAGAACTACCTTTCACTCCACCACATGTGAGGTGTCCACATCAGTACAGGCAGTACCTGGGGTGGGGAACACGTGTGATGTGCTGGACGTCCCATGGATCCCCAAGTCCGGTCCTCCATGGTGATGCCCACTGGCAATAGTGTCAAGCTGCGTGACCGAAATCAGCACCACTTGGAGTTGCGAGGGAATTGTCACTGAACCAGCAATCACAGTCCCTATCCATATTAAAGACGGCTGAACAGTTACTAAACCGATAAATACAGAAACAATCAAGAAATTATGAGTTTAAATTAAAATCACAAAGGAAATTCAAAATAATTCGGTTCTTACGAGAAGCTGACAACTGACAAATGAAACGGTTTGCTGCGATGCGTTGCTGCTGAAGGATGTTACAACTGATAGTGGCGCTTCAAACAAAAACGCTTGTCGTAATGCAAACAGCGGTACTATGCACTACACAGTTCACAAAACACGAAACTGTGCCTTATAAATACACAAAAACGCAGGAAAATTCAGAGTTTAAAGAACACATGAGAAATTCAAATAAGTTGTACACGGAGCCTCGAGGATATTGGGAGGCCACCCTGAGTGATTAGTTTCACAACGGCGTGGCGTGCCACTAGTGTCGATCTAATATAACCTCAATTCTCGCGGGACAAAAATGGAGAACAATCCAAAAACTGAGAGACCTGGTGATACCTCAAATAAACAAACGTCGTAGTCGGCCCCGTGGAAGTCATCTCTGATACTGGATTGAGTGATAGGCTACCCTAAGAAACAGAAAACTTTACTGAGAAGCTGGACCAGGTCAAGAGAGGAGCAAACATCTCATAAAAGGAAGGTAACGATTGACTTCTTAAACGTAAGTGAAGTGGAGGGAACTAAAAGTTCGTGAAGTTATGACCTTGAAAGAAAGACTCTCAGAGTGAAATGGTGAATAGATCCCCCCCACCTCCAAGACGGGAAACAAGAGACCGAGGCAGAAATCCAGCACTCCCACTTATCAGGATAATCACATCCAGAAAAAGACACATACATATTACACAGTCTGGTTTTAGGATGATGGTTACCAGCAGTGATATCCACTGGTCAGCAATACATTACAGCAGCAAGAGCTAGTTCAGATGGCTCTCTTTGAGAAGACTGGAGGGCAGCCAAGTATAGGTGCCAATTTAAGGAGTGTCTATCTAGACAATGAAGCTCTAATCACCGTTATTAATGAGAAAGTAGTGATCGACACCACCAAAGGGTGCCAGAGAGGAAGTATTTTGTCCCCACTACTGTGGAATCTAGTTGTGCATGAACACATCGAAGAGTTAATTTGTAGAGTTTCTTTTGCCAAGGATACGCATATGATTTAGTCATTGTAACACCCGAAAAATCTGCAAGTACCGCTAGAACAATGTCACAATGTGCTCTGAACGTTATGAACAGTTGGTGCAGAAAACGGGATCTATGGGTCAGTCCCTGGAAAACTGTTGTAATGCCGTTCACTAGGAAGCATATTGACAAATGCACTGGAATATCAAGCTCTTTGACGAAGTACCACCAGTATAAGTTGTAGTGATGGGTCTAGGAGTTATCCTAAATGTGAAACTATCATGTATTCCTCATACAAAGAATATGTTCCGAGGCAAAGGGTGTTTTCATGTGTCCCAGAAAGGGAAGGCCCTCTGGTAAAATTTGGGTTCCAGAATCCAGGAGAATGTACTGCACGTAAACCTCTGTAACAAGACCTACCATAATTTTGGCGGTGCAGCAAGATGGAATAAAGGAAAACGGACGGTGTCTACTAAGGTGACTGGGAAAGCGCAGAGATTGGTCTGCCTGGCCATAACAGGAGGATTTAGCAGCACACCCATTGCAAGGATGGAGATCATGCTGGACATGCTGTCATTACACCTGTACACCTGTGGGCTAAAATTGAGGCAGCGACAGGTGCATATAGGCTAAAACTATCTTTAGCGTATCCTGAATTCTACACTATTTGAATGAGTCTGGTAAATATAGTCATGGTCGAGAAAATGCGAGTTGACCAAACAATAAATTCGAGATGTTTCAATAAACCTTTCAAGATAACAATTGGACGTTGAGAGCAGTGGAAGAATGCACCACAATACCACTCAAGAGACGTAGTCTGGTTTAGTGACAGGTGCGTGGAGAAGAATTTACATAGGTGCTACAAGGTTCGCAGCATTTACATTCTTTCAGAAAACCAAGCTGGTCCATAATCTCTGTCAGCCCTCGTAACGAGATTTAAGATCATTGCAGGAAGCCATGAAGCCCTTTTGAGGCCAGGAGAAAGCAACAGGGAAAAACTGGTGTGCGCCCCTGGTCACTCGGGAATTGGTGGCTATGAACCAGCTGGCAAGCTGATCAAGGAAGGAGCGATGACTCCACTTGTTGGGTCGAACCTGTCTTAAACTTTACTAAGGCGATGGTAAAATCAGAACTACGTAGCTAGATCAGAAAGCAGCATGCAAAATATTAGATTAAAGTCCAAAAACAAAAACATAGCAAGCTAATAATGCAGAAGCTATGTTTTAAGAGAAGTTTTGCAGTCCCGTGTTATAAAAGGAGACACATGAAAGCCATAGTAGTACTAAAGACTGCTCACGGGAACTCCAGAAAACATACGCACACGATGTGTACCGAGAAAGTAGCCTCAAAATGTAGACTCTGTGGTGAAGGGGATCAAACCGCACTTCATGAAGACACAAAATATTTGGGTCATTGAATCCTGAAAACTGAGTCTAATAACGGTATAGTATAGACTCTGCTATTACTCTTTAAGGATACTGATTGGCTTTACTAGAATTTCAGAGAGAGAAACCGCACAGTACTAAATTTTTCCTGCAACATGGTCGTTTTGTCTCTAAATATAAATCATATCAGTCCAACAGATATGTTCCAGCAGACAAATGCATAGGTTTGAAGAGTCGTTAGGTGTAAGCGAAGCAATAAACGTGCATATCGTTAGAATTAATTTAATATTTACGATTATGTGATAAAATATGCTGCATTTAACTAAAAAGAATAAATTTTGTCGTGCAAGACAGCGATCTCATTTGGCAAATAAACAACAAAATAAATATGAGCAAGAAAGACATAAAAGCAGTCACTGAAAGTTTTATTTACCTCGTACTTCGCTTCGTCGCAAGGACAGCACTCTGTTTGAACTGGCAGCTGATCCTCAAAGGTGTCCGGAACCTCTTCGCAAAGAACGTGGCTCAGGGGTCCGTCATCCATATACCAGACCTTCGGACGTTCTATTACTGTGGCCCTGAAACAGTTTCACACATGTTATCGTAACGCAATGCATCTGTTTGTAACTGATCTCCTGTTAAGGTGAAGTATATATTGCTAGGAAATTGTTTAAGTACCAAGGTAAATTTCAGCTTCATATGAAAGGGTCGCTCTAATCTATCTTGCCAGTTTTATTTAAATACATCAACAAAAGTATCGTATCACTCGTTGGTTTCGAAATTCATGGCGCAGAAAACAAAATTTGGCTGTGACATATGTATGTATTTGCAACGTTCCAGATCATCAATATATATATATATATTTGTGTAACGACAAAGTCTCTGTTTCACAGCGCTCCTGGGCAACGTCAAAACGTGGTGGAACGTCCCCTTGTCAGGATGTAGGTTTGAATCCACAGTGGCATATCATCGATAAGATCATCAAGTCAGCACTCGTCCAAATTGTGCCCCTCTTACATGGCGACTTTGCACAAGTCGCGCAGTGTACGAGTTCGTCCAAGAACAGCACGGATGCTCGACTGAGCTCATGTTCGCTTCATGAACAGGCTACTCCATTCTGGGGGTCCTACCACGCTGAAGGAAAGTGTTCATAACAACGGCACGATGTGCATCGCAGTTATCATCCAAAAAGATGAAATAGTCACCGAAGTGTTGGCGATATGGTCCCTCTTTTGATTGCCGAATCTTCTTCCTCTATCGCACAGCAGTGAGATTCACCTGAAGAACTAAGAGAGGTGTATGGTGGCCCCATGTAACGCCATCACAGAACATCAATCTATCACCACCAGGCTGTTGTAAATGCTAGGACAGTGTTGGGGGCGTTCAGTATTACCGAACTGTCTCCAATCACGTTGTCTGCACCTATCAGGATAGAAATATATCACTTTCATCCGAAAACAACGGCCGACGCCAATCCTGGGGCGTCAATTCACCATAAATTCTTGCCCATTTCTAACGGAGTGCGTGGTGTTGTGGCGTACGATGTGGGTACTCGCCGTGGCCGTCGGGAATGGAGATTCAGATCATGCAATCTCTTCCCAACATTTCGATGCAATAGGCTATATGACGCCCTGTAGCCTCTTCGAACGCTGAATTCAGTTCTGAAGGACACAGTCCGAGGTTCCTTCGGCTCAAGTCTTAGCTATCGATCATGCTGCGCATTTGTCGAGCATGGAAGGTCTGTGAGGTGTAAGTCCTCAGTAGTACCTGTCAACTGGAAACGACTCTATGAACACAACACACCACGTCACCTTGCCTCTAGCGCACACGGCGAGAAGCAAATGACACGTACCCGATCATTGGTCCCGACAGCCATTCGTGGTAAGACAGACGTTCACTCTATTGTACTACAGAGACGTTTCTGTGCGTCCCTGCTGCAGCTTCAGTTTCATCTGAGATACTGAAGTCCGTTCGAATACGGCGTTCTGTCCGTAGGTGGCGCTCATGGTTATTGTGTGTATCTTTACAAACAAGGTTAGGAGTGACCTTCCGATTGACACGGGAACAGTCACAATAGCACCCCATCTGCACGACATATCGGGGTGATGAAAAACTCTCATGATGTGTGTATTTAACACTAAATAAGCGATGAAAGTTATTTTCATAATCCAAAAGCGTTGAGCTCCTATAGTTACACATGCTAGTCAAAACGAGGAAGCAACGTATAAAAAATTACGCAGATCAATAAGGTTTATCTCTACAAAATAGGAAAGTAGTATGATTACTGAAGAAGAAATTGCTGAAGAAATGTCAGGCATCGCGCCATCTGAAGACGAGAGCTTCAAGGTACGGCTGAGGTCATCGCTCTCGGATGGAGTAGTAGAAGATCAAGCGGAGGCTGCCCAGGAATGAGAGGCATATTCTATGAATCGAAACTCTTTTGTTTCTTTCTATTTCGTGCGTTATTAATACACAAAATTGGTAGTTTTAAGAATTTTCAACTCGTTGAAGTTTTAATGTAGTCAAAACTTCGTTAAAATATTAGAAAATCGAATAAACTTTATAATATGTACCTGCAAAATTTAATATTGTGAAAACGCAATCTGTCTGTCACTAGGTGGTAAATAATTTAGAAATGGAAGCAGCTGATCAACGAAGGGATCGCGCTGTCGAAACCAGAAGCCTGTGGATTCCAATTAATTACTGCTGGCCCTTATTCCAACTGCACATTAAGTTTGGATTCCTCCTACACGTTGGTCAGCAGGCCTGAAGATGATGTAAAGGAACCGCGAAATTGGTTGCCTAAATAAATTACGTTTAAAATACAGACGGCTGAAGTAGTTCTTAATTTTACGTTGTATACTGAACAGCCGAAGTCCCTCAAACATCTTGTACGAAGATAGTCACTGCACTTCCAGTGCAGCAATATCAGTCAAAGCTGGAGAATACGTTAATAGAAGGGAGTGGCTCTTAGAAATAGGGGACGGAACTGTTTATATGCTGTTGAATATTTTGAGATTGTTCCAGTAAAAATACATTTAAAACCATTATCTAAGTAAAAAACCTTTACTAATGTAACTTTTCTTTTTTTTTTCCTTTTTTTTGTTTTTTAAGTGGAAAATAATTTTTTCCAGTCCCACACAGCTCCCTAACCCCATACAGGTAGTTGCGAAAATCTGTACCACATCTTTAATAGCTACGGCAATACTTGTAAAATTTTAAACAGAAAACGCGATCGCATACGATTAACAATAAGTGATGTATGAATGACTAAGTCACCAACAATTTTTATTGCTCTACAAACGATGTGAGCTGTTGAGTTATTTTTCTCAACAGCAGCTACTCTCTGCATTACTTTCTCTTATCTGTTGCGTGATTCCCACGTTTATCATTTTAAATATTATAAGTATTGTTATAGCTATCAAAAATTCAAAAGCACAGATTTTCAGAACTATCTGTATGCGGTTATGAGTGTGTACGGGCCTAGGAGAAATTATTTTATTCTGGTTAGTCCGTTTTAAAAATGTGTTACATTGAAAAGGTTTTTATTCTTTTTAGTCCTGTGTGTGTGAAATTTTTCTGTGGCTGTCAGATATTTTGATGAGACGACAAAAGACAAGTGGTAAATTTCTGGGTTATCTCAGTTTTCTTTAACGTGAGTGAATGAACATAATGCTTCCTCCTACGATCTCCCGAAAAGATCACGAAGGTAAAAATTAGAGCGATTCACACAGAGGCCTATTGGCAATCGTTCTTACCGAGAAACATACCCGACGCAACAGGAAAAGAGGGAAATGGCAGGGAGTTGGTGGTTGATGCTTCGAGTCACATCGTTGCTATAGATAGTTTGCGAAAACCAGTTCATGATGGACACTGCCGGCCGGTGTGGCCGTGCGGTTAAAGGCGCTTCAGTCTGGAACCGCGTGACCGCTACGGTCGCAGGTTCGAATCCTGCCTCGGGCATGGATGTGTGTGATGTCCTTAGGTTAGTTAGGTTTAATTAGTTCTAAGTTCTAGGCGACTGATGGCCTCAGAAGATGAGTCGCATAGTGCTCAGAGCCATTTGAACCACTTTTGATGAACACTGAAGAATCGTTTATGCGGTTGAAGTCACCCTCGACAGCATCAGTTAAGGGCTGAAAACGGTCCACTGAAGCACCGAAGCTGATAGTCATATAATAAATAACATCGTAAGAACGGCTGTAGGTGTTCCAGTTTATTATGTACAGAAACAGCAGTGGTACACAAAGTATACTTCGCCACACATCAGACAAGAAAGAGAGTTAATATTGCATTGTCATCCCATCCTGAGTTGTGAACTGAAAGGAACCAGTCTACCTGACGTCTAAAAGGGCGTGATCATTGGATTTAGGGTCAAGGGTGAAAGCATTTCCGAAATGGCTAAGACTGCAAACTGTTCGCACGTCGCCGTTATTACAGTATATCGTGCATGGCAAATGGCGCAATCCAAAACAGTTGCCGAGATAGCTGTTATGCACCATGGGCCATAGATTGCAGGGTTTAACGCCGGCAGCGGAGACGTGCACGAACTAACAGACATGAAACCGTTCAGCAGCAGAGCGCTTAGATGAACCAAGGGGCTACCCACATTATCTCCCCAGACCATTCAGCGGACGTTGCTAAGTACGGGCCTCCACAGCAGGCGTCAGGTTCGCGTTGACTAGTTGACTGCTGTACATCGGTGACGGAGGCTGGAATCTGCACGGCAATAGCGCAAACGGACGTCCAATGAGTGGCGACAGGCGGCTTTTTCATATGAATCACGTTTTGTGCTCCTTCGTACAGATGGCCACTGGTGTGTACGGCGTGGAGAGAGTCCAGCCGGAGGAGGGAGCCTTATGGTCTTGGAAGTGTATTCGTGGAATTCTCCGGCTGATCTAGTCATTCAAGAAGACACAGTGGATCAACACAAGTATGCCTCTATTCTTGGCGACCATGTTCACTCCTATTTTTGCTCGGCATGACGGCATCTACCAGCAGGACAATGCAACGTGTCACACTGCTCGCAGTCTAAATGCGTGACACGGAGAGCACCAGGATGAGTTTAGCGTACTCCCTAGATTTAGACCCAATCGAGAAAGTCTAAGTCCACCTAGAGCGGACTGTTCGGGCCCTGACTCCGCATCCTAGAAACCTAGCGCAGTTGCCCGCGTGACTGGAGTTGGCGTGGGTCCACATCTCTCTCGGTACCTTACAGAACCTCACTGACTCGCCTTCTGCACGTCTCACCCTGAAAAAGGTCATTATTCAGGCTTTTGACAAGTGGCCACATTGATGTGGCTGTACAGTGTAATAACGTTTAAAAATCTGCAGATTATCCACTAATATAAAGATGTCCTATTTTCATCCAAATGTGCTTCCTGTAGTAACCTGTTTCCTTGCTTCTCATTGAACTTTCTATCTGACCATATTCGGAAGACCTCAGAGGTTCATGAAGTTGTGACACCTTCAACAGTTCGATCCCATGAGGCGGTAGACTCCTGTAAAACGTTATACGAGGGCTATTCGGAAAGTAAGGAACGATAGGTCGCGGAATGGAAACCACAGTGAAAATCAAAACTGTTTTATTTGTAACGGTTAGCTACACCTTCCAGCTACTTCTCAACACAGTCGCCGTTCAGAGTTAGACATCTGTCGTAGCATTGTACTAACTTTTCAGTTCTCTCATTACAGAAGGCAGCCGCCAATTTTCTACTCTGGACTGCTGCTTGTTGTCTGTGCAAAATATTGTCTTCATAGCCAACGGTTCATTTGAGCAGAGATAAATCTCAGGGGTAGCCAGTTACAGGCTGTATTGTTGGTGATCAAACACTTCCCATCGAAAACGCTGCAGGAGCATCTTCATTGCCCTTGCAGAGTGTGGTCGAGAATTGTCGTGTAGAACGAACCACATGACAGTTATGTTATGTGGATTGCATAGCTTCAGGCGAAATCTTTCGCCAGGCCCTCATACTTGGCGGGAGACGCTAATTTCTAGCCATCTTTACGTTCACACTGTAAGCTCAGAACTGAAAAGAGCGACATGATGCGATCGATGGGCGTACTAGACACAGTGCCCAACGCTTCTGTGCAAAGCTTCATCAGATATTCACTGTATTTTCCATTTGGCTACCGATCGTTCCTTACTTTCCGAATGACCCTTGTATGTACCAGGAAGGATGAATGCATGGATGTTTTTCTGACTTTTTCTATGGACGGACATACACATATTATGTAAGACACTACACCAACGGCTTACAGACCTATGTGCAGGAGGGAAGACGAGGAGTGGTATTTCTCATTGACGAAACAGGACACACCACATTTAATATATCCCACAAAAGTAGAAATGTCTTTTAAATTCAGTTAGCACAGGGTCATCAGTATCCTACTTTGAGTCGCTTGGAGTGAGAAATCGGTTGATAAATTCAGTCCAACTTGTGGCACAGTGGCTGGTGTCGCGATCTGTCGCTTTTTTGCATTTAGTGTTCGAAGCCCGATTATTGCTGTTATTTTACTTTTTTATTTTGCTACTCATGTTCATAGAAGATGACTGTACGAATGTATCTTACAAAGTTAGGGGATACAAGAGAGTTACAATAATTGTAAAATTAGAATGGGTTTCACAATAAGTGTCAAACACTTACACAATACATGTATGTATGATATTTTCAGGGGTTACAGTCTTTTTAAATTCTGATTCTGGTATATCTGTTGTTGATTCTTACAATATATTCATATGTTTATTCCTTAGGAAGGTTTCATGCATTACCTTGGATTATATCCACCATAAAACCATTCGAAAGATAGAAATTCAGAAGACCAAGAGTATCGCGCCAAGGCAGGTTTCCCGCCACAACATTTCTTTGTAGTCGTATAAATCTCGCTAGGGAAAGAAACATCGTAAACATTATTGAAGATTTCACACGTTGGCAATAGTTTCGCGGGAAACCATGCATAACGCATTACTTCTGTCACTTGCAGCTGATTTAGAATCAAGATACACAACAAGAATTTTACCGAAAACGAATGCAAATAATTGTTTCATTCATTTTTTAAAAAATTCATTCACCAGATATACTGTTAACAGAACAGTAAAGCACTCCGTCATCAGGCCACATGTGGCCCACAGGGACCATCCGACCGCCGTGTCATCCTCAGATGAGGATGCAGATAGGGGGGCCGCGTGGTCAGCGCACTACTCTTCCGGTGGTTATGACGGTTTTCTTTGACCGAGCCGCTAATACTCGGTCGAGTAGCTCCTCAACTGGCATCACGAGGCTGAGAGCACCCCGAAAAATGGCAACAGCGTATGGCGACCCAGATAGTCACCCATCCAAGTGTCGGCCACGCCCGACAGCGCTTAACTTCCGTGACCTGACGGGAACCCGTGTATCGATTGGGGGGAAGGCCGTTGCCTTAGTAGGACAATAAGGAGAACGTTATTTAAGAATACACTGGGAAACATTCTTGTAGCAATCTTCTACGGACATGTATAGATAAATGAGAAATAAAATAATAATAAAAATGATAATCAGGTTGCAAACACGGGAAGCAAAAGTGTTAGGCTGCAACGGTAGCCTCTGTGACACCGAATTTACTCGCTCAAAGGAACATGAAGTATCTCGAAAACGTTGACCGTCGTTTTCTCAGAAACGGTCGAATACCTACAGATAAGCCGAGACATCTGTTCGTTTATTTTGACACTTCTTCCACTGAGTGAAGTTGCTGGGAAATCAGGTTACGGCACCTGCCGTGTTCTCGTCATTAAACACGGTGGAGATTAGTTTAGTGCGGTGCCTGAAGGACAGGGATTGTCAGATGAACGCAGGGTTATCCAGCAGCTAGTAGTTGCCCACCTGAAGACGACGCAGCCGCTGCCGGAGGGCGGCGCCTTCCAGTACACCTGCACCTTGTCCTTGCGGTAGCTAGAGGTGTGCGTGACGGTGTTGGGGCAGCGGTCACTGAAGCGCGTCAGCGTGTCGCCGTACAGCGAGAAGGTGCCCGCGCCCAGCGGCCCCAGCGAGTGCAGCCGGCCGCGCGGCGGCTGCTCCTCCTCCTCGTCGTCGTCCGTCAGCGACTCCTCGTCCGCCAGCTCCACCGTCAGCACGAAGCCCGTGAACCGGTGCATCTGCGGCGAGCTCTGCAGCACCACTGCACCACAACCGACACCGTAGCAAATCTACACACGGCTGGAGTATGCTCGACAAACCTCTCCCTATAAAATATTGTATACAAGTAGAACAATCTCGATCGCATGAAAGCACTGTAATCCATACGTGGAGACCAGTTTCGACCAGATGGACTCCAGTTACTACGTATCGAGACGATGGCACGGAGCAGGAATTATGAATACCACCCACTGATGTCGACATCTACAGTTTGTCTCCGTGTCATCGTCTCGACACGTCATCACAGGAGTATGCCCGAAGATGACAGACATCGTCTCGAAACTGGTCACCACTTCTGAATAAAAGTACTTTTATGCGATCAAGACTGTTCCGTATAATATTTTATTATTAGTTCGTTGGGATCGCTGCTGTTCCCAATGTGTGTACAAAAATTATCAAAATCTCTCTCCCCTTTTGTCTATCTATATAGGGGAACTCGGGGCGGAACGGGATACTTAATGTTTAACAATTTCTATAAAATAAGAGAACACAAGGAAACACTTCTCAAAGTGAAGAACAAACACCTTGTAGCGTAAACTAATATATCTTATTTTAAAATCACTTAAAACAATACATTTTGCATTTTTTACAATTTTTCAAAGAAAGTCTTGCATATTTCCCGTTCCGCCCTACCCACGGGGCAGAATGGGACAAGGGTGTTTTTTGTTAAATTATTGCATAAACGCTGAATTTGAATTAAGAATATCGTATTAAACTATGACGCAATGTTGTATAACAGGCAATTCTGAATAAGGAATGTGTAATTTAAACAATTAAAATGTCATTCTTCAAAATAAGAAAATATTTTAATGACATTCTGACAAATGTACAATGCTTAATAACCACCAAACCACTAATTACTAGCCCTTTCGACAATAGTCACAAATCAGTATTTCCTCTTCATCTTCACTGTCTATGCCAGTTGAAAGGTGGCTACACTGAGCCACAGCGCCAGACATTGCGCCAAAGAATATTATTCAGCCGCCTCCACTGGCAGTGCTTGCCGAGAAGTCGTAGTGGAGAGTGCTTATTGAGAAGTAGCTGTAGGCAGTGTTTGTTGAGATGTGGTAGTGGAGAGTGCTTATTGAGAAGTAGCTGTAGCCAGTGTTTGTTGAGATGTGGTAGTGGAGAGTGCTTTTTGAGAAGTAGCAGTAGGTAGTGCTTATCGAGAAGTCGTGGTGGAGAGTGCTTATTGAGAAGTAGCAGTAGGCAGTGCTTGTTGAGATGTAGCAGTGGTGAGTCGTTGTTGAGAGGTTCCCATGGAGAGTGCTTGTTCAGATGTTGTCATATTGTTTTGATGGGCTAGACACCAGATATTGTTGGATTGGGGATGCTGTAATGATCAGAGTGTGCTTTTCGTCAATATATATGAAGGTAAAAAAATTCCTTTTTTTTGTATTATTTCAATGTCTTAAACAATAATGCCTCTTGGTCACAGGTTCAGTCAACAAAGCATCTGGCTCGTGTTCTTGTATTAGACTGTAATTCGGGTTTCTATGTGCAATTACGGTATTTCAGTTTTATTTAATTAATTCAGTGTAAATGGTATTTAAAATATCTTGTCTTATTGAGGAAGAACCGTGCCAGATGTGTACGTTGAATCACACTTCCACACACAGAACAGTTACATTTGTGTTTTGTTGTTTCGTAGGTTTTATAGTTGCTGGGGACTTAATTAATTAATTGTGTTAACGGAAATTTCCTTTCATTCTTTGTTGTTGTTCTATGCAGTCAGATTGCGTACTATTACTAGTCAGGGCCAACCGGTTACGAGACTGTGTAGCCGGACAGTCAGCGACTAAAATTAAAAAATTATTTGCATTCTAATTAATTAAGCCCCCATGCACCAGGCGACCTTGCCAGGATCGTCCCTTGGAATTCTTCTGATAGTAAAAATAGCAGACAGTAGTATTGTTGTAGTAATTTGTAGTTTAGTAATTGTAGTCAATATTGCATGTGTAGATTTGGTAATGAACATCTGTAGTTGTCTTGTCTTTCTTCTAATGGTATTTTTGCAGAATTTAATTCTTGATGTCTTGTACACGGGTTTGACAATTTTGTGCAATTATGAAGATTTCAATTGTTCGTTAATCGTGTTTGTCGGGAAGCATTTCGTGTGAATGGTATTGTTGGAGATAAAGTCTCATTGTGTGTAATTTTCGTATAGTGACGAGTTTTGTATGATTTGTAAATGATTATGCGATCGATGAAAAAGGCAAAAATGATGAATAGAGAGAATGACGAAATTGTTACCATGGCGAACTCGCCAACACAGTAGAACAGGATGATGAATAATGAAGTTGAAAACAATTTAATAAGCAGGGAAAATAGTCCAGAACCAGTTCAAAATTTTTCAGAATCAAAACATTTTCAGAATACGAGATTAACGACAGAAGATTTTGGAATAGTATCGAACAAAGATAGCTTTACAGCTATGACGAAAGAAGCTGGTTTTGCGGGAAATGTTAGGGGTGAAAAGAATTTCGAACCAGTTAATATGGAGCAGTTAATGAGTGCAATATTAAATTTGGGATCTGAATTAAGAACAATGGAAACACAGTTCAGATCTGAATTAAAAGCAGTGGGATCACGAATAGGAACAATTAAAACGAAGATGGAAACAATGGAAACACAGTTAGGTTCACGATTAGGGACATGTTTCAAAAACATGAAAGATGAATCAAACAAAGAAATTAGAGAAGAAGTACAACCGATTTTGAATGCTCACAATAATAGTTTAATTTCAATAGAAATTAGACAAGAGGAACAGGACAGAGAACAGGAAGAAAGAGATCGCGTGATAGTACAAAAATTTTCAGAGTTAAATTTACAACGTGCACACGATAAGGAAGAAATATTTGAAAGAATCGAGGAATCCGTACCAAATGACAGAATAAATAACCTAACACAACAGTATGAACAGTTAACTACTAAATGTGTCAATACTGAAACCTGAGTCGCGACACTTACGGAAGACGTAAATAAACAGAAAGAAAAAAATAGGTGACTTATCGGAGAGAGTTGAGGAGATTTCAGATAAACTGACAAGTCTTAGTTTAAATGGGGACAGAGATTCGGATGATACAGCTCCATTGCCATTTGCAGAAACAGAAGAGTACCAGAACATAAATAAACATGTTGAAAATCAGGGAAAATTTAATGAACGCGTTAAAAGGGAATTTGAGGCGTTACGAAAGCAAGTCAAACATATTGAAAGTGAAATCGTAGGAAAAGACAGTAGAAGAAATTCAGAATCACAGATAGCAGAGGGGTTTGAAGAAAGTAGTTTATTTCATTTACGAGATGCAACAAGAGAGCGCCAGGCGCGCGAACTTGACAATAATCGACATTGGGACTGGGACAGATGCGGTACGTCTTTGTCGCCACGAAACGAAAACTTTGATTATAAACACTTTTTAACTGTTCGGAAATTTAAGATCTTTCGCAATTCTAAGAATGACATGCATCCATGTTCATGGTTAGATCAATTTATGTACGCACTTCCACCAAATTGGCCACTAAGTCACAAACTGGAATTTATGTGCGGCTATTAAGGTCCTCAGGGGATTCACTACACTAAGTGAATATGTGCCGTAGCGTGCACAGGGCCCCGAGCTGTAGTAGTGCTATTTCCCTTTTAGTTTTCTGCACTGCTGCCTACTCTTTTACTATTCTTTGTATCTATCAAAACAATTCTTTAACTATCAATCTATCTAGAGAGTCGGTAAAGAATAACCGGATATGATTATTTTACCCAAAAGTGATTTCGGAAATTACCGTTTGGACTTACTGTATCTTCTGCAGCATTCATTCATAGTTTAAACGAAATTTTACCTGTTTATCTTCGTGCCAATATTACTTCATATGTTGACGATATTCTTATTGCTAAACGTTCTTGGAGTGAGCATAACAAAATTTTGCATTCATTATTACGTATTTTTGCAAGAGTTGGCATTACAGTGAACCTGGAAAAATCTGAATTTGGTCGTTCTCAGGCGAAATTTCTGTCCTCAGGGGATTCACTATACTAAGTGAATATGTGCCGCAGCGTGCACAGGGCCCCGAGCTGTAGTGGTGCTATTTCCCTTTTAGTTTTCTGCACTGCTGCCTACTCTTTTACTATTCTTTGCATCTATCAAAACAACTCTACGACTATCAATCTATCTAGAGAGTCGGTAAAGAATAACCAGACATGACTATTTTACCCAAAAGTGATTTCGGAAATTACCGTTTGGACTTACTGTATCTTCTGCAGCATTCATTCGTAGTTTAAACGAAATTTTTACCTGTTTATCTTTGTGACAATATTACTTCATATGTTGACGATATTCTTATTGCTAAACGTTCTTGGAGTGAACATAACAAAATTTTGGATTCATTATTACGTATTTTTGAAAGAGTTGGCATTACAGTGAACTTGGAAAAATCTGAATTTGGTCGTTCTCAGGTGAAATTTCTTGGTCATATTATTTCTACAGAAGGTATTCTTCCTGATCCAGAGAAACTAGATGCTATTCGTAATTATGCTGTTCCTACTACAAAACGTGATGTTCGTAGTTTCCTTGGTGTCTGTAATTTTCTTAGACGCTTTGTTAGATTGGACAATTTGGCCATACCTCGTTTTTGCGAACTATCAGGAAAGTTCTTTTTAAACGAAAATCGGTTAACAACTCTTTTTGGTTAGTTTGAATTCCTGACGAGTGGGTTAATAAATTGATTTAGTACACACATTTCAGTTATGCACACTTTGGTCCCAGAAAATTGCTACTTCAGTAATATGGAAAAACGTATTCGATCTGTTCTTGCCAAATGCAAATTATGTCAAAAGGCGAAGCCGCCAACTATTTCTCACAGAGCACCGTTGTTTCCTATCATTCCAGCGAAATTGAAGGAGATGGCTGCAGTCGATTTGTTTGGTCCAGTGGTTCGTTCTACTAATGGTTTTGCGTACATTTTGGTAGCAGTGGAATTGACGTCAAAATATGTATGTTTTACACCTTTACGCAAAGCAACAGCTCATTCAGTGTCTAATGCTTTCATCAAACATTTTCTTACAGAAGTAGATCATGTTGATAAGGTTATATCAGATAATGGATCGCAGTTTCGCTCTAGAATTTGGCTTCGTACTCTACGGCGTCGTAAGATTAAACCAATATTCATTTCACTTTTTCACCCTCAATCTAACGCTTCAGAGAGATGGATGAAGGAAATCAATAAATTGTGTCGACTTAATTGTCATCAGAATCACAGAACGTGGGATCAGTATCTTCATATTTTTCAATACATTCTGAATGAACTCCCTAATGACTCAACTTCTTTACAGCCTATGTTGATATTAAAATATAAAGCACCGACAAATCGCATTTCTGAAATCGTTCCTTTTCCGCCTACACGGAAACTGCTGCATTCTGAAGTTGTCAACCTGGCTCTACAAAATATTGCATCTGCGGCTGCTAGAAGAGAGAAATCAGCTGAGCGTCCTGGTCGTTAAAAAACCTTGTCAGTTGGTCAAAAGGTGTTAATTAAGTCTCATCGTTTGTCTCACAAAGGAAAGGGGCTGTGTCGCAAATTTTTTCTGCTTTATAACGGTCCATATAGGATTCGCAAAATTATTCATGATAACACTGTTGAAGTAGAAACTCTTAAATCTCGGCGTTCTAAGGGAATACATCACATATCGAACGTTAAAATTTTTGTGGAATGACATACTTTTGAGAGACTAACAGTTACATGTAAACACGCAGAGAGTACAAGGATACCGCGCCGTGTTCCGGCGGCGGAACATACTCAAAGCAACAGTCAAGTCTGCGCGCCGCACAAGGCAGTCGTTGACCGCAAACAATCACTTCCTACGTCACGCGTAGCTCAGTGTGCTCAGTGCGAATGCACTGACAGCCGTAAACAAATACACAGTTTAATTTCTCTGATTAAATTCAGCATAAAGCTGTAGTGACTTGATAAATTATGTTATTAACGTTCAGTATTTTTCAGGATACGGTTGTCTAAAATATTAAAAACCTTCAGGTAAATTCTGTGTGTGTTCGACGTTAAGAGGACTTGCCATCGAGAAAATTTCAGGAAGAATGTCATTTCGAAGAAGAAAGTGATAAACTAAAAAGGTAACTATTAATTGAGTTGATTTTTCAGGAAACATATTTCCACTTAGGTACGTACTTTAGACGTAGTATGCTGCTCGCGATTACGTGATTCATACTTTGTGCTAAATTTCATGTTCTATGAATTTACTTGTGAAGTGACGTGCTTGCGTACATTAACTGATTTTGACAATGATTGATTAATGAACAGGGTTGTTACTTATGTATATTATGCATCGCTTGGCTGCACTGCTTTTTCACTGACGTCATATTTTTTTTTATTATGTGCCTGCTGTGCTTATTTATTTAAATTATAATTGTCACATGATTAATTGTGCTGATATGGTTACGTATGTAGGCGATACTTTGTGATTTATCTGCTTGCGCCTTCATGTTTACTTATTAAGATTACATATGAACATTTATTTGCTTATGCTGATATGATGCTAATGACCTGTTTATTATGTAAGATACATATTTGCTGCTTTGCGTATGTATTGCATATTTATACATTTCTGTTTGTTGTCATAACTACTCTTTAATTTGGTATATAGAAATGCTGATATACGGTGTACGAACATGGAGTTTGGGTCACACCAATGTATTAATTACAGATTGTTTGCTTGGCAGAGCCTCGTTGTAAGGTTTGTGCTGCATCCAATTGTTGACATTCTGTTCTCTACTGGTATATTTACTCGCTGTTGCATGTTTTGCTTACGCTCAGTGCCTTATATTTTAAGATAAGAAAATGAACTGCTATAATTCTACGAACGACATTGGTACAAGAAACTTCATTGAAGTCACATGAGCTGGAGGTTTTATGGAAGCTGTATAAATTTATGTTACTAGGAAGGAGGCTAACGACATGACACACCAACACTAGGTTTAGACCATTGACAGTTATTACACTGCATTCTTCGTGAGCAATTGAAATAGCAAGTGACACTTGACACAAGAAATACTCCACATGTTTGCTTCTGTTTTGCCATGATTCTTGAAGTGGTGTACACACTGTGAAATATTACGATTTATTCACTCAAAGTCTTATATGATCTTTCATACTACGTACTTGCACCTACTTACTGAAAATTACTCAAACTGAAGGCTGTTAGAGGTCATGTATGCATTTCTTTTATTTTATGATGGACAAGGTAACCAAAATGTATTTTATAATTCGTAATGAGTAGAAGATTTGGCTCAGGAGGACTACACAGAGGTTGTGTGTGGATATTGTGCCTTCGGATTGCATGGGATGATAAATTGAAGTCTGCACTAGGATTTTGTCTGTACTTGTTCGAGGAGACTGACTAGAGGAAAGAGTTGTTATGGAAGTGAAATGATATTGGTAATAAGGTTTATATGTATCGACGTATTGTAGAGGTATTATTGAGGTATTGAGACTGTGTGAAGTTGGTGATTATTGGAGTTTTGGTGGACAAGAGGTAAGGTAAATGATCTTGATGATAAGGTTTATATGTATCGACTTAAGAGGTATTATTGAAGTATTAAGTTTATGTGATGCTGATGATTATCGGAGTTTTGGTGGATAAGAGGTGAAGTAAGTGAGGAGCATTTTTTTTTTTTGTTGGTCTATATGGAACAAGGAGGATGAAGATAGCAGACTAGAACACTCAAGTGGAAGAAAGATTGTCTACACACACACTTTGTTAAACCAATAAGCAGTATATATTTTTTTTGGAGAGAGGAAGCATTTGCATATCTTGACACACTGACAGTTGTTCAGAAACCGTACATTTGATTTGGCTTGGCAAACATTGGTCTTGACATGATGACTACGACATTGACTAACTATTATTGACTGTTATACACTGCTGCCAGTACTACTTGATACACATGTTGAACATCAAATTTTGACAGAATTGCATTTACACAGTTAACATTATTCAATTGCACAGTAGTACTTAATGTGGATGAAAGATGAGTGAGTGTGTTTTGTGTGTTTTCCTTTCCTAATCCCAAATAATTGGTACCGATCTATCTCCTAAATATTATTTTACTTGTTTGTTGTGGCTTGCACTGACACCCATAAATATTATAGGTTTACTGATATTTGTGTATTTGTAATATTTGATATGACAATTATCTGATCATTTGTGTGTTTATTATAATTTGTATGTTTAGTGTAAGAGCATTGATAATTATTTTGTAAAAGCAATTGTGTGTGCATTCAAACTGTTGTTCGTGCTTGCACCTATCATCATTCATTGGTGCCACTTGGAGATGTTTAATTTCTGCTGAGAAACTCTGATGAACTGTCTAATTAGTGATAGTGAATATTATGGACTGTTACCCGCACCAGTTCAACATTGCTGGGTGCCACTGATGGAACTGTTTCTACTGACATAATGTCACTTGTTGGTGTCTGCACCTGTTGACCATTGCTGGGTGCAATTGATGGAACTGCTTCTACTGAAATGGTGTCATTTGTTGCTGTCTGCACCTGTTCAACATTACTGGGTGCCACTGATGGAACTGCTTCTACTGACATAATGTCACTTGTTGGTGTCTGCACCTGTTCAACATTGCTGGGTGCCACTGATGGAACTGCTTCTATTGAAATGATGTCACTTGTTGGTGTCTGCACCTGCTCAACATTGCTGGGTGCCACTGATGGAACTGCTTCTACTGAAATGGTGTCACTTGTTGCTGTAGCACCTGTTCAACATTGCTGGGTGCAACTGATGGAACTGCTTCTTCTGAATGATGTAACTTGTTGGTGTCTCCACCTGTTGACCATTGCTGGGTGCTACTGCTGGAACTGTCAACTACTTGTTTATTGAACTATGGAAAGCATTTTACGTGAATATTTGTATAAACTGACAGCTTATTCTGTGCAAGATGTGTGATTGCATCTTACACATTTTCTAAATACTCGCTCAGATTTCCTCTTGTTATTCAAGATTCTACTCTGAATCAGCTCTTCACATCATATTACATAAGTGCTTCTAAATACATCTACTCACTGTGTACGGTACACAACACAATAAGTATGCGCTGATCAGACAGAACATTATGGCCACTGATCTACTATCGATATAAACCTGTCCATGAGACAGCAGTGTCACCTGGCGAGGAATGACTGCTACTCAGACATCTACATCTACATGACTACTCTGCAATTCACATTTAAGTGCTTGGCAGAGGGTTCATCGAACCACAATCATACTATCTCTGTACCATTCCACTCCCGAACAGCGCGCGGGAAAAACGAACACCTAAACCTTTCTGTTCGAGCTCTGATTTCTCTTATTTTATTTTGATGATCATTCCTACCTATGTAGGTTGGGCTCAACAAAATATTTTCGCATTCTGAAGAGAAAGTTGGTGACTGAAATTTCGTAAGTAGATCTCGCCGCGACGAAAAACGTCTTTGCTGTAATGACTTCCATCCCAATTCGCGTATCATATTTGCCACACTCTCTCCCCTATTACGTGATAATACAAAACGAGCTGCCCTTTTTTGCACCCTTTCGATGTCCTCCGTCAATCCCACCTGGTAAGGATCCCACACCGCGCAGCAATATTCTAACAGAGGACGAACGAGTGTAGTGTAAGCTGTCTCTTTCGTGGACTTGTTGCATCTTCTAAGTGTCCTGCCAATGAAACGCAACCTTTGGCTCGCCTTCCCCACAATATTATCTATGTGGTCTTTCCAACTGAAGTTGTTCGTAATTTTAACACCCAGCTACTTTAGTTGAATTGACAGCCTTGAGAATTGTACTATTTATCGAGTAATCGAATTCCAACGGATTTCTTTTGGAACTTATGTGGATCACCTCACACTTTTCGTTATTTAGCGTCAACTGCCACCTGCCAATCCATACAGCAATCTTTTCTAAATCGCTTTGCAACTGATACTGGTCTTCGGATGACCTTACTAGAAGGTAAATTACAGCATCATCTGCGAACAACCTAAGAGAACTGCTCAGATTGTCACCCAGGTCATTTATATAGATCAGGAACAGCAGAGGTCCCAGGACGCTTCCCTGGGGAACACCTGATATCACTTCAGTTTTACTCGATGATTTTCAGTCTATTACTACAATCTGCGACCTTCCTGACAGGAAATCACGAATCCAGTCGCACAACTGAGACGATACCCCATAGGCCCGCAGCTTGATTAGAAGTCGCTTGTGAGGAACGGTGTCAAAAGCTTTCCGGAAATCTACGGTGCATGTAGTATTAGTGAACGTGCTGTCATTGTGTAGAATGGGAAATGTGCGTGATCAATCTGAGTTTGACCGCGGGCATAGTGTGATAGCCTGGAGGCTCGGCACGAGCATTTCAGAAACTGCGCGACTTCTTGGGTGTTCGTGGAGTGCAGTGGTGAGTATCTGCAACACGTAGTGAAACCAAGGTGAAACCACGTCCAGACCGTTCATTACAGCTGTCGGACGTCGTAGGCTGGGCAGACTGGTAAAACAAGACAGCGGCGGACTGTGGTAGAACTAACATCAGGCTCTGATGCTGGTCAGAGTACAAATGTGTCTGAACTCACAGTGCACCGAACGCCCTAACGATGTGCCAATGTTAACACCACGACATCGGAAACTACGACTGAAATGGGCACGTGACCATTGGCACTGGACGTTGACGCAGTGGCAGAGTGTTTCATGGTCTGACGAATACTGATACCTTCTGCATCAAGCCGATGGCAGGGCGTAAATCCGTCGTCTTCCAGGGGAACAGCTCCTTCACACATGTACTGCATGGAGGAGACAATCTGGTGGCGGCTCCGTTGTGTTCTGGGAACATTCACATGGGCACCCACGAGTCCAGTGGAGCTCGTGCAAGTCACCAAGGTGCCAAGCACGAGCTCCACTGGACCCATGGAATCCCACTTGAATGTTCCCAGAGCATACACTGGTTGCAGACCACGTATTCCCCTTCATGACGATCATGTTTCCTGACGGAAGCGGCATTTTTCAATAAGATAATGCGCCAAGTCACAAGGCCAGAAGGTGATTTAGTGATTCGAGGAACACAGTGGCGAGTCCCAATTGATGCGCTGGTCCACACCTCGCCAGGTCTGCATCCGATCGAACACATCTGGGATGCGAATGAACGTGACGTCAGAGCTCATGGCCTCCCTTTCAAGAATTTACGGGAATTAAGTGACTTGTGTGTGCAGATAAAGTGCAAAGTCCCTCCAGCGACCGGCAAAGACTTCATTGCTTCCATGCTACATTGGTTCGCCACTGATACCGTGCCGAAGGTGGGCATAACGGCTATTAGGTGGATGGTCATAATGTCCTGTCTCATCATCGTATTAAAGAAGTGCAAGTGTTCGTGAGTTCTCCGATAGGCATAGATCAGGCCCATAAAGTAGATAATATCAGACTCCTTCTGTTGAGGAATGAAGAGTATGAACCTTTCAACACGTCCCTGGAACACCACCTCTGAAGCTGCTTCGCAAGGTGCAGTAAGTAACTGAAGGAGGGTCCACTAAGTACCTGTGTACGACTCCCCAGGCACGTAGCCGTTGGGGTTTCCGCTGACGGAGATGCTGAAGCGGTCGCTGGTGAGGCGCGTGCGAGGCGCCGTGTCCTCGTACGGCAGCCGGCGGCACTCGGTGGCGCTGGACGCCGCTGACGTCACCAGGCACCCCAGAAGCGCAGACAGCACGAGGCAGCTGCGGGCGTGTGCACCGCTCAGGCTGCAACACGAGTGAAAGGCCGAAGCTCAGCCGGGGTACTGAGGCAAGAAATTTTGTTTATGGCAATCGAGGCCAGGAATTGAGCATTTCAGTGCCAGGGATAAAAACGTGGAATGAGCTGATGATTAACGAAATCTTCTCGACCTTCCATCCGTGTGGCTGCGTTTAAATTCCGCGACATTTCCGTAAGTGCAAGTCTCATCATCTTCTAGTGAAGTGGTGAGATCACCCGGGCGTCGCATATACATACCCCGGTAGAGGCTGTTTCCCTGCACCCCTTATCAGAGCGCCCCGTTCGACTCTCAGTGCATGAAATGCAATATGGGATCGAAAAAGAAATGATTGTCAGAAGGACTGACTGAGCAAGTATAAAAATCAAAACGGCCTTCCGTGAAATTAAAAGCAAGGGAGGTAATATTAAGAGGTGATGTGAATTACACTTTTAAATGCAGGAGAGAGTGCGGATGGGTGGAAAGGTTACACTGTAGGAGGTCTCTATGAGGAGGAGGATTTACCTGTGATAGAAGAATAAACAAAGTCGACAGAGAAGAGATAGGGGAACCAGCATTAGAATAAAAATTTAAAAGAGATTTGGAAGACATACTGAGCCGTGGTAAAAAATGCTGTTTTAAACAGCGCGTCGCAGCGCGTAGTGTGAAGCAGTCGCCCTCCGTTTCTGGCGGTGGCGTCGCTGTGGCAATCGCAGCTTTGGTGTCTCCCTCTGGTGGGAACGGGGAAAGCTTGCCTGTCCACGTGCATTTACGGGGCGCTATAAGCTCGCCAGTCGGTCAGTTGGTCAGCGAAAGAGGTAGTGGCTTCGCGGCCGATACGAGAGCAACAGGAGTCAACCTACGACATCGATCTGGCCGGTGCGAGCTGCGACGCCGTGAGGTGGGAGATCGGCGCGCCTTCCTGCGTCCGTTGAAGCGGCTGGCAGCGGACGGTTCGGGAGAGCGTTTTGGGGGTGCTGCGCCAGGTCTTCGCCAGAAACCGCAGTTTATTAGAAGTTAAATGATTGCTGATATGTTGTTGCATTTACTTGTTAAATTCTACTTGTTTTCTTGGTCAGACACTCGTCCCCAGCTTGCTCGTCTGTCTCTCGTCCGCATTTGTTAGGCAGTTAGTGTCTGTCTGTCTGTCTGTCGGTCTGCCGTACGTTAATAGCTGCCTCTGTCATGTTTGTCGGATTCTGTGTTAACGAATTTATTGCTTGAAGTGTAACGGCCGAATTCCTGAAATATGTTTTAATCTTGTCTATCATGTTGAGAGGCGGTATATGTGTAATGTAGAACATGTTTGGCCAACCTTATTTATTTTATGTAAGAATGTATTTCAAGGGTTTTTATTTGAATGGTTATTTTAGTATATAAAGTTGCCACCCTTCCACCGCAAGACTTTTTTTAAAATTAAGTTGCACCTTCGGTGGCAAGTTAATCTTTTCATGTTAGTGTTTTGTACCATTTCCATCCCTTCTACGGGGTGCATAGTTTATGTGCTTGTGTAGTTCTTAAAATTTTTAGTTTAAAGTAATCTGGTGTGTTGCAGATTTGCACCAGTGTAGTCTTTCAGAGGTTGTTGTGAGCGGTCGTGACTAAGGCCGTGTCAAAAGGGAGCAGCAAGGTACTCAGCCCGAAAGCTCATAGAGTCAAAATTTTGTTCTTTCTGCCTCTGAATAAATTATAACTTGATATTTAGAGGGTGCTTTCTGATTATAATTTTAAATCTGTTTAAAAAAAAGGCTTTTAGGATTAAAATTTACATTTCTTGAAAGAAATTTGATTTGTTTTCATCAATTAGCCACTGGCAACTACTTCCACGCTCACATAGTGTGATTAAATGTGTTAATGTTCTTGATGAATCGATAGTAAATAAAGTAAATTCTTAAGAAAAGTTTTGAAAGTAAATTCACAGATCACATACTTAACATTCCATCGGAATTTATAAAATCATTAGGGGAAATGGCAACAAAACGACTATTCTCATTGGCGTATGGTATGTATGTCACAGGCAATAGACCATCAGACTTTCGGAAAAACATCATCTACACAATTCCGAAGATTTGACGTTGCGATTGATCATGGAAGCAACATCGAAGAAAAATCAAGACACGTCGATAGGATTTGACGACCTGGAAAAATCTTTCGATAATTCAAAACAAGATGTTCGAAATTCTGGGGAAAATAGGGGTAAGCATAGGGAAGGGCGGGTGACTTAAAATATACACAAGGACCAAAATGGACCAAAAACGAATTGATCGGATTAAAAGGAGCGTACGACAGAGATGTACACTGAGGTAATACAGGTGATCTGATAGTGATAAGCGCGTATACGGACATCTGTAGTA
Organism: Schistocerca serialis cubense; assembly: GCF_023864345.2. NCBI lineage: Eukaryota > Metazoa > Arthropoda > Insecta > Orthoptera > Acrididae > Schistocerca > Schistocerca serialis. The sequence goes on from NC_064641.1 coordinate 347,198,649, forward strand.
TCGCGTACACGACGTTTAAAATGGCAATGCATAGGCGGATCTGTCACTTTTTTTCTGGCGATACAAGTAAATGGTTTGCGACATGGTTATGGCAACACTTCGGTAATTAGCAGACTTTGAATGCGGAATGGTAGTTGGAACTAAATTCATATGGCGTTCCATTTTAGAAATTGTTAAGCATTACGATATTCCAATATCCACACCATCAAAAATGTGATGCGTATACCAGATCTCAGACTTTACTTCTCACTGAGAGCAACGCAGTGTCCGACAGTCTTCACTTAACGACCGAGAGCAGCGCCTCTCCTGAGGTCGTGACCACAGACGGTTGGAAAACCGTTGCCTGGTCAGAGGTGATGTTAGGCTTCGAATGTTGCGCAGATCTCACGAAGTCATAGACTTACTTGGTCAACGAGGCATTGTGCAAGCTGGTATGGGTCCAGAACGACGTGGGCTATGTTTCCAGGGCATGGACTGGGTTCTGTGGTCCAACTGAACCGAGCATTGACTGGAAACCGTTATGGTCGGCTACCATTCTTGGACTTCACGTTCCCAAACAGAGATCGAATCTTTATGGACGACTATGCACGATTCACTGGCAGCAACTGTTCGCCATTGGTTTGAAGAACGTTCTGGACGTCGTCGTTATTTCGCCGCCTAGGTAGCAGAATTCCTTAACTTCACGTACTCGGTGATCAGTAATCCTTATGCAAATTTTTTATGTTTTGGTTTCTGCTACTTCTCATTACTTCCTTCCTTAGATTTACTCACAAACCGTATTCTTTGCTCATTGGACTGTTCATTCCATTCAGCAGATCCTGTAACTCTTCTTCACTTTCACTGACGACAGCAATGTCATCAGCGAATCTTATCACCGAGATCAATCCAACTTGAATTTTAATTCCTCTCTTGGACATTTCTTTCATTTCCCTCTGCTTCTTCAACGTACAGACGGAACAGTAGGGCCAAAGAATACAGCCCTGTGTTACATCCTTTTTAACCCGAACATTTAGTTATGGGTCTTCCACTCTTATTGTTCCCTCTTGGCTCTTATACTTGTTGTATATTACCCGTCATTCCCTATAGCTTGTCCCTATTTTTCTCAGAATTTAGAACATTTTGCACCATTTGACATTGTTGAACGCTTGTTCCTATGATCTCTTCATGATACCTCCCTCGTTTTTAATTTCAGCGAAGGTTGACTTTTCTATATGCTTACACTTTTCATGCAGCAATTTCACCTTCTTCCCTGCAGTTCCTATTTTTTTCATTTCTATGTGACTTGTATTTCTGTATTCCCCAATTTTCCTGAACATTTTTATGCTTCCTTCACTGATCGACCAAATGAACTGTTTCTTCTGTTACCCGCGGTTTCCTCGCAGTTACCTTTCTTGTACCTAAGTTTTTCATTTCAACTTCTGTGACTGCACTTTTTAGAGATGTCCATTCCTCTTCAACTGAAATACCTACTGATGTTTGGTTTATAGGGCGCTCAACTGCGTAGTTATCAGCACCCGTTGAATGTCCCAATCTTTACTCAGCCCAATCTCTACACGTTCAGGTATAATGATGAAATGATGCGGACAACACAAACACCCAGTCCCCAGTCCCAACGCGGCCGGGAATCGAACCCGAGGCCCCCTGATCCAGAGACAGCAACACTAGCTATTAGACCATGAACTGCGGACGAAATGCCTACTGAGCTTGGCTCAAATGGCTCTGAGCACTGTGGGACTTAACATCTGAAGTCATCAGTCCCCTAGAACTTAGAACTACTTAAACCTAACTAACCTAAGGACATCACACACATCCATGCCCGAGGCAGGATTCGAACCTGCGACCGTAGCGGTCGCGCGGTTCCAGACTGTAGCGCCTAGAACCGCCCGGCCATCCCGGCCGGCCCTACTGAGCTCTTCCTTATCGCTGTGTCTGTAGCCTCAGGGAACTTCAAGCGTATTTCTTCGTTCCTTAGTAGTTCCGTATCCACTTCTTTGCGCATTGATTCTTCCTGAGTAGTCTCTTAAACTTCAGTCTACTCTTCGTCACTACTGGATTAAGATATGAGTCTACAACTGCTGTTGGGTACACCTTACAGTCCAGTATCTGATTTCGGAATACCTGCCTGACCATGATGTAATCTAACCGAAATCTTCCGTGTCATCCGACGTTTTCCAAATATACCTCCTTGTTGTATATGATTCATGAACAGGGTATACGCAATTATTAGCTGAAGTTTATAGTAGAACTCAATTAATCGTTCTCCTGTTTCATTCCTAGTACCAAGCCCTTATTCTCACTTAACCCATTCTTCTGCTCCTTTCGCTAATATCGCATTCCAATCCACCATGGCAATTTGATTTTCATCTCCCTTGCTGCACTACGCCGGGCACAAGGAGGTCCGTCGGGGTATTTGGAAGCATCCCAAGAGCATGGTCAGTTCAGTATAGTATTTCTCCCTAGTGTTCTATCTATACATTGAAGAAGCGATGAGAAATAGAAGTAATCTAGAGTGGTATTAAAATTCAAGGTGGACGTTTATCAATGAAAGACTTGCTGATGACATTGCTGTCCTCAGTGAAAGTGAACAATTACAAGTATTGTTGAAGGGAATGAACTGTCTAATGAGTGCAGAATGTGAACTGATAGTAAATCCAAGAAAGACGAAAGTAATGAAATGTAGTAGAAGTGAAAACAACGAGAAACGTAACATCAGAATTTGTGATCACTAAGTAGATCAAGTTAAGAAATTCTTCTACCCACGCAGCAAAATAATCCATGACGGAGGGAGCTAGGAGGACATGAAAAGCAGATTAGCACACTCAAAGAGGGCATTTTTGGCCAAGAGAAGTCTACTAGTATCAAACATAGGCCTCAATTTGAGGAATTAATGTCGGAGAAAGTCGTTCTGGAGTACAGCTTCGTATGATAATAGAACATGAACTTCGAGAAAACCGGAACGGAAGAGAATCGAAGAATATGAGATTTGGTGCTACGGAAGAATGTTGAAAATTAGGTGGACTGATAAGGTAAGGAATGAAGAGGTTCTCCACGGTATTGGCGGCGATAGGAATACAAGGTGGTTTTATTGACGCTAAAAAAACCGGAAGCGACGTAGACGACACTGAGACAAGTAATTTAATACAATACACATGGAGCTTCAAATGTTGTGAAATACCCCAAAAGTGGGCGACAAATATTGAACATGTGATGGCAGCAATTGAGTTTGTCACCACAGATGCAACGTTTGGGCTTGTCTAAGCTACTCTCACCGGTAGAGGGCAGACCTACATATTGCTCCGCTAGGCTACTCTGTTTCGGAACAAGTTTTGTAAATGTGATCTGCTGTAAACTCAGAAGTTACAGAGTTATTGCTCTCGCAGCAACCAAGCAAAAGCTGTTCCGTTTCTGTGTTTCTTTGCTTTTGTCCCTTTCTGTTTGTCTGCAGATTTTATTTAATAAAGAAACAGGTGGGCCATTTGCTGCTAGCGGTGCAATTCGGAAGCTTCTACTTATTTACTTGTGGCGCAACATGGTAGGTTTTTGTGGTACTGTACTTTACAATTAACCAGCGGAGAGCAGGAGACCAGTAAATCAAATTATAAATCTTACCTCTATGTAAGTAACGTAAAGCAAAAAATTAATGCTTGCCAGACTTAAGATTCGAATCCTGTGCCCCACGCGCTAAAATAGTGCACATAGGCCTGGAGTCACACCGACATGAACGCTTGATTTGGGTTGGACAGACCGATGCGTTCCACTCCTGCACGAGCGACGATGTAAGTCATGTAGTGACGTCATATGTTCCTCATTTGTCATCTACTTTTGGGATCTTGCCCAACACTTGCTGCCCCATGTGTCCGATATTAAAATACTTGTTTCAGTGTCATCTACGCCTCTTTGGGAGTTTTGAAACATTAATAAAAATCACCCGGTACATGGAAAACAAAACACTGACAAGAATGAGGGACAGGACGATAGGACATCTGTTAAGACATCAGAGAATAACTTCCGTGGTACTAGAGGGAGCTGTAGAGGGTAAAAGAACTGTAGAGGACGACAGAGTTTGGAATGCATCCAGCAAATATTTGAGGACATTGTTTATTTGAGCATGTAGTCACTACAACCTGCGGTGAGGAGGTAAACCAGTTTATGGAGTTTTTCTTTGTTGTTTACACTTGCGGCCGCCTACCACTATTAGTTGTAATGTAGTTATGGCTTTATACTTGCTGTTAACAGTAACGCCCATTTTACTCTCTGCCCGGAAGCTTGCTTTCACTATTGCTCGGCTCTGTCTTAGGTTTTATTCCAGTTAATGTTATTTGTACGTTAACAGTGACTCATAGCAGTGCGGATAGGTTTACAGATGAAGAGATGGCCAATGTGAACAGGAGAGCAGCACAAGGACGCTATGCTGAGCTTTTCCCGCTGCGGCGGCAGCAAAAATACATTTCTTTTCTACTTGTACATAGACACATAGTTGTCTACGATTAACCTAATCCTTCCATGTTAGAACGGGAGAAACTTGACGTGCAACAGGTGCTAGGTCGTTCGATCTGGAAGATGTTGTTGATGATGATATATGGGTTATGGGGCGCTCAACTGTGCGGTTATCAGCGCCCGTACTAAGTTCCAATTGTTACACAGTCCAGTCTCGCTCCTTTTCCGAATGAAGATGAAATGATGAGGGCAACACAAACACCCATTTCTCAGGTGGAGAGAATCCCGGAACTGGCCGGGAATCGAAATTGCCACCCCTCGATCCCAGAAGCCAAACAAATGTTTTGAGAATTTTCCTTCACATGGGGCACCAAAGCCATATATTTCTTATTGAATTTTTCACAAGTATGCAATTTATTATACGTAGCACGATTGGCCGGTTTCGGCCTTACATCTACATCTACGTGATTACTCTGCTATTCACAATGAAGAGCCTGGAAGAGGGTTCAATGAACCAACTTCAAGCTGTCTCTCTACCGTTCCACTCTCGAACGGAGCGCGGGTAAAACGAGCACGTTATATATAGCACATAACGTGCAAGCTCAAAATTAAAACCAGAAAGCTTACTGTGTGCAATAATAGTCATCTTCATAACTCATGGCACGTCACTGAATACTACATATATGTGCTCACTTTAGTTGCCGAACATCATCTGTCGCCACAGTCCACACGGCAAACAGTTACAGTTGTTTTGATAATCTTATCTGAACCATTGAACCCAGACAACACAACCGTTTTCAGAAACTTGGGTGAACAACAACTGCATCCGCATGATCCACAGGAAGTACAGTCATTGTAGCCATTAGACATCCGATTTAGAATGAATCGTTCCAGATGCAACGTGCAGAAATCCATAATGTTCCTATTTTCGTGTTGTTTACAGATGAGGCCATGTTCACAAAAGAGGGCACTTTCAACAGTAGAAAGAGCCATGTGTGGGATGACGGAAGCCCACTCGTAGTGGTGTGTCGATCCTGTCAACACAAGTTAATTGTGAATGCATGAGATGGTATTGTTAACAATAACGTGATTCGTCATTACATAATTACCGATAAACTGAACGAAGTGGTACAAAAAAGGTGTTCCTCCAAGGTCTTCACATGGTTCCTCAGACAGTATGAGTATGGCGTCGAGAATTTGTTAGCTTCTGTGGTTTGAACATGACGTGGCAGCAACACATTTTGCACTCGATGTGCATTGATATGCAGTTAGGTCAGCAGTGGAGTGGTCGCAGTAGTGCTGTTCCATGGGCAGCTCACTAGCAGAACACGGTCAGTGCTACAATCCGGTTTCCCAGAAACTCCGCTCAGTAGCAATGGATCCAAAATAAGCGATTACGTTTCTCGGCTTACCTGTGTGTATTCTGAGAAAAATACGAAGTTTTCGAAGTACTTCATGAGCCATGTAGCAAATAAACTGTCCAACCGAAGCGGTGGCACAGTGGATAACATCATTTAACTACCCATGTATGTAGAACATCACAACACAACTATTTTCCAATGTATACTGAAATGACGTTGTCCTTATTCATTTCCCAACTGTATGTCTGGTGAATGAACTAAAAAAGAAGTGAATAAATAAATTATTTGAAATTGTTTTCGGTGAAATTCCTACGTTGCATCTTAACTCATAATCTGTTCCTAGCACGAGTTTTCGGCAAAGTGATCAGTAATGTGTGGTTTGCCGCGAAGTTATTGCCAACGCGGGAAATCTTCAGCAATGTTAATGACATTTCTTTCCTGAGCGAGATTCATATGCCGCTGGTGATGCTCGTGGTGTTCGGAATTTCTATGTTTCGAATGTTTCTACGATCGGTATCAACCAAGGGAATGCACCAAATCTTCCTGAAGAGCAATCACAAGAATAAAATACACACATCAAAAAATTTTTTGCATCGTCCCGGTCCCCAGAAGTCCTGAAGATAGACGTTGACTGCAGATACTGTATCACAGACACAGTCCCTTTGACTGTTCAGAGATGCCACTAAGCCATCCCAAAGATGTAAACAACCATGCATGACCAGCACGTATTAGACGGAGGGAGTCTGACAGCCGATCAGTTCCAGTCATACCACCAGGGAGGAGGTATACGGCTCGTGCTGTCTGTAGTTCAACCATACCCAGACGGTCAATACCGCGATTTGATCGCGTCCGCATTGATTCTTTGTGCCAGGAAGGGCTCTCGCTCTCAACAAGGAGAATGTCCAGGCGTCTCAGAGTGAACCAAAGCGACGTGGAGGAGATACAGAGAGACAGGAACTGTCAACGACATGCCTCGCTCAGTCCGCCCAAGGGCTACTACTGCAGTGGATGACCGCTACATATAGATTATTGCTCGGAGGAACCCTTACAGCAACGCCAACATGTAGAATAATGCTTTTCGTGTAGTCACAGAATGTGGTGTTGCGACTCAAACTGTGCGCAATAGGCTGCATGATGCGCAACTTCACTCCCGGCGTGCAGGGCGAGGTCCATCTTTGCAATCATTGCACCATGCAGTGCGGTACAGATGGACCCAACAACATGTCGAATGGACCGCTCAGGATAGGCATCACGTTCTCTTCAGCGATGAGTGTCGCATATGCCTTCAACCAGTCAATCGTCGGAGACGTGTTTGGATGCAACCCGGTCACGCTGAACGCCTTAGACACACTGTCCAGCGAGTGTAGCAGGGTGGATGTTGCCTGCTTTTTTTTGGGGTGGCATTATGTGGCGCCGGCGTACGCCGCTGGTGATCATGGAAGGCGCCGTAACGTCTGTACGATACGTGAATGCCACACTCCCACCGATAGTGTAACCATATCGACAGCTTATTGGCTAGGCATTCGTCTTCATGGACGACAATCCGCAACCCCTTCGTGCTCATCTTGTAAATGACTTCCTCCAGGATAACGATATCATTCGACTAGAGTGGCCAGCATGTTCTCCAGACATGAACCCTATCGAACATGCCTGGGGAAAGGGGTTGTTTAAGAACCACGTGACCCACCAACCACTCTGAGGAATCTACGCCGAATCGCCTTTGAGGAGTGGGACAATCTGGACCAGCAGTGCCTTGATGAACTTGTGGATAGTATGCCACGACGAATACAGGCATGCATCAATGCAAGAGGAAGTGTTACTGGGTATTATAGGTACCCGTGTGTACAGCAGTCTGGGCCACCACTTCTGAAGGTCTCGCTGTATGGTGATACAACATGCAATGTGTGGTTTTCATGAGCGGAAACAATTTTTATGTTGATCTCTAGTCCAATTTTCTGTACATCTTCCGGAACTCTCGGAACCAAGGTGATGCAAAACTTTTTTTGATATGTGTATAAGAATTAAGAATATAAGAATGAAACATAGGAATATGAAAATTTGAAAAGATTCTAACCCCTGAAAATACTGTGCGCACATAATTATACAGCAAATGTGTGACTTTTATTGTGAAACCCAGATGTAATTTTAGAGTTAATATAACGCCCTTGTATCCCCTAACTTCATAAATAAGGAACATTCGTGTAGTAACCTTCTACGGACGTGGTTAGATAAACGAAAAAAAAGGAAATGAAAACAGAAATAAAAACAATGATCGGGTTTCGAACACCGGATGCAAAAGTAAAACGGCCACGATGCTAGCTACTATTCCACCAGTTGCGAAAGTTCAACGAGCCCTAAAAGGCATTTACATCACGTGGAAAACTTTGACGGTCATTTTCTCAGAATGGGTCAATTATCTCCGGACAGGCCGAGACACGTGTTCGCTTATTCTGGATCCTCGTCCACTGACAAGGAAACATTCCCTAGTGACAATGAACGATCCTGATGAAACTTGCAATAAGTATTGTTTTTGTTTTTGCTCAATTTCAGTTTTAAGGTGTAAAATGCACCCCGAAAACTAATATGGAGTATTAGGTTTACAGGAAAGTTGAAATGTAACTAACGTTCTTGAAAACTGTTTGATCAATTTTTGAAAAAAAAATTGAAATTTTGTAACTTACCCTGCTAACATTGATGAATTTTGCAATATGGAAGCTTTTGTTACAACATAAATTAGTGAAACTTTCATGCCACATACATCAATGTGTAATAAAGGTGGATCCTGTTATGCCATTTTTAGAAAATGAGTTGCATAAAATGTGATGTCGGAGTCTGTGCAACATACCTTATTAAAATATGTATATATTCATTATTATTCTAATTATTTGATTATTCATTTTCGTTCATGTTTTAAACTGTTATATTACGTTGTAAATTCATTTCTTTCGTCTTTGGTTTACCGTTACGAACACCTATAGTTTGAGAATTGAAAATAATGGGTAACCCATTATCATGATATAAATCATTATAATAGCGCGATAATCAGCAAGGAAAAATTTACACCATAACGTTTTATTACACCTTCATATAAAATCAGCGAATTTTCTACCGCACTGGGAAAAATAACTCCTGTCAAACATGTTTGACTTGTTCATACATTAGCTTACGAGATTTCGATGCCGTCACATTAACATTTAGGGCTTCATAAGGAGATTCTTGAATTCTATGCAGTACGGTAGGGCAGATGTGTTTTGTAAATGGATAGTACACCGGGAAGAAAGTGAGGCGGGGGAGGGTGGCGATCGTCCTTCACTACCAGGAGTCAGAAATTATGTCCCATGTTAAGATTGTGACCATTCCTATCAGTGTTCTATCCTTTTGTAAATTTCTATCTGTGTTGCATCACACAAACATAACAAGTTCCGGATTTTTTTCAAAACCACGTATTTCGTATGCCGCACCCTGCTAATTGTTTGAACGAAAAACTGTGACTTCACTTGTATTTAACTATTAAATCATTCGAATTATGTATGTTCCTCAACAAGTGACAACTTACAAATACCCTATTTAAGTATAGATCAAGGGTGGCTAACATTGCTTCACATATTGGCTGCTACAGTACTTTACTCTCATCGCCAAACGTCTGTTATTAGTAAAGTGTGCCTGCTTTCATTGCAAGAATGGCACAAAGATAATAAAATGCATTGCACATGTAACACATAAAAGCTGCAGGCGACCACAGGGAATATCATAACACTACTATCGTCTGTAAACTCACTATAATCACTTGCTAATAGGTAATACAATGATTGTGCAAGTTACATTTGTAGTTTAAGGGTTGATATTTTCGATTTCGAATACTGAAAATTCAATTTTCTGTTTGACGAAATACCGCTTTAATACAAAATAAATAGCATTCCTTCAGTTTCTCATAATCGCTGGAAGTGTTCTTCTGGTGAAGGATCTAATTCACATGGAAATATCAAATCTAAAACACTGTATAACTAAAAGCTACTGTATCCATATTACGCAGCACGGTGATGAGATTCGTGCTCGACACAAGATGCTCCATGTGGATGCTTTTCATGTGTGACAATTAATATGGAACTTCTTGGCGATATTATACTGTAATTTTGTGTAAGATTTAATGTATTTCAAAGGAGAGATGTACACTTCGCCTTTTATCAGTGGGCGAGCCTGTATGGGTCAGCCAATAGTTAGGCGAGTCAGTTTCTCACAAACAACTTCGAGAAGCAAGGTCGTTTATTTGTCCGCTGCTGTAATCTGTGACGTGCTACATCGTATCAGCCTGTGGGACAAACAACAACGCCGAATGTTATCCTGCTGACTTCCTTTTTTTTCTCCGGGCGAATGGCAGACCGACACTACAGAAGCCCGTGGCGAATACATTGTAACTTCCTGAATGATTTAGAAGTTTCTGAGAACTTAACCGAACAAACACACGACGCCATCTGTTATTCATCTCCTGAGAAAAAGACGACATCATTTATTCATCGTAATCGTCAGCACCACTGTTAAAAACGTCGAGGAAAACACAAACTTCCTCGATCACTAGTAACAACAGCACAGTAAAAACGCACAAGCAGACTACCAGAATCATTAAAGATGAAATCAAAACGATGTCACATTTGATTCGACTGGAAAGCATTTTCTATGAGGGGTCATACACATACTACAAGTTGTCATCTCTAAAAGCTTCTCAACATCTTGTAAGAGAAACTGAAACTACTGGCCAGATATTTGGTTTGCAACTATTATGAGTCCACTGCAATAACTGACTTTTCCGTTGGTTCTTGCTAGAATATTTTATACATTATGAACGAAAAAACACAAGGCACTGGTGCATTGTAGTACATTATTTATTAATTTATAACGCAGTTTTCGGCTGTTCCACCATCGGAAGGTACAAAGATAAATATCTGTGTCTGACGTTTTTGTGAGGTCAAAGATTTTAAATTAAGTGCATCTGCAGAGTGTCTCAGTTTCAAAGATAACAACTGTCAACATTTGATGTAATACTAAAAGGTGAGGAACCAATTCAGTAAAATGCGATGTAAAACTATTTAGTTGAGATAAAACATGTGACAATTGAAATAATGAAATATGTAAGAAAACACAATATTGTTCTGAGAAGAAAAATAAGTAATAGAAAACTCTGGTGACATGCTCCAAGGGGCTTAACAAGATAACCATGTCATTGGAAAAGGTCCACTAGTTATATTATACCTCTTCGTAATACTGGGCAATTATTCCCAGTTCGATGAACCCTCTGCCAGGCACTTGAATGTGATTTGCAGAGTATCCATGTAGATGTAGATTCCAATGTGTCTGGTAAGGAAGTATACTATCAGTAGCTATCACCGATATCGACATATGGCAATAGGACCTAAGTTTTAATTATAAATAAGTTCGTCGATTCTTCCTGGCGTGAAACAAATGGTTCAAATGGCTCTGAGCACTATAGGACTTTACATCTGAGGTCATCAGTCTCCTAGAACTTATAACTACTTAAATCTAACTAACATAAGGACATCACACACAACCATGCCCGAGGCAGGATTCGAAGCTGCGACCGTAGCGATCGCGCGGTTCCAGACTGAAGCGCCTAGAACCGCTCGGCCACACCGGCCAGGTGGAGTGAAACAGTTTTCTTAATTTGTCACCCTTATATTCGTATCTTCTGGTCATGTTACACCATCTGTCCTGCTATTAACTTTGTATATCTAACAATAATGGATTTTAGACGTGAATACATGTACGTTGGAATTGGGATCATAGTATTCAAAAATGTATACTTTAACAGCACATAGATTTTAGTTACTCGACCAAAATATATTAACTGAAAAAAATTGACAACATCAAGTTGGTACGCGTGTTTCTACATCTAAAAAATGATTATTCATTTTCGCGCCAGTCGCATAACACTGGCGCTAGTAGCGCAACTATGAAGATGCAAATTAGGTTTGCTTTAAATGTAAGTTGTAACGATCTTGAGTGTGAAACGTCCCCTTTCAACAATTATACAAGACTGTGCTTAAACTGACACACAATATTTTTAGCGCAACGCAATCTGACTTTCAAAAATCCCTACAAAAAATGGCCCTGACTAACATTAAACTATACCTTTCACAAATCACTTACCTCACAAAAATCTTCGCTGCTCAAGCTACTGCAATACAGCGAGCGCCACTACTGCCAGCTAAATAAAAGATTCAAACTACTGAAGGCACTAACTACTGATAGGGATAGTTAGCAAATGAAAGATATTAATAGAGAACAAACAATGTATTTACCTTGATATCATCATATATAAATATAGCAGTTCATGACAAATTTCAAAACTCCGCCATCTCTCTCCCCACATCCACCACTGCTGGCGGCTCACCTCCAACTGCGCAACGCTACGCGCTGTTCACATCCAGCTGCCGCTGCCCAACACTACAATGGCAGACAACAATGCAAACTAGCCACAGACTGCACACAGCACAGCCAGTGATTTTCATACAGAGGTGGCGTTACCAATAAAAAAACCTAAACAGCCTACTTACAAGTGTTAGTTACCTTTGAGACTGGACGTGGTGAGTTGATGTTAGTCGAAAAGGATATTAAGGTGACGGAGATGCCATTATTAACACATCACTAAGTTTCAAAGCGGTGGTGTGGTAGGGCTACGAGAAGCTGGATGATCTTCCGCGATACTGCAGAAAGACTTGGCAGTAATGTAGCCATTGTACATGACTCCTGGTGACGCTGGTGACGACAATGTACGGTCTGGACGGCCACGTGGAACTACCCAGAGGGACGACCATGGTGTTCAGTGTATGGCTCTGGCGCATAAAACTGCATCTGCAGCAGCAATCTGAGCAGCAGTTGGTGCCATAGTGACACAATAAACTGTTAAAAATCTGTTACTGCAAGGACAGTTCCTTAGCCAGAAGCCCTGTAGCGTACATTCCACTGACACCAAACCACCGCCATTTGCGAGTTCAGTGGTGTCAAGCGAGAGCTAACTGTAGAGCTGGGTGTAGGCCTGTTGTATTTTTTGGTGAAAGCTGGTTCTGCCGCAGTGCCAGTGATGGCAGCATGTTGGTTAGGCAGAGGGTAATGGAGGGCCTGCAACCAGTCTGTCTCTTTGCTAGACCCACTGGACCTACACCTGGAGTAATGGTCTGGAGGGCAATTATACACTCCTGGAAATGGAAAAAAGAACACATTGACACCGGTGTGTCAGACCCACCATACTTGCTCCGGACACTGCGAGAGGGCTGTACAAGCAATGATCACACGCACGGCACAGCGGACACACCAGGAACCGCGGTGTTGGCCGTCGAATGGCGCTAGCTGCGCAGCATTTGTGCACCGCCGCCGCCAGTGTCAGCCAGTTTGCCGTGGCATACGGAGCTCCATCGCAGTCTTTAACACTGGTAGCATGCCGCGACAGCGTGGACGTGAACCGTATGTGCAGTTGACGGACTTTGAGCGAGGGCATATAGTGGGCATGCGGGAGGCTGGGTGGACGTACCGCCGAATTGCTCAACACGTGGGGCGTGAGGTCTCCACAGTACATCGATGTTGTCGCCAGTGGTCGGCGGAAGGTGCACGTGCCCGTCGACCTGGGACCGGACCGCAGCGACGCACGGATGCACGCCAAGACCGTAGTATCCTACGCAGTGCCGTAGGGGACCGCACCGCCACTTCCCAGCAAATTAGGGACTCTGTTGCTCCTGGGGTATCGGCGAGGACCATTCGCAACCGTCTCCATGGAGCTGGGCTACGGTCCCGCACACCGTTAGGCCGTCTTCCGCTCACGCCCCAACATCGTGCAGCCCGCCTCCAGTGGTGTCGCGACAGGCGTGAATGGAGGGACGAATGGAGACGTGTCGTCTTCAGCGATGAGAGTCACTTCTGCCTTGGTGCCAATGATGGTCGTATGCGTGTTTGGCGCCGTGCAGGTGAGCGCCACAATCAGGACTGCATACGACCGAGGCACACAGGGCCAACACCCGGCATCATGGTGTGGGGAGCGATCCCCTACACTGGCCGTACACCACTGGTGATCGTCGAGGGGACACTGAATAGTGCACGGTACATCCAAACCGTCATCGAACCCATCGTTCTACCATTCCTAGACCGGCAAGGGAACTTGCTGTTCCAACAGGACAATGCACGTCCGCATGTATCCCGTGCCACCCAACGTGCTCTAGAAGGTGTAAGTCAACTACCCTGGCCAGCAAGATCTCCGGATCTGTCCCCCATTGAGCATGTTTGGGACTGGATGAAGCGTCGTCTCACGCGGTCTGCACGTCCAGCACGAACGCTGGTCCAACTGAGGCGCCAGGTGGAAATGGCATGGCAAGCCGTTCCACAGGACTACATCCAGCATCTCTACGATCGTCTCCATGGGAGAATAGCAGCCTGCATTGCTGCGAAAGGTGGATATACACTGTACTAGTGCCGACATTGTGCATGCTCTGTTGCCTGTGTCTATGTGCCTGTGGTTCTGTCAGTGTGATCATGTGACGTATCTGACCCCAGGAATGTGTCAATAAAGTTTCCCCTTCCTGGGACAATGAATTCACGGTGTTCTTATTTCAATTTCCAGGAGTGTATATGAATGTAGGAGCACTCTCGCGGTTCTTCTACCCACCGTGACTGCAAATTTGTACGTCAGTCTGGTGATTCGACCTGTTGTGCTGCTGTTCACGAGCAGCATTCTAGGGCGTGTTTTCCAGCAGGATAACGCTCGCCCACGTACCGTTGTAGTAACTGGGTATATTCTACAGAGTGTCGAAATGTTCCCTTGGCCTTCTCGATCACCAGACCTGTCTCCAATCGAGCATATATGGAACGTCATTGGACAACTACAGCGTCATCCTCAACCAGCACTAACTGTCCCTGTGTTCACTGGTCAAGTGCAACATGCATGGTACTCTATTCCGAAAACTGATATTTGGCATCTGCACAACACATGGCATGCACGTTGCATTCAACATTCCGGCGATTACACCGGTTATTAATGTACCAGCATTTCACATCTACAATGGTTCTTCTCGAATGTTCTCCAACCTGTTATCTAGACAAATGTGTTGTCGACATTTCATTATTCTTTATTAATTATTTTTTGGTCTTGGTGCCTTTTCCGTCAGTGTACTTAAAGGGCCACCTTGCTATATTTTAAATAATTTAGGCTGCAATATTGAAGCTGAATCACCATTATCGTGGATAAAGTAACGTTAACGCTGATTTTTAAGTGACAACTATTCAAAACCAAAGAGTGGATTAGTGAGGAATTGAGAGATGCATGCTGAGATTTACTTTGAGGGAAAGGGTTACTTGGAGAGAAAGGTAGGTAATAAATTAGAAAACAAAAAAAGGAAAAAATAAACCGTTCGATTACACAGCAGACTGCAGTGACAAGTGTGATTATGACTGCAATGAAAATAAAATGGAGGCTGGTGGGACATGTAGAGAGGCGAATGTATAGCAGCTGGACCAAGGATGTTCTTTACTCCATTCAAAAAAATGGAGACGAAGGACTAAGGGAAGGTGGATATATGACATTTTAAAACAAGTAGGAGCGGCATTGGGGGCTACAGTAATGAATGGAAGTGTCTAGAAGAGATATGTATATCGCACTGAATATAAAATGGGTGACGACGATATTTGATATGAGGGCGCCGGCGACGACGACGACGCAGAGTCTGTTATCGTTGGAAGACGTTTCATAAACTAGATCTCATATCAAAATATTATTGATTATGTCGAATCTACAGTTAGATGAGAGTAGAAAGAAAAATATATGAAAAGTAAAACTAAATGCGCATATCGAATAGCTGAATGTGGAAAATATATCTGGATGGTGGTCTTGTTTACTGCTTGCTCTGTAAGCATTATCAGCTTTCTTGGGAAGGAGATGGCGCGATAACTGAAGCACCAGTCCAGTGGTCGTCAAACTGCGGCTTGCGGGCCGCACGCGGACCTAATCAGGTATTGGTGCGATCCGCGGTTCTCATCCGTATTTTATAATGATATGCATCAAGCAGCTAACAGGAAAATCCAAAAACGTTAACTAACGTTACAAGCTTTTTAAAAGTGTAGTTTTTCTGCTCAGTAAAAAACAAAAATACAGCGAAAGTAATACTTTGAGATGTGCTTAATTTTAACTGACGTTGGCGAATTCGACCAAGAGATAAAAAAGGTTAGCCGCTTACCTCAGGAGCAGAAGAGTATGTAGTGCGCCCTCTGCGGGATTAGAGGATGTGAGAGGGGGAATGTTTTCTTGTTTGTGTTCCAGTGCTGACAACTCACTGGCATAAGTACTCGTACCGATCAACTGCTATAGAATAAATTTCAAACCGAAGTAACATGGATTCGTGAATGCGCGTTGTAGAGACGGTCATGTTCAAAAACGGTACATATTTGTAGTAGCAAGGAATACGAAATTAGTAGGCAGGACAGAAATGAAATTCGAAAAATTTAGAAAACATTTGTCATCGTATCACGTATTGCATAATGCATTTAAATCTAAGTACAGTTACTGTTACTGATAGTTTTACTGCCAGTACCCTCAATAGATGAGATGCGTAAATTTAGGTAGGCTGCCGATCCGGAAATGTGACGGAGTACAACTTCTCCTGTCTTTAGAAACAATGCCACGTTTACAGACGGGCTCCATGGAACTTCATTGTGGTACGAGAGACGATTAGGCTCTAAAACAGCCATTTGTTGCACCATGCCAAGCTGCTGGAGGGCGGCATCTGTTCGTTGGTTTATGTGCAGGTATGAAACAAATGGCTTCACGTTGTTTTACGGCGGACGAAATTTTGACTAAAGTGGAGCAACATTTTGTTGACAATAACAGTGAGGATGAAAGTATCGACGATCCAAGCGATGATCCTAACTTTGTGCAAGAGGAATTGTGCCAAAATACGAATTTTTCTCGTTTCGATTTCGTAAACGTTCGTAGAAACGTTGCTTTAATTTCTGATCTTACTTTATTTGAAAGACGACAAGAAAAGACTGTGTACCAGTCCAGCGAGTGCAAAATGTACATGTAGAAGAATCCTCGTTTCAAAGTGTTTCACTCAAAAAATTATAATATGATGCCAGTGTTTTTGACAAAAAATCTTCTGCAACGCAAGTATAAACAGTTCCTGACACTGAGCTACGTACTGTGAAATTTTAATACGTCTTGGATAAAGGCGGGATTAGTTGTTGTAACACTGTATGCAGTTGTAATACTGAGTGTTCCCGCAATTCACCTGCTTTTTCTTTATTTTATCTATCAGAATTGGTCGATGAAAGTTTGTGACTGTAAAACCGGTTGATTTACTTCTTACAGAGTAACTATGGCTGCTGCTCGTCACGTGTTTCGCGAAATGATTATAATTTTCAACTTTTGTGGTATGTATTATGACATCTATCCGTATTGTTTTCAGAGTGTGAGCTGCTGCATTATTCTGTTGCCTTTAAGTAATATGTAAACCCACGCAGTTTTAATGATGTATCTTTCCGTACAGTTATTGACTTATTTAGAGAATACATTTTACTCGCGGTTTTCTTGTAGTCCTCTTATGTAAACACTTACATGTATGAAGCTTCATCCACAAAAATTTACAAAGCACAGTATATGCCGAAAACAAAAACGAACAACAACAAACATTCACGTAGATATATTGTATGTAGTCCACAGACATGATGTAACAGATAGCCCAAAAGCTGAGCTTTCCACACCAGGTATACGGAGCACGTTTGAGCCTACATACACAGACACACACACATCAGCAGTAGCCGCACATATACCGTAGACGACACACTTTTGGAAGTATAGAGTAAAATGTCGTAGTACTTCATCGACTAAATAAAAGTGATAAAACGGATCTGTTAGAAGAAAAAGTATTGCATGAGAAACAGGAAAGAGATTCAGAGAATTTCTTCACATCCTTCGACTGTATATTAAATAAAGAAGTAAAACAGTCATATAAGACAGGACAAAACCACACCGATAGCAAGTGGACCCCCATGCCATATGTGGGTAGGACATCATAGGCTCTTGCCAGGAAATTGCAATCCAGGAAATATACTCCACCTTTTTACACTAGGAATATTGTTGCCCACCTTTTGTTCAACAGTAAAGATTCCACCTTTAGAGTAGAAAGGATTTTATAGCATTTCCTGCAATCTGAGTGGAAATTGTATGTAGGTCAATCAAGTGCATCTGTAACTGCTAGCTTACTGAGCATGAGAGAAGTTTGAAAAGTGAACTTTCCATCTTTGGTGAACATGCTCTGAGTGAACGTTAATCATATGATATCAATTGTGATGTTCTGCATAGAGGAACTAAAGGCAGGAAACTAACATTACTTGAAACTCTGGTCATTAATAAACATCAATCAAAGAATCCTGATCTGGTCCTTGATGACCAAACAAAGGACTCTACTCACCATTACTAAAGTAGCAGCAACCAGTTATTATTTCTCTCGCCATTAGATAATGAGCTTGTCATAATTGTTCTACATCCACATTCCATAGACTTCTTCCCGCTAACTCCCCCCGCCCCCCCCCCCCCGCCCCCAACGCCCCAATATTTTCGGCCTGTTCACCACATTCACCAGCTTGTCCACATGACATAGTAGCCTGTGGCATTATTCACTTGTACGGCACATATTCGTCTTATACCTTCATACAGATTTAGTATTTGAATATACTGTAATATAAGATTTATCTGTTCAGTCTCTTTTTGGGTATCACGTTATGCTTGTGTTTTTTAACCGATATAGTCACAAAGTACCACATATCTTCGTGCAATAATCATACAGCTATGAACTCTCGCTGAAGTTGTGTGGATTATCTGTTTGGTATTAAATTATCTGTCGAAGGCCAAAGAAGCTGAAACCTGGTCCATGATGAACTATTAAATAAATAGTATTGTGGATCCTTCATATGTAATTCCAGTTTTCAATTAAAAAAGTACCTTCGTAATTAATGTTAAATGTTCTGTAATTTACATTAGATACGAAAAATAACCTCTGCATTCTTGAGTAGCACACATCTGGACGATCTGTTGCATCATCTCTGTTGATTAACTTTAACATATCTCTGTGGCTTTGCTGTTATACGTTTTCTTCTAAAAATAAACTGTGCAAAGTAATTTATGTGAATGATGTTCAATATGTCCGAGTTTCTGCTTAAGAGACTACAAGAAAACCGCTAGTAAAAAACATTCGTTTCCAGTTTCTCCCCCTCAAGATGTTGTCGAATTTTCGTGAGTACTTGCTTGGTGAGCACAGGTCCGCAAGCTATTGCAGTGCCTGCAATACATCCTTCACCGAGCTGCAATCTCTCACCTCCAACTACCCCATGGTGGCAGTCTTTGATGTTGACCTGGCTATAACTCCACTCCTGCCTTATTTCGTGTACATATTTATCCAGTTACTTTACATAAGTTTGTCGGCAGAAGCAATTTTTGGTCCCCTTTTGAGTTTTACCTACATTTTCAAATTTTGGTCTGTAGTGTGGACTACCTGAGAAAGAACGCCTTACATAGTTCCAACTGCCTACAGCGTAAAGACCCCCTGCACACAACTATGCAGGCGCATTTATGCGCTTAAAGGCCAATATAACGTGGCGGTATCATTCTTTACCCTTCCCGCAGAGTCCTCTGACAACACAGGGATAACACAAATGATGCCTTAGGTGTCAGCTCTCTACGCATGCAAAGCAGAAAATGCCCAGTTTTGAGGGCCTCGGGACTCCTGGTTGGGTGGCGCCCGTGGGGAAGCCCTTGATGGGAGTACATAACATCAGGGTGGACGTTTCGAAATTAAACGCACCAAATTACACCAGCATAGTGGCTATATTGATCTGGCTGTCTTAAAAGATAGGCATCGATATTTCAATGTGGACAGCTTCAATTCAGCTGCGTTCTCTGCCCTGGCTGAGAAGACGGACAAGTCTGGGAATGAAACTGTTTATTGAATACCTGATATGTACTAGAACAGATGGAATACTTTTACAGCGGCGCATTACTTTTAGTGAAACAAATAAAAGAGAAATTTGGAGAAGTGAAATCATTAGGAAGACTGCAAAATGGATCACCATTGATTTAAGTCTCCTCTGCTGCACAAGCACTTCAGACATGTGTTGGACTGGTAGACGTACTAATGACTATTGCTCTACATGAAACTTCACGCAGACGAGGAACTACGGGCTAACCTGTCTGTCACGTACAGAAAGATACAAAATACAGGGTAGATCAGAAAAATGTATATACACTTCGATAAAGATTAGATTATATATTATCATCAGTATTACAACGAAACAATTACAATAAACGTTCAAACTGAAAATCATCCACCTCCAAACACTTCTGAGCATGATGCCGTACATTCAAGGTTACACCTTCAAGTGAAGTACAGAAAATGATTCACAAGCTGTTTAATTTCGTGGATCTGGAAGAAAAAAGGTTCATGAACAAATAAATCACGTGTGGATGGTAAAAATAATGAGGCCAGTAATCGCAGCATCGAAGAAGAAAAGTAGAATCAGTACCCTTGACGATAACCGCACGGTCGATATAAAAATGTTAATTTTGCGGAGCCCAGTGTACAGTTATACCTGTTTACCGTGACATTTGATTTAAACTGTGCCTCATCAGACCACACCATTCTGGAAACGAATTTGCATCATGTTCAAACTGTGCGAGGAACCATTCATAAGCTAACTTTTGTCTTCGTCGTCATCATCAGTAAGTGTAACAGTTGCGGAAAGTAAGCTTTCCATTTTACACCGTGCAAAATACGACTTACGCTTGCCCTACTCTTGCCTGTTTCACTTGCACGTTGTTGCGTTTATTTCAGTGGTGAACGTATGAAAGTATGTAACACCTGAGCTGAAGAATTATCACCTGTTGATGTGCGTGGTCGGCCTGACCTTCCCTTGTGCATATCCATAATACCTTCAGCAGTTTCGGACCCATCACGAAGGCGAGCGTTGCTTGTACTTCTTGCTGGTTCAGTTCCTTATTCCTGTCTCCAATGTCGTTGCACTTCACTGATGTCATAGAACTTACATAACTATTTGAGAATGCTTTTTCGCTACTTGAATATCAGTCATTTTTCCACCACGGCCTCACTTTTTCACTGACATCAGTGCGTCATAACACTACTGCCATCTGTTGCTCTATCATTGTACTGCACGTTCAACCCATATCCATTGTGATTTCAAAGTATGGTTTGTATAGCCCGTTTTAAAGTGTGTAACTCTTCTTTATGATCGGTCCTGTATAACCGAATACAGGCACTTTCATCTTAGCTTTTGAAGGAAAGGTCCTCTCAGAAAAATTTTTGGTTTATAGGTAGGACGTGAAACCTTACATCCTTCCACACATGGATTCATTAGCTTAAGCTCTGGACACATATCACTCCACTGCGCGGCAGATGTAAAATGCGAAAACCGTGGAAGATCACTTCATGAAGTTCGTCGTTGTGAGCAACTGCCTTTGTGAGTAAACTATAAGGAAAAGGACTCTTCACGTTCTCCAGATCGCCTAATATTTAAAAACGAAAAGAAAATACAAAAATATAAATCAACTGCCTGTTATATATGGAGTCAAAGAAAAAATAGGAACGCTTGCATGCAGTCGACATAACGACCATATATACAAAAGATACAGATATCACCCTTATTACCTCAACTTTTTCAAAATCGAATCTCCTGTTTCCCTCTGCACCATCTGTGGGAGCCACTTTCCAAACCCAGCTGCAGAAGCAGCTTGCTCCCCAGCTTCTACCAGTGCTAGCGCTCCCTCTCTGGGCCCATGAAAATCCAGAGATCAGAAACCAGGGACCAACGAATGACTGAGTGCTATTCGTCTGTTCCTAAATGCTTGAGAGACAAAACAAATAAATAAATAAAGGAATCCTCCACATATCCTCTCAGGGAAAGTGCGGCACCTACAGAATGCACACTAACATCGAAGCACAGGCAAGTGGTCATCAGCGAAGTGTTTTTCTTGGAGAGCAACACAGGTTCCGTCCCTGAATTTCTGCCTGTCATCGATGAGGATGGTACCACTTCAATGACAATGCTTTCGAATCCGGTGGCATTGGGGGACCTCTTTCTCTGGCACGATGACTCATATAACTCATATAATGAATCTTTCACTAAATGAGAACAGCTTCACTCTCTGGCCTTGTCACATGCTACGGTCCCAGGGGTGTATTCGATTCATAATCAGGTGATCCAAAATCTGGATGTTACTCGAAGGTTCTATCTGCTCAGGGTCTTCAGTCGTACTTGGCTCGAAAGTGTCTTATCTAAGCGCCGATGAGATAGAATCATCATCCTAATTCTTACACCATGCAAAAACCCAACGTCCACCGAAAGCTGCCGAGGTGGTTATTTAAAGTGAAATAACTGGCCTGTTTGGTGCTCGCGGGTGTCTTTAGCGTCTGCATCGCTATTGCTCCCAATGATGTATGGAGGGGAATCCACTAAGTGATGATATGTGTGTGAGTCAATGTACCGTACGATTATCCCCACCAACGTACTCTGAAAACTGACTAAAAGGACGGTCGCAGGCCGATTACATTAGGTTCTCGAATCTTGAGGTCTTCTATCCCACAACTGCTTCGGTTTTCGTGAGGGACCATCCACATCTGAGACCTTCGGTTAGGTTGGGAATGGCAATCCGTCAGGATTTTTCTAAACACCAACACCTCGTTGCAGTCTTTCCTGACCGTCATAAGATACATGAGACCGTTTGGTGCCATCATATTTTACTTAGCCTGCATGACTGGGGCCTTCCAGCCTCCCCACCGATTTTTATTCACCAGTTATAATCCCACGTGTTGCTCCGTGTTAGAGCTGGTATATCACTCTGAAACCCAGGGAACTGACTGATGTACCAAATCTAACGAGGAAGGAAAGGTGTGACACAGTCTAACGAATAAGAATCGATAGGGAGGCTGGAAAGCTCCAAATAAAATGTAATGTCGCCAAGCAGTGTTATAGGCCTTATGTACGCCACAAAAGACTCCAATGAGGTGATGGTGTTTAGAAAAATCCTAACGGATTACCGTTTCCAACCTAAGAGGACGGCGGTTTTGGATAATCGCTCGGAAACCACAATACCGATTTGTACTACCTGCAAATATGTAATCAACAGGGATTGAAGGAATAGATCTTGTTGTTGTTGTTGTGGTCTTCAGTCCTGAGACTGGTTTGATGCAGCTCTCCATGCTACTATATCCTGTGCAAGCTTTTTCATCTCCCAGTACCTACTGCAACCTACATCCTTCTGAATCTGCTTAGTGTATTCATCTCTTGGTCTCCCTCTACGATTTTTACCCTCCACGCTGTCCTCCAATACTAAATTGGTGATCCCTTGATGCCTCAGAACATGTCCCACCAACCGATCCCTTCTTCTGGTCTAGTTGTGCCACAAACTTCTCTTCTCCCCAATCCTATTCAATACTTCCTCATTAGTTATGTGATCTACCCATCTAATCTTCAGCATTCTTCTGTAGCACCACATTTCGAAAGCGTCTATTCTCTTCTAGTCCAAATTATTTATCGTCCATGTTTCACTTCCATACATGGCTACACTCCATACGAATACTTTCAGAAATGACTTCCTGACACTTAAATCAATACTGGATGTTAACAAATTTCTCTTCTTCAGAAACGCTTTCCTTGCCATTGCCAGCCTACATTTTATATCCTCTCTACTTCGACCATCATCAGTTATTTTGCTCCCCAAATAGCAAAACTCCTTTACTACTTTAAGTGCCTCATTTCCTAATCTAATTCCCTCAGCATCACCCGACTTAATTAGACTACATTCCTTTATCCTTGTTTTGCTTTTGTTGATGTTCATCTTATATCCTCCTTTCAAGACACTGTCCATTCCATTCAACTGCTCTTCCAAGTCCTTTGATTACAATGTCATCGGCGAACCTCAAAGTTTTTATTTATTCTCCATGAATTTTAATACCTACTCCGAATTTTTCTTTTGTTTCCTTTACTGCTTGCTCAATATACAGATTGAACAACATCGGGGAGAGGCTACAACCCTGTCTTACTCCCTTCCCAATCACTGCCTCCCTTTCATGTCCCTCGACTCTTACAACTGCCATCTGGCTTCTGTACAAATTGTAAATAGCCTTTCGCTCTCTGTATTTTACCCCTGCCACCTTTAGAATTTGAAAGAGAGTATTCCAGTCAACATTGTCAAAAGCTTTCTCTAAGTCTACAAATGCTAGAAACGTAGGTTTGCCTTTCCTTAATCTTTCTTCTAAGATAAGTCGTAAGGTCAGTATTGCCTCACGTGTTCCAGTGTTTTTACGGAATCCAAACTGATCTTCCCCGAGGTTGGCTTCTACTAGTTTTTCCATTCGTCTGTAAAGAATTCGTGTTAGTATTTTGCAGCTGTGACTTATTAAGCTGATAGTTCGGTAATTTTCACATCTGTCAACACCTGCTTTCTTTGGGATTGGAATTATTATATTCTTCTTGAAGTCTGAGGGTATTTCGCCTGTTTCATACATCTTGCTCACCAGATGGTAGAGTTTTGTCAGGACTGGCTCTCCCAGGGCCGTCAGTAGTTCCAATGGAATATTGTCTACTCCGGGGGCCTTGTTTCGACTCAGGTCTTTCAGTGCTCTGTCAAACTCTTCACGCAGTATCATATCTCCCATTTCATCTTCATCTACATCCTGTTCCAGTTCCATAATATTGTCCTCAAGTACATCGCCCTTGTATAGAACCTCTATATACTCCTTCCACCTTTCTGCTTTCCCTTCTTTGCTTAGAACTGGGTTTCCATCTGAGCTCTTGATATTCATACAAGTCGTTCTCTTATCTCCAAAGGTCTCTTTAATTTTCCTGTAGGCGGTATCTATCTTACCCCTAGTGAGATAGGCCTCTACATCCTTACATTTGTCCTCTAGCCATCCCTGCTTAGCCATTTTGCACTTCCTGTCGATCTCATTTTTGAGACGTTTGTATTCCTTTTTGCCTGTTTCACTTACTGCATTTTTATATTTTCTCCTTTCATCAATTAAATTCAATATTTCTTCTGTTACCCAAGGATTTCTACTAGCCCTCGTCTTTTTACCTACTTGATCCTCTGCTGCCTTCACTACTTCATCCCTCAAAGCTACCCATTCTTCTTCTACTGTATTTATTTCCCCCACTCCTGTCAATTGCTCCCTTATGCTCTCCCTGAATCTCTGTACAACCTCTGGTTCTTTTAGTTTATCCAGGTCCCATCTCCTTAAATTCCCACCTTTTTGCAGTTTCTTCAGTTTTAATCTACAGGTCATAACCAATAGATTGTGGTCAGAGTCCACATCTGCCCCTGGAAATGTCTTACAATTTAAAACCTGGTTCCTAAATCTCTGTCTTACCATTATATAATCTATCTGATACCTTTTAGTATCTCCAGGGTTCTTCCATGTATACAACCTTCTTTCATGATTCTTAAACCAAGTGATAGTTATGATTATGTTGTGCTCTGTGCAAAATTCTACCAGGCGGCTTCCTCTTTCATTTCTGTCCCCCAATCCATATTCACCTACTATGTTTCCTTCTCTCCCTTTTCCTACACTCGAATTCCAGTCACCCATGACTATTAAATTTTCGTCTCCCTTCACAATCTGAATAATTTCTTTTATTTCATCATACATTTCGTCATCTGCAGAGCTAGTTGGCATATAAACTTGTACTACTGTAGTAGGCGTGGGCTTCGTATCTATCTTGGCCACAATAATGCGTTCACTCTGCTGTTTGTTGTAGCTTACCCGCATTCCTATTTTCCTATTCATTATTAAACCTACTCCTGCATTACCCCTATTTGATTTTGTGTTTATAACCCTGTAGTCACCTGACCAGAAGTCTTGTTCCTCCTGCCACCGAACTTCACTAATTCCCACTATATCTAACTTCAACCTATCCATTTCCCTTTTTAAATTTTCTAACCTACCTGCCCGATTAAGGGATCTGACATTCCACGCTCCGATCCGTAGAACGCCAGTTTTCTTTCTCCTGATAACGACATCCTCTTGAGTAGTCCCCGCCCGGAGATCCGAATGGGGGACTATTTTACCTCCAGAATATTTTACCCAAGAGGACGCCATCATCATGTAATCATACAGTAAAGCTGCATGCCCTCGGGAAAAATTACGGCTGTAGTTTCCCCTTGCTTTCAGCCGTTTGCAGTACCAGCACAGCAAGGCCGTTTTGGTTATTGTTACAAGGCCAGATCAGTCAATCATCCAGACTGTTGCCCTTGCAACTACTGAAAAGGCTGCTGCCCCTCTTCAGGAACCACACGTTTGTCTGGCCTCTCAACAGATACCCCTCCGTTGTGGTTGCACCTACGGTACGGCTATCTGTATCGCTGAGGCACGCAAGCCTCCCCACCAACGGCAAGGTCCATGGTTCATGGGGGGGGGGGGGAATAGATCTTATGAAATTAAAAAACAAATACTTTACTGTGAATAGAATGAAAGCAATAAGGAAAACAATTCAGTCTCTTAGAAAACGCACATTTTTGCAAATCTGTTGAATGCTCGCTGATTTCCAAAAGGGGACTACATTGACCTTGAGACTGACGTACACTTATCATTGCATCTCTATCTGTCTGACTCCCTGACGTGGGCGCCAGACCTGAATTTAATTCCAAAGCATCGGTTTTTTGGGGGGATGGTCTGGAGGAAGTTATGCAGAAAATTTCAACTGAGAATTTCGGATGACTGTCTGCCAGCAGATTCCCGCGGTTAGGCCCCGAGGTTTCTCCCTCAGCCTCAGACGAAAGACTCTTACAGTCCACGTTCTGTCGCAGAATGACCTCAAATCTCGTTGTCCATGTGGATATAAAAAATTCATTTTCCCTTCCATTCCTCACATCGTTATCGTTGACCGACTTCTCTATTTCTGCATGTCAATCCCAGCCATTCTAAAAAGAGCGTCTCTCCCTCTCCATTTCTCATTTCCTTCAAGAATTTTCCTCTTTTTCTCATTTCGCTGCCCACGTCCCACTGGAGGGTTTCACATTCTGCGCACTTCAAAACTAACAGTCCTTCCCAAGGTCTCCAATTACTGGCGTAGCAGACTGTTTACCTACCAGCCCGTTACTCTCTGCACATGGCACAATGCTTTTAGTTCTAACTGCACACGAATTCATTACAAAATGTTGGAGGGGTACTCTGCATTCACCTCAAAATATGACACCCTTTTCGTGTGAGTTGCTGGCATAATGAATGGAGTCTGAATGTAAATTGAAGGGGATAACTACTGTCAGTTCCTGCGGGACATTTCGCGGAATCAGCGGCGCCGAGTGAAAAAGTGTATCCGATCGGGATTCGAACCCATGACCTCCTACTTACGAGACAAGTGCGTTAACCACTGTGCCATCTGGAACACAGCGTTATCGCAACTGCACGGACTGTCTCGGCACGCCTCACAGCCGATCAACATGCTCACCGAGCGCCACTTAACCGCAGTCTCTGTCCATTTTACTCGCTTTCGCTACTTTGAGATGCGCACTGAAGAAGGTGGATCCATTGCCCGCGGCCCGGTCTAGGGCGCTTTGCCACGATCCGCGCGGCTTCCCCCGTCGGAGGTTCCAGTCCTCCTTCGGGCATGTGTGTGGGTGTGTGTGTGTGTTTGTGTGTGTTTTGTCCTTAGCGTAAGTTAGTTTAAGTGAAAGTAGTGTGTAAGGCTAGGGACCGATGACCTCAACAGTTTGGTCCCATAGGAACTTACCACAAATTTTCAAAATCTAGTGCCCATCTAGGCGAATTAATTACGTGAATGTCCAAAAGAATAGACGTAACACATTCATACGAATGGAGTCTTGTCACTTCGCTAGAACTGTGGCCTGTACAGCGGGGCCGCCGTGATGCTTGCGAATGCTAATCCCAGCCCTTCGTATCCTCAATGGCTTGTTGTCAAGCGTTGCTGCTCACGCATGTTCCACTCTCCGACGATGGCTGTCGTGAGATAATGAGCTGTGTGGAAAGAATTTCTATTACCAGGCACTGCAAGTTTCGTCTGGTTCCAAACTTACTCAGGCAGTCGATACCTCCTTCTTGAGGAATACGCGAGCTAGGCACGGTGTGATTGTGCATTATCATACTGATCATAATGAAAGACGAACTCACCCTACTGTTGTGTATGGGTCTGGACAGCATGTCGGTCGATCCTATTCCAATACTGCAAAACCTCACATTACCTTCCACAGGGATGACTGGGTTCCAATGTCCAGATATAATTAATGCCCAAAACACGTTACATCTACATCTACATATATACTCCGCCAACCGCCTTACGGTGCATGTCGGAAGATACGATTGCTCGCTTCCTTTCCTATTCTATTCGCAGTTGGAGAGATGGACAAACGAGTATTTAAAAGGCACTGTACGAGTCCTAATTTCTCTACCTTATCTTCGTGGTCCTTGCGCGAGATATGTTACTTTGGCTGCAGTAGAATCGCTCTGCAATCGATCTCAAATGCGTGTTCTCTATATTGCTTTCTGAAAAGAGCGCCTTCTTCCTTCAGGGGATTCCCATTTGAAATCACGAAGCATGTCTGTAATACTTGAAGTGCTGATCGAACATACTGGTAACAAATCTAGCAAGCACCCCTCTGATTTGCTCCGATATCTTCTTTAGATCCGACCTGGTGGTTATGCCAAACACTCGACAAGTACTCAAGGATGGATCGCACTAGCGTTCTAGGCGCCGTCTCCTTTGTGGATGAGCTACACTTTCCAAAAAACATCGCAACATACCGAAGTCGAGCGTTCGCTTTCCCTATTACCAACCTGGCGTGCTGATTCCACTTCATATCTCTTTGCAGCGTCATGACTAGATATTTGTGACTGTTTTAACTACTCATCCGCATTAATTTACATTTTCCTACATTTAGAGCAACCTGCCATTCCTCACGCCAGCTATAAATTCTAAATCTTCTTGTATACTCCTATACTCACCCAACGCGACACCTTCCCCTACACCACAGCGTTATCATTAAACACCCGTAAATTGCTGCTAACTCTGTCCATCATAGTATTTATGTATGTAGAGAATAAGGGCGGTCCTATAACACTTCCCTGAACCAAACCTGACGATATGCTTGTCTCTAACACTCACCGTAGAGGACAACGTACTGGTTTCTATTACCTAAAAACTCTTCGAGCCACTTACATATCTGGGACTTCCGTCAACAGATTGCAGTGGGGCATTGTGTCAAACGCTTTCCGGGATTCTAGCAATTTGGAATCTACCTAATGCCTTCCATCCAGGTTTTTAGGACATCAAGTGAGGGAAGGGCAAGCTGAGTATCGCACAAGGCATGTCTGGTACATATTGTGCTGTAGGCAGAATAACGTTCTTCAGATCCCGTGGTTCTGACCAAGATTTAGAGCATGTCCTGAATGAAAGTGAGGGGTCATAACTGGTAATTGTCTAACATCCGTATATGATGACCTCTCCATTGGACGGCCGCGGTGACCAAGCGGTTCTAGGTGCTTCAGTCTGTAACCGCGCGACCGCTACGTCGCAGGTTCGAATCCTGCCTCGGGCATGGATGTGTGTGATGTCCTTAGGTTAGTTAGGTTTAAGTAGTTCTAGGGGACTGATGACCTCAGATGTTAAGTTCCATAGTGCTCAGAGCCATTTGAACCATTTTTTGAACCTCTCCATTGCAATTTCAGTTCACTGAGATTTGGCTGAAATAACTGCGCTGTATGATGTCCAGGATCTCAGACAGCCAACTTATTTTTAGATAGAGAAAAAATGTAAAGGCAGTGAAAAAGGCTTTCTCGAAGATAGAATATCTCAACAGCTATAAGCAAATTATGCGTTTCGATATAGAAATTGTACTGAGAAAGAAGGAAGTAGAATTCAGTGATTGTAAGTATTTTATAGACATATAGAGTTAATGCACTTTCTATGTTACATAGTCTCTACTAAATTCTGTTTATTTATGTTGCCGCAGTCAGAATCTGATACCCTGATTCGAAATGAACTTGGATCGAAGAAGCGTCACTTAGGGCTGTAAACTCAGTGTTTCGAGAAATACCACAATTTCCCTGGGTAACTATCCGAACAATTCCAAGCAACTGTGACGGCAGTAGCTGTGTCGAAGCTTTACTTTCACGATACAATGAACCGGAATGTATTCCACTATTGCAGCAACATAGAGCATAATGGGAAAAGAAGTCACTGACCAGCAATAATTTGAAATTATCGCCAGTCCTCAGTTTAAGGATTTAGTACCCTCACAGCCATTCCCACTTGCCAAAGGAGATCTGTTCACTCAAGATGCAATGTCAGCTATGTTTGGCTCTTCTATATTGACGAGAAGTTTGTTCTGTATATATTACAGAGTAATACAGGGTTTCATTTGATTAATAACTGTGTGCAATTTATTTTGCTATGATTGGTGCATCGTATCATTTCAGATAGTTGAGAAAGAGGAAAACAGTTTTTTAATTTTCGTATATCCATAATTGAAACGGACGACTTGGGATGCCAGCTAGTATACGTTAAAAAATGACGAAATTTCTCCATCTGTATTAAGGTGTTGGTTTTATTGGCAACTAGTTTCGATGTTACATCATCATCTTCAGGCCCTAAATACAACATATCATACATAAACAACCAACGCAACAACAGTAATTTATGAGTTATTATGCAAAACAATTCTATTATAACCATATTAAATAATGGATAATTTTAATGAAAATAATTATATTTTTGGTCATTTCCTTGAAAATGCCATCATTCTGGACGTTAGCCATTTACGTGCTATCACTAAATACAAATGAAGCTGTATATGCACAATCGTTTTATTATAGGTTAATATCAAGTATTAAAAATGGGAGTATGTAAAAGCTTGAGCAACAAGTCGTTATTCTAATGGATAACAATATACGCTTGGAACATCGTAATTTTTTAAAGAAAATTATGAACTATGAAAAGGAGAACTTACGAATTGCCAATCAGACACATGTTAGGTAACCTTTATTGTTTATTAGTAGTGAACGGTGGGCAAGGTAGACTAGAGTTACGTTTGCAAAATTCTGTACTGTCGTCATACTAAAGTAACAGTGGCGTAATTTACTTAGACAACTTCGTTCCTAACACCACGAAAGAAATGGTAAGGGGCCGAAAAAATGGTGTGAAACCCAGTTGATACAAGGTAGTCAATAGTGTAAAATACATGCTAATCAATTTAAATAACTATTCATTCCGATAAAAGTATAAATTAACACGTTACTGAAATAATTTCTATGCCTGTAACTCATCGAAGGCTATGACCAGGGTCTAAAATAATCAATTCCAGTAATTTTACATGGTCAAAAGTACGATCAGGTACATGGCAATGCTCTAAATAGAAGCAATACAGGTAATACCAGTTGAAATAAACGCTCATATATGTAACCTATTTGTTGTTCCTCTAATAAATACACACAAACACAGCCACTCAATAAAATACACGATGTGTAACACTTGTATTAAATATGTGATCTCGTTGAGTGTCAATTCGAGTTAATTACGATCAATGATGCACTTAATCTCTATTTAATCAAATAGTCTACTGGACCAATCACTACTACAACATGGGGAATCATTCATTTTACTTATCTTTATAATTCAGTTGTTGTATGGAATGAGTAGTTAAAGCATATCGGCTACCCACTGATTTACGAGAAACGAGCATGAAAATTGGAAGCACAATTATTTTGACTGTAAGACCAATTTACTGATTAAGACAAACTGACTCTAATAATGGGAGTTGATAATGTACCAAGTATAAAATCTGTCTAAGAAGGACAGTTTACTCATCGAAGTGACAACATATTGAACTCTATAGTAGGTATAAGCGGATGTAAACATGTGAACTATCTTTATAATCAGTATTAAAACAGAACAATCTCTACACGCGGGGGAAACAGTTCAAGTATCGTCTAGCAAGTTGACGTTAAATCTACAAGGAAGCTAAGTCATTCTAAAAGCGATGTAACAGTAACACGCTGTAAGCAGGCAGAGAAACGGTCGTGCTTTGTTGTTATAACGTGTAGGACGTCTAAGTAGACAACGGAGAAACGGCTGTGCTTCGTTATTACGACGTGTAGGACGTCTAAGTAGCATTTTATGAGTAACTCACCATACTTGTTGACAGCAACCGTATGTGTCTAACACTTGTAGTCAGTGGTGAGATAGGCGTGTTCCATGCGGAAGGCAGGTAGTAACTGAGATGAAGTTAAAACTAGTGGTTCAAAGATCGTAACTAAGACAACTTCAGCACCAAAGATACGACATCGTGGAAGTAGTCCACTTATAGTATCGAGAATCAGAATATTCGATGCATACATACTAAATTCTTACAGATATGACCCAAACTACTCCCAATCAACTTCTAACATTTACTGTACATATATTCTGAAAGTAACCTTATCATTGGCTGACAAACGTAGGGAAACCTTTCATACGCATGAAAATGCAGCAAAAAGGACATATACTACATATCGAAAGTGATGAAGGACGGGATAGAAAGGATTTCTTTTATTTTTTTATTAAAATGTTGTCGTATAAAATACTTCGTCATATGTCTGATTGCAAAGCGCATAGGTTGTGTATCGAAGTAGTCATAAATCTACATACAAGAAATATAATGGTCTTTGTTGTTGTTGTGGTCTTTAGTCCTGAGACTGGTTTGATGCAGCTCTCCATGCTACTCTATCCTGTGCAAGCTTTTTCATCTCCCAGTACCTACTGCAACCTACATCCTTCTGAATCTGCTTAGTGTATTCATCTCTTGGTCTCCCTCTACGATTTTTACCCTCCACGCTGCCCTCCAATACTAAATTGGTGATCCCTTGATGCCTCAGAACATGTCCCACCAACCGATCCCTTCTTCTGGTCAAGTTGTGCCACAAACTTCTCTTCTCCCCAATCCTATTCAATACTTCCTCATTAGTTATGTGATCTACCCATCTAATCTTCAGCATTCTTCTGTAGCACCACATTTCTAAAGCTTCTATTCTCTTCTTGTCCAAACTATTTATCGTCCATGTTTCACTTCCATACATGGCTACACTCCATACGAATACTTTCAGAAATGACTTCCTGACACTTAAATCAATACTGGATGTTAACAAATTTCTCTTCTTCAGAAACGCTTTCCTTGCCATTGCCAGCCTACATTTTATATCCTCTCTACTTCGACCATCATCAGTTATTTTGCTCCCCAAATAGCAAAACTCCTTTACTACTTTAAGTGCCTCATTTCCTAATCTAATTCCCTCAGCATCACCCGACTTAATTAGACTACATTCCATTATCCTTGTTTTGCTTTTGTTGATGTTCATCTTATATCCTCCTTTCAAGACACTGTCCATTCCATTCAACTGCTCTTCCAAGTCCTTTGCTGTCTCTGACAGAATTACAATGTCATCGGCGAACCTCAAAGTTTTTATTTATTCTCCATGAATTTTAATACCTACTCCGAATTTTTCTTTTGTTTCCTTTACTGCTTGCTCAATATACAGATTGAACAACATCGGGGAGAGGCTACAACCCTGTCTTACTCCCTTCCCAACCACTGCTTCCCTTTCATGTCCCTCGACTCTTATAACTGCCATCTGGTTTCCGTACAAATTGTAAATAGCCTTTCGCTCCCTGTATTTTACCCCTGCCACCTTTAGAATTTGAAAGAGAGTATTCCAGTCAACATTGTCAAAAGCTTTCTCTAAGTCTACAAATGCTAGAAACGTAGGTTTGCCTTTCCTTAATCTTTCTTCTAAGATAAGTCGTAAGGTCAGTATTGCCTCACGTGTTCCAGTGTTTTTACGGAATCCAAACTGATCTTCCCCGAGGTTGGCTTCTACTAGTTTTTCCATTCGTCTGTAAAGAATTCGTGTTAGTATTTTGCAGCTGTGACTTATTAAGCTGATAGTTCGGTAATTTTCACATCTGTCAACACCTGCTTTCTTTGGGATTGGAATTATTATATTCTTCTTGAAGTCTGAGGGTATTTCGCCTGTTTCATACATCTTGCTCACCAGATGGTAGAGTTTTGTCAGGACTGGCTCTCCCAGGGCCGTCAGTAGTTCCAATGGAATATTGTCTACTCCGGGGGCCTTGTTTCGACTCAGGTCTTTCAGTGCTCTGTCAAACTCTTCACACAGTATCATATCTCCCATTTCATCTTCATCTACATCCTGTTCCAGTTCCATAATATTGTCCCTAAGTACATCGCCCTTGTATAGACCCTCTATATACTCCTTCCACCTTTCTGCTTTCCCTTCTTTGCTTAGAACTGGGTTTCCATCTGAGCTCTTGATATTCATACAAGTCGTTCTCTTATCTCCAAAGGTCTCTTTAATTTTCCTGTAGGCGGTATCTATCTTACCCCTAGTGAGATAGGCCTCTACATCCTTACATTTGTCCTCTAGCCATCCCTGCTTAGCCATTTTGCACTTCCTGTCGATCTCATTTTTGAGACGTTTGTATTCCTTTTTGCCTGTTTCACTTACTGCATTTTTATATTTTCTCCTTTCATCAATTAAATTCAATATTTCTTCTGTTACCCAAGGATTTCTACTAGCCCTCGTCTTTTTACCTACTTGATCCTCTGCTGCCTTCACTATTTCATCCCTCAAAGCTACCCATTCATCTTCTACTGTATTTATTTCCCCCATTCCTGTCAATTGCTCCCTTATGCTCTCCCTGAATCTCTGTACAACCTCTGGTTCTTTTAGTTTATCCAGGTCCCATCTCCTTAAATTCCCACCTTTTTGCAGTTTCTTCAGTTTTAATCTACAGGTCATAACCAATAGATTGTGGTCAGAGTCCACATCTGCCCCTGGAAATGTCTTACAATTTAAAACCTGGTTCCTAAATCTCTGTCTTACCATTATATAATCTATCTGATACCTTTTAGTATATCCAGGGTTCTTCCATGTATACAACCTTCTTTCATGATTCTTAAACCAAGTGTTAGTTATGATTATGTTGTGCTCTGTGCAAAATTCTACCAGGCGGCTTCCTCTTTCATTTCTGTCCCCCAATCCATATTCACCTACTATGTTTCCTTCTCTCCCTTTTCCTACACTCGAATTCCAGTCACCCATGACTATTAAATTTTCGTCTCCCTTCACAATCTGAATAATTTCTTTTATTTCATCATACATTTCTTCAATTTCTTCGTCATCTGCAGAGCTAGTTGGCATATAAACTTGTACTACTGTAGTAGGCGTGGGCTTCGTATCTATCTTGGCCACAATAATGCGTTCACTCTGCTGTTTGTAGTAGCTTACCCGCATTCCTATTTTCCTATTCATTATTAAACCTACTCCTGCATTACCCCTATTTGATTTTGTATTTATAACCCTGTAGTCACCTGACCAGAAGTCTTATTCCTCCTGCCACCGAACTTCACTAATTCCCACTATATCTAACTTCAACCTATCCATTTCCCTTTTTAAATTTTCTAACCTACCTGCCCGATTAAGGGATCTGACATTCCACGCTCCGATCCGTAGAACGCCAGTTTTCTTTCTCCTGGTAACGACATCCTCTTGAGTAGTCCCCGCCCGGAGATCCGAATGGGGGACTGTTTTACCTCCGGAATACTTTACCCAAGAGGACGCCATCATCATTTAATCATACAGTAAAGCTGCAGTAAAGCTTACATGTTTATATTTAAAAGATGTACCAATGAAGAGGGGCAGCAGCCTTTTCAGTAGTTGCAAGGGCAACAGTCTGGATGATTGACTGATCTGGCCTTGTAACAATAACCAAAACGGCATGCCATGCCGGTACTGCGAACGGCTGAAAGCAAGGGGAAACTACAGCCGTAATTTTTCCCGAGGGCATGCAGCTTTACTGTATGATTACATGATGATGGCGTCCTCTTGGGTAAAATATTCCGGAGGTAAAATAGTCCCCCATTCGGATCTCCGGGCGGGGACTACTCAAGAGGATGTCGTTATCAGGAGAAAGAAAACTGGCGTTCTACGGATCGGAGCGTGGAATGTCAGATCCCTTAATCGGGCAGGTAGGTTAGAAAATTTAAAAAGGGAAATGGATAGGTTGAAGTTAGATATAGTGGGAATTAGTGAAGTTCGGTGGCAGGAGGAACAAGACTTCTGGTCAGGTGACTACAGGGTTATAAACACAAAATCAAATAGGGGTAATTCAGGAGTAGGTTTAATAATGAATAGGAAAATAGGAATGCGGGTAAGCTACTACAAACAGCATAGTGAACGCATTATTGTGGCCAAGATAGATACGAAGCCCACACCTACTACAGTAGTACAAGTTTATATGCCAACTAGCTCTGCAGATGACGAAGAAATTGAAGAAATGTATGATGAAATAAAAGAAATTATTCAGATTGTGAAGGGAGACGAAAATTTAATAGTCATGGGTGACTGGAATTCGAGTGTAGGAAAAGGGAGAGAAGGAAACATAGTAGGTGAATATGGATTGGGGGATAGAAATGAAAGAGGAAGCCGCCTGGTAGAATTTTGCACAGAGCACAACATAATTATAACTAACACTTGGTTTAAGAATCATGAAAGAAGGTTGTATACATGGAAGAACCCTGGAGATACTAAAAGGTATCAGATAGATTATATAATGGTAAGACAGAGATTTAGGAACCAGGTTTTAAATTGTAAGACATTTCCAGGGGCAGATGTGGACTCTGACCACAATCTATTGGTTATGACCTGTAGATTAAAACTGAAGAAACTGCAAAAAGGTGGGAATTTAAGGAGATGGGACCTGGATAAACTAAAAGAACCAGAGGTTGTACAGAGATTCAGGGAGAGCATAAGGGAGCAATTGACAGGAATGGGGGAAATAAATACAGTAGAAGAAGAATGGGTAGCTCTGAGGGATGAAGTAGTGAAGGCAGCAGAGGATCAAGAAGGTAAAAAGACGAGGGCTAGTAGAAATCCTTGGGTAACAGAAGAAATATTGAATTTAATTGATGAAAGGAGAAAATATAAAAATGCAGTAAGTGAAACAGGCAAAAAGGAATACAAACGTCTCAAAAATGAGATCGACAGGAAGTGCAAAATGGCTAAGCAGGGATGGCTAGAGGACAAATGTAAGGATGTAGAGGCCTATCTCACTAGGGGTAAGATAGATACTGCCTACAGGAAAATTAAAGAGGCCTTTGGAGAGAAGAGAACGACTTGTATGAATATCAAGAGCTCAGATGGAAACCCAGTTCTAAGCAAAGAAGGGAAAGCAGAAAGGTGGAAGGAGTATATAGAGGGTCTATACAAGGGCGATGTACTTAGGGACAATATTATGGAACTGGAACAGGATGTAGATGAAGATGAAATGGGAGATATGATACTGCGTGAAGAGTTTGACAGAGCACTGAAAGACCTGAGTCGAAACAAGGCCCCCGGAGTAGACAATATTCCATTGGAACTACTGATGACCCTGGGAGAGCCAGTCCTGACAAAACTCTACCATCTGGTAAGGAAGATGTATGAGACAGGCGAAATACCCTCAGACTTCAAGAAGAATATAATAATTCCAATCCCAAAGAAAGCAGGTGTTGACAGATGTGAAAATTACCGAACTATCAGCTTAATAAGTCACAGCTGCAAAATACTAACACGAATTCTTTACAGACGAATGGAAAAACTAGTAGAAGCCAACCTCGGGGAAGATCAGTTTGGATTCCGTAGAAACACTGGAACACGTGAGGCAATACTGACCTTACGACTTATCTTAGAAGAAAGATTAAGGAAAGGCAAACCTACGTTTCTAGCATTTGTAGACTTAGAGAAAGCTTTTGACAATGTTGACTGGAATACTGTCTTTCTAATTCTAAATGTGGCTGGGGTAAAATACAGGGAGCGAAAGGCTATTTACAATTTGTACAGAAACCAGATGGCAGTTATAAGAGTCGAGGGACATGAAAGGGAAGCAGTGGTTGGGAAGGGAGTAAGACAGGGTTGTAGCCTCTCCCCGATGTTGTTCAATCTGTATATTGAGCAAGCAGTAAAGGAAACAAAAGAAAAATTCGGAGTAGGTATTAAAATTTATGGAGAATAAATAAAAACTTTGAGGTTCGCCGATGACATTGTAATTCTGTCAGAGACAGCAAAGGACTTGGAAGAGCAGTTGAATGGAATGGACAGTGTCTTGAAAGGAGGATATAAGATGAACATCAACAAAAGCAAAACAAGGATAATGGAATGTAGTCTAATTAAGTCAGGTGATGCTGAGGGAATTAGATTAGGAAATGAGGCACTTAAAGTAGTAAAGGAGTTTTGCTATTTGGGGAGCAAAATAACTGATGATGGTCGAAGTAGAGAGGATATAAAATGTAGGCTGGCAATGGCAAGGAAAGCGTTTCTGAAGAAGAGAAATTTGTTAACATCCAGTATTGATTTAAGTGTCAGGAAGTCATTTCTGAAAGTATTTGTATGGAGTGTAGCCATGTATGGAAGTGAAACATGGACGATAAATAGTTTGGACAAGAAGAGAATAGAAGCTTTCGAAATGTGGTGCTATAGAAGAATGCTGAAGATTAGATGGGTAGATCACATAACTAATGAGGAAGTATTGAATAGGATTGGGGAGAAGAGACGTTTGTGGCACAACTAGACCAGAAGAAGGGATCGGTTGGTGGGACATGTTCTGAGGCATCAAGGGATCACCAATTTAGTATTGGAGGGCAGCGTGGAGGGTAAAATTCGTAGAGGGAGACCAAGAGATGAATACACTAAGCAGATTCAGAAGGGTGTAGGTTGCAGTAGGTACTGGGAGATGAAAAAGCTTGCACAGGATAGAGTAGCATGGAGAGCTGCATCAAACCAGTCTCAGGACTGAAGACCACAACAACAACAACAACAACAACACCAATAGTTCACAACTTTCTTTTTCCATATATACAGTCAAGTGACTCTACATGTAACAAAATTATAGCAATAGGTGCAAGACTTCCTGGTTGGAAGATGTAAAATAATAAGTCATGAAAGTAACATAAGCCTAAAATGTGGATTATGTGGGTTCTTAGTTACATAAGAGATTCCGAAAATTGTCGAAAAATGCCTTATTCTTCGATTCAACCTGATCATTTAGAAGGGTCAGTGGTTCTTTTTGTGACGCAATATAAATTTCAAGGTCTTCCAACACGTCCACAGTCCCTCCTTTGTCTACAAAATGCAGTATTTTAAAATTATTATCAATACTGGTGAAATGGTGGTTCTCGGTTAGTAGATGTTGTTTAAATGTTTTGTAGTGTGCAATGCTGTGTGTTCGCAGTACGTTTCTTTAAAACTTCTTCGTGTCTGGCCTATATATATATATATATATATATATATATATATATATATATATATATATATATAGGCCAGACAGGATGCATATATATATATATTTGATAATGTACCAATATATATATATATATATATGCTTTCACAATTGTCACAGGTAATCTTATAAATACCTGACTTTTGGAGCGGTTCGGGTTGTTCAACCTAGTGTGTAAGTAATCTAGATAGTCCGTGTCTGCTTCTAAAACTTATTTGAATGCCAATTTTGTTAAAGGATCGTGCAATGTTATGAGAAATTGGGCCAATGAAGTTCATACTGGCATATAGTACATTTTTCTTTGTGTTACGATCGAGGGTTATTTCTTTCAAGTCATCAGAATTTCTAAGGGAATTTTTATTAGTCCGCTAATCTTACTATAGAAGAAGGACATCTTATGTTTGTCATGGTGGGCAGAACTGTGTGGTGTGATTGCAACTGTGGTAGTCGGTTTCCTGTAAGTTGCAAACTTGTGGTTTCCTTCGTCGTTCATTAATGTAATGTCAAGATAGTTAATTCTTCTGTTCTGTTCTTTTTCATGTGTGAACTGTATGTTGTGGTGTAATCCATTGAACGTTTCAATAATCCTGTCTAGATTGTTACCCTCATCTCTATGTAGTAATAGAGTGTCATCTACATAGCGGTAATAGTATAGTATCATCTGTATTATCTCTTAGTGCTTCGTGAATAACTCAGTTTCGAGATAATTAATGAAAATGTTTGCCAGTGTTCCTGACAAGCAGCATCCCATGGATAACCCATCTAATTGTTTGAATATTTCTCAATTGAAAGAGAAGTAATTGCAAGACAGTACTATTTCTATTAATCTCAGAAACTCATCAATTTCTGCTATCTACATACATTTATGTTTCATAAAATTTCTCCTGATAAGTAAAAGTACCTCTTTTACAGGGATATTAGTATATAAATTAACAACATCTAGTGACACCCATTTGTAACCTTCAGGTTTTTTGATTGGCTCCCGCTCACAGAATTTTCAGCACTGGCTATCATGTAAAGTTAGTATCAATCCACTCAATCCACTAAAAAGGTGAGAGTACTACAAAAGTTTGAGTCAATACATTAAAGAGGAGACTCTAACTGAATTA
The DNA here is from genome assembly GCF_023864345.2 of Schistocerca serialis cubense. Lineage (NCBI taxonomy): Eukaryota > Metazoa > Arthropoda > Insecta > Orthoptera > Acrididae > Schistocerca > Schistocerca serialis. The sequence goes on from NC_064641.1 coordinate 347,238,937, forward strand.
CGCCTTGTTTTAGTGTCTTTCTTCAGACATTAAAATTTAATAGCGGCGTCCGCATGTTTCGTACTAATGCAACGTCGTCTCTTTATGCAGTCATAAGAATGTTATGCAATGTTCACGCAACTGACGTCTTTGATAACGCCTGACATACATAAACTGAGATGGGGAGTCGTTTCTGTATTAGCATCTGCCCAAGGCAAGATTATCAAGTACAAGTGTTCTGCAGAACCACACATAACAATTTATTTCGTGGAAGAGACCTTGTCTACTGATTACGAAATAGAAGTTATATAGTTCTGGGGATCACGACCCGATGTCGACTACTTATTTGAGCCTCAAAAATATGAAACTGCACTGGATGAAGACAAATATCTTGCTACTTAACGCAACTACGCTGCAGTCGTGACAAATTGGATGCTTGTTTACAACCACATGGAATTCTTTTTAACGTTTTTGTAGCATATGTCGACGTTAATTTTCCACTTATGGTGCCAGAAAAGAAATAATATCGAGGCCGTATTTGGATTGTCGTTAAATGAATTAAATCTGTTCAACGAAGTTTTACTCGTAATAATTACCAGATTTCATGAAATTGCTGCGCCAAAATGACATTTCATCTCTGACAGAAATTCAAGAAAGTACACTGTCCAATCACGTTAATGTGTAATGTGACCACCGCCTAGGTTTGACGACAACGTGCAATGACCTTTCACAAACGGCAGGTGGCAGTACAGGCAGTGGAGGCTATATAAATCCTGTCGGGGGGGGGGGGGGGGGCGGAAAACAGTGCATCGTTATACAGAAACTGAACGATTTATCCGACGTCCAAAAGGACATGATCATTGGCTTTCGGCCAATGGTGGAGGCATTTCCAAAACGGCTACATGTGTAAACTGTTCCTGTGCTGCCGGAGTTAAAGCATATCATGCATGGCAGAATGGTGGTATCCAAAACCGGTGCCGACGAAACTGTGGTGCAGCTGAGCCCATAGATGACAGGGTGAACGATGGCTGCGGTGATGTGTACGGGCGAATAGACGTGCAGCTGTTGAGCAACTGACCGCCGAGATGAATCAGGGGGCTATCCACAGTGTCTCCTCAACGACCGATTTGAGAATGTTGCTGCGTATGGGCCTCCGCAGCAGGCGCCATTCTCACGCACGCATGTTGATTGCTGTTCATCGACTACGGAGGCTGGGATTTACGCGCCAGTGCTGTAACTGGCCGTCCACTGAGCTGTGCCAAGTGACATTTCAGATGAATCAAATTTAATGCTCTTTCAGACGGATGACCATTGGCGTTTACGGCGTGAAACGTCTCAAAGCAAAACGCTGCGACAACCAAGGGAGCACTATGGTCTGGAGAATGTTTTCATGGCATTCCATCTACATCTACATCTACATTTATACTCCGCAAGCCACCCAACGGTGTGTGGCGGAGGGCACTTTACGTGCCACTGTCATTACCTCCCTTTCCTGTTCCAGTCGCGTATGGTTCGCGGGAAGAACGACTTTCTGAAAGCCTCCGTGCGCGCTCTAATCTCTCTAATTTTACATTCGTGATCTCCTCGGGAGGTATAAGTAGGGGGAAGCAATATATTCGATACCTCATCCAGAAACGCACCCTCTCGAAACCTGGCGAGCAATCTACACCGCGATGCAGAGCGCCTCTCTAGCAGAGTCTGCCACTTGAGTTTATTAAACATCTCCGTAACGCTATCACGGTTACCAAATAACCCTGTGACGAAACGCGCCGCTCTTCTTTGGATCTTCTCTATCTCCTCCGTCAAACCGATCTGGTACGGATCCCACACTGATGAGCAATACTCAAGTATAGGTCGAACGAGTGTTTTGTAAGCCACCTCCTTTGTTGATGGACTACATTTTCTAAGCACTCTCCCAATGAATCTCAACCTGGTACCCGCCTTACCAACAATTAATTTTATATGATCATTCCACTTCAAATCGTTCCGCACGCATACTCCCAGATATTTTACAGAAGTAACTGCTACCAGTGTTTGTTCCGCTATCATATAATCATACAATAAAGGATCCTTCTTTCTATGTATTCGCAATACATTACATTTGTCTATGTTAAGGGTCAGTTGCCACTCCCTGCACCAAGTGCCTATCCGCTGCAGATCTTCCTGCATTTCGCTACAATTTTCTAATGCTGCAACTTCTCTGTATACTACAGCATCATCCGCGAAAAGCCGCATGGAACTTCCGACACTATCTACTAGGTCATTTATATATATTGTGAAAAGCAATGGTCCCATAACACTCCCCTGTGGCACGCCAGAGGTTACTTTAACGTCTGTAGACGTCTCTCCATTGATAACAACATGCTGTGTTCTGTTTGCTAAAAACTCTTCAATCCAGCCACACAGCTGGTCTGATATTCCGTAGGCTCTTACTTTGTTTATCAGGCGACAGTGCGGAACTGTATCGAACGCCTTCCGGAAGTCAAGAAAAATAGCATCTACCTGGGAGCCTGTATCTAATATTTTCTGGGTCTCATGAACAAATAAAGCGAGTTGGGTCTCACACGATCGCTGTTTCCGGAATCCATGTTGATTCCTACATAGTAGATTCTGGGTTTCCAAAAACGACATGATACTCGAGCAAAAAACATGTTCTAATTTCAGATTCCCTGAGTGATCTCGTCATTCTGGAAGCCACAATGGATTAACACAAGTATGCATCTATCATTTGGAACCAGGCTTACTCCAACATACTCTCGGCACGATGGTGTACACCAGGAGGACAATCCAAGGTATCACACTGCTCGCAGTTACAGTGCATGGTTCGAAGAGCACTAGAAAGAGTTTACTGCACTCCCCTGCCCATCAAATTCACAGGATTTTAGCTCAACTGAGAATCTGTGGAACCACCTCGATCGGCTCTTCGAGCCATGGATCCTGAACCGAGAAACCTATCGCAGCTGCCCATGGCACTGAAGTCGGCATGACTCCACACCCATGTTAGTATCTTGCAGAATCTCATTGACTCTCTTCCTGCAGGTCTCGCAGTGGCCGGTGCTGGAAAAGGTGGTTGTTCAGTTTCTAACAGGCGATCTCATTAATGTGACTTGGCAGTGTGTTGGTGCAGTATGCTGGGTCTGCGCCCTTACACAGGTGCTCTTGTCAACCCCGCTGCACAGCAGAAAACATGCTGCGGTGTAGGGCACCTGGGCGAGTATCTGTTGCTACTTCGGTTGTTGTAATTGAAAATTCGTTGAGAGTGTGTTGATGACTGATGTCGAAGGCAAAAGATAGTGTTCATGCCTCTCAAGCTACGTATTTGGAACGCACGGCAAGCGGAGAAGTGCGTCCACGCTGTGTTTGCTGATCCTTCTGCTGCTGCTACTGCTCACTCGCAAAGACTGCAGCGTGCTGGCGCCTGTTCTTGTGCACACTCGCCAGCCAAGGCAGACACTCTCTACACGTCGCGATTTTCGGCATACGGTACAGGTGACGCTACGGAACGGGTAGTGATGCTGTGAGCCGCAATGTTGACACGATTTGATTGTATTAACGTTTCTGGAACACTTAGAACTTTTGTATCAGCTGCCGTTCGCTTTCAAATATGTCGACGACTAACAAATTTACAGGGACATTGGGTTGTCTAATCTGAATGTATTCTATCTGGTCCTGTCATCTGACATGAATTAATTAGACACCGTCAAAAATAGTGAATTACGAACTCAGTGACTACGAAATGAAATAAGAAACATAATTAATTTGGTTTATTATGTTAAAGTGACTTATAAGTATCTGACAAATGATAATAATTCTAAAGTAAATGTTTGGCACATCTGACCACAAAGGTCTGAGATGAGATTCTAATAGCCACATATAATAATGAAACAACGCCAGTTGCAAAGTTGTACCATGACCGTCGTGATATTAGGTAAAGCCGGCCGGTGTGGCCGAGCGGTTCTAGCCGCTTCAGTCTGGAACCGCGCGACCGCTACGGTCGCAGGTTCGAATCCTGCCTCGGGCATGGATGTGTGTGATGTCCTTAGGTTAGTTAGGTTTAAGTAGTTCTAAGTTCTAGGGGACTGATGACCTCAGAAGTTAAGTCCCATAGTGCTCAGAGCCATTTGAACCAATTCTTTGTTAGGTAAAAGATTGATAGCATTAGAGAATGTAATGTGGTGCGTCTATGGCTGGAGATGGAAGAAAACTGGTCATTCGAACCTGAAAGAAAGTCTTCAGAAAGAAGCCTGACGTTACTGAAATTCTATAGAAATGGCATTACTTTCCCTGTGGATCCTCTCGCTGTCGTGGTTTGATGACAGCATATCTATCTGTAGGTGGAGGCAAAGGTGGCTGCAAAATCAGGCAATGGCGACACTCCAACGACCCGCGACTGCATAAAGTTCGATTCAGATCAAAATGATTCTGTCTCAGCGCATCTGATCAGTGACGGATCCTTGCAGCAACGAAGATCAGCAGGGGAGATGGTTGCTGCTGGTGAAGCAAAGAAGGAGTTCAATTGTGGAAAGTCGAATGTCAAATTAATTTGTACCGACTGCTTCTTAAGAGGAAAAATATTTCTGCATTTTGCGTTCTTTGATTTGTTTGTATTGGCTAGGCTATGGATACCCCGAGCACTGGCCAGTGAAACGATTCCTTAAGACATGCCGTTCCCCTTCCCTGAGTTTTTCTACAGGTAGTTAACCACTATGTTCTTCCTACCATTTAGTGCTTAAAAAGGGCATCTAACTCTCACTATCTATCTCTTTCTGTGGGCAATTAAGTGGGATCTCAGCAGCACAGACGAGTTTCTCTTTCTAACTTCCACTTTATCTACAATAACCAATACTGGCTGTTAGTAAATTCTGTAAAAATTTCGTTTTTGTGGACCTGACTTTCAGTGGTATCTCACACATAAAAAAATGGTCGCAAACTGCGGGATCTCATTCCATTTTATAGATCATATCTGTGGAGTCTAGTGCATCCCAAAGAAACAAAGATCTTTGTTTGGTTCACAACAGTGCATTTCATGGACATTGCTGAAAACAGCGTTTCTCTGCTTTCGACCTTCGAGTGATGAAGACAGTCACTGATGGAGGCCTTTCGCCAAAGGAAATCGTATCTGTGCTGCCTATGTGGTGCTTGGCTTCCAGTTACGGCAACCCAAAAGTATAGTCAAGAGAGTGGCGCCGACTTGCAGCGCGTCCAGTTCATGCTTTTGAGAATACTCCTGGGTGTGGTCCCTCTATCCGGCTGCAGAACTTCTGTGCCCACCCGAGTGCTGGCAGCGCAACCCAATGTGCTTGCAAATGACTTCATACTTATACATCCCACGCAAATCCAGATAAAATGTGAATGAAGGTAATTAACTAGCTACGATCACTAGTACTAATATGCATTTCATTTCTCAGTGTTGATTAATTATCCTTATCCAATGGGTCTCTATATTCTAATTTTATATTAGTTACGGGACAGTTTTGGAGGAAACGGTTGTGTAAAACAAACAACATCTGTTTGTGCTCGATAAACCGGATATCTACAATGACTGTTTGTCATCAGTTGATCGTATAACACAGTGGTTGTTACTACTATGATGGAGGTTCCTGGTAGAAGCAAACGAATGGCTGAGGTGAAGGTGATGATACTACATCTTGCCGATTCTTGATGTCCTCGTCTGCCGCAAAGCAAATGGGTGTCTCAGCCGCAGCTTTTACCTGAAAATCACCCACACAGACCGATATCTGCACTCTAACAGCTACCACCATCCGTCGCAGAAACGTTCTGTTCTGAGGACCTTTGTGCATCGAGCCGAAGCGGTCTCAGATTCTGAAAACTTGCCGAAAGAACTGAGCTACTTGCGGAAAGTATTCAAGGAAAACGGCTACAACAACTGCCAGATTTCGCAAGCTATCTTTCCGAAAATACGTAAGCAGAAAGACTCCGAGGAGGACTCGAAGAAGGTTGCGTTCTTGCCGTTCTGTGGCTCAACAACTGGAAAGATTAGCCGACTCCTAAAGAGGCATAAAATCGATTTGGTCTTCAGGGCTCTAGCTAAAATTCGACAGCTCTTGAGCCCTGTGAAAGACGACGTAGGCCTCAGAATGCCAGGAGTATAGAAAATACCATGTGGGTGTGGATAGTTCTACATCGGACAGACAGTGCTGTATAGAACACGAGAAATGTTTTCGTCTACGCTACCCAGAGAAATCAGCGAGAGCAGAGCATGGATTAGAAAACAGTCATCGTATTGCATTCGACGAGACATCTGTTATCATACGGACTAACAGTTTTTGGGATAGTATGATAAAAGAAGCGATCGAAATAAAAATTTGTGACAGCACGCTTTATAGAGACGGCAGCCTGCAGCTAAGCACAGCGCGGGACCCGACCATCGGAAGGTTGAAACGGGCGCGGCGGCTGCACAACGCAAACATTATCATATATGGTACCAGAGGGGGCACTAATGACGTCACGGAAGGCAGCGCTGCTATTTAAGGACGGCAGCAGCAACCAGAAGACAGTCACCACTTGACAATGGCCGAGGAGTACTCGGCCGAGAGCTCGTGGATTTTAAGCCACTTGATGCGACTGGAAGCCTGTGAAACTTTTATTACTACATCTGCAAACTGTTACTGGTTTTGCAGGAGCTGTAATAGCAATTTGTGCTGTAGCTGTTGGAGTACCCAACGCTTTTTTTGCTATTTCTGTTGCTGTTGTTGCCGTTGCTGTTGCTGTTGTTACTGCTGCTGCTGTTGGAACTACCATTGCTCTTGATACTGTTGCTGCAGATGATGATGTTTCTGTTGCAGTTGCAAGTGCTACTGCCACAACTTGAGAAACTCAGGATCCATACTCTATGGAGAGAGATGTAATCGCTCCTGTCTTGTCTTACTCTGCATTGGCAGAAAAGGGATTATAGTCAATTGCACAGGAAATGACGAGGAGTCATTGCCACTGATGAAGAAGAGGTGTTCCATATAGTCTATGACGACGGGGTTCACGAAGTGAACGACTAGCCAGGAGCAAAGTCTAAGGAACAGAGAAAGTCATCGTAAACATGTGAAAAACGTAAACACAGGCAAGTCTAATCACTCTACCATCAATGGCGTGTACCGAATGCTTCAGAGAATAGCGAGGAAGTGAGGGAAAAGTAGGGGACCGAGCATCTGCCGTCAGTGAACTGGCCCACAAGACACACCCCGTGCGCGCGCTCCGTAGAAACCAACTGTGAACGCTGAGAATCTCTGATTTTTCATCCATTTAGATAGTTTGAGTGGAGAATCGGAATCACTGAGTGATACTAAGCGAAATGAGCACATTTGTCATCGCATTCTGTCACTCTGAATTGTCTGCATCTCCCATGAGGAGACGAATATTCTTGCATTTGCCCTTGCCTTCACGCCTGTCTGTGAAGTAGAGGTCGACGAGTCTACCAGCACGGTGCCTTACCAGCTGCAACGGTACCTCTAAGCCCTCTGAGGAAGGCAACAAAGTGAAGACTGCGTCAGCAGAATGGGTTACTTCGTCACTACGCCGTCTCCACACCAAGTGGGTTGGAGCATCAGACAGAGAGTCCCAGAACGAATGGTCACTATTGAGGGACATGCTGAAACTATCTTTTGAAGAACAAAAGTTCATGTGGACATATGCCCCATTCCGAATGGTTTCCAAAGCAGAATACATTTAATGTACATTGTTATTTATTTTCGGTATTATTAAATACGTTGTCAGGTTTATACAGGTACACATGTACAGCAGTTAGTCAATGTTACAACAAGCGATTTACTATCAGTTTAAAATACGTATTTTTAACACGTTCACTCTTACGCATTATCGTACATTTGACATTGCAGCTCTTGAACAGTTCAGTTGTCAACTTAAGTACATTTGTGCAGTCTTGTGATTCTTGTCTGTGTGCCACTAATGATGGCAGCAGCGTCCATGATGCGACCAATCAGTTCGTTTCACTCATTCGCCTTTCGTTTTTATACCACAGACTTCATCAAATTCCACGTTGGTGCCCAATTAACTGTACGACCAATCAAGCGATTAGGGTAAATACGCTACTGGCCCAATATCAAATGTGCATTGAATTGCATCTTGGAAACGATGCAGAATAGGGAATATATCTGTATGAAGTTTTTGGCTCCAAATGATATTTGGTGTCACATCCTTGAATATTGACCATTCTCCTGGGTCACCCTGTATTCTCCTGAAGCGGCTACCTCCTATCGCCACTAAGTTGGTGGATATCTTCAGCGATATATTTGGATCTAAACTGCATGGAGACATGCTGAGATAGTTGCCATGTCAGGAATCGGAAAAATTGTCCGATGGCTGGCAGCTAAGGGCGCTGTCAGAACTTTTGGTCTCGAAGCAGAGTCCTTCGTACCGGAAGGGCAGATTGGGTTGCAGCGTGGCCACTCAACGGTAGAACATTTCCTTCCCCTGGCAAAGGAAATCTCCTCTAGTACTCTCTGACTTCTCCAGGAGCTTCGACAGAGTGCAGCACTGTCGCCTCCTGTAGTAGTTACTGTGCAGGAGGTACTGTGTAGTTCACTCATCTGCTGAAAAGCTATCTTGCCGAACGGATGGTGTGTAGAATGGCATGTCGCATCATGTCCACAGCACGTTGCATACGTACAAAATTCAACAGGGATCGCTCCTTGAGCGATCTTGTACACTCTATACGCCACCGACTCGCCTTGGACTGATGGCATGCCGCGGGCAATGTGAGCTGATGACACACCGACGTTTGGAAGCAGAAAATGCCCACTCATATTTTAACCTCGCCTGCAGCGCCTCAGTGACAGGTTCAGTAAGTGGGCTGTCAAATGCAGCTCAACTCCCAACGCCGCCAAGACGCCGCGCATCATAGACCTTCAACCTGTCTACATCGTCGGTTGCGCTGTGTCCTGGGGCGGCCGTGCGCCGACACATCACCGACGTCACAAACAAGGTCTTTGCATGACTCATCTCCTCCTATCTGATGCTGAAGCCGGGCACGACTCTGACGTCATACTGAGGCCTGCCACTGTACTAGGCGTCGCCGTGCCCTGTTCTCGAATACGTCTCGGTACTGTGCGACAACACTGGCGAAAGATGGGAAGAGGCTTCGAACGGTGAAGGCATGAGAACTGAGATCGTACGCCAGATTGCATGCGCCCAATTTCTACGGGAACACTACCATGAGACAGCTCGCTCCTTTTATGGAGATACACTACAGGGCATCTACAAGCTAGACGGACCTGCTACTTGCGCGAGTCAGTCAGCAGTCAGCACCCGAAGTTCTTTACCGAATGGAACACGAACAATAGCTATGAATAAAACCAGAGAAACATCAAACAAGAATAGAAAGAAAAAAGGGAAAAATCACCGAGATTCTTGATTCCTGGTACGGAGGAAGAATAAACTCTAGTGGACATCAGTATAAAGGCAAGGTCCCTACGAAAGTAGACCTCAGTGTCTGAAGCATACAGGTATCATATTTACTATGAAAGTAGTAGATACATATAAGACATAAACAATTATGGCACGAGAAACAAAATAAGGTGTTTGCATTTTCTGCATTGACGTTGGTACAAAGACACTCACTGTTGTGTTGCCTTGTTGAATTTTTATTTCTTTGTCCAACCTCCGTTATTCCTAATTACCTCAATAATTCTCTTTGGCGTTGATTTAGCTAGCGTTTGTAGTTCATGCAGTGAAATTGTCGCCCTCTTTTCTCGTATCACTCTTTTCAGCTCGAGTACGGCCTCAAATTGCATTCCACTGCAATAAACACGCCTTGCAAGTATTCAATTAATGTTTTCCACGGGCTTCAAATCCACGTTGCGTGCAGGCCAGGACTAGACATCGATACCTTTATCTTCAAACCAATTTTTTATTTAAGTAGGAGAATGCAGAGATGCATTATCTTGTTGATACGTAGGATTTCGTCCCCTAGATCCTCATATTCTAATCTATTCTATCTCTAGCGCCTCAGTGTACATATTAGAGTTCATTTTAGTATTTATTCAAGTCATACGTGAGTTACCTTTAGTGTAGAGGGTTTCCCAAGTCAAATCACTTTCATCATCACATTTTCTGCTCATTCTTACCTGCTGCTCTGATCTCAGATCATGACAATCATATTGTAATTCATCCAGATCATCTAAATTACTGAAGATCACTTTATCCCATTCTTAGGTCCGTGACATATGTTTTTCATCGAAGTACAATCTAGCCTGTTTATGTTTAAGTGTTAGAGCAGGTTTCGGCAGTCATGTCTTGAACGACAGATGTTTGTCACTTGACAAAATTTGTAGTTCACATCTGGCAGTTACTGTCAACTGTAAATAAGAAGTTATTTTATACAGAAGTAACCATTTCGATGACTCAGATAATTTTCTACGTTGCCCATATTCACCGTTCTGTTCATATCGTGCTCCCAATCTTACGAGATTATAAATCACTGTACATGAGCGGTTCAGTTACTTGCCGATTCCACTGCTAAGAGTACCATTTCCTTCTACGCATGAATTTTTGCTTTTTTATCACATGATAACTGTTTTCCGCGTGGCACTGCCACAATGATGGTTTATGTACACAGTACGTTTTGTCACTAATGGAGTCTGCTTCGTATCTGCAGGAAAGGCACGTACTCAAACACTAGAAGTGCCTTAATTCCAAGTTCCACCCTCTACTAGCTGAATCGTTTATGTCTTGTTATACACTGTGATACTAACATCAAATGCGATGCCATTTGACTGTATTTATCAGTATGGTGGACCTCATACTATCACATATACACTGTGCACCACTATTCCAACCAGCAGTGTTAATTTTCCTACAATACCGGTGCCTTTATACTAATTTATAGTACTGTATATACATAATTGTGTTCGTACAGAACCCTCACAACACCAGTACTACTCGTGTTCAAGTTTTTAGTGTGTCAGTGAATTTCCGTTAATCGAGGTTACACAGTACCTACGGGAAAACGTTATTACGATCCAACTGGAAAAGATACATACTCAACAGTGTAGCTATCAAACGTCTGCAGTATGTACATTACATTTCCCTTATTAATATATGCAATAGTCAGTTGAATACCTTACATCCTCGCACGCTAATATCAGTCTCAGGAGTTTGAATGTTCCGTCTAGCACATACAAAGTTAAATTCTCTGTCCATGAACAAAGACTTGCGTCACATTCCTCAATATTTCCTATGAATAGTCATGAGCTCTAAGGGGCTATCAAAAAGCATCCGTTGCAAGGGAGTACGGTTCACAAACAGCATGAAAAACAGGCAAAATCGCCATGAGCACTGAGGAAATCATCCCACCGAAGCACCAGGTTGAAGAGAGTTGTTTGGGGAACATCGTGTCCCGCTGCGTGAGGAAGTCCGTAACAGACTGCTGCAGTATTAGTCCGACAGGAATCGTCGACTTTTCAAGGTCTTTATTAAGGGACCGAAGGCATAATAATCGCATGGGGAGACATCAGGAACATAAGCCGGGTGTTTGAGTGTCTCCCACTTGAGTTAGCGAAACTTCTGCGTTATCACGATGCCGCTGCACCACGTATCGCCGTTTTCCCGGACGTTTTACCTTAGTTCTTCATGTCTGTGGGTGTTTGGCATTCGGCAAGCGCACTTAGTAATAATGTCGCCACAGTTCGCAGTTTCCGTATTTACAGGACTCACGCCGGAAAGACACGAAGGCCACACTAATCCCTTGCCGACAGATCGGTGCCTATAACCTGGCATCGGATCATGCTAAATAGACTAGACGCTTCAAAAACGCTCTCAACAGTGAAATTTTTGATTGCTCCTTAGGTTAAGAATTTTCAAAATTAAATTTTCAAATCCGAAAGAACAGTTACCATCTTCATATATATATAGTTAAGGCACACCGGCGTTTTGAACATCCTCTTCTGTGCGGATGCACAAACAGTGCCCGAACTCTTACGGGAATCGGCGGTAAAGCCGCGAGTAATGACTATGATGGGCAGGGGCACTATGAATATAGAGCGGGACAATAAGTAGCGAATGTGGGTCTCACGGGAGGCGTGCCAGAGATAAGTCCCTGCACTCGCACAGCCCTCTGTGTCCTCGGTGGCTCAGATGGACGCCGGCACGGTAGCTCAGCGTGTTCGGTCAGAGGGATAGCAGCCCTCTGTAACAAAAAAAACTGAGCTCATAGATCAACAACGAACTTAAACGGATGTCTTTCGACGTCCGCCCCGAGCAGATGCAACGAACAAAAGCGAACAAAATGAGATAAAAAAAAGATGGATAGAGCGTCTGCCATGTAAGCAGGAGATCCCGGGTTCGAATCCCGGTCGGGGCACACATTTTCGACTGTACCCGTTGACTTATATTAACACCTGTACGCAGCGAAGGGTATTCATTTCATTGTACCATTTAAATCTTTTAGACGGGTCCTAGTGGAAGCAGAGGCTACTTTCTGCTGTGATGCATGAAGTATTATTCCTGTCACGAGTTACTACTTGTCTGTGACGTTCCGAATTGTAATCAGTCGAGTATTTCCTTCACACTTACCGCATACCTTTTTTGTTGACACTGAAACTACTCTTAGTATCTGTATGTTAATTTCTGAAACAAGCACGGCGTCTTCTTTGACCGTCCGATTAGTAATAGACCGACAGATTTCCCATCATTGAAAAAAACCTTCCACATACCGGGCTTGTATATGTCCCCTATCATCGGACAGGCCAATATGACATGAATTCTTTATACACAAACACACTCTAGCACTGACTGAACAAGCAGTCATTAAAGTCTTTACGAACGGCATTTATTATCACTATTCACAGCCAGTCTAAGACATTTGTACAGCATTAATGACACCGGCTGGCACTTTTTAAGCCTTTGTTCAAAGATTACGATATTTTTACAGCAAATGATCTAAACGCAATGATATTTTTTCCACTTTTAATATCACTTGCAACTCTTTACACTAACCTTAGATATAGAGCAAATCTAAATATAAAGTATTATCGCACTGCTTCTTGGGTAACACTTCGTAATGAAGAAAAATGTCATACATGGAAACTTCTTGTGTTGCCTGTCCATCCAGTGCGTGATGCATGTGTTTTACACGCCACATGAGGCACAGAAATGTAAAGAAACGTTATTGTTCTTTCATCACGAACGTAAAAACTTTTTAGGAGAAGGAAGAGTATCAGAACAGGATTTGCCCTACGAAGGTCTCGTACTAATCACGCCAATACTTTGGCGTGGTGATAGTCAACATTATTTACAAAAATGAGCGAAGAGGTTGTACCTAGCCCTTCTTGCTACTCGCCGTCAGCTTTCGTGTCACTTCTGCCACGTATTAATCCATTATATGTTCGTTTCTTTTACAAGCTATAGCTTGTTGCTCTGGGAGAAGGCGGCGGTGGTTGTCTCTTAGTCAGCAGCCAGTGTGCTATAAACAGATCACAAGCTTTGCCTCCCAGCATCCTCGGTATGCGTGCCAAGTTAAAAGTATGTGATTAGCATACACAACTTGTAATAATAGTAAATTAACGTACGTCTTTTAAACTGACTCGCTCCACATCATTTCGATAAGAAAATAACGTTCAAATAGTTTACTGAATCCATAAAAGGAAAACTTTCTTGTTGTAACACGTGTACGTATTTCCAAACTTAAACGAGTGACTGAAAATGGCCTGGCAGCTGTCGAGATACATCAAACATTGGACAGTCAATTTTGGTTTACGTATTTTTAGGGAATGCTAAGCGGAAACTGAATTCCATGTTCTCTGCGATCACAACAGCTTTCATCGAGGAAGCCATGCAAAACACAATTAAATCGCTATGCTACTAACCTCGCGTGCATCTATAAACTAGACCTCTACGTGAAGCAAAGTGAGAGAATTAAAACCACCTGAAAGGTGTACTGAAGCCTGCCATTCGTCGCGTAAAAAACGTGATAGTCCCCTTGTTCTACCTGTGTGTACTGCGACCCCCGAAATTTTTTGTTGGGTCGTGAATAGGTCCCGCATTTTCCTAAAGTTGACTTCCTAAATTAAAAAAAAGGAACTAGTTTTACCATTTCTTGTTTTGAGATATACTGGATCGATGCTTATCACATTTATCGTTGTCACTGTTTAGCGCGTTCTGTGAACAATTAAGATAGACGAAATTTGTTTAGTCTAGTGTTGGCAGTTCATGAGGTGTGTTGTTATTCGCGTGGGCTAATCTGTTATGCCTAAACCCAAATGCACCTTTTCTTACAACTTAAAAGGATAAATATAAGTTCACTATAAAATTTTCAGTGCCACATTTTCAATTGGACATGTTGTTCGGCATGACAAATCAAACAAAACTAAGCTGTCTTCTTTTACTGCTGTTGCAACGTCTTCTAAAATCCATGACTTCTTCAGTAAAAGAATAATGGTAAGTTTGTTTCGCACAGTCTAAGAAATTCTGCTTACGTAGCTGTTATAAGACATTTCCTTAAAATCGGCTGTGAGTAGTGATAACCACACATGTTACAGTTGTGAGCCTTAATCTGTATGAAAATAAATAAACAAAAAAATAAAAAGACACTGGAACTTATTTCTATTGAAAATGAAACTTCTAATCTAATATCTAAAAATATGATGTCGGATGTGCCTGATCACTGTCGAGAACCAAGTATATTTGGTCGAGAAAACAGAACTGGCAAAGAAAAAGCTTTTGCAACATTTCAAACAAGCCTTGGAAGAAATTATCTTATAGGTGTTGGCTGCATGGCATATCATCCACAACAGTGTCGAAACAGCTACTGGGAAGCTGCGAATTGATACAGAGAATAATCACACGTATTTTCATATTTATACTGCAAGGGTGGAAACGCTGAGAGATTCTAGGGTTTTTTCAATTGCTAGGTCATAACAGTAAAAGCATTTAAGAGATCGAAGAGCAAAATGCCTTCCTTGCAGAGATAAGATCTTGTTATGAATTACTCATAACAAAGACAAAAAAATAGGAAAGAAAATAATTTTTGGAAGTTTTTAGGTTAAATCTATATTTAAGGAATTGTATAACAGTAATCGAGCTTCTCACAGTAGGTTTTATTCTTATGTTCATTGTCTACAATGTAGCACTTGAGTATTTGGTTTCATAAGGGAAGCTGTTTACAGATTATGAATCACATGCCTGGACCAGTTCGAAAAAGGATTCAGAAAGTAAGCAGTATAGAAATTGATAGTGTTTTGTCAAAGAAGTAGTGTATAGTAAATGAGTTGGAATATTTAAAGTGTTACAAAATGGCTCTGAGCACTATGGGACTCAACATGTGTGGTCATTAGTCCCCTAGAACTTAGAACTACTTAAACCTAACTAACCTAAGGACATCACACACATCTATGCCCGAGGCAGGATTCGAACCTGCGACCGTAGCGGTCACGCGGTTCCAGACTGACGCGCCTAGAACCGCACGGCCACATCTGCCGGCAAAATGTTACAGAAAAGTATAAAAATTAAAGTCCTGTCCAAAATTGTAGAACTTACTGTGTGCATCCTTGGATTGAATGCAAGAACTGAGCGTTTGTTTTCAAAAAATAATCATTATTAGTCATGTGATAAAACAAATGCTTTAGATATTTCAGTTTCCAATGCAATGATTCTCAAGTGTAATCCAAGAATTTCATGCGCAGATTTCTACTATGGATTGGTACCTAATAAACATTTATGTGACCAAAATCACTCAAATGAAAGATACAGACAAAATTCTAGTAATGTGAATAATTTGTAAGTGTACTTCACTTAGGCTACTAATAAATCCTGATGTGATGCAAAGTCAGTTAGTCCGTCATCCAAGTGTTTCGTTAACACAGTGTTTCAGAAATTGTTGGTCAGTTGATCGCAGCCTTTCCACGTGTCCCGTAATTTCATGGAAAAGAAAGGTAGTGTTAGATGTACTGCAGTATTCATTTTAAAATTTCACCTCTGTACCTATTGTATTTTATGGTGAGAACCACGAAGAATACTTTGACATACATCGATCCTCACGTCAGCATCGCATAAAGCTCCTCAGGAGCTACAAAACCGTGCTTCAGTTCTCTCTGGTAGACAGTTTCAGTAATTTCTACAAGTACGAGTTGATTCTGAGACCTTCCGCTGTTCTGTTTATCCCTCCCTTCTCTCATTCTTTTTCACGTAGTTTGATCTATGTTTCACGAGATATATCAGCGTGTCATTGACTCTTTTTTTATTTTGATCAACGACTGTTGCTTTTCTATTGTTCCTTGTTCTCAACGTTAATACAATTTCAATTATGAAAGCTTATCCATGACGATATGTATAAGACTGTAGTCAGCTCGTGGCGGTCCTCTTGACAGTCCTTTGGAACCCACAGTTAATTTAACTGCATAACTCATTTTTGATCATCAAAGGCGAACATGTTGTCTACATCTGTACTCTACAAGCCTCTGTGAAGTGGACGACACTTGAAACATTGTAAGTAGGTTTTCTCGGGATAGTTTACCAACCAAGTCAATAAAAAACAAAACACATTTAGTAACCAAGATGAAAGAAGTTCTGTTCAAATTTAATTGGAGAAACTGAGCTGTAGAAAGAGACTTACCGTCTTCGTGCGTCGTACATTTGGTCAGGTATCTCGGCAAATGCTGTTTCAAGCAGTGCCACGGTAAACATACAGCGCTAGGTGTAAGTATATATATAATGTCCGAGCCGAATGAACTGCGAAATCACAAGCGAACTGCTAAGCTGTTAACTTCAGCAACGCGTCTGATGCTGTACTGGAACAGTCTGCGTCGGCCGCTGTTCTTATGCGCCGCCCTGCGAGCAGTTTGCGGGCCGGCCGCTTGCAGCGCTGGAGTCCGAGACGCGCTGTACAAGGCAGATGGGAAGTGTTATTACATTCTGTCGCTGTTTTTGTATCACTTAAGGCAGACGGGTATTCCTATCGGATGGCGCCATGTTTATTTTTCTTGCCATAGCAAAACGGCTGCGTCGTTATCTAGACAGTTCTTTCGTTGCCACACTGCGAGAAGTGAGAAAGTAAGTAATGAAAGTCCCCTCAGGTTTGCTACCGGATCGTAAAGTCAACATGATTCGATACGTAGGTGATCTATCTGTCAACCGCTGCTGCTGCTGTTAAGGTTTTCACCGAGACTCCGAGGCAGCAGCATCTCTCCTGAAGATGCCGAACAATTGGATCGCCGAAATATGGACTCGTAATAATTTTAGGATCCGGTAGCAAACACATGAAGACTACTAAGAATTACTGCTCTGGGAAAGATTAGGCAGTCACACCTAACTGATGTATTTTTCATTGGTATTTCAAATTGTCGTTTACCAAAAATTGGCTTTAAAATATGCAAGGTAAGAGTAACAAGCTAGCCGCTTAATAGAAAAAGTGCACAAACAACTGTCTCAGCAAACTCTTGTTAAATGCTGATTCAATTGGTATTTCACTCACCAGTCATTTGAATGTGGCCACTTGTCGAAAGCCTGGAAAACCACCGTTTCCAGCACAGACCGCTGGGAGATGTGCAGGATGAAGGTCAATGAGGTTCTGGAAGACAGCGATGTGGAGCGAGTCGACTTCAGTGCTGTGACGAATTGCGCTAGTTTTCTCGCCTGCTGGTCCACGGCGCGAAGAGCCCGGTTGAGGTGGTCCCACACATTCTCGATCGGGTTTAAATCCGGGAAATTCGGTGGCCGTGGAAGTACGGTAAACTCACCCTGGTGCGCTTCGAATCATAATCGTACACTGCGAGCTGTGGGACACGTTGCATTGCCCTGCTGGAATATGCAGTCGTGCCGAGAAAAAACAAAATGCATGTGAGGGAGGACACGGAACCCCGAGACAGATACCCTTTCATTTGTTATTTCCTGTGACCGTTTCCTTAGTGAATGTAGATCCATCTTCTTTCTGAAGTATGGGACTACGGCCGGTCAGTATCCAATAAAACAATACCAATCACCGTTATTAAGGCCTGAAGGTGACGTAGAGTTTCGTCGAAACTGGTAGGCTAGAAATAAAACCTGAATAACGGTGACTGGTATTGTTTTATTGGATTGCCTTAGTGCGTAAGGATCCCTTACTGTCTGTCGTACATTGAACTAATTCATTCCGTTGTTCGCAGGGATTTGCTGTGTGTGCAAGGGGCTGCCCTGGAATTGGAAATCTAAAGAATGAGCGTAAGCAGTATGAACTTAGAATTCGAGAGCTTAGCATCAAGGGTCCTGTTCCAGAGCTGACAGCCAGGTTGTGCGTGGCGTTGGGCACCCCGCTTTGAGTTTTGGCGAGCACCATTGGAGGTAGGTGTTTGTCTCGATAATATTTTCGCGGCGTTGGATGGGGTGCACCGGAACTGCAGGACAGTCAACCTACTGTCAGGGAAATTGGTAGAATTCAGGCCCACATTGACTAATTGTTTGAGAAACATTACCTCCTTGCCTCAAGTTACCAGGGCGGGGCAGCTGAGGTATCTAGCGAGGGATTTGCAGGTGCGAGCAGCGTCCTTGAGCTTGGAAAGTCAGGAAGCTGGAGCAAGTCAAGCAGCTACTCCCACGAATCAGTTCTTGGATCAGGCGTCAGGCCCAGGATTTAGGTAACCCTCCAGCTACTAATCATTTCGCTAGACTACCCAACCCAATTATGTGCCTACTCAACGGTGTTTCAGAGGTTTCGCTCGATATCGAGGGCCATGTCCAGCAGTTTTTGTGGCTGTCAGTGCAATTTGAATTTTATGCGGTTGCCTTGGGATCGCTTTACCATGTGATTACCCCTTGGCGAAAGGTACTCTGAGCGATTTTGTATCTGAAGCCCTGAAGTAGGAGGGCTCAATAGGACAACTAAGGAGACTGATTGTCGATAGGAAGCTCTCGCTGCTGATGCAGAACGAGCTTTAACGCAAATATTACTGGCGGGGGACAGCTATCATTTGATTCTCTCAGCCTTTATGTCGAGCGAGGGCCCATAGCTATCTTGGATCTTGATATGTCGGCTTCGAAACTCACTACTGGAGGGCATGCGTCCTGAGGATAGGTCGCGCTTGGGCTTTTTATGTCGCCCCGCTAGAATCTGGGAATTGCAAAATTTGTTTTATTACATTGAATCCTTATCTTTTTCCCATGAGGATCGGAGTCGTGAACAGTACTTGGAATCTCCTCCGTCCACCTCGAAAACTAGTAGGACTCTCCAAGCCTCCAACACATTTTCCGGGAAAGGATGTTTTCGGTGCCGCGCCAGCGATCACTTGGTGCGTGAGTGTCCTGTAGCACGAGCTCCTAAACCCGGCAAATGAGGCCAGGTTACCATCGGACGGGTGCACCATGGAGCGCGAGTATTAAAACTCCCTCGGATCTGTCTTCCCTTTTATCTGTGCCCATCTAGGACAAGAACGGTTGTGCACCCTGTTCGATTCTGGTAGCTCCGTGTCCTTGATGAATTATAATTGGTATTTAGAGTTTGGGTATCAGTGTAAATTATCTTCCATGTGCCGCTGTCCTTTGATATGTCGTGTCCCAAGGGGCAAGAGTTGCCTCTTGTCGGCGAGGTGCGCGGTTGTTTGTACATTTGTAATTTCTTATGGCTTGTTAAAGACCTAGCGCTCAATTCGTTGCTTGGGTGTGCTTATATTCAGAAAATAGGATAAGTTCTCGACTTTAAGAGCCGCACCTTCTCTTTTAGGTTTTCCTAGTGACAATACAGCCTTTTGCTCTTGCTTTTGCGCAATTGTGGGGATTCGGTAAATAGTAACTCAGGTGAATTTTCTGTCGCCCATCTTGAGCCAGGTCAGGCAGCGCGGTTGTTGAATTTATTAGGGGAGTTTCCCGAGGTTTCCTCTAATAAGTTCGGTTCATACGGTACCACATATTTTTGCCTGAGGACACTCCGGTGCGACAGTCTCCTTCTCGCCTCTCGCCATCCAAAATGAATATCTTGAGACAAAAATTTGCGAGTATGTTTAAGGAAGGGGTCATTAGGCCGTCTGCATCTCCCTATGCGTCACCAATATTTCCCGTCCCTAAAGCTCGAGACCAGAAATATAGGCCGTTGATTATCGAATCCATAATAAAAATGTTAGGATAAGGATTTATCCCTTTGCCGGATTGCCGGCCAGGGTGGCCGAGCGTTTCTAGGCGCTTCAGTCTGGGACCGCGCGACCGCTACAGTCGCAGGTTCGAATCCTGACTCGGGCATGGATGTGTGTGATGGCCTTCGGTTGGTTAGTTTTAAGTAGTTCTAAGTTCTATGGGACTGATGACCTCAGAAGTTAAGTCCCATAGTGCTCAGAGCCATTTTAGCCTTTGCCGGATCCTCGAAACTCCTTTTCGGTGGGTAATTGGTTCACGGAGCTTATCTGAACCAGGCTTATCAGATTCCTCTTACGGAGGAGTCCGAACTTGTCACCGCGTTCTGCACTGATCGGAAATTTTATGAGTCGAACCGGGTGCCATTCCGCTTGTCCACTGGGTGGCGATTTTGTCTCGTTTGTTAGATCATATCCTGGGCGACTTGAAGTTTTCTTGTGTCTTTAATTACCTTGGTGATGTCATAGTCAGTAGTTTGAGGATCATATTTCCCATCTTTGGGAAGACCTCTCCAAGTTTTGGAATGCGTTAAGTCGTCCAAGATGACACTTACTAGGAAACAGGTGTCCTTTCTGGGCCATTCAGTTTCCGAGGACGGCATTAGGACCAGGTACGAACTAAGATATTGAAGAAATTGCCTCAGTCTTGAAATAGGATGGAGATAGCTAGATTTATTGGAATGGCGAATTGTTTTCACCGTTTTGTCCCTGATTTTACCCAGATAGCCCCTCCCCTGAATAAATACAAATGAAGGGGGAAAAATTTGTCTGGGGTGAGAGCCAATAGGCGGCTTTTGAAACTATCAGGACCGTTAGTCTTAGCCGTCCCGGATTTCAGGAAAAGATTTATCATTAAAAATTATTCTTCCAATGCCGTTGTTGCTGCAGTGTTGTTGCAAGAGGATCAAGGTATAAAATTCCCATTAGTTTTCGCGTCTAGCAGGTTGTCTGGTCCAAGGATAAATTACTCCTTTTGAGTGCGAAGCGCTAGCAGTGATTATCGTCTTAGAGAAGTTTCAGTTCTATCGTGAGCACAGGGAGTCAGATCTCGAGAGAGACAATCAGGCCCTAACTTAGGTGTTGGCTCGACCCAGGGAAACTGGTCGGATTGTCAGGTGGGCGGCCCGCATTTCAAGATGCGACACGTAAAAGGATCCGACAACCGAGTCACCGACGCCAACAGTCGCATGTTTCAGGAAAAAGGGGGATGTCGAGAATAAGAGCGTTGAGTCTCACCCGTTGTGTGTACCGTTTTAGCTGAAGTTTCCCGGTTATTTGTGGAGCTTAAAATCAAACAGGATCAAGATCCATTGTGGGGTCCATAAGAAACTCATATCTGGTGGTGAGGTTAGCGAATACTCCATCAGGAATGGCGTGCTATGTAAATGCGTTAACGAAGCCGGGGACTCTAAAATTTGTTTGCCTCTGGAGCTGGTGCTCCCGTTTACTATTATTTCTGTAGTGGCAGGACATCTGGGTCTCTATAAAACCTTGGAAAAGATTAAGGCTCACCTCACTTGGTCCACGTTGTGGCGATTAATGAGTGAGTGTGAAGCCTGTAAGAAGGCTAAACCCAGTAGAAGTCCTCCGAAGTCAAGCGCGAGGAGAACCCTATGGACAAACTCTTTATCGAGTACGTAAGGCCTCTTCCTCGAGCCAAGAAGGGGAACCGATGTATTCTGGTGGTTGCTGACACGTTTTCTGGATTTGTATGGTTAATCCCTAGTCGTGGGGTCACATCGGCCACTACCATTGCACATCTGACCAACATCTTCAGCTGGTTTGGACACCCTATAAAAAGGCGCTTGTTAGCGATAACGCTCCGGCGTTTGTTTCCGAACGGTTTAAGCAGTTTTGCTTTTGTAAGGCTGTTAAACACCTAACCACCACGCCATGTTATCCCCGGGGAGTGAATCGGAACCTTGTCAGCTTTGATCATTAACAATCATAAGTCTCCGAGTAAGTGGGATACCACCATGCCGCAGCTCAATTTTGCATTTAACACTACGCAGAACGAAGCATCCAAGGCAGTTCTTGCCACTCTCTTGTTTGCGTAGCCCATCAATTCTCCTCTGTCCAACTTGTGGGATATAAACGACCTCCTGTTTTCGTTCATTACTCCTTAAGATCTTAGGGAAAATTGGGAAGGGGCCCGGAATAACATTAGGATACAATAGGAATAGATGTCCCTTTCAGGGCAAGGTAGGTGAAGGGCTGTGCCTGTCGAGTGAGGGGATGGCGCCAAGCTCGGGAAGTTAATTCCTCGTTTCATAGACCCATGCTCAATTAGAAAAATTCTGGGCCAGATTACCTTGCTTGTCAGGTATCTGGAAAGTAGTAAGGTTCTCAGGAGGCATCTTAATTGTCTTAAGCCTGTTAATTAACCTTCCTTCTCTTCTGTAGGATGCACTAGGGTCCATTATTTTAAGAGGGGAGATTGGGCCGTGGCCCCACTAGCTCCATCTCCAGTCTCGTGAACTGACATTCAGCCAGGAGAGCGGTGTGCTGACCGCATGCCCCTCCATATTCACAGCCAGTGACGTCTATGGGCTGAGGATGACACAGCGACCGCTCGGTACCGTTGGACCTACGGCCTGTTCTGGCAGCATCGATATATATTTTTACTAGCTTGATCTCTCGTGTGACGTCCCCTCTAGTTTGAGGCCACTAAGATCTCTGCTCGAGGTTGTTAATGGGTACAGGGCGACTTACGGCGTGGTGAGTTGGATGGCGGTAACAGTGAGAGGCCTGCCTGGCGAGTAAGGTGAGCAATTGCGCAAGCGTCCTGAGCAAGATGTCCGCCGAGTGGTTGCTGAGCATATTTGTATGTCGATTTGAATCCGTGGCTGACTTAGTGCCGTCTCCGTGCGTAGCCTGGCCAGCCAGCTCTGGGACGTGGCACGCCAATGAAAGAGTTTAAGCCGGTTTCGCTGTGCTGAATTCTGGACCTCTTCGGAATCGGCAAGCTTGAGCTTCGATTCGTGAACTTCAGTTAAGTTTAGGATTTTGAGGTCTCGACTGTTATTTTCTTATTGATGCCTATTAGTGTGTTGCGATCATTAGCTGTTCTATTTCACCACCAGTTGGTTCCTTGAATTGTGGGGTCGATACTGGCTTTGGTCGCCAGAGCGATAACATGTTTCTTCTATGCTGTGGCCGACCTCCCCCCCCCCCCCCCTCTTCGTTGTCACGCAGTTTTTGCCGACCTCCATGCCAACACAAGATAAGTACTTTCCTCTTGTAACAGGCCCGGGTGCCTATTTCGAAATACCTTCGGGGATTGTAGACGTTAATTATATTGACTTAGGAGGTTCCTGTGTCTTAAAATCTGCAACTTCAGAGACTATGTAAATGGGTTTGGCAGCCTAGTTTTCCTTCGGGCGTTTCGCCGTCGTTGTAGAGGCGGTGTCTTGCAGGGACGCGGGCATACTGTATGGCTAGTTATTGTTACTTTCGCGTAATTAACCTTGCTGTCTTAATACTACTTTCGCTAGTCTGCACCCAACGAAAAGGACCTTGAATGACCGGTCCTCTCGTTCTAACTTTTCTAGGTCCTCCTATTTCGTGCAGTCTAGTGCTCCTTTCGTATAAGCCTTCTGGTGCACCCCTTATAAGGGAGCAATTCAAGCTCTTCGTTACTTACTGAAGCAGTTATTCATGAAGGCCTACTTGTTTTCTGTTTCGTAATTTTGCCCAAATGAAGCTGTTATTATTGAAGGCCTACCTGTCCCCTTTTAACTAAACCTGTTTAATAATTTCGGCGGCTGAAAGTCCTATAAATCAAGGCCTACCTGTTTTTATTCCCCTTTTATTAAGATCTGATATCTTACTTAGCCTGTGTCGTAATTAACTGAAATTGTGATTGTAAATGGCCTACCCGTTTCAGAAGTACTTACGTCAATGAGTAGTATCAGGAAATGACACATGATGGTGAATAAGTCCTAACCTTTCGTGTTACATTCGTTTATCCGTAATTACAGGTTTTAATGTTGCTTCTGAGTGGTAAAAAGAGTGTTAAATCTAAACTACTTGTGTAAATGTTATGTGACAATGTGGGAAGTGAAGTTTTCAGAATACTAAATAAAATAGTACAGAGAAACAATTCTGTTGCGTTGTTGTTGTTGTTGTGGTCTTCAGTCCTGAGACTGGTTTGATGCAGCTCTTCATGCTAATCTATCCTGTGCAAGCTTCTTCATCTCCCAGTACCTACTGCAACCTACATCCTTCTGAATCTGCTTAGTGTATTGATCTCTTGGTCTCCCTCTACGATTTTTACCCTCCACGCTGCCCTCCAATGCTAAATTTGTGATCCCTTGATGCCTCAAAACATGTCCTACCAACCGATCCCTTCTTCTAGTCAAGTTGTGCCACAAACTTTTCTTCTCCCCAATCCTATTCAATACCTCCTCATTAGTTACGTGATCTACCCACCTTATCTTCAGCATTCTTCAGTAGCACCACATTTCGAAAGCTTCTATTCTCTTCTTGTCCAAACTGGTTATCGTCCATGTTTCACTTCCATACATGGCTACACTCCATACAAATACTTTCAGAAACGACTTCCTGACACTTAAATCTATACTCGATGTTAACAAATTTCTCTTCTTCAGAAACGATTTCCTTGCCATTGCCAGTCTACATTTTATATCCTCTCTGCTTCGACCATCGTCAGTTATTTTACTCCCTAAATAGCACAACTCCTTTACTACTTTGTCTCATTTCCTAATCTAATCCCCTCAGCATCACCCGATTTAATTTGACTACATTCCATTATCCCCGTTTTGCTTTTGTTGATGTTCATCTTATATGCTCCTTTCAAGACACTGTCCATTCCGTTCAACTGCTCTTCCAGGTCCTTTGCTGTCTCTGACAGAATTACAATGTCATCGGCGAACCTCAAAGTTTTTATTTCTTCTCCATGGATTTTAATACCTACTCCGAATTTTTCTTTTGTTTCCTTTACTGCTTGCTCAATATACAGATTGAATAACATCGGGTAGAGGCTACAACCCTGTCTCACTCCTTTCCCAACCACTGCTTCCCTTTCATGCCCCTCGACCCTTATAACTGCCATCTGGTTTCTGTACAAATTGTAAATAGCCTTTCGCTCCCTGTATTTTACCCCTGCCACCTTCAGAATTTGAAAGAGAGTATTCCAGTTAACGTTGTCAAAAGCTTTCTCTAAGTCTACAAATGCTAGAAACGTAGGTTTGCATTTTCTTAATCTTTCTTCTAAGATAAGTCGTAAGGTTAGTATTGCCTCACGTGTTCCAACATTTCTACGGAATCCAAACTGATCTTCCCCGAGGTCCGTTCTACCAGTTTTTCCATTCGTCTGTAAAGAATTCGCGTTAGTATTTTGCAGCTGTGACTTATTAAACTGATAGTTCGGTAATTTTCACATCTGTCAACACCTGCTTTCTTTGGGATTGGAATTATTATATTCTTCTTGAAGTCTGTGGGTATTTCGCCTGTCTCATACATCTTGCTCACCAGACGGTAGAGTTTTGTCATCACTGGCTCTCCCAAGGCCATCAGTAGTTCTAATGGAATGTTGTCTACTCCCGGGGCCTTGTTCCGACTCAGGTCTTTCAGTGCTCTGTGAAACTCTTCACGCAGTATCTTATCTCCCATTTCATCTTCATCTACATCCTCTTCCGTTTCCATAATATTGTCCTCAAGTACATCGCCCTTGTATAAACCCTCTATATACTCCTTCCACCTTTCTGCCTTCCCTTCTTTGCTTAGGACTGGGTTGCCATCTGAGCTCTTGATATTCATACAAGTGGTTCTCTTCTCTCCGAAGGTCTCTTTAATTTTCCTGCAGGCAGTATCTATCTTACCCCTAGTGAGACAAGCCTCTACATTCTTACATTTGTCCTCTAGCCATCCCTGCTTAGCCATTTTGCACTTACTGTCGATCTCATTTCTGAGACGTTTGTATTCCTTTTTGCATGCTTCATTTACTGCATTTTTATATTTTCTCCTTTCATCAATTAAATTCAATATTTCTTCTGTTACCCAAGGATTTCTATTAGCCCTCGTCTTTTTACCTACTTGATCCTCTGCTGCCTTCACTACTTCATCCCTCAGAGCTACCCATTCTTCTTCTACTGTATTTCTTTCCCCCATTCCTGTCAATTGTTCCCTTATGCTCTCCCTGAAACTCTGTACAACCTCTGGTTTAGTCAGTTTATCCAGGTCCCATCTCCTTAAATTCCCGTCTTTTTGCAGTTTCTTCAGTTTCAATCTGCAGTTCATAACCAATAGATTGTGGTCAGAATCCACATCTGCCCCTGGAAATGTCTAACAATTTAAAACCTGGTTCCTAAATCTCTGTCTTACCATTATGTAATCTATCTGATACCTTTTAGTATCTCCAGGATTCTTCCAGGTATACAACGTTCTTTCATGATTCTTGAACCAAGTGTTAGCTATGATTAAGTTATGCTCTGTGCAAAATTCTACAAGGCGGCTTCCTCTTTCATTTCTTCCCCCCAATCCATATTCACCTACTATGTTTCCTTTTCTACCTTTTCCTACTGACGAATTCCAGTCACCCATGACTATTAAATTTTCGTCTCCCTTCACTACCTGAATAATTTCTTTTATCTCGTCATACATTTCATCAATTTCTTCATCGTCTGCAGAGCTAGTTGGCATATAATCTTGTACTACTGTAGTAGGCATGGGCTTTGTGTCTATCTTGGCCACAATAATGCGTTCACTAGGCTGTTTGTAGTAGCTAACCCGCACTCCTATTTTTTTTATTCATTATTAAACCTTCTCCTGCATTAACCCTATTTGATTTTGCATTTATAACCCTGTAATCACCTGACCAAAAGTCTTGTTCCTCCTTCCTCCGAACTTCACTAATTCCCAGTATATCTAACTTTAACCTATCCATTTCCCTTTTTAAATTTTCTAACCTACCTGCACGATTAAGGGATCTGACATTCCACGCTCCGATCCGTAGAATGCCAGTTTTCTTTCTCCTGATAACGACGTCCTCTTGAGTAGTCCCCGCGCGGAGATCCGAATGGGGGACTATTTTACCTCCGGAATATTTTACCCAAGAGGACGCCATCATCATTTAATCATACAGTAAAGCTGCATGTCCTCGGGAAAAATTACGGCTGTAGTTTCCCCTTGCTTTCAGTCGTTCGCAGTACCAGCACAGCAAGGCCGTTTTGGTTTCTGTTGTGTATGCTCTCAAAAACATTTGTTCCGGGGCATATTTTATGGGAAAATAGCCTACTGATTGTAAAAATAGTTTTTTATGAGTTAGAAGAGTTCCATGGATTATCATGAGCTTTAGGAAAAAATTATTTTAAAACTTGTTTTTTTTTAAATAAAATCGCCTTTTCTTGCTGCTACTTAATTTTCCCAGACGATTCGCCTTTTTCTTGCTCTAAGGCAGCTTCAGCGGGATCTATATGATACAGTTTTGCCATTTTTAGATTATCAAACAGTTCACGACGGTTTTTTTACGTAAATAAGTAATTTCTTAGTGTGCTGGGATCTGCATTTCCTCTCATCTGGTCTGGAGGTCGCACTACCATTTTATTTCCGAAACAAAAGCATAATTTTGTATTCCGAACTTTTGTACACATTTCAGTGTTTTTCCTTCTTGCTTATAGTGTACTATTTTTCTTTTTCCAGTAATCATAGCTATCGGTTCGAACACTGTGCTGTCAACAACGTAAATATTGTAACTTCCTTAAGTTTTACGTTGTCTTTGGTTTGCTGCCAACTTAACGAAGTTCGTTCAAAAATAACTTCTATTCATGTTGTTTATATCTTTGTGCCGACTCCAGTGCCGTGTCCAACTGACGAATCTAAAAAAAAAAGTACAGTGAATTCATCCTAGTGCCCTTCTAACCACGTACGTACAGTGCAAGCTGAGTGATACGTTGCATTATCCTGTTGGTAACTGCCATCGTTCCAAGGAAAAACAGTGTATGTAGGGGTGGACATGGTCTTCAAGAATAGAGGCAATATAGTGTTTATTCATTGTGCCTTCCAAAATGACGAGATACTCAGGGAATGCCACGAAAACATTATCAGAACCATAATGCTCACATCTCGGGCCTGGCCCATCCGACAAATGTTGTAGATTGTTTCTCTGTCAGACGTTGCGTTCGGTACATGCCAACGACCATCTGTCCGATGGGGAATAAAACGCGAAAAATCTTAAAAGGCCACCTGTAGTCACTCAGTGAACTTTGAGTTGCGGTATTGGAGCTGGAATTCCATTCTTCATCGCCGACGAACAGCGGTCATCATCGGTGCATGAAACAGGTGTCTGATGTGGAGGCCTACACTCACAAGGGAACCTCCCCATCGCACCCCGCTAGGATTTAGTTATAACTTGGCACAGTGGATAGGCCTTGATAAACTGAACACAGATCAATTGAGAAAACAGGAAGAAGTTGTGTGGAACTGTGAAAAAATAAGCAAAATATACAAACTGAGTAGTCCATGAGCTACACAGGCAACATAAAGGAAAATGTGATGTCAGAAGTGCTGTGGTCTCGTGGTAGCGTTAGCAGCTGCTGAAGAAGAGGTCCTTGGTTCAAGTCTTCCTACGAGTGAAAATTTTACTTTCTTTATTTTTGCATGGTTATTATCTGTCTGCTCGTTCATTGACGTCTCTGTTCACTGTAATAAGTTTAGTGTCTGTGTTTTGCGACCGCATCGCAAAACCGTGCGATTAGTAGACGAAAAGACGTGCCTCTTCAATCGGAACCGAAAACATTTTATCGCAAGGTCATAGGTCAACCGATTCCTCCACAGGAAAACACATCTGATATATTCTATACGACACTGGTGACGGCATGTGCGTCACATGACAGGAATATGTTGTCGACCCACCTAACTTGTACACTTGGCTAATGGGTAAAAAGATTCTTCTATCTTGCCCGATTTATGTTTTCTTGTGGATGTGATAATCACTCCCAAAAAAGTGATGAAAACATAAGAGTTTGTCACATAAACTGAAAATAAAAAATTAAAGTTTTCACTCGATGGAAGATTTGAACCAAGGACCCTTCGTTTCGCAGCTGCGCGCGTTACCACGAGACCACGGCGCTCCTTCGGTCCTTGTGTCCTTCATGTTGCCTATCAGCCCATGAACTAATCAGTTTGTATATTTTGCTTATTTTTTTCACTGTTCCACACAACTTCTTCCTGTTTTCTCAATTGATCTGTGTTCAGTTTTTCAAGGCCTATCCACTGTGCCAACTTATAACTAAATCTGAGGGGGGTGCGATGGGGAGGTTCCCTTGTCAGCAGCGTCCGCTGAACGGTCTTAGAGGAGACACTGTTGGTAGGCTCTTGTTTCATGTGGGTGGTCACTTGCTCAACAGTTGCATGCCTATTCGCCCGCGCACATCTGCACAGCCCTCGTTCAGGCCTGTTATCTTTGGCGCTCGGTGCACCACCGTCGCCTCTGCGTCGCTTTTACATAGCGCCATTCTGCCGTACACAACATAATTTATCCATGGTGGCACGCGAACAGTTTAAAAGCTAGGCCGTTTCTGAAATGCTTTTACCCTTGTCCCCGGCAGTATTTTCCTCTTGCCTCCATTCTTTGTATACACTCCACTGCTAGTGTAGGCACTTGCCGTCTGTCAGTAATTATTGCACGTTGACGTCGACCACAGGCCCTGGTCACAGTAATGTGAGTAGCCTGTGGAGTTACGTCTTAAATTTATAAGCAGAGTAAAATTTAACCAACTCCACTCCCGGCAATATCGTTGCAAAATTTTACCTTTTCGATGGTGTAGCTGCAAGAAACATTTCCCTGTTCAGAATTCTTGTCATCGTGCCACAGCCACTATTAAATAGTGTCTAGCTATGAAGAATATGAGTAATCACATTACAGTGAAAAACAAGGAAATAAATAGCTAAATAATTAAAAAAATTAAACAAAATAAGATTGTCAGGAATTCGCAAAAGTATTTTCATTTTTTAAATTAGTATAACATTTTAAAGTATACTAAATTTAATAGAATCCTCCAAGGTGTGTGACATTAATGTGACCACAGCCTATGTTTGACGTCAACGTGTCTAACATTCTGCGTGGTGTCTGTCTGTTCTGAGTCATATCTCCCTACCACTTTCGCTCAACAACGCTCTGAAAGTGTTTTTTAGGGAGTTGCTAGTTTGAACCTGGGACCTGTTGCTGGTAAGGAGACGCCAGACCACACATGACATGTAGAGTTCAGAAGAGTTCAGTGAGACTGGAGATGATATAATCAAATACTTCATGATTTCAGCATCAGCTCCACTGAATTCCCTGTAAAAGAATCTTAATACTAACTAAATTTAGTGGAAGGGGTTCAAGGCTTTCCTATTTTTAGTTAGCTGGTAATATCTATAATCTAGCTTTAAATTAAGTTTCATAAAAGAGAAAACTATCAAAAATGGTCTGCAGTGACCCTCAATTATCTCTAATTACTTATTTAAGTTGTCGTAAATTAAGTGGTTGATGTGGCTTCTCAATAATTATATAACAGAAAAATCATTGCGTTTCAGATTTTAACTTCAAGTAGCAAATGTGAATACCACGAAGGTTAATTGACGATCGACACTAGTATTACGTAAAATGGGGATGTAACAGATGAGACTTCTGCAGTTCTGAGTGAAGCGTTATGCACTCTTATGCAGCATCGCGTGCGTTCATTACCTTGTCGGTGGTTAGGCAGCGTCAGGGACGGTGGGTGGCGCAGCTCCACACACCTCGCCGTCTCAGTAGCAACTCTCTTGAACTTCTCCTTACTACTGTTTACAGAATTTGGTTTAAGAAAAAGGTATCTGGCTGTATTTTCAACTGACCAGTCAGTGTCTCAATGTTAACCTTAAGCTCCACCTACAAAAATTCTGTCTATCCAATGAGAAACGTTATACTTTTCGTGGTGGGGCAACGTTTTTAATGTCTGCTACATAACAGAGATGCGTATAGTCTCACGCTAAAACTTGGAGCTGGTGTGGCCCTTTTAGTGTTATTGTAAGATCTACACTGTTCTTCTGGAGGGCTCTATCTTTTAACATGGGCTGGGGTATAGACCTCCCGGCGGTCGGCGGTGATGTGGGTGTCCCTTATCGCAGGGCCTTCTAGCCTACACGGCTCTGCTCTCGGTTTCTGTTCTCCTTTCTCCCATCGGAATTGCGTCTGTTTCACGGTGGGAAGGTATGACATGTATTTAGGCGTTCTTGTGTTATTATGTGGTATTCCATTCGCTCACTCGTTGATCATATTACTTTGGTTAATTTAATGTCAGGATTTATTCGGAGCTATGTGACATATTGCCGGATTTGCTATCATGTCAGGGTTTTCGTGGAAGGTGTTGGATTTGCCTGACACCTTAGACGTGCAATAACCACTCCAAGACGGTGCATGGGAGCACTAGCAGCACTAGCAGTGGAGTCCTTGGGTCGCGGAAGCAGTGCAGTCTTTGGTGTTATTCGGATTTATCTGACATTCAAAACGACATAATCACTGCCTTTCGGAATAAGCGTGGAAGCATTTCCGAAATGGCTTAGTCTGTAAACTGTTCTTGCGCCATCGTGGTCCAAGTACCCAAGTACTGTATAACGTGCGTGACAAAATGGTGCCATCCAAATCCAACATCCAGGCATCTGTGGTGCTCCACGGACCGTAGATGATAGGGGTGAACGGCGGTTGTGGAGATGTGCGCAGACGAATATACACTCCTGGAAATGGAAACAAGAACACATTGACACCGGTGTGTCAGACCCACCATACTTGCTCCGGACACTGCGAGAGGGCTGTACAAGCAATGATCACACGCACGGCACAGCGGACACACCAGGAACCGCGGTGTTGGCCGTCGAATGGCGCTAGCTGCGCAGCATTTGTGCACCGCCGCCGTCAGTGTCAGCCAGTTTGCCGTCGCATACGGAGCTCCACCGCAGTCTTTAACACTGGTAGCATGCCGCGACAGCGTGGACGTGAACCGTATGTGCAGATGACGGACTTTGAGCGAGGGCGTATAGTGGGCATGCGGGAGGCCGGGTGGACGTACCGCCGAATTGCTCAACACGTGGGGCGTGAGGTCTCCACAGTACATCGATGTTGTCGCCAGTGGTCGGCGGAAGGTGCACGTGCCCGTCGACCTGGTACCGGACCGCAGCGACGCACGGATGCACGCCAAGACCGTAGGATCCTACGCAGTGCCGTAGGGGACCGCACCGCCACTTCCCAGCAAATTAGGGACACTGTTGCTCCTGGGGTATCGGCGAGGACCATTCGCAACCGTCTCCATGAAGCTGGGCTACGGTCCCGCACACCGTTAGGCCGTCTTCCGCTCACGCCCCAACATCGTGCAGCCCGCCTCCAGTGGTGTCGCGACAGGCGTGAATGGAGGGACGAATGGAGACGTGTCGTCTTCAGCGATGAGAGTCGCTTCTGCCTTGGTGCCAATGATGGTCGTATGCGTGTTTGGCGCCGTGCAGGTGAGCGCCACAATTGGGACTGCATACGACCGAGGCACACAGGGCCAACACCCGGCATCATGGTGTGGGGAGCGATCTCCTACACTGGCCGTACACCACTGGTGATCGTCGAGGGGACACTGAATAGTGCACGGTACATCCAAACCGTCATCGAACCCATCGTTCTACCATTCCTAGACCGGCAAGGGAACTTGCTGTTCCAACAGGACAATGCACGTCCGCATGTATCCCGTGCCACCCAACGTGCTCTAGAAGGTGTAAGTCAACTACCCTGGCCAGCAAGATCTCCGGATCTGTCCCCCATTGAGCATGTTTAGGACTGGATGAAGCGTCGTCTCACGCGGTCTGTACGTCCAGCACGAACGCTGGTCCAACTGAGGCGCCAGGTGGAAATGGCATGGCAAGCCGTTCCACAGGACTACATCCAGCATCTCTACGATCGTCTCCATGGGAGAATAGCAGCCTGCATTGCTGAGAAAGGTGGATATACACTGTACTAGTGCCGACATTGTGCATGCTCTGTTGCCTGTGTCTATGTGCCTGTGGTTCTGTCAGTGTGATCATGTGGTGTATCTGACCCCAGGAATGTGTCAATAAAGTTTTCCCTTCCTGGGACAATGTATTCACGGTGTTCTTATTTCAATTTCCAGGAGTGTATGTACAACTGTTGAGCAACTGAATGATGAACTGTCACTCCTCAAGGCCGTTCACAGAATTTTCCTGCGTACAGGCCTCCGCAGCAGGCACCCGGTTTGTGCACTGATGATGACTGCTGTTCATCGGCGAAGGATATTGTAATTTCTACACCAGTACTGCAACTGAATGTTTACTGAGTCGCGGCAGGTGGCTTTTTAAGATAAAATGCGTTTTATGCTCCACCGGACAGATGGTCGTTGGCGTGTACGGCGTGAAGTGTTTGAAAGCAAACATCCTGTAACACTGGTCAGAAGGGGCAATGCCGCAGGAGGGACCGTTATGGGTTTGGAAATGTTTTCGTGGCATTCCCTGGGTGATCTCCTTGTTCTGGAAGGCACAATGGATCAACACTTACATGCACCTGTCCTTGGGCACCATTTCCACCCATACGGGCATTTGGTTTTCCACGAAACGATGACATCTACCAGCAGGACGCTGCAACGTGGAACACAGCACTCAGTCTAGGCGCACAGTTCGAAGAGTACCAGACTGACTTTTTTGTCCTGTCCTGGCAATCAAACTCCAAGTCTTTTTTTCTCTCTTACTTTTTAGTATCAACAGGGTGTACGCTAATAGCGAATAATGCATAGCTGTGGGTGAAATACTTCCTGATTGTTTCTTCCTGATGATGACTTCAACTATGTTGATAGCAACGTAGAAATTTTAGCGCCTCTGCATCTTGCAATTTCTCGTTTATTGGCTATATGTATTGTATGTACGCCTCCGACAGGTATGTCGAAAAGTTTTGAGCTGATTCAACAGCGTTTTAGAAATTTTCTCAGAAAAGAACGAGACCTTTACAACAAACTTAAAAGTAGATAGTCATTTTAACGAGCAAAAGCTGAACTAATCCTAAATGAAAGGAAGGAAAGTCATGCGTGAAGTGCTCAATGAGTTAGACAGTGACATTCCAAAACCTGAAAAAAATATTTATTTATTTACACGTCAAGTGGCATGGGACCAAATTAAGAAGCAAATCTCCAAAGTCATGGAACATGTCAGTACACGAAATTACAACATAAAAGTAATAACAGATAAAATAAAATGTCTATGTACCCGAAAAAGTCAGTCGATAAGTAAAAGTAAACGCAATCAACAATACAACAAGAATCAGCTTTATTTTTCAAGGAACTTCTCGACAGAATAGGAGTGATCCTTGAGGAAACTCTTCAGTTTCGATTTGAAAGCGCGTGGATTACTGTTAAGATTTTTGAATTCGAGTGTTAGCTTATTGAAAATGGATGCAGCAGTATACTGCACACCTTTCTGCACAAGAGTTAAGGAAGTCCGATCCAAATGCAGATTGGATTTCTGCTGAGTATTAACTGAGTGAAAGCTGCTTATTCTTGGCAATAATCTAATATTGTTAATAATAAATGACTGTAAGGAATATATATATATATATATATATATATATATATATATATATATATATATATATATATATAGGCCAATGTCAAAATACCCAGACTCGTGAACAGGGGTCGACAGAAGGTTCGTGAACTTACACCACTTATTGCCCGAACCGCCCGTTTCTGAGGAAAAATATCCGTTTAGAATGGGAACAGTTACCCCGAAATGTAGTACCATACAACGTAAGTGAATGAAAATAAGCAAAGTAGACTAATTTTCGTGTCGAACGTTCACTCACTTCAGATACAGTTCGAATAGTAAAAATGGCAGCATTAAGTCTTTGAAAAAGACCGTGAACGTGGGATTCCCACGACAGTTTACTATCTAACTGAACACCTAGAAATTAGAACTGTTCAGCTGTTCAGTTTCACTACTCATATGCCCATTCTGAGAAGTTTTAATGTTACTGAAATTGGTAAATAGATCAAGGCCATCTGTCTAGTCACTGAGGAACATTAATGGCACCGAAGCGGAGGACGACAAAGAGAAGGCCAAAATATTAGTTTTCCGAAACTGTTACCCTGAGGTATATCGCAATACAGTAGTGTCTCCTTATAATCGTATCGTGAAGACCAAGATGACAATTAAAATAGCTTAAGAATGAAAAGTCGAATGTATCTGTTGCCTATATTTCTAGTATTTGTAAATATAGTGTTCAAAGCAGATTGTCCCTCTTCCAGCTGTAGTATATGTTGATCCACAGTTCGTACATATTTGCAGACAGTCATTTTTATTTAGGACCAAAAGCTGTTGGTAAAAAACTTTCTTTGCTACTAGTTCCAGTCGAAACTATCGTTATAAGGCAACATAACGTTATTAAAGCAGCTTCTATTACATCATCCTACTGTTAATAATAAAAATGAAACTAGAAAAAGACATACTGCGTCAGTGACATCATGGGTATAGTACATTTACACATCTGAGTAATCTTAGAATATTGCTTCTTTTTGTGTTCGCTTCTGTTATATGCACTCCGCATCGAAGAGTTTTACGACTTTTCTAATGATTGATACCCGTAATATCTCTTCCCTAAATTATACTATGCAGCAATGAAATTTACTGAGGCAACTAGACATTAGCTTGTTCGAAAATCATTTCGCGTCTCCGGAAATTCATTTCAAACTATCTTTATAATAGGTTGGTGCTTAGGTTCGTAGCGTTTTTGTTTTGAATGTTGGTGTTCCGGTTGGTAAGAGTTTATTTCTAGATTGTCGTTTTTATTTGTAATTCACTGTTGCTATTTGACTTTACATATTGTCAGTTTGTCATTTGGCGAAAGTGATTGGGGTTGTGGACGCTAGAAAATGGAGTGATAAGTAGGGAATTCGGAACATTTGCGACATATTCTGCTTTTTGAGTTCAGTTGAGGGATGACAGCAGCGGAGGCAGAGAGAAACATCTGCGCCTTGTTGGTAATAGTGCCACTGGATAGAGCACGGCAATAAATGGTTTTATCATTTTAAGGAGGATCGTTTTTACATTAGCTGCTCGTATCCACAAAAGAGTTATGCATCTGGTGGAACAGCGACGTTGTGGTGCACTAAGAATTGCTTCCCCGGGATGTAACCACCACACCTGACTTTTATTGTCAGCAACTGAGATATCTTGCAGACGCAGTGCAAGAACAAAGACCATGAAGACTCCGTGAAGTGATGATACTCCACGTACACACGCCTGCATTCTGCTAGACTGACAAACACTAGAGAGGAGTTGGTCTGGGAAGTTATTTCACGCCCACCTTATTTACCTGATCTTGTGCCATTAGATTTTTGCCTTTTCCACTCTACATAGAACAGCTTTCAAGAAACGTCCTTTCCGGATGAAAATTCTCTCCGAACATGGCTCGACAAGTTCTTCGTCTCAAAACCACGTGATTTATACAGTCACGGAATAGAAAAGCACTGGCAGGCTGTTGTAAATACTGAAGGAGGATATATTGTTAATTAATAAAGTCTCGGTTGTGTGTATCTGTTGTGTTTATTAAACTTATGGAAAAACTGTTCGCTACGAACTTATGCCCCGACCCAATCTGTATAATATATTTAGTTACTTTGGAATCATTTAGTCATATGCTTACTAAACGACATTATGAAACAATACCTAGTAGCGGAAGAGGAAGAAGGGAAATTTATGGTATTGTCCTCTGACCTAGAGACGTAAAATTATCTTTGGGAGATGTCAGTCGAATGTGCTCTAATGTCACACGATATAGATTAGCTCGACCGTCTGTTGTTAGTCAGCATACATACATATGATTTAAAATAACATTAAATTACTTTATAAATGTAATGCTCTGCCCGTAGAAATATCTTAAAAGTTCGTATGGCATTAGTGACTAGTATTCTGCTCTTTGCGATTTATAAAAAGTTCTTATATTGTAGTGTTAACTACAAAGACCAATAATCAAAAGACTGTGCTTAGTTAATTCCTTGAATGTTAGTACCTGAAACTCTTACGTACTTCAACGAGAATGCTTCGTGGAGATGTGAAATTTACACGCTCTTCAATGACTCATAAGTTAGGAAAGCGGGTCACTCGTTTCTGTCGTAGCAGCCTCAACACCACAGGATGTTTTTCTGGCTGCCTACGCTAATACTGAATTCACCGACCTTGTAACGTGATACCGTCTGACGAGCGAGCGGAATGTTCCGCGGCAGGCCTGCCCGACATCTGCGACTGTTTTTCAGATGTGTAATTTTCTGGAAGACTTATCTCGTAAATGAGCAGCCCGAGCAGGGACTAGTCCTCCTAGATATCTTCGGATTTTTCACGAAAGCAACCTACTGCGATAGATTAAGTAAACACAGAATTACTGAAATGTAGGACATAGTAAGTTACTGTGTATAATCGGTAGCGCTGGTGAACAAATGAATTATCTGTTGCATGGAAGACAGACGAATTTTTTTCTGGACAGATAATAGCAAAACATTTAAAAATTACAAAAGTGTAAGTCATCTCAACAAAAGTAATTGTACAGGGTGGGGCAAAGAAGTGGCCAGGACGAGAGGATACGACTGGACGTGAATGTATACATACAACCACACCCCGTGAAGTGCACACCATGTGTACGCCCTCCATGTGATCCACATCAGTTCCTTGAGGCGCATTTACATACACGTATTCACGCTTGACATAGTTGTTAACAGAGATCAGTCCCGGCCATAGCTGGCCACCCAGGTCATCTGATCTTTGTGCGGTTACTCTGTATGGGGAATCCTCAAGTCTAAGGTGTATCGCAAGAAGCCTCATAGTTTTCAAGAATAGCAGCAGAACATTTCGTATGAGACTGCAGCAAATCCAGCAGTCCAGGTTCGATCCGTCTTAAGCAACTTGCTGACCAGGGCTCAAAAATGCCAAGAATGGTGGTCACTTTCAACATCTGCTGTAGTCAGGTTACTTCTGTATTTCGTTTCCTCTGCTTTGTTTCTTTGTACCCTGGAAACCTCTTTTCCGGGCCACTTTTATTTGTCCCACCCTGCAGAAATTGTCACTGACTGAGTACAACAAGCGTTTAGGAAAGGCAAGATCAGCCACAGACGATGTGTATGTTGTATATAACGTAAGTGGAGAGAAGCTGTGACTTCAACATATTGCAGCATTTATCAGTGTAAACGGAAGTCAACTTTCGACGATGATAATAAATAATGACTGTTACTGGAAAGTTATTAAAATAGTAAGACAAGTTTATACAAAGAAGTCAGTTTCTAATAACTGCACGTATGACAGACAGCGGTACTTACGATAAAAATTGTCCGACTGCGATTAGGAGTGCCGCAAAAAACTTGATTGTGTATGTAGATAGCTCATTCATCCCGGGAATTGAGAATCTCAGATTTTTGCCTCTTATCGATATCAATCCAGGGTACTTCGTGACCTTATTAGATTCTCTACTGTAGTTCTTGAGACTAGCTCGGACACAAAAAAAGGGCGAGCGTGGGTCTTCAATTTACACACCCCAGCAAAAGATTTAATAATTTTTTTTTCAGTTGCTTACTAAATGACTACTACTACAACTTACATTTTAAGCTTGCATGCAGTTGAATGCAATGCGAGTTCCACCGGCAAAAACATTTTTTTTATATGATAGCATTACAATTTAACGAATTTAGAATCCTTTTGCCTACTTTTACAGTGAAACATTGTTTTTTCCCGAGTTACACAAATCTAGATCAACAGGAAGTATCGTGTAGGTTTTAATGAGAGAGTTTACGAGTATCAAAATGTTACCTCAATGGCATTATCTTTTGACTGCATTAAGTTAGAAGCTTAAAGGTCTTACGCAGCCAAGGGACCGTAGACCTTAGTAGGTGACATAAATTTCAACTGAATACGTCCAACCGCTTGTGAGAAAAAGGGTTCTTAGGCGAACAGACGGATGGACAATGATGCGATCCCACAAAGTTTCCGTTATTACCGATTGAGTTGCGGTGTCCTAAAAATGAGTATGTCAAAACTGTGAGATATGACTGAGATTATTTCTTAAAAGGGGAGAACACACTAGTGATAGTCGTTCAGAGCAGTAGTTGAGGTTTGAACAACACCTATAATGGCCGACAACAGGAACAGAAAGTGAAAAACTGGAGCATTCAAACGGAGAGGAGGAAACGAAATCAAACTTCAAAGAGGTGTAGATTATGTGAAGTTACTTGAGTGACTACACTATAGGAGCTGCATCTCTCTGGACTAGATAAATGTACTAGTTCTGTTGGAAAGGCTGTCGCAAAAACGGTGTATCCTCTCTTGAGGCAAACTGACCGAGACTGTAGTAACTGGTGCCTGATATCCTCGATACGGCTGTGGGATTGGCTGGTGCCACACATGTTTCATCGGAAGAGATCTGGGGACCAAGCTTGCCACAGGAGTAACTCAACATCATTCGGACGCTTAATAGAGGCACGTATAATGTGTGGAAAAGTGTTGTCATACTGAAAACTGGCACCACTGCACTGACGTATGAAAATTATGTCGAGCAGGTAGTTCATGCGCCCAAGCGAGTAGTAAGCGGTTGTTAAAACACACTTGACCTCTTAGCAACAAATAATCCTGAGTTAATAACGAGCATCAAAACGGATACAGGGATTACTAAACACAGGGTTGCCGTAGCGGGACTGAATATTGTAGCTCCAAAATCCTCCAAAAATAAACGAAAAATATACCTACTCAAAAAAGAAAATAAAAATTAACTTGACGCCTTCCTGAGAGACAATCTCCACTCCTTCCAAATTAATGAGTGTAGACCAGATGTGGCTTAAATTCAGAGAAATACTATTGGCAGCAATTGAGAGCTTTATTTGATACAACTTAACAAACGACGGAGCTGATCCTCCTTGGTACAGAAAACGGGTTAGAACACTATTGCAGAAACAACGAAATAAACATGCCAAATTTAAATAGACGCAAAATCCCCAAGATTGCCGATCTTTTACAGAAGCTCGCAATTTAGCGCGGACTTCAATGTGAAATGCTTATAACAGTTTCTACGACGAAACTTTGTCTCGAAACCTGGCAGAAAATCCAAAGAGATTCTGCTCGTATGTGAAGTGTGTTAGCTGAAAGAAACAATCAATGCCTTCTCTGCGCGGTAGCAATGGAGTTACTATCGAAGACAGTGCTTCCAAAGCAGAGTTACTAAACACAGCCTTCCGAAATGCCTTCACAAAAGAAGACGAAGTAAATGTTCCAGAATTAGAATCAAGAACAGCTGCCAACATGAGTAACGTAAAAGTAGTAGCGAAGCAACTTAGATCACTTAATAAAAGCAAGTCCTCTGATCCATACTGTACAAAAGTTAGGTTCCTTTAAGTGTATGCTGATGCATTAGCTCCACACGGAACAACCATATACAACAGTTCGCTCGACGAAAGATCCGTTCCCAAAGACTGGAAAGTTGCACAGGTCACACCGATATTCAGGAAAGTTAGTAGGAGTAATCCACTTAATTACAGGCCCATATCATTAAAACCGATGTATTGTGTTAAAACATTATGAATTACCTCGAAGAAAACGGTCTGTTGACACATAGTCAACATGGGTTCAGAAAATATCGTTCTTGTGAAACAATACTAGCTCTTTATTCACATGAAGTGCTGAGTGCTATTGACAAGGGATTTCATATAGATTTCATATTTTCTGGATTTACGGAAGGCTTTTGACACTGTATCACACAAGCGGTTTGTAGTGAAATTGCGTGCTTATGGAATATCGTCTCAGTTATGTGACTGGATTTGTGATTTCCTGTCAGAGGTCACAGTTCGTAGTAATTGACGGAAAGTCATCGAGTAAAACACAAGTGATTTCTGGCGTTCCTCAAGGTAGTGTTATAGGCCCTTTGACGTTCCTTATCTATATAAAGGATTTGGGAGACAATCTGAGCAGCCGTCTTAGGTTGTTTGCAGATGACGCTGTCGTTTATCGAGTAATAAAGTCATCAGAAGATCAGAACAAATTGCAAAATGATTTAGAAAAGATATCTGAATGGTGCGAAAATTGACAGTTGAACCTAAATACTGAGAAGTGTGAGGTCATCCACATGAGTGCTAAAAGGAATTCGTTAAACTTCCGTTACACGATAAATCAGTCAAATCTAAAGGCCATAAGTTCAACTAAAAGCCTAGGAATTACAATTATGAATAACTTAAATTGGAAGGAACACAGAGACAATGTTCTGGGGAAGGCTAACCAAAGACTGCGTTTCATTGGCAGGGCACTTAGAAAATGTAACAGATGTACTAAGGAGACTGCCTACACCACGCTTGTCCATCCTCTTTTAGAATACTGCTGCACGGTGTGGGATCCTTACCATATAGGACAGACAGTGTGCATCGAAGAAATTCAAAGAAGGGCAGCACTTTTTGTATTACTGTGAAATAGGGGGGGAGGGCGGAATGTCACTAAAATGGTACAGGATTTGGGGTGGATATCATTAAAAGAAAGGAGTTTTCGGTTGCGATGGGGTCTTCTCACGAAATTCCAATCACCAACTTTCTTTCCCCATGCGGGTTTGGGGATTAGATTAGGTCTGTGGTACTCTGGCCTGTTGTAAGAGGCGATCAAAAGGAGTCTCACACGTTTTGGCCTTTGTGATGGTCCCCTGTAGGGTCTGGCCTCTATTTTTCAAAATTTTCTCGAAGAGCGAGCCAATTGGGTAAGAGCAAATTACATGGTGCATCATGTCCATTGTGCATTGAGATCTTTTGCCCACTTTCTCGTCATGGCATTGCAGTCCCGCTCATTCTCCATCTCATGGGCGAGGACACCTTCCTGTGTGCGTTTTCCTCGATCCACTATGCAGTGTCGGTTTCTACGCCGACGATGACCATGGAATTCTTTGCACCTCATATCCAACATAGTAGCCAATCCATTGTGATCGGGCCACCATGTACCATGTTGGTTGTAGCCCCCTAACAGAGATTGCTCTGCATATGCTTACGCCGTTAACTCCCCACATATGGCAAGGAGTACATACCTGTCTCCCTGGGACATTGGGACTCCCAGCAGTGGTCATCATGCGTGGCCCTTTCTGAGGCTGGGTGATGTGCCCGTGGGGAGGGCCCCTGGTCAGAGTGGGTGGCATCAGGGCGGATGACACGCCATGAAGCATAATATGTCATCTGTTGCTGGTGGTCCACCACCAGCAGTCTCTAAGAGGTCAAAGTCTAACTTCGATGAAATAAGACCCCAAATCGTTCCCCTCCCTGGCCACACAATGGGAGGTGTGTCAGTCGAGAGCAGTGAGGTGTTCATTTCGTCTGGCGCGCCCATCGTACTCTGAGGGTAATCAGGTTGCCACTGGTGCCTTCATCTTGGCCTTAGAGTGTGACATGTCACCCTAGAAGGTCAAGGTGATGGTCTACCACTGTGATGTCAAACCGTATATCCCTCCCCCGATGTGGTGGTTTAAGTGCTGGAAGTTCGGCTATATGTTTTCCCACTGTACTTCCACCACCACATGTCGAGATTGTGGACGTCTATCACATTCCAATACTCCATGTGCCCCGCCTCCCATCTGTGTCAACTGCAGAGAGCATCATTCATCTTATAGAAAGAGAGGAAAATCATGGAATACAGGGCCCTGGACCGACTGACCTACACTGAGACTAAGCAGAAGTATGAGAGGCTACATCTTGTGCGTATGACATCCACTTAAGCCGCTGCTACGACAACAGTTCTACCACCTTCTGTTCCGCCGTGTAAAGTTGGCTCTCAGAGCTGTCAGACTCCACCTGCCCCCTTGATGGAGGGGCTCACTTCCCGCACTGGTGCTCCTGTTGCTCCTGCACAACCTACTTCAGGAACCAACCCCCACCCCAAACCACCAGGGACATCAGTCCCCACTTCTCCGATGGAGAAGCGTACATCTTCTTTGGCTACTCTCGCTAGGAAGAGGTCCCTTGGCTCACTCCCTTCCCACATTCCTACACTGGCAAAGCAGACCTCTGCTAGTGGCTGAAGCAACCACAGGTAACTGGTTGTAGGGCTTCACGGTCCTCCTCAGTCCCTGAGAAGACTTTCCAGCTAAAAAAAGCCGAAGGTGCAGCGGGAGAAAACCAAAAAGAAGAACCCCAAAAACCCAGACGTTGCGGTGGCTCCCGTACCACCACTGCCTACAAGCTCTGTGTCTGAGGACGAAGTGGAGATGCTGGCGTCCACTGAGGACCTAGATCTGTCTGGGCCCTCAAACATAATGGATGTTTGATCACACAGATACTCATACGGTGGCAGTAGGTGACCCTGTGGCGTAGACAGCCTCATTGAGTGTTTCATGCCTTCCCAATCTCATGAGCATGTCATCCTTCAGTGAAATTGCGGCGGTTTTTTCCACCATCTGGCTGAGCTAAGGCACCTCTTAAGCTTTACACCAGCTTTCTGCATCGCCCTCTTGGCAATGCGGATCCCTGCCCTGCAATGCTATAGGGATTACAAGAAATGTAGCGACTGTAATAGTCAGGTGGAGTTTGTGTCTATGTCCTGAACTCAGTATATAGTGAACCTGTGCCCCTTCACACCCATCTTGAAGCTGTGGTTGTCAGGATAAGGACGATGCAGGAAATAACTGTCTGCAATGTATATTTTCCTCCAGGTGGTGCAGTACCACTGAAGGCATTGGCTACACTGATTGATCAACTCCTTACACCTTTCTTATTTTTGGGAGATTTTAACGCTCATAACCCCCTGTGGGATGGCACCGTGGTTACTGGCCGAGGCAAAGATGTCGAAAATTTGCTGTCTCAGTTCGACTTCTGCCTCTTAAATACTGGGCCCCCACACATTTGTGTGGCTCACTGCACTTACTCGGCCATTGATTTATCCCTCTGCAGCACAGTACTTCTCCCATCTGTCCATTGGAGAGCATGGGACGGTCTGTGTGGTAGTGACTACTTCCCTATCTTCCTGTCACTCCCCCAGCGTCATGCCCTCGGACTCCTACCCAGATGGGCTTTCGACAAGGCAGACTGGGAAGCGTTTAGCCCTGCTGTAACCGTTAAATCTCCCCCAAATGGTGCCATCGATGTTGTGGCTGAGCAGGTCACTGCAACGATCGTTTCTGCGGCGAAAACGCGATCCTTCATTCTTTAGGGTGCCCTTGGCGAAAGTTAGTAACTTGGTGGTTACCAGAACTCGCAGAGGCAATTAAAGGGCGTCGGCGAGCTTTTCAGCGAATAAGCACCACCCTCCCCTAGAGCACCTAATAGCCTTTAAACGGCTCCATGCACGCGTTCGCCAGCTTATAAAAAGACGAAAACATGAGTGTTGGGAGAGATACGCCTCGACCATTGGGTGCCATACGTCACCTTCCCAAATCTGGACGAAGATCAGACTTGTTTTTGGGTACCAGACCCCAACAGGTGTCCCTCGCGTTAACATCAATGGCGTGTTATCTACCGATGCAAACGCGATTGCCGAGCACTTTGCTGAGCACTGTGCTCGAGCCTCTGCGTCGGAGATTTACCCTCCAGCCTTTCGCATCATTAAACATCGGATGGAAAAGAAAGTCCTCTCGTGCACTACACGCTACAGTGAATGCTATAAAGTTCCATTTA
Source organism: Schistocerca serialis cubense (assembly GCF_023864345.2). Lineage (NCBI taxonomy): Eukaryota > Metazoa > Arthropoda > Insecta > Orthoptera > Acrididae > Schistocerca > Schistocerca serialis. The sequence continues at coordinate 347,283,605 of NC_064641.1, forward strand.
CAGAGTGGGAGCTCCTCAGTGCGCTTGCATATTGCCCCGACACAGCTCCTGGGCCAGATAGGATCCGCAGTCTCGTCCGACTACAAGCGACATCTCCTCGTCCTCTTCAATCGGATCTAGTGAGATGGCGTCTTTCCATCCCAATGGTGGGAGATCACCATCATTCCAGTGCTCAAACCCGGTAAAAACCTGCTTGATGTGGATAGCTATCGGCCAATCAGCCTCACCAACGTTCTTTGTAAACTGCTGGAAGGTATGGTGTGTCTGTGGTTGGGTTGGGTCGGGTCCTGGAGTCACGTGGCGTACAGGCTCCGTGCCAGAGCGGTTTCCGCCAGGGTCGCTCTACCACTGATAATCTTGTGTCCCTCGAGTCTGCATCCGAACAGCCTTTTGCAGATGCCAACACCTTGTTGCAGTGTTTTTTGATTTACGAAAAGCGTATGACACGACGGGGCGACGTCATATCCTTGCCGCATTACACAAGTGGGGTTTGTGAGGCCCGCTCCGGATTTTTATCCAAAATTTCCTGTCGCTTCGTACTTTCCGTGTCCAAGTTGGTGCCTCCTATAGCGCATGTCCTTTGTTCCTCTGTCACCTCCCCCTAGTGCCTTTAGCGTGGAGGTTTTAACGTGTTCCATAGTTGCTGGCTTCTCCTTTTTATTCTCATGGTCAGGCAACCATGGTAATCTGCTTTGTCGTTTTAATCTCTTCTACCTGTTTCTTGCGTTTCTATGATTTTCTTGTCCCCTTTTATCCATTTCTTTGTTGCCCTTCTGTCGTTCTTGTGGTTTTACTTTTCATTCCATTTTTTTTTTTTTTTTGCCCTGAGGGGACAGAGCGAGCTGTTTTAGGGCTTGCTATTTGCCCTTTTCAGCTATGGGTTCATTCCGTTTTGTGTTGTCAGTCTCGTTTGTATTATTCTTACCTTCGTGGCATTGTTTTCTTCGGAACAAGGGACCGATGACCTAGCAGTTTGGTCCGTCCCCCCCTCTTTTAAACCAACCAGCCAACTTTCTCTTCTGAATGGGAAAATATTTTGTTGACACCGACCTACATTGGGAGAAACGATCACCACGATAATATAAGGGAAATAAGAGCTCGTGCGGAAAGATGTAGATGTTCGTTCTTTCCGCGGTTTTACGAGATTGGAATAATAGATAATTGTGAAGGTGGTTCGATGAACTCTCTGCCAGGCACTTAAGTGTGATTTGCAGAATATCCATCTGCGAGTAGATGTAGAGTAGCCACGTGAGGACGCACGATATCCGTGACGTACCGTTGTTCCGCAGGTGTTCCCATAGGCAGTACCAGCCGTGAGCTGAAGGCATATCCGGTGGCTCCCCCTACCATGACACAGAGTAACACCGGTGTGTCTCTCGAAAGCATACTCGCTGCCATATTCGCCGACGATGACCTGTGGTAGTGTAGAACGACCGTTCATCACTGGATACAATGCGGTGACTGACGAACTCGTTTTGACAACAGTCTACAACGGACTGCGTCAGTATTGCCCGGTTTCTGCAAGAAGCAGATATCTAGTTACAAGTCAGACACGAAGGACTCAGTCTGAGTAGTCTGTTTAGAGTGTGTGAATGTATAAAGTGTACCATAAAGTATAACTGGATTTAATGTAATTTCTAATGCCTATGCTGTATATATGATATTGTGTACCAGATCTGTAGTAATTCCCTTTTCTGGCTATATGGTTTATGCCAAAAGCCAATAAATTAAAAAAAAATAATGCGGTGCCATTCGTGAGTAGACTGTGCTCTCTGGTGGCGGTACCAATTCAGCAGCCGTCTGCTTTGTTGTGCTGACGGTAGTCTGCGCAAGAGACGGTACTACCAAAACTAGCTGTTCCTGATCTTCAAGTAAAGACATTGTTATAGGGAGCCTATTACCTCTTCTTGGACGACAGGCATAAATGTGAAGGAATTACGATGTTCTTGGCGCACAGTGCGGAGATACTCCCTGGAGGTGGCCAGACGTGGTCGATTAGAACCTTCACGACGAGTACGCCTGCTCTGTTCCCCATGCAGTCCAACACTGCGCCGCTGGCACCTCACAAAACTGGCTATTACACATTTCCACTAGCCACCAAAACAGAGACACACAACGAGAGCCTTTTGAAAATCCTTTATGTGCTGTCCCGCACGAGTAATCGGTATCTCCGTGTCTTTCACAGTAATCAATCGACATCTGAGGTTGTTTACGGGCCTTGTGTACCCTAACAGGCCTGGAAACAGCACTACATACGAACTACACTGGGACTGGGAGTGCAGTCTGGTGGCTGTTCTATCGAATACAGAGAATTGTCCTCCAACCATTTCCTGTGCCTTGTAAGTGCTTCACTTTCGGCAGGCAGTGTGTATTACAGTCATTTCTCCACATTAAAATCAAGTTTCGCTTTACCACTTCGCCTAAATACGTGGCAGGAGTAGTATGTTGGGACGGGGGGTGGGGTTGGGGGATGGGTTGGGGGGAGTGGGGGAGGTAGGATAAGACTTACAACAACGGTGGACACCACTCTCGCTCTTCCGAGCTTCCTAAGAAAAACTCTCTGACGGGTACAATACACTTAACAGTGAGCGCTGCAAAACCTCATCAAATTATATTTCGACTTATTACATATTTAGAGGTAGCAAAGCCAGACAAAAGAGCACAGCAGAACATATACTGGCTCCTGTCAAGTGCTTAGAAACGTCTTGAATTATCTTGTAGAACAAATCCGAATAAACCCAGTGACCTTTAAAGGAAATCGGTTGACACATGCTATGCATTTAATGTGGTACTGGAAATTGCCTACTACGCCATTAATGGCAAACAGATGGATAAAAAAAGCGACTATTGCTGAACATCTGCTTTTAAAATTAATCGAATAGTAGATACTCGACTTTCGAAATATTCCTCAAGGTCTTAAAGCGTTACATTGCGCTAATAACAATTATAAATGAAGGAACATTAGGATTTAACGTCCCATCAACGATGAGGTTGTTAAAGACGGGACCCAAGCTCGGCTTGCAGAGTATAGGGAAGGAAATTAGCCGCCTCTTTCTCAGAGGAATCTAAATCAGGATAGAGATTGGGACTTTAACTTAGTCATTCCGAAAGTGAGTCAAGTAGGCTAACCATTGTTGCGCTTCGTACGATATACAAGAATTCCGGATATTCTCTGCACGATAAGCAGTCGTCCTCCTCCTCCTTCTTCTCCTCCTCCTCCTCCCCGCCGCCCCCCCTCCCCCGGAAACCCGGACATCGCGTAGGAACCGAACTGTTAGTACACCGAACGTCACTAGCTGCCAATGACGAATGCGATTCACAAGTCCATTCCAGCCCATTGCATAGCCTTAACGTGCAACGAAACAACGTGAACGCTACACCCTCGTAGACATCGAAGACGTAGCCTGCTAATTCTTTTCCGCGCTATAAACATAAAATGCAATTGCAAATGGCCTGTAGTGAGTCTCCACTTAACTTTTTTGGTTTAATATCGGATGCCGTTTCGATTTCCCACATGTCAAAATGCAGCTTATTTCCAGATACGTAACGTAATATTTTGGCTCAGTTGGTAACACAGAAAGAATGTCGTAAATAAGCAGTGGATGCCGGTCTTGCACAAATTATTAAACACCAGGGATTGAGCGACAGTGAAATGCTTAAATCTGCACAACATACATACAGTACTACAAAGCAAACAACGATATTCTTAGGTGGCTTTTGATACCTTTCAGAGTTCGCACATATGGTTATTTTGTTTTTCACACAAAAATGTACGTTTGAAAGTTCTGTCTGATCAAATCAAGCACGCTTTCTGTTCACAGTCACATGGCACTGGAATTGATAGTTCAGTTCAGAAAGGAGAGCTCAGGTTAGATTGTTTATCCGTCAAGGAGGCGAGCACGGGCACTGTACCTACAGTGACCAGACAGAATTGTCTATCAAAGAAACGAGGCGATTAAGGCGTCTATAACTGATCTAGCAGCGGTCAGAAACAGATACGAAAGAAAAAGAAATAATGGTGTCAATGTAGCAGCTGTAATGTTCAGTACACTGTGCAGGGAGTGCTGATACCAAAGAAGGTGAAGTCAGTGACTGAAGTAGTAGTCATTCACATTGTGTGTGGCACAATGAAACAGAAGAAAGCATTCAGACTTAACTCTCTGTAGAAAAATAGTCTCTTGTTGCAAAGCGCTATCAAAACCAATCTCCGTGGCGTGCGTGCATGGCACCAACCAGTTGGGGTCAGGTAAAACGTCATGGTGGTGGTGGTGGTGGTGGTGGTGGTTAATGTTTAACGTCCCGTCGACAACGAGGTCATTAGAGACGGAGCGCAAGCTCAGGTTAGGGAAGGATTGGGAAGGAAATCGGCCGTGCCCTTTCAAAGAAATCATCCCGGCATTTGCCTGAAACGATTTAGGGAAATCACGGAAAACCTAAATCAGGATGGCGGGAGACGGGACTGAACCGTCATCCTTCCGAATGCGAGTCAAGTGTGCTAACCACTGCGCCACCTCGCTCGGTGATTGCTTCTCAACCAAGAAACGAAACACCTGTCTTTGCAGTCTGTTGACAAGCTGTGTCCAGGCTGGTGCGGCATCATTTTGAGGTACCGGTTAGTTTCTGTAAGGCAGGCCGACACTCCACTGTCTGCACGTCTTGCGGTTTTTGTGTGGTTTTTCATGGGGAAGGGGGTGTGCAGCGCAGTCTTCAGTGCAGCCGCATTAGGCGTTCGCCTCTACTCTCTCCCCTTGGTGTGTGTGTGTGTGTGTGTGAGAGAGAGAGAGAGAGAGAGAGAGAGCGCCAGCCTTGCTCTCAATTGGCGGACTCCCGTAACAGTTCATTTACCCATGTATTGTTGTCCCAGTAAATTCCTCCCGTCTCATGACTTCGTAAGTGTGCCACTCATCGCTTTCGTTTGTCTCTGCACATATTTTACATATTCTTAACAGTTTTACATCGTACTTATACACTGAGGCGACAGAAGTCTTAGTGAACTAGACCCTACCTAATTTTAGTGCGGGAAACTGAAAAAGTATGTACCTAAGCAATTCCGATGTTTAATAATGGAAATTGCACTTCAAATATATACACGGAAGAGCCAGAGAAGGTGGTATACGCACATGTACTCAAATACAGAGATATGTAAACATCAGAATACGGGGTAGCGGTCGGGAACGCCTATATAAGGCAGTAAGTGTCTGACACAGTTGTTAGATAGGTTACTGCTGCTGCAATGGCAGGTTATAAAGATTTAAGTGAATTTGAACGTGGTGTTACTCAGCGCACTGGCGATGGGACACAGCATCTCCGAGATAGCGATTAAGTGGTGATTTTCCCGTACGATCCTATGACGAGTGTATCATGAGTATCCGGAATCCGGTAAACATCAAATCTCCGACATCGATGCTGCCGAAAAAAAGATCCTGTAAGAACGGGACCAACGACGACTGAAGAGAAGTGTTCAACGTAACAGAAGTGCAACCCTTAGGCAAATTGCTGCAGATTTACATCATGGATATGGGCTTTCGGAGCCGAAGGCCCACTCGTGTACTCTTGATGGCCAACGACTCAAAGCTTTATGCCTCACCTGGGCCCATCAACACAGACATTGGACTGTTGCTGAGTGGAAACGTGTTGTCTGGTCGGACGAGTCTCTTTTTCAAATCGTATTGAGCGGCTGGACGTGTACGGATACGGAGACAACTTCAATAATCCATGAACCTGCGTGTCAGCAGGGGACTATTCAAGCTGGTGGAGGCTCTGTAATGGTATGGGACATGTGAGTCGGAGTTATTTGGACCCATTATATGTCTAGATACGACTCTGGCAGGTGACACTGTGGTGAAAGTGTACTATTTATCACAAAGGGAGACAGATTTTTATCTTTTGTATTGAAATATATGCAAAATAAATTTTTGTCGTGGATGGGCTTATGTCCACCTAGGATAACTAAAAAAAGCCCCGTATTTTTATAGGAGATGTGCTTTCGGGAACTAGGAATAAAATACAAACGTATGAACCGGAACCAAAGTACTTGTTGAGATATGAACCATTGTGTCGAGAACAGCATGTACTCAAAGTTACGGATTGTCTTGCTGTTAGGGTACAACGCTCATTCCTTGTTCTTAGACCTTGACTGCGTTGCTGCCAGACATAGCGGTGACAACTGCCCCGTGCATCAGCTACTTCGAGAGTATCGTTTTGAGATTGTACAAGTAATGTAGGTCGTAATTACATCGTTTTTTGTGACTGTAATAATAGACTAACGTAGACTATAGGCGTCTCACTTTACTTCAGAGTGGTCTGATATTTTTGTGCCTTGCTACATTGCTAATGTTCTTCTCCACATAGGTGTTCGATTTTTGTAGACATAGGTAGTGCTGGCATCATAAAAAATATTACTGATTCAGTGAAGCGTGAAGAACGCGACCGAAATACTATTATTCCACCCGGGAAACGGAAGACATGGTATTCTGCTATAGTTTAGCCAACGGCGTTAATCAATACGCACATCTCATATAACCCAAATGGCTTCTTTGCCGCTACATTCTATCTGAAGAACAAAAAACAGTGAGTTGCTGCAGCAGCTTGCAGACAAAGGGTAATTTGCAACGAGGGCAAGCAATCGCGTGAGACCTCGTACGGTTCGCATGGCAGATATAGAAGAATCAGTCTTGCGACGAGTAGAGCATGATTCCGAAACAAGTGTACGGTGAAATGAACGTGCTGCATCTATTTTATCCATATTACTTACCATATGCCAAAGTTCTTAGCCTAAAAGATGAACTGTAACTCAGGCAGTGATTTAAGATGGGGTTCTGAAATCTACAGTTCACAGCTTGTAATTTGCTTATGGAGGAAGCGACATTCATACAATGTAGATCAAGAAACTACCACAGTAACCACGCGTGAATAGATGCAAGTCCTAGCGAAAATATGGAAAGGTACTAGGTTTGCTTTAGCATTCATGTGTGAGCAGGCATTGTGGCCGACAGGTTGCTGGGTCCATATGGTGCACCAGACAGATCAACTGATACTGTTTACCGCCAGTTCCTGCACGACGAATTACCACTAGAGGGTTACCCTAGCAGAAACATATTGGATACAATGGTGCACGGCTGCCTAGCAGCACGCCTTCCACGCTCATCTGATCTAAAGTTTCTTTCTGCGGAGATATTTAATACCAATCGTGTTTCCCAAACCCGCCGACAACGTGCATACGGTACATGAACATGTACCTCATGCATGTTACCGAATCAGGGGGCAACCACATTTCTTCCTACGGGCTCCTGTTTTTCTGCGAAGGGGACCTGAGGAATTTATGAGAATGAGTGATAAAAATATTGATCACTTCATGTTGTGCCAATAGATAGAAGAGTACCAAAGGGCAAAGTGGCCCGTATGTTAACGCGTATTTGTTTTCGAACGTATGTTTGCATTCATACTTTAGATCCGTTATCTTTTCTTTGGTATTCTTTCTCGTTGTTCTGTCTTTATAGTGAACTCTCTTTTCAAAGCCCTTGTTTCTCACTTTACCTCCTTTTGTTTATCTCTACCAGTCCTGCAATACTGACTCGTTGCTTTTCTCTGTTTGCTTCTTTTTCTCTGTTTTCTTTCGTTTTTCTCTAACTCATTTTTGACTTTTGGCAACTTATTCGTATTGCTTTTGGAATAACTGATTACAGAGCAGGGTGAAGTGTATAACAGTAAACCATTTAGAAAATTAGGTTTTACGTCAGTATTCAAAATCCTTTGAAACGTGAGTCCTATCGTGTATGCTACCATAAAATATGGCAGGCGTGTATTGAGGAAAAGAGAAAGAAAAGCCACATTTACATGACAGAATATGTTGTAGGCTGCAAATAAAAGCTCTCGTGGTCTGTGGATGACATCTAAAACAAATACCCAGTTCCTTATCATAAAAAGTACTTCAGATAGTGCCGAAGGAATTTTACATAAGGACCTAATTGGAAAAATAAAGCTGTTTGTAAATTCACCTAGGACAATAAAGACTGAGTAATTCTTCTGCTTTAGCACCTGTATCTGTAACTTACTGATCATAATAACCCACTTTATGTGTTAATCGTTATAGACAGGAACAATCCCGCAGTTGTTCTGAGTAATTTGTAGATACATGATAAATTTACCTAGTGTACTTTGCTGCTGCTCAGAGATACAGTGTTAACAGAAATTGGGCACAAATCTAAAGTAAGTCTTGTGGGATCACATGACTTTGTTACCATTCGAATATTTGTGAAAGAGAATTATTTACAGTTTGACTACAGTTATGACAATCAGTTTCATGGACTAGCTACAGGTTACGCGCTTAGTCTATAACACTATCAAATTTTCATGGACAATTTGGAACAAGATCTCTTATAAAAAGCCACTGAATTTAAAAATTGTATACTGGATCAGGTATGTAGATGATCTGGTTTTGGTCTGGTTCCACTAGACATAAGTATAGATATATATACCAAAATTTGGATTTGTCTTGCGAAAAAATTCAAATATGGCAACTATAGAGCTGACTTTTAAAAGTACAACCTCATAACTAAAATATCATCCAATAATAAAGAAAAGACTTTTGTCAGAGTAGCATATAAAAAAGTCACCTGCAAGTCCTGTGGTAGTGTATTTTGGTCAGTTATGCAGAGCTATGGCTGTTAGCGTATCGGTACACGAGAAGTTGGAGACTAGGAAAGACATTATTCCACCGTCATGGAACTTCTCTTAACAGAAAACACCTCATACCGCGAAATCTGTGACGATTTGAATGCTATTTAGAAAATCGGACAGCTGGACCTATGGGATTTACTTTAACAGAATAAACATCACACAGAATGCCAGTTTAATTTTAAATGATGAAGCATATTTTCCTTTTTCCGCTCTGTTAAATTAATTTCTAACCATGCAAATGATAGATTAATTTAAATTTTTGTCTTATGTTGTATTTATGATTTCCGCTTACCATAAAAAACTTTTTTTATTTTGTTTTTGTTTTCTTTTTAAACGCAACGATTGCTGCATAATGTTGCAAAGTTATACTCTGTCATCATTATCTATCTTCTGTATAAGCGTTAGTAATATGTGTGTGAGCTGCACATCATTTTATATATCTTGCGATATTCAGTTGTCACCCGACGATGGTTTAAGGATCTGAAATCCGGACGTGATAAAATAAATTATGTTAAACAGAAGATCAGGAATAAATTTCCTATGTAACATTATCATCATCTTATGTGAAGCACCGACAGAAAATTCAGTTAATGTCAAATAAAAAAAATTTCATACAGAACTATTTTTCTTTTGAGAATCTGTTGAAGGGCATTGAGTCCACAATTGTCTTTGACATATCAGACAGGCTTCAGCAAAAATGTATTATTAAGCTTAATAAAGCCAAAGCACAAAACATGGTAAATTAATTTTTTCATCATAATTGTTCAACCTGCAATTTCCGGCAGGTGTATGAATTTCAATTTTATTAAAAGTTCTTGTAACATCTTGTAAGGAGAACCTTGAATCTACTGTATTCATAGACGCTCCTGCACGGACGTCGTGTCGTAATCAGAAAGGTAGTGATTTCCAAAAGTCGATTCTCTTCTGGAAGAGTCCCTTCTTCACTTCCAACTTTTCACCTATACGTAGGTACTGCAGCTCTCTCCCAAACGTTACTTGCGGCCAGTGCAATGGGTCGTCATCCGGGGTTGGATTCCTGTAAAGTGCAGAACAACTTACTTAGGAACTATGTCACAAAAAGTGCAGTAAATATTGCGATAGATAAGTAAACGCACTTAGCAACAAATAAAATAATAGTCGGTTAATTTATATCAGAGTAATATATCACAGCGAAACGCAAGGAAAATGGGTGAGAGCAATATCCACAAACAGCACGTTTTCAGAGAAGCAGTCACAGTTAGATGGTTCCAAAACAAAAGAAAATATTATTAAACATATGATCCTTCGCTAAAGTTATTACTACGTACCTCGCAAGCAAACGCTGTTAGCTGTTCCATTCTTAATGACCACATAGTTGGAAGAAGTGTAATACAAACAACAACAATAGTTATGCACTGCATCAACAACTCGTAGTACAAATGGGTGGAAAATCGTTTGTAACAGTCGACTGACAAATTTTCTGATTTCAGGATCGCATGCTTTAAGAAGCAGCGAACCGGGGCAGTAAGGTCTTACATAGTATTTATAAAAAACAACTGAACCGCGGCAAGATGGAAAATTAAGAAAGGCAACATACAGAAAAAATGAGTGCAAGGAAGTGTTTATCACCATTAATATTTTAAGATAAATGGACATTTCATAACACAAATATAAGTAGAAGAGTAACTATGCCATTTCTAAAGTTTGCTGAGGAGCCGCAGTAGTCCTAGTAGCAGAAGTAATCATCATTACAGAAAATACTCGTAGAAGAGTAGCTTTGTCTTCCAGTCATTTGAGTCCGGAGATAACTCTATAGTCTAATGTGAGAGGCACATAGTTTGCTGCAGTGATGACAGGTAGTCCCATATGAAGATTTACTCCCGGTGGTTCCTTTTCTTTTCCACGCCGCCTCTTATCAGTCGCTGTGCGTCTGTTGTTTTCTACAAAAGGAAGTGTCTCGTGATGGACTAGTGATCTCTAGGACGAACGGTCAAGGGCTGAGGTCTCCCAACTGTTAACATATCTTATTGTTAGCCTTAATTAGGTCCGTAACTCGTTTTCAGTGATCTCCAACACAGTGTTTGTCTATTGTTAAATTAGAGTAAAAAATTTGTTTGGAAATGCGATTATTAGGCATACTGACTAGATGCCCTACCTATTGTCATTGATGTCTTAAAACCATAGCTACTGTACTGGCTGTATGTCCCCGTTCAAGGATACTGACACTTGAAGGGCTATAATGCTAAAGAGACTAAGCTGCGGTTTTGCAGCAATTGTGTTTTCTACGTGTTAGGTGGTATGGACATCTCTAAAAAGGACCATCACAGAAGAAGAAGGTATCTGCGAAGAAACCATGGGTAACAGAAGAAATACTTCAGTTGATTGATGAAAGGAGGAAGTACAAACATGTTCCGGGAAAATCAGGAATACAGAAATACATGTCGCTTATGAATGAAATAAATAGGAAGTGGAGGAAAGCTAAGACGAAATGGCTGCAGGAAAAATGTGAAGACATCGAAAAAGATATGATTGTCGGAAGGACAGACTCAGCATACAGGAAAGTCAAAACAACCTTTGGTGACATTAAAAGCAACAGTGGTAACATTAAGAGTGCAACGGGAATTCCACTGTTAAATGCAGAGGAGAAAGCAGATAGGTGGAAAGAATACCTTGAAAGCCTCTATGAGGGTGAAGATTTGTCTGATGTGATAGAAGAAGGAACAGGAGTCGATTTAGAAGAAATAGGGGATCCAGTATTAGAATCGGAATTTAAAAGAGCTTTGGAGGACTTACGGTCAAATAAGGCAGAAGGGACAGATAACATTCCATCAGAATTTCTAAAATCATTGGGGAAAGTGGCAACAAAACGACTATTCACGTTGGTGTGTAGAATATATGAGTCTCGCGACATACCATCTGACTTTCGGAAAAGCATCAATCACACAATTCCGAAGACGGCAAGAACTGACAAGTGCGAGAATTATCGCACAATCAGCTTAACAGCTCATGCATCGAAGCTGCTTACAAGAATAATATACAGAAGAATGGAAAAGAAAATTGCGAATGCGCTAGGTGACGATCAGTTTGGCTTTAGGAAAAGTAAAGGGACGAGAGAGGCAATTCTGACGTTACGGCTAATAGTGGAAGCAAGGCTAAAGAAAAATCAAGACACCTTCATAGGATTTGTCGACCTGGAAAAAGCGTTCGACAATATAAAATGGTGCAAGCAGTTCGAGATTCTGAAAATAGTAGGTGTAAGCTATAGGGAGAGACGGGTCATATACAATATGTACAACAACCAAGAGGGAATAATAAGAGTGGACGATCAAGAACGAAGTGCTCGTATTAAGAAGGGTGTAAGACAAGGCTGTAGCCTTTCGCCCCTACTCTTCAATCTGTACATCGAGGAAGCAATGATGGAAATAAAAGAAAGGTTCAGGAGTGGAATAAAATACAACGTGAAAGGATATCAATAATACGATTCGCTGATGACATTGCTATCCTGATTGAAAGTGAAGAAGAATTAATTGATCTGCTGAACGGAATGAACAGTCTAATGAGTATACAGTATGGTTTGAGAGTAAATCGGAGAAAGACGAAGGTAATGAGAAGTAGTAGAAATGAGAACAGCTAGAAACTTAGCATCAGGATTGATGGTCACGAAGTCAATGAAGTTAAGGAATTCTGCTACCTAGGCAGTAAAATAACCATGACGGACGGAGCAAGGAGGACATCAAAAGCAGGCTCGCTATGGCAAAAAAGGCAGTTCTGGCCAAGAGAAGTCTACTAATATCAAATACCGGCCTTAATTTGAGGAAGAAATTTCTGAGGATGTACGTCTGGAGTACAGCATTGTATGGTAGTGAAACATGGACTGTGGAAAAACCGGGACAGAAGAGAATCGAAGCATTTGAGATGTGGTGCTATAGACGATTGTAGAAAATTAGGTGGACTGATAAGATAAGGAATGTGGAGGCTCTACGCAGAATCGGAGAGGAAAGGAATATGTGGAAAACACTGATAAGGAGAAGGGACAGGATGAGAGGACATGACTTCCATGGTACTAGAGGGAGCTGTAGAGGGAAAAAACTGTAGAGGAAGACAGAGATTGGAATACGTCAAGCAAATAATTGAGGACGTAGGTTGCAAGTGCTACTCTGAGATGAAGAGGTTAGCACAGGAAAGGAATTCGTGGCGGGCCGCATCAAACCAGCCAGTCAGTAGACTGATGACCAAAAAAAAAAAAAAAAAAAGGTGGTATGTGACAGGGCTTTTACAGAATAAAGGGGCTCTATGCAATGATAGCTAATGTAGTTGCTAGGAAGACCAGTAGACGTCGTGATAGGTAACTTCTCTGTGTTGTTCATACTAAATGGGTTAAGTGCAGAACGTGTGACACTGGTCGGTTGTACAGGACATGCACTTCCGTTAGCTCCTGTCGTTTTGCAGCCTCTCTTGTGTGTCTTCATTGGCGATAAAATGGATAGTGAAAACAATATGAATAATTCAGCAAAGGGAATTAACATAGAAAAGTGTCAACAAGAGGCCAGTTGTTGAAAAAGAAAGGTGGGGGATGCATTTTGTTCCCGATATTTTAATGAACGCCATAGAAACAATTCGCCATAAGCAAGAGTTTAAATTTGTTCACATGAATAGTTTTATGGACTTTCAGCAAGTAGCTGATATGATGATTAACACAGTTAAGGTAAATACAAAGTTCTGCCTCATGGATTAATTCAGATATACATGGTAATTTAGACAAAAAAGGTATTTGTTGAATTAGGGGGATGGGACAAATGCTGGCGAAGAGAAGATTTCAAAGCTATCATATTGAGCAATGTCAGTGTGCAAATCATTATATTCAGAGAGGATAAGAGGCCTCAAAATTATGATGGAAATGCCTACCTGAGGCGCACAGTCATACAGTGAATTGTGTCAGGACTGAACAGTAAAATTATTACTAGAGATAGAAACATTGAAAAAAGGTGTTTGATGGACTTAGCCCGTCTAGCATTTTAGTGAAAATTTATTCAAAAAAATCAATGTTTCCTTGGTGTTTTTGGCTCATGCCAAGCGATTACTTGCTTTGCTAAAGTCAATGAGCAAGTGTTAAAGTGGAGATAGTGCATATTTACGTTCACATTCTTTGAATATAGTTTATTCTGAATAACGTAGGAAGTACATTTTGTTACTTAGCCCCTTTAGCATGATAACTCTTCATTTGTTCCTCTGTTTTGGCATATTATATGCGGAACCCTTTCATGCATCGCTGGTGATATTGTGAAGGCTCTTTAAGATGTCGCCTACAACATGTTCAACATTCAGACTTATAAAACAACTGAATCTTATGCAAGGTTTTAGTTGCATGAGTCATGACTGTCAAATAATCATGATCTTAATTTGACAGAGGATACTCTAGCACGATTAATTCAGTATCGAATTTCCGTATCTGTAATTGCAGCATGTCAGGTACTGTTAACAGCGATGTGTGTCTATCTGTTCGCAACGTATGATCCCTTAAAGTAACGGCTCTATTTGCGCGCGGTTTTCTGCAAAATAATCAGCATAGACCATCGACGGTTTGTAGCTATATAACTTTTCCAGCAACGAAGTATCGATTTTCTGTTGAAACCGACTGCGAGAAGACGATGATGAATTTCTCGAGATAACAAAAAAACCTCACTGGTTTACGAACGTACAATTTTGGCAGCAAGAAACATTGACGTCAATGCGATCAACTCCGTCATCCATGAACAAATAGCGGTTGAGTCTGTTTCCCACGAATCGTTTCACTGCGTCGTGAATACGGACGGTATTTGAAACTGTCCAACTGGGTTTTTGAATTCGTTGGATCTTCCTAGTGTCCCACACCGCATATATCGTCACTCGAAATCGGGGCACCAATAATTTTTTCTGCGCAACTTTGATCCATTTCGATTGTGCAGTCGAACCAGACTCGTCGTCAAGGAACTTATGCCGAATGTTACTGGGGCGACAATTCTGAGTGGTAAGTCAAACGGAGATAATGTGCTAATTCCATGCATTGTTTTCATTCTCTCCGACATGAAACTTCATTTCAAACGACTACCGTTCCCCGTTTGCCTCGTATTCTCAGATGACTAGCAGCAAAGCGCAGTCAGTTGCTTCAAGTGTGTGTATTAAATATGGAAAATTTCTGATTTTTACGTGGTCAGTTATACGTAGCGTGCTCACGATTGGGAGAGCCGAAAACTTGTTATTATTGTTGTTATTATTTTGTAGAAGACGGTAAGATCAAAAATGTTGTGTACCCCAAAGCACTTGAGTAAGTTTATTCAAATACATCTATAATGCAATGATGAAAAAATTATTCTTTTATTTATTTTCTACATACGTAAGTGCTTTGTTTATGTGTATCTACTTCCAATAAATAACAAAACATTTGATAGAGCCATTGCAATGCATGCCAGTATTAATTAATTTACTATATAATTTGATTTGAATCGCAGTTGAATGTAGGAGGGCGCGCAGAAAAGTAATGCCTCCGAATTTTTTTTGTTCACTTTATCTGAATTCCATCTATGGAAAATCCAGTTTACCATGGAAATAGAAAAAGAGGCAAACTTCGATGTCTTAGATCGCCATATGCCCTATAACTCGTTTGTCCACAACGGATCTGCAAGCCAACGCATACAGATTTATATCACCGTGCCTCCAACTGCCACCATCCCTAGAAGAAGAACTGCGGGATCAGTACTCAAGTGCACAGGGCACACTCCATTTCTGACGAACAAAGTCAGAGGGCAGAGCCGCAGCACCTGTAATCCCTCTTCCTCTAGAAGGATACGGCTGTCGACAGATTCGGACGGCCCTGCGACGCAAGATCCCCGAGAATGACAGGGATGCCAAAAACACGAGAGAATAAGGAAATGATACCGCTTTCATAACGTTTGCTAGCATATCGTTAAAAGTTGGCAGACTACTGCGGAAGCATCACATAACACCACTTTTCCGCCCGCCAGGGATGTACGAAACTCCTCTTGAATGTGACGACAGAACTTATGTTGGACAAACGATCACACAATCGAAGATCGACATACAGAACATGAGTGCCACACCACCTTATTGTAGCCCAACAAGTTTGCAATAGCAGAACACCACACTGAAAATGACACAAAATGACTTACTAGCAAATGAAAGTCCTGCCTACCATCGAAAAATTTTGAGACTCTATTTTCGAAGAAGTGATTAAAATCCGTGTGCGAATGATAATTTAATCAACAGGGACATGGATTTCAAACTGCGCAAGCTATACGAGAACCAGTATTAAGCTCGATCAAAGCCGAAAGCGACATCCGGACGCGAGATGCGACATGGACGGCGGGCGGAGGCAACCGACTTCCCTCCATCCTCGCTTCCATCACCACAGCAGTCCCACTACCATTACCGTAGCAGTACGCCGCCCTTCCCCGCCCCCCTCCCCCCACTCCCCATCCTGACGAGTCTGAGCACGGAACGTGGCCGGTGACGTCTGAACTTACACCGCCAGTTCGCGGAAGTCACATTATTCCATCAGCTAGATGATGGCGAAACGGGTTTTCGCCGAAATATCGTGGACCTTTGACGACCGGATCTGGCAGTCACCCGAGAACCTTAGAAGCAGAGTATACGCCGGAAAAACATCAGATCACGTGAACAGTTATGTTTCTGAGAACACGAACATGACATTGGCGATTAGACAAAATTAGTATAAGTAACGGTAGAAACGAAGTTGATATTATCGCCTTAAAAAATGAAATTGAAGACATTAGTTGAATTTCAAAAGAACGTATAACAAGAATGAAGAACGAAAGACTAAACGTTACGAACTACAAACGAAGAAAATGGAGAAGTCTAGGCAGACGAAAACACCGATAGCTACCTGACCAAGCACACGCCACTTTCCTGAAATAAAGAATAGCTAAAATGGTTCTAATCTCTCTGAGCACAATGGGACTTAACATCTGAGGTCATCAGTCCCCTAGAACTTAAACCTAACTAACCTAAGGACATCACACACATCCATGCCCGAGGCAGGATTCGAAACTGCTGCCGTAGCGGTCGCGCGGTTCCGGACTGAAGTGCTTAGAACTTCTCGGCCACAGTGAATGAAGAATAGTTTAGAGAAGTATCGTCATCAGAATCACATAGAAGGCAAAACTGGATGAATGACAGAATTATCGGACGAGCTGTCTAACGTTTCGCCCCATTTAAATTTCCACTTGAATAGTATGAAGGAGGCTAGAAAGCAAACCTGAAGACATATTGGTTGAATATTTGGTTAAAAAAAGTAAAACTAACGCAGAATAAGTCTCAAATAAAATAATGAAAGGAACGAAAGAAACAAAGTAAATTGCCAATCCATTTTTGTTCTTAGATATAGCATTACTGACACGATGATTAGTAGTAGAGATGAATAAGTTGGGAGCAGATCAAAAGCGAAATACACTCCTGGAAATGGAAAAAAGAACACATTGACACCGGTGTGTCAGACCCACCATACTTGCTCCGGACACTGCGAGAGGGCTGTACAAGCAATGATCACACGCACGGCACAGCAGACACACCAGGAACCGCGGTGTTGGCCGTCGAATGGCGCTAGCTGCGCAGCATTTGTGCACCGCCGCCGTCAGTGTCAGCCAGTTTGCCGTGGCATACGGAGCTCCATCGCAGTCTTTAACACTGGTAGCATGCCGCGACAGCGTGGACGTGAACCGTATGTGCAGTTGACGGACTTTGAGCGAGGGCGTATAGTGGGGATGCGGGAGGCCGGGTGGACGTACCGCCGAATTGCTCAACACGTGGGGCGTGAAGTCTCCACAGTACATCGATGTTGTCGCCAGTGGTCGGCGGAAGGTGCACGTGCCCGTCGACCTGGGACCGGACCGCAGCGACGCACGGATGCACGCCAAGACCGTAGGATCCTACGCAGTGCCGTAGGGGACCGCACCGCCACTTCCCAGCAAATTAGGGACACTGTTGCTCCTGCGGTATCGGCGAGGACCATTCGCAACCGTCTCCATGAAGCTGGGCTACGGTCCCGCACACCGTTAGGCCGTCTTCCGCTCACGCCCCAACATCGTGCAGCCCGCCTCCAGTGGTGTCGCGACAGGCGTGAATGGAGGGACGAATGGAGACGTGTCGTCTTCAGAGATGAGAGTCGCTTCTGCCTTGGTGCCAATGATGGTTGTATGCGTGTTTGGCGCCGTGCAGGTGAGCGCCACAATCAGGACTGCATACGACCGAGGCACACAGGGCCAATACCCGGCATCTTGGTGTGGGGAGCGATCTCCTACACTGGCCGTACATCACTGGTGATCGTCGAGGGGACACTGAATAGTGCACGTTACATCCAAACCGTCATCGAACCCATCGTTCTACCATTCCTAGACCGGCAAGGGAACTTGCTGTTCCAACAGGACAATGCACGTCCGCATGCATCCCGTGCCACCCAACGTGCTCTAGAAGGTGTACGTCAACTACCCTGGCCAGCAAGATCTCCGGATCTGTCCCCCATTGAGCATGTTTGGGACTGGATGAAGCGTCGTCTCACGCGGTCTGCACGTCCAGCACGAACTTTGGTCCAACTGAGGCGCCAGGTGGAAATGGCATGGCAAGCCGTTCCACAGGACTACATCCAGCATCTCTACGATCGTCTCCATGGGAGAATAGCAGCCTGCATTGCTGCGAAAGGTGGATATACACTGTACTAGTGCCGACATTGTGCATGCTCTGTTGCCTGTGTCTATGTGCCTGTGGTTCTGTCAGTGTGATCATGTGATGTATCTGACCCCAGGAATGTGTCAATAAAGTTTCCCCTTCCTGGGACAATGAATTCACGGTGTTCTTATTTCAATTTCCAGGAGTGTAGTTAAATGGTAATTTTAGAAGTTTTGTCTATAGCACGTACAGTCATGCTCAAAAGTATCCGAACTACCTGAATTGCAATTCGCCTGATTCGCATGCAACTCACATAACGCAGCTGTCTATCAGGTTCTCTAATTGCTCGTTGGTACAATCGTTTGACTATTGAAAATGATTACAAGAAGTCACCACTAGAAAACACTGCTCGGTATCGAAATAACTCAAGATGTAAAGTAATACCACGATACTAGAAATATCAAGGAACACCTTATCACAGATAAGACTGTGATTAAGGCTTGTAAGCTCACATTTATTACAATGAATGACATACCTGAAATGCTACCACTCTCATTATTACGTCAGATAGGTAATGCACGTAGTAAGTTCGTCGTATTCATGATTTCCTCTTCAAAGTAGCATACCATACTTGTTATTTAACTCAAAATGACATTAAAAATTAAAGTTATTCACAAGCAGCTAGCTGAGAATATGTATGAACTTCAAATGACACGACGAGCCGCCTCGTTCTGCATATGGATTCAAACCCAGGTCATGCAGACTAAGCAAAGGTTTCGTGACTGACGGAAACTAAAAGTCATTCCTGACTAAGCATACAGAGAGTGATATACCTCGATTTTAGACAGGATCAGTTAGCAAATATCAACTTTAAATTACATAACGTAAACATTTTTAACGGACGCGAATTCCTACCCAGCATCTATTGACCCTGTTAATGAAATACGAGAGATGTTAAATATTGCTTCTTCACAAGTAGCTTACTTGAAATGCCGTGAGGTAAAGCTTTATGTTGGACAGGGATTCGAACACAGAACCTAATCGGATTGTTATCGAAGCACAATCAACTGTGACATATCGGATTTTCTCGGAAGTAGCTAGATGTTTTAACTGAAATGACGAGACGAAACATTACTGTTTTCCTTCCCAGGACTCCAACCTGGCACCTATCGCTGTTATATTCTAGAGAAAACGAACGTTAAATATGGGTTTGTTACACCAGCAGCGACATATGAGGATGTTTGAGCTAGAAGTAATATAACGAAGTGTTCAGAACTGACTGGGAATCGAACCCCATACATATCGTTGTTGACTACACACAAAGAGACGTCAGCTACCGAATTTTTCTCCACCAGCAGCTCGGAATAACATCCTTGAACTTACAGTGATATCTCAAATAGTTCTGTATCTCACTGGGAGCCTAAACGTCAGATATCGTCAGTGTTGACAACGAATTAAAATGCATCAAAAATCAAAATTGTTATCCACCAGCAGATAGGTGTTCTCATGCTAGAGCTTGACAATACATAATGGAAACTTTAGTGCCGGGCCAGGATTAGAACCCATTCACACGCAATGTGTGGAGATATTGAGGAATCTGCAGTTTTGAACAAACAACAAATTGTAGTAGAACTGTATTGTCATGAAGGGATCAAATTCCGCGTTAAGGGCGGTCTGAGTTGCATTCCAAGTTCAGAACCAATTTTATCGACAAACAGAAGCTCAAATAAAAGAAGGAATAAGTGTCCTGTGACCCTACATAGCGTTTGTTTCGTCACTGGAAATAAATAACTAGTATAAGAAAGGTTACTAGTGATAGACTTCCCACATTTCGCCACTCTTGACTTTATTGTGGTTCAACCTAACGTCTACTTGTTAGAGAAGGAATATCATATTTAATGTGATTTTCAGACAAAAATGCCTTTATACCTTTTTCTCTTGGCCTAGCCAGAAGAGAATAGAATCTGTCTCTCCCTATCAAACATCATGGGCAGAAGTTGTAATCGAACCCAGACCAGCATCATAGGAAACTACCATTAATCCAACAGACCACCAAAACTTCTTCTCAGAGGCTCATATTTCTATCATAACACCGTTGCGGCACACTCGATGAGAATTCTGACACACAGGCTCCCTGTAGTGGTTTGCAGCATGTTCAGTACATTAATTTACTTGGTTGACCGAATCGCCATGAACTAGCTGCCTCGGCTACCCAGTGCATACAGTGGACTCTATTTTGTAATCACTGAAATAAAATCACGTTAACTGCCACCAACACAGAACCGCCAACAGTGTAGAATGCAGAAATATAAATAGGAAGTGTTCCTTTCCATTTGAGCTACTCTATTGCGCTATCTGTTTGTTGAAAACGCCGGGCAGTGCAAAAGAAAAGCTATAACTGTCTGGCACTCAGAAATCCAGATCCAGTCACATGTATTATCTCACAGCAGTGTGGAATGCGAAACTTCTGGAGGAACTGTTGTTGACTTGTGGAGGTACTGTAGCTACATGACAGCTAATAGCGTAACGATAAGCCTCATGCTCCGTAGATAAGACTCGCGAGTTGTAGTACATTCGCTGCTACATTTTTACAAACGCAATTCTGCTGTCTGCTGAAGTTATCAATTTAATGGAACTTTGAACATAATTCCCTTCATTTCTCATCCCAAAATAGCCACATGTGGAAAAAGGGCTAACTTCTGCGACATTTAGTTCTTTTCTGGTTTAATAGACGGCCAGACAGCAGATGCATCTTAAAGCTTTTGTATTATGTATGGGGAGAGCGCATCGTGCCAAAATAGCCAGAAAAGTATTTTCTACATTAGCTGTCGTCTGGTAGTGGCATTTTACTCTTATTCAAACCTTGTTTGACATCTTTAACTCAGAACAAGTTTTATACATGCATGTACTCAATAAACTGCATGTGCATTGTCAGACTGTTATAGATAACATCCGAGAATTCGCATATATCGTTCATGATTAATATCTCTCTCATGTTTAGTATTGTTTTAACAACACTAAAAGAAACCTTACGAAAATTCTGCACTGTATTATAAGAAATGAAATAAAACTACCCACAATATCCTTGTGATGAGAGTCTGTTATAATAAAACTGAGTATCTGTACACAAGCGTGCCTCTATCGGCACGAATTAGTAAAATACTACTAATTAGATTTCGATTGGGTCTGTGTTTAATTGGCATGCTGTGTCATACTCAAGAGGTATGCAAATGTGGCATTTCACAAATAAAGTTATGTGTTCCTAGAAACCCAAAATTTGCTTGTCAGCAGCGGAAAGAGGCGTTACCTGTTGTGCAGCATTGTAAGATTTTCACCATTGCGCTATGAGCGGAAAGTATTTTCTTATCGATGTTTGATTTGACTGCTTGTAGCTCTTTCACAGAAGGGATAAAAAGGTTACAGTCAGCGAGACTGGAACTGCGAACGATAAGACACGCTTTATTACAGGTCAGCACGTCACCACAGAGCTAGCGAGGAGGTACGTGTTTGGTGTTCCTCTTACGAGGCTAATAGTGGCAAGAACACATAAACTGCTATTTAAAAGACGAGATTAGTTGCTATTTCCACGTGCATCGACTTTCCTGGGCTGAAAACCGTAAATTTACAATCCTTTGTTACACCTCAACCGATAATAACTCAGATTATTCAATAGAAATGACAGGAAAAATCAAGTGAACTTTGAGGCATAATTCCGTGCACACCAGGAAGTAACTCGTCGAACACAGAGTTGCCAAACATACCTTGTCTTGTTGCTAAATCTCAGTTACAGTACCAGCAGGAAGAAGACGAACCGATGTGATCCTACAGCGGGCTGGAAAGTGACCATAGCTGGCGTCTCAAAGACGCGGCTACTACGGCCTGGAATACGTAATGCGTCTGATTCGCATTTCTGTAACTAGGTTTAGGGACTGGTGCGTAGTTACTAATAATACTCAGAACTCACTGCAAACTAAACATCATAAATCATTAACTCTCGTAGTTGTTTTTATATTTCTTTCGTAACTGTACTGCAAACTAAGAAACTCATTCACGGACGTTTTCGTGCCTCGCCGATAGTCGAGCACACCAAACAAATAAAAATAAAACAAGGATGTGTATGTGTATGTGTGTGTGTGTGTGAGAGAGAGACAGAGAGAGAAATAAAAACGAATGAGAGAGAGGGTAAAACATTGTTGTAAAGAAATTGAATATCGGTATGTAAAGAAATCTTTCATTAAAATGACACGTTCCACATCATTACGAAATGTCGTATTCATGATCTATGGAACAAGTATTAATCTAATCTAATCCAATCATATCAAATGGCTGACTAGTCGTGAAGAGTCATGAATTACCGAAATTTTCGCCAATATCAGTAACTAAATGTAAACTTGAAAATAAAAGACGACAGTTTTTGTAATAAACCGTTACTCTTATCAAGACCCTTTCATCCCGGTTAACTAACCACGAAAGATGTCTAATACTCGTATGTCTCCATTCAGAAGTAACGAAGTGTGTATGCATTTAAAGATGAAGCACATGATGTGAAGCTCTGTGACGGAGATACGAACCCAACAAGTAATCGGATTGTTAACTAAAAAATCAAATGTTACGTATCGGTTCTCTTACTAGCTGCTAGGTGTTTCAATCCAAAATATGGATACAAATTTTTATGCCTGAGCGACAATCGAACCGCACTCCTATCGTTCTTGTTTATTGTCCACGAATATAGCTTAAGTATCAAATGCTTACTCACCATCAGTAAGATGTGTGCGTGTTTGACCAGAAATTGTTGTCAACACATGAATAGACATTAAAAATGGACGGTAATTTTTACTAGCAGGCCGGTTTGCACGTGATAGGGCTTGGAATGAAATTATGAATATTTTTGTATAGGATCAGGAATCGGACCCACATACTTACCTTTGGAGGAGACCTAGAGAAGATTGCAGTCTTGGAAAAAAGAACGAAATGATTGAACTATACTGTTCTGAGAGATTCAGATCCTCGAAAGAGGAGATACGAATTCGAATCACAGTGCAGCACCAAATTTTTCAGCGTCTCTAGTTCAATCAAGTACAAGTAAAATAAGAGCCCTGTTCCTTTAAATGGCTATCGGTTCATCAAATAAAATAAAATTTTCTAATGTTATTAAGTTTACTAGCGACAGAATTTCTGTTTACCATGATCTCGGCCTATGTCATTTCCCAAGGAACGTGATGTTTAACGCGGATTCTGGATTATAACATCCTTCTTTTGAGGTTACCAGAGGTAAAGTAAATCTGTTTGTGCCTCTTAAAAGTAAATGCTTGAACCCACGTATTGCACTTGTAATAGCTCGTTCTACCAGACCATTGTGGCCACATTTCCCAGCCCCAGGAGTGTGCTGTAATGGATGATGTGCTTAGCTTACAAAATTAGTCACGGTGGAAAAAATGCGAGTCTATTAAATGGTCAAGCTGAAGAAAGCTTCTGACGCGGATATTATGCTATTCTCACGTCAGCAGGATGTAAAGACTCTTCTAGGCATCATAGGCTCGATGTGAAGCCATTTTGAAATTTTCACCAATTCAGAAAATTTCTTAGTTCGAGAAAATCCACTGTGAAGTGTGAAGTTACCGGATAATTCGATTATTACCGCTGCTGGAACACATGTGCTTGAAGATCATTGAAGGCCTTTTGGTCAAAAATGGTTCAAATGAGTCTGAGCACTATGGGACTTAAAATCTGAGGTCATCAGTCCCCTAGAACTTAGAACTACGTAAATGTAACTAACCTAAGGACATCACACACATCCATGCCTGAGGCAGGATTCGAACCTGCAACCGTAACGGTAGCGCGGTTCCAGACTGAAGCGCCTTGAACCGCTCGGCCACACCGGCCGGCCTTTTTGGTGATTATAGAAGCAGTTGCCCAAGAACAGGTTCTTTCACTGTCTGCGGAATCCTTTTCATGTTAATATCAAACATCAGCAATTACTCGTAGATTACATCAGAACTAAATTAATTGATGGAGACGTTGCTTGAAAACAAAAACGCGCTGCCTTCCTTCGCTTCTATAATCTAGGAAAGTATTTCACAGTTGCAAAACCCGCATTTGACTCATTGTCACTATACTTAGTCGCTGATCATAAATTCTAGCTCAGAGTGACACCAGTTTAAGTAACCTAATGTAGCGCAGACTGTTTGCCAGTGCTCTTTCTCACCAGTGGATATACAAATCACCTAATTGGGCCCCATAAGTAAAACTGTAACAGTAATTTCTGTGTGTATGCAACGCATACGGATTGTAGAAATTAGTGGT
This sequence comes from Schistocerca serialis cubense, assembly GCF_023864345.2. Taxonomy (NCBI): domain Eukaryota; kingdom Metazoa; phylum Arthropoda; class Insecta; order Orthoptera; family Acrididae; genus Schistocerca; species Schistocerca serialis. Next base: position 347,308,244 of record NC_064641.1, read on the forward strand.
GCTCTCTCTTCCACTTCTGTATACAATATGCCTGACCTAAACGGGCCCTTTATCATTACAGGCCCTGGGCGGTGCAACATCATACTGACAACAGTTACGTGCTTGTACTGACCATGCTTGTACTGACCACCTCACTGTTCTTTTTACCTGATTTTGTAATCATTTAAATAAAACAACATAACCTTCTAGTAGGAGACATTTCGTCTCCCTTTTCCTTCTGTGAAATTTGTCACTAAGCTTTTTGCCTTCCAACCAGCGAAATGCGGCAGAGTACGGCTGGTAAACGATTCACAAACCACGATTTAGTGCCGTTAAGACGATTTCTTTAAACATTGGCGTAGGTGAAGGAATTTAATTTCTTCTTAAATCGTCTTATGCAGCAACGTTCACAGATATCTCAAATAGGAAAAGCTCTTTATCCAGGTACGAAGGTTGTAAAACAAACTTCCCACAGTTTGTGCCAGGTTGACCTTTTCGTCTGATAGCACTGCGTAAGCATTTTGTCTAAGAAGTATGACAAGTAGTGTTCCTGTAGCTGTGGGAATCATTGGTTGAAAACGAGTTTAACACCAGTGGGTACAGCACTACTAAATATTCGAAATGATTATCAACCTGAGTTCATCCACAAACTGAGGCGTATTTATAATATTGAAGCTAGACTGCGTATCCTTGTCTTCCTTGAGTGGGCATCGGAAGGCGTTTACACACACGTATACGAGGGTAATCCCAAATGTAAGTTCTCCTAAGGGACACGCAAGTGCCAACGCAGGCACAAACGAGAGGTCCATAATTTTAATGCCAAGCAGAAACCACAGCAGCAGCTGCGTGGTGGAAAAGTGATAAAGAGCAAGTTTACGGATATGAAGGTCTCAAGTTCAATCCCTCGTCAGACCCACGGTTTTTATGTGCGATTTTACACTTATTTCCCCTCTGGCAGTGTTTGTTGATGTGATAAGTGCCAAGTTGCACTGTGGTCCGAAAGCCACATTAAACTGTAGGTTCCCCTATTAAGTGGCTAGGTAGGTCAATTCAAAGGTCGGAGGAAAGCAACGGCATACCACCTCCAACAAGACCGTGGCTGTTAAAGCACTGTGGTGTTCAAACCACTCTTCCGACTGATGACTGCTTTACATTCTATGGGTTCCAAAGTTAATGATCTTCAGGTCATTAACATTTTTGTGCTTTCATGCTGTAGCTTTGATACCAGTAAACATAAGTAACCGGCCGAGCACTGTCACCGTTCGAGTTGTCAAGGTGGTAGACGACGATGCTGTCGAACCCAGTTACAATCTTGGTCATGGCTATGTTTCAGTCTAGTACCTCTATGTGACTTTCTGCGTATTTCATGATATACTTTTATACACTTGGTACGCATCCAAATTGATATCTGATAGAGCTGTATTTAGCAACATGAATCAGATATGTTTTCCGTGCAATATATCGGACATCAGTGCAGCGAGATTTCGTTTGTGCGTTGCGCATGGTGCAAGAAATATTTGTATTAGGTTTCACCCCACTGTATGCGAGCAAGCTCACGAATAGACTGTCAATAACTGGAATTACGCAACAATACACTTAAAAGTTGTATTTTTGCATTATGTATCCCAATGAAAATAACTGTAAACAGGTTATATGCCTACATGCTTATTATTCGCGCTTCTCGAGGCTTTAGTCAAAAAATAAAAAGAGAGACAGAGGCAGAGAGAGTAAACAGAAATGTATTTCAAATATCAACTCGGTGACGCCATGTTCGTCTCGTGATGTAAAGCAAGGATAGCTGATAGGTAATATCTCGTGGTACTAGCGATATGTATTGCTACAGGGCTCTTTCTTTTCTCTCTACAAACAACCAGAACAGAATTCAGTAACAATGTGGTAAGAACACCTATGCAGTGGGCCAATTAAACACTCAGCCTTTCTTGGTTATTTTGTTAATCGTCTGTAATACAGTAACATACTTGATTACTGATTTGTTATTACTACCATTTTTATTGTTATTCGTCACCTCACAACAGCTTTCCTATCACTCATTGCTGCCGATGCGGGTAACGAATGGATCAGGATGAATGAAATGTGGGATGTTTCGACACGGAGAATATACACATTTATCTCAGCGTCTTGTGTTCAGTATAATATGAAAATCTCAATATGAGAAGACGAGAATGGGATGCCGGTGGTGCAGGCAATAACACCCACCTATTTCTGTCGACTTAACACCATGACGACAGGCAAATTGGTGTCTCACTGTATTTTGATTATAATTCGCTAGCCTTCTTGCGACCTCGTTTTAATACCTCGTGGGAGCAGGCATAATATTTTGCTTTTTGAACACCAAACAATAACATTTAGATAGTAGATGGAAGGATACAAAGAAACAATCAGACTCATGGGTTGGATGCAGTTCATCACTAGAAGACTAAAGAAGAGCGAAACATTACGAAGGCAATGAATACGCTGGTTAGTATACATTATTTGTATAGATCTGAAGATGAAAAAGCGCAGATCTGCACAGTGCCCTAATCTGCTCTTTAGTTTCTGTCTTAATGGGCATAATTTTTAGTTTCTTCTCTTCTGAATTTTCAGATGAATTGATTATTCGGAGGTACAGAATAATTAGTTAAGTGTGTTTCTTACAGCTTCCATTCGCACCAACATTTTTCTACATTCTCGTGAAATCCATGAAATTTTTCTTCTTTGATCACAAGACTGCATTTAGATGCAATCGATTCGAGGTGCAAAGTGATTGTTATCTTACTTTTCGTGACAGGTGGGCAAAGTTGATTTCCAAAGACATTTTACTGTACTGAAATAATCTTTCGTCACAAATTAACAAGGTAAGTGTTTTATTCGTATATATTTTGTGGGAAACTGTAATCGTGATGGAAGATTACACACCTGAATGTTTGACACAACTGGTAGGAGAAAATACTGTATACTCCTACTGTAAACTGCTCATTCTTTTGTTTTAGCGCATTATGTAATGTAGCCGCCCCCTCCCATTTCTTTTAATGTCGGGGGCTGTGACGGCACTGGTTTTGGGCACGTCGCAGTTGGTTTGGCCACAGTTGCGTGTTTTTCTTAGGCGCAGTGCCCGTGGCTTAAACCTCGTACTGGAGACATAGAGGCAGTACCTAGTCAGAACATTTCATATTTTTTACCTTTTTGTAATTCTAAAATTTAGGACGTTGCTCCTCAGTTTCATGGCTGTTTAAATGGTGAGTCAGCCACAGGTTATGGAAAATTGTATCTGACCTATATGCGCCCATTACTGTTGTTCCAAGCTGTGCCCTTTGTTAAAATAAATAGTCTGTAGTTTCACCGGCAATAACATTTGGTCGTAATTTGACATTAGAGGTTTCCAGTTCTATGGGATTTTCTATAAAGAATTATAATTTGGTAAAAGGCCCTGTTTCATTTTACAACAGTTGCTGCTGTCTAAACTGTTGTTCCCTTCTTTTTAACTTGCTGTTTAATGTATTTGTTGCTGATCTCAGGAATTGTTTCTCTTAGTATAGTGTTTCTTTTTTAGGTAGTAATAAAGTTTGTTAATTGGTGAAACATATGCACTTAAAACCCTGGTTCAGTTCTTTCACCTGCATGATGTTGGTTAAGCCGCACTCTGAAAGGTCAGATTTCAAACATAATTCGTTTTAATCTGATTTTTTTCCACTCATTTCGCGTCCATTAATATGTAGTCAATAACTTTTCTTCGGAATCTCATACCTTCATTCTCTTACATAGAAATCGTCTTTTGTTTTATTTTCATTAAGCATTTACACCCCTAATGCAATTACCCATAGAATTTATGTGGTATCTCCGGCCTTGTCTCTCAGTTCTGCTTACCACTGTATTACACAGAATTTTGTACTAAAGGCTTCACAGTGCTCCACTTTTTTGGTTTGTGTGTCAACTTTCTTAGGCTGTATTAGTTCTTTTATTGTGATTCGACATTTTGGTTGCTGTATTCGAAGACAGTGCCCTGAATATTTTATTATAAAAGAACTTTATTAAAGACTGCAGCACAAAACTGGAAGTAGTTCCTCCCAAGAACTCGGATAAATGTACAACTAGTATTTCGTTTCGTTGCGTTGGGTACTTACGGAATATGTAATTCAATAACTTGTGAAATTCTGGGCAGGAGTTAAATGTGACATTAACGTTACTATAGAGAACAAGGATTAAAGTCACCGAATGTGCCGTAGAATTTTTGATGAACTCACCCTGTTTTTGCAAAGTCTGTCCATAGTTTAGTTAACGTCTTAGCCATTTCAATATCCTTTGCCGGTAGGTCTCCAGTTATTGGCATGTATGGATTGTTTGAAAATAAGTAAAACGCTTCATCTCCATGAGCAACACCTGTAAAACATACATTGAAAGTTATTTCTTCATATAATGCATATGGGTATTATGCACTAAATACCGCCAGTAACTCTCGAACAGCGGATCCCTGCTTTCCCTCATAAGTAACATATAAGTTTGTATTTAATTTTAGACACTAGTAGAATAGATTTTATGTGTGTGACCACTGAAATATGAGGACTCTGTGAACTAATACGAATGTTTTGCTTGTAGCTACGATTCAGTGCGAAAATTATGTAACTAGACATTTGCAATGGTACTGTGATTTTTAATTTCCCTGCGTTAATATGGCTTCCAGTGTTGAAACAGAGTTGGAGATACATTAATGAACGTGTATCCTTGCATAGGGAAAGAAGGTGGTTCAAACCGATGTGTGCTCATAATGATTTACATTTCTACTATTTCACTTAATCACACCAGGCGAATGAGTGGAGGTGTGGATTCAGCAGGTTCGCTTTCTATGTAGAGACAAAACTTGCTTGATCCTTCTTGCATTAGTTATAATTCTAAAGAATACTCTAAAAGTCAGTGAGGAAGTTGATGCGACCACTGAAAAATATAAAATTTCTTTATCTGTGCCGAACAACAAACATATCTTCCCCAACAAAGTAAATATACTGGCTTGAAGCTTACCACGTGGAAAATGATGATTGAAAATAAAGTAAATATCGGTAAATTATGTAAGTGATTGAAAAATATGATTATAAGAAATGTAAACAACATGGAAAAATTAAATGTGAATGCCTTAAATACCTATAAAAATGTAAATAATGTAAGTACAGGAAACAAAATTGTACGTAAATAAAAGAGGATGGAAAAACAATTTTTTATCAAAAATTTTATATGTATCATAGTTTTTCTGTTTGAACACTTGTTTTTCTTCGTAATCCATTTATAGTTTCTCCTTCACATAGCACATAATGGTAGTGTGTCTCTGTCTTAACAGAGTCTTTTAGATAGGCTGCATCTAATTAGGATAGCTGAAATGTGCAGAGGTAACTCTCTGCAGTGGACTCTGTCTCTCAGAAGCAGCAGCAGGTGAGAGCTGAAATTACTCTGTTACACTGTATGCACTGTATGCACGTGTGACAGTTACTGACAAAAAAAGTTCGAGCTCTTGAATATGTATACTTTTTCGAGAAAAGGTTGTGAATTAACATCTAATGACGAGAAAAAAGTCCAAAGAGGGGGAATATTTAATTTAAAAGAGAGAAAAATGCTTCGTGTGTGTGTGTGTGTGTGTGTGTGTGTGTGTGTGTGTGTGTGTGTGTAATTCTGCTATACTTAATTACTTTCAGTTTTCTGTCTTTAGTTCCAATCCGTTGTGTGTGCCCATTAGACTGTTTATTTAATTGGAGAGCCAGCAGTTCTTCCTCATTTTTACTGATGATGACAACGTTATCAGCAAATCTTATCACCGATATCATTGCATCCAGTATTTTAAACCCACCCTTGAACCTTTCTTTTATTTTCATCAGTGCTTCTCAATGTATCGTTTGAACAGTAGGCGCGAAAGACTACTTCCTCTCTTACACCATTTATAATACTAGCACTTCGAACTTAGTCTTCGATCCTTAATTTTCTTACTTGGTTGTTGTACATAATTTGTATTTCCCGTCTTCCCCTATAGCTTACACTGGTTTTCCTGATAGCCTCTCTGGTGCCTTTACATTTCATGAAGCCAACTCATTATTATCTAACAGATCGTCCCCATCAGGTCTACAAAAACCATCTAGGTGCTGCATGATTATTGTCAACACTGCTGGCCACAGGATTCACCAAACCTAATACTCATTTGGATAATGGGACTTTCGTTGTATCCACTATCATCTTGACATTCTATCGACTTCTCATATGGAAACTATTCTCAAAACACACACGAGATCAAAGCAGTAGCTTAAGTATTCCCGTGGACTGGCATTTGGTGGGACTTCGCCACTCGCGAATAAATTATTTCACTTTCACCTGATGAGAAGTCTCTCACTGTCTATTGATTAGCTAATTCCAGCAAATATGACCAACGGTTTTGAGCTGTGATTTGCCATGAATGTTACAAGACTGAACCACACTGAGGGAGCAAACTGCGTAGGTGTTCGCAATCCAGCCGTCACTTCTGGTAGACTAACTAAACACGAGAAAACGTTTGTTACGTCAGGCATGTAGCAGCATTGTTAAACAGTGGTATCAGGTCTTAAGGCATTGAATAATTTGTCATAGCTGCCATTATTTATAACAAAGAAAAAATGGAAAGATTGTAATGTCCTGTTGACAGAGACATCGTTATCAGTCGTTCCCAGATTTGTGAGCTGCCTGAATAGCCGTGTCACTTCACTGTGTACTCAGTGACTATGTTGACTCTGGTCAAAGAAGTGCAGTAACGTCGACTGACGAAACTGAAAAATCTAGATATCGGAGAGAAAGCAGCGCCGTTACTCAGCCGCAGTGCACTACTAAAAAGTGATTTCATCTAACAGATAACATACAATTTTATTTTTGTGTTTGATGTAATAGTGTCAGAGATGAGATAAAACGGATGTTATTATTGGTAGAACGTAGTATGGGTTGGTCAATGTAGGGAAAAACAGTTTTCTTTCATAAAAATAAGATAACAGCTACAGTGCCACACACTATTACAGTCGATTTCAGTTACTCTACCCTCACTATATGGTATTCAATCTGTGACCTGTTTTGTTTTGTTACGTCGAATATGCACCAACAACGTATGTACTCAGTATAATACAATATCACATTACACGTTAATGGAAAATAGTCTTAATATTGAACCACTTGAGCAGCTGGATGCGCTTTTGCACTGTTATATGTTTCTGTAGTTGTAAAATGTCATTTCATCACATGGGAATTCATAAACAATACCTTGTCTGTAGTTCATCCATTTCTTAATGTTACCATTTCTTCCTGGTTTGCTTGTCGTGAAAGATACGTAGGAAAGCGTCCGTGAAGTTTATAAACTGTGACTGGGGTACGGAGAGAACTGAGGGTGTTAGAGATGTTCGTGTCTGGATAGTTCACACAGTAAGAGCATTATTCGCTCTGGCTAGCTAGCATCGAATCCCTGCCCGGTACATTGTTTTAATTCTCTAGGTAGATTAAACAGTACACTCTCAACTGCAACGTGAAACATTCATTCCAAGAAGAATTCATTTTATTGTATTTTGAAGTGATGTTAAAAAAACAACGGAATGGGTTAATTGACGAAATACAGCAACCAGCCACTTTCTACGTAACCTTATTCCTCCTAAAATATCTTCCGAGGTTTCAGCCATCTTCACCTAGCGTAATATATTTATATCTTCATCAGTACGGCCTCTTTGTCTATTTTTAGTTAACTGAAATCTCCAGCTTACTTTTATTCTGTAACTTGTAACTTCTTGATTTGCAGTTGCACGAATGACGCACGAGGTATTAGCTTCACTGATGTACTGATTTTTTTTTAATCATCACTCTTCTGACTGGTTTGATGGGACCCGCCACGAATTCCTCACATGTGACAACCTTTTTAACTCAGAATAACACTTGCTGCTTCTGTCATCAATTATTTGCTGGATGTATTCCACTTCTGTCTTCCTCTATAGTTTTAACCTCTATAGCTCCCTCTAATATGACATGTACTATCATCCTGTCCCTTCTTCTTGTCAGTATTTTCCATTTATTCCTTTCCTCGTCGATTATGCGGAGACCCTCCTCATTTCTTACCTTATAAGTCCACCTAATTTTTAACATTCTTCTGTAGCATCACATCTCAAATGTTTCGAATCTTTTCCGTTCCGGTTTTCCCACAGTCCATGTTTCACTGTCATGCAATGCTGTACTCCAAAAGTACATCTTCACAAATTTCTACTGTTGCCAAAAATGCCATTTTTGCCTGCGCTAGTCCGCTTTTTATGCTCTCCTTGCTCCGACATCATCGGTTATTCTGCTGCCTTGGCAGCAGATTTACTTAATTTTATCTGCTTCATGATCACCAATCTTGGTGTCAAGTTCCTCACTGTCCTCATGTCTACTACTTCTCAGTACCTTCCTCTTTCTTCTGTTAACTCTCAGTCCATATTATACACTCTTTAGACTGTCCAATTCATTCAGCAGATACTGTAATTCTTCTTCGTCTTTGCTGAGGATTCCAATGTTATCAGCAAATCTTATGAGTAATACCCTTTCACCTTGAATTTTAATTACACTCTTGGAGGTTTCTTTTATTTCCATAATTGCTTCTTCGGTGTATAGACTGAACAATGGGATGAAAGACTACTTCCCTGTCTTACGCCCTTTTTAATTCGGGACTTTCTACTTGGTCAGACACAGCACAGCATTCACCATGTGACAGACGGAACTAGATTTAAGCATACCAGCAATATACTCCTACTTTTGTTTGGTGACACACACACATCAGCGGACTTGAGGACGTATAAGAAAACTTGCGAGAATATAAAGAGTGCGAATTTAGTCACGCAGCAGTTAGAGAATAGACGTCTTACAGGGGCGATCAATGCTACTACTTTCGCCTCGTTTTTGAAGAGTCGTTAGCAGTCAGTCAGGTAATGCCAATGATTGGTCACGTTGGTGACTATGAAGGATAACCAAGAAAAATTGACGATGACTGCGTTACGCGCGTGGTTCCCTGTTAGCATGAATTGAAAAGAAAAAAAATTGAGTGACATTCCATGGTTTAATACAGCCCTTTTGCTCAGTTTCATTATGAAGCTACTTTTACAGAGGACATGGAATGTCCAGTTGACAAACTTTTGTACCACTGCTCCGCCCCTGTCTTTACTGTATCTGAGATACTTCTCGTTCTGGTATATACATCCTTGATGGCTTGTTAATGTGTAGATATATAATGCACAAATATTACACATACTTGATTGCCTTGTTGTTAGAAAATACTGCAATTATTTAACACTATTTGTTACCTGTGGCTGAGTTCGCACATCAGTAGTGTTGTTATGATGATTGATGGTGACTAAGTAAGCTATTAGTTTTATTTTTTACGGCCCCAACCGACGGACGGATGTGAAACACTGCAGAGTGGTTTGCTATTTAAACTGGCATACTGGCATAAGGTCTGGTGATCAGGGACTTAGCGCCACCACCTTTCCTTCCCTGCCGACCACATACAGGATAGGAATGGGCTTACCTCAGCATCGAGTGCCACTGCTCCAGCGTGCATTAGCGACATCGGACACAGAGGAGGGTTAAATTAGATGTTGTACATGCAGTAACGGTAGCTGCCCTCACGTGCCTGTCCCTTTGGGTGGAAATAGCTCGTGATGCGCAGCTACCCCCCCAAACCATGGACCTTGTTGCCGTTGGTGGGGAGGTTTGCGTGCCTCAGCGATACAGATAGACGTACCGTAAGTGTAACCACAACGGAGGGGAATCTGTTGGGAGGCCAGACAAACGTGTGGTTCCTGAAGAGGGGCAGCAGCCTTTTCAGTAGTTGCAGGGGCAACAGTCTGGATGATTGACTGATCTGGCCTTGTAATACTAACCAAAACGGCCTTGCTGTGCTGGTACTGCGAACTGCTGAAAGCAAGGGGAAAATACAGCCGTAATTTTTCCCGAGGGCATGCAGCTGTACTGTATGGTTAAATGATGATGGCGTCCTCTTGGATAAAATATACCGGAGGTAAAATAGTCCCCCATTCGGATCTACGGGTGGGGACTACTCAGGAGGATGCTGTTATCAGGAGAAAGAAAACTGGCATTCTACGCATCGGAGTGTGGAATGCCAGATCCCTTAATTGGGCATGTAGGTTAGAAAATTTAAAAAGGCAAATGGATAGGTTAAAGTTAGATATTGTGGGAATTAGTGAAGTTCGGTGGCAGGAGCAACAAGACTTATGGTCAGTTGAAAACAGGGTTATAAATACACAATCAAATAGGGGTAATGCAGGAGGAGGTTTAATAATGAATAAAAAAATAGGAGTACGGGTAAGCTACTACAAACAGCATAGTGAACGCATCATTTTGACCTAGATAGACACGAAGCCCACGCCTACTACAGTAATACAAGTTTATACGCCAACGAGCTCTGCAGATGACGAAGAAATTGATGAAAAGTATGATGAGATAAAAGAAATTATTCAGATAGTGAAGGGAGACTGGAATTCGATAATAAGAAAAGGAAGAGAAGGAAGCATAGTAGGTGAATATGGATTGGAGATAAGAAATGAAAGAGGAAGCCGACTGGTAGAATTTTACACAGAGCATATCTTAATTATAGCTAACACTTGGTTCAAGAACCGTGAAAGAAGGTTGTATACATGGAAGAAGCCTGGAGATACTCGAAGGTATAGATAGATTATATAATGGTAAGAGAGAGATTTAGGAACCAGGTCATAAACTGTAAGACATTTCCAGGGGCAGATGTGGACTCTGACCACAAACTATTGGTTATGAACTGTAGATTAAAACTGAAGAAACTGCAAAAATGTTGGAATTTACGGAGATGGGACCTGGATAAACTGACTAAACCAGAGGTTGTACAGTGTTTTATGGAGAGCATAAGGCAAGAATTGGCAGGAATGGGGGAAAGAAATACAGTAGAAGAAGAATGGGTAGCTTTGAGGGATGAAATAGAGAAGGGAACAGAGGATCAAGTAGGTAAAAAGACGAGTAGAAATCCTTGGATAGCAGAAGAAATATTGAATTTAATTGATGAAAGGAGAAAATATAAAAATTCAGAAAATGAAGCAGGCAAAAACGATAACAACTGTCTCAAAAATGAGATCGACAGGAAGCGCAAAATTGCTATGCAGGGATGGCTAGAGGACAAATGTAAGGATGTAGAGGCTTATCTCACTAGGGGTAAGATAGATACTGCCTATAGGAAACTTTAAGAGACCTTTGGAGAAAAGAGAACCACTTGTATGAATATCAAGAGCTGAGATGGAAACCCAGTTCTAAGCAAAGAAGGGAAAGCAGAAAGGTGGAAGGAGTATATAGAAGGTCTATACAAGGACAATGTACTTGAGGACAATATTATGGAAATGGAAGAAGATGTAGATGAAGATGAAATGGGAGATATGATACTCCGTGAAGAGTACCACAGAGCACTGAAAGACCTGAGTCGGAACAAGGCCCCGGGAGTAGACAACATGCCATTAGAACTTCTGACAGCCTTGGGAGAGCCAGTCCTGACAAAACTCGACCATCTGGTGAGCAAGATGTGTGAGACAGGCGAAATACCCTCAGACTTCAAGAAGAATGTTATGATTCCAATCCTAAAGAAACCAAGTGTTAACAGATGTGAAAATTACCGAACTGTCAGTTTAATAAGTCACGGTTGCAAAAAACTAACGCGAATTCTTTACAGTCGAATGGAAAAACTAGTAAAAGCCGTCCTCGGGGGAAGATCAGTTTGGATTCCCTGGAAATGCTGGAACTCGTGAGGCAATACTGACCCTACGACTTATCTTAGAAGATAGATTAAGGAAAGGCAAACCTCCGTTCCTAGCATTTGTAGACTTAGAGAAAGTTTTTGACAGTGTTGACTGGAATACTCTCTTTCAAATTCTGAAGGTGGGAGAGGTAAAATACAGGGAGCGGAAGGCTATTTACAATTTGTACAGAAACGAGATGGCAGTTATAAGAGTCGAGGGACATGAATGGGAAGCAGTGGTTGGGAAGGGAGTGAGACAGGTTTGTAGCCTCTCCCCGATGTTATTCAACAGCAGTAAAGGAAACAAAAGGAAAAATTGGATTAGGTATTTAAATTCACGGAGAAGAAATAAAAAGCTTTGAGGTTCGCCGATGACATTGTAATTCTGTCAGAGACAGCAAAGGACCTGGAAGAGCAGTTGAACGGAATGGACAGTGTCTTGAAAGGAGGATATAAGATGAACATCAACAAAAGCAAAACGGGGATAATGGAATGTAGTCGAATTAAGTCGGGCAATGCTGAGGCAATTAGGTTAGGAAATGAGACGTTTAAAGTAGTAAAGGAGTTTTGCTATTTGGGGAGTAAAATAACTGATGATGGTCGAAGTAGAGAAGATATAAAATGTAGATTGGCAATGGCAAGGAAAGCGTTTCTGAAGAAGAGAAATTTGTTAACATCGAGTATAGATTTAAGTGTCAGGAAGTGTTTTCTGTAAGTATTTGTATGGAGTGTAGCCATGTATGGAAGTGAAACATGGACGATAAATAGTTTGGACAAGAAGAGAATAGAAGCTTTCGAAATGTGGTGATGCAGAAGAATGCTGAAGATTAGATGGGTAGATCACATAACTAATGAGGAGGTATTGAATAGAAATGGGGAGAAGAGGAGTTTGTGGCACAACTTGACTAGAAGAAGGGATCGGTTGGTAGGACATGTTCTGAGACGTGAAGGGATCACCAATTTAGTAAAAATCGTAGAGGGAGACAAAGAGATGAATACAGTAATCAGATTCAGAAAGATGTAGGTTGCAGTAGGTACTGGGAGATGAAGAAGCTTGCACAGGATAGAGTAGCATGGAGAGCTGCATCAAACCAGTCTCAGGACTGAAGACCACAACAACAACAACAAAAGAGCGCAGTTCCCTGCCCCTCCCCCACGAACCCCCCCCCTCCCCCCCCCCCCAACCCTCTCTGCCACAACACACGACGATGCAGCATTGGCAGGCTCCCTGTCTTGCACTGCATGCGGAGAGGCGTGATCAGCAGTAGCGCACATCTATGCAACGTGCTATCGAAGTAGCTGTAGATTCCACAGTTTACTTTATGCAACACATTTAATACTTATTTAACATGCTTTATGTTCACTTATGTAAACAAAGGTGTCCCAGCCCCTGTTTCACACTCTACGTGATCGACTTTTTTTCTTTCTGAAGTAGCCTGTGTTCTTTATCAGGGTTAACGCTATCTCTATCCTAGATATCATGGAAATAGATTTAGCCATTTAGTCGTACTAATGTAACAGACAGTTATCTTCGCATTTATAATCTTAGTATATGTACGCTTCATGCATGATTAGATACAACTCTATTCGGCAGTCATCTTACACAAACACTTAATAAGGCATGCCCTTGCCAGATTTTCAGAAATTGCGAATTATTCAGCAGGTAAGTCTCCATTTACCTATACAATCAGTCAATGGATAACCGTCGGAGCTACTTCATTTCTCATTTATCTTGCCAATCCCCTTCATAGAGCCCTTCCCATAGAAACATTACATTTCCCCAGCCTTTTTAGGCCATATTCTTCAGCTCACTTTCTCGACATATTCGTGTTACGGTAGACGTTACTTTCCAGTTGTATCTACGATTTTCCACTTTATTCTCATATAGCTATTATCTTGTTATAGCTTTATCATCTTATACCAGAAATGTTATTGCTTCCGTTCCATAATTTGATTTTAAGTCTGAGAATTCTTTTGCATTATATCTTCTTCAAAACTCACGTCTTTGTTTCAGGTGTTCTGAAATGTTCAACAACTTTACTGTAGATATTGTGTGACATCTTTTATCGTTTTTGAGGACCAAAACGCAGAATTCAGTTTATGTATTGCAAATTTATTCTGCCTGGTTACGTAGTTTGGGCATACGACAGGCATATGCCCCTAATGTCTTAGTTATTCTCAAATACTCAAAACGTATCCAGGCTGTAGTCCTCTATGTTTCAATGTCCAGGTCGTCTTCCATATTTTATCGTTTTTGAAAATATCAGATTTTCCTTATATTCTTTATTTTGCCTCATATTTAACAAACTTGTTTGTTCCAAGAAAAACGGATCAATAAAAGCATCATCGACAAGATGAAGATGAAGGTTACAGTCTTGTGACTTATTTTCTCTGGTTACCACGTTTTCTTCCTGATGCATTAAAAGCTTGAGTTACATGTAGAATTGAAGGGAGTTTCTACCATAATGTGGCATAATGGCTTGTGTCTGCGATTTGTGATTAAAGTTTGCTCCATATTTTCACTAAGATCATATGATTGTATTTCTTATTTCCACGTTGCCATTCGACCAAAAAAATTCCTTGTGCCGCACCAAAACTGATTTTGTGGAAGTGTGTCTCTGTTCTTTTGCAGCTCACCAAAAATAAAGTATCTGGTATTCCTCCGTTCTTTTCTCTAAAAGATTTTGTGATGTCAATTTCGTAACGAAAATATGTGTACGTATCCTAAGGACGGAAAATTTATATGGTGGCATGAAAGTTTATCAGAGCGAAGTCCCCAACTAACGCCGTCCTATTTCTTGCCTTGGGAAGCTTAGAAGACAGATTATAAATCACGAAAACTTGGCAAAGTTATTAGAGAAGAGGACGCAAAAGTATCAAGTGACATGCCATAGTGGCCCTTCGAAAAACTTCTAATAATTTTGTAGAAATGTTACGTAGGCACTGGTATTTATCGTGAAATAAAGATAATGGTTATTTCGTAGTACATTATGCCAGTAATAGCAATAGACATCACGTAGTGTAATTACATCATACTAAGAATAAAGAAATCGCGTGTGTTTATTCACATGTTTTTCCTTTGTAAATACAGGGTAACAATTATTGAACTATAAGAAAAGAACTTAAATTAGTTACTAAATACGGCGTGCACACACTTTATTCAACATGTAAACGCCACTACAGATATTCAGAATTAAGTTATGACATCTCCAATATGTCTGCCATCATTGGCGATGATGTGGCGCAGACGAATAGCGAAATTATACATGACCCGATAAAGTGTCGGAACATCGATGACCTCCTGAATGGTTGTTTTCAGCTCAGAAATGGTTTTGGGGCTATTGCTGTACATCTCGTCTTTAACATAGACCCATAAAAAGGAGTCGAACGAATTCTGATCCGGAGAACACGGTGGCCAATCGAAGCTTATGCCAGTGTCGTTTGGGTACCCAGAGCCACAATGCGGACCCAAAAGTGCTCCTCCAGGACATCAAACACTCTCCTGTTTCGATGGGGTCGAGCACCGTCTTGCATGAACCACATATTGTCGAAATCAGTGTCACTTTGGATAATGGGGATGAAATCATCATCCAAAAATTTCACGTACCGCTCGTTAGTCACCGCGCCATCAAGGAATATCGCACCGATTATTCCGTGACTGGACATTTCACACCACACAGTCATCTGTCGATGGTGAAGAGACTTCTCGATCGGAAAATGCGGATTCTCAGTCCTCAAAATGCGCCAATTTTGCTTATTGACGAACCTGTTCAAATGAAACCAAACCATACATGCGCATACTTAAAAAATCCTATATGCCCCGGGCCATCCGTGCAGTTTGGACTTCCTAAAGCAAACCGTTCAGAAGTTATGACGATTTTGTTTCATATAGTTCAATAATTGTCACCTTGTATGTGATAATGTTAAGGGCTTCGCTGATTCTAGGCACGCATATAACATCGGAAAATCCTCCGTCATTCTCTTACCTATATTTACGTCGCCAATTGCATATATATCTGACATACTATATTTTCCTCTGTACGAAAAGAGATAGTAATAAATAGCTTGTGTATCGTTGTACCTCCTAATGGACTCGTCTGTTTTCCATGTAAATATACCATCACTGATCATCTGAAAAAAAAAGAAAACAGTATCATTTATTGAATGAAGTAGCTGTTTTTGATAATGAAACAGTTGTATTGAGGAATTCTGCTCATGAATGACTGTGAGAACTTGGCAAGACACACAAATTTCAATGCACGATAGTGTCCTAAGAAACCATTCCTCACGTGACACGTTATTTTGTCTTGATACGCCGATAAGGTTTGCTGTAAAATGGTAAGAATTGTAGTCCCGTGAAGTTCTCACCGTACTTACCACTCCACCAGTGGAATGAGCACAGCTAGAAAAAATTGATTGTTGCATTGAAACGACACTTCTGGTGTCGGTAGTTCTGTACCTGTTTACTGTATCGATGGAGATGTCTGACTGACCGAAGGTAGATGCACCAAAAAACGATCTACTGTCTCATTCAGCTTTTAGTGTAAAAAGTGGTACAGAGGATGAAATTAACTGCAAATTGAGGCTCCAGAAACTTAAACAAACAAAGGCGTTTCAGACAGGGAAAGATGTCCGGTCTCCGATAAATACTACACTGAAAGTCAAAAAAACGACGCACTGGAATGATTTATCAGATTAAGATGGAAATCAATAGATGTGATGTATATGTACATACAAACAAATGATTAAAATTCCAGAAAAATAGGATGATTTATTCGAGAGAAAGAGCTTTACAAGATTATTTACCAAGTCAATAACTCGTTGGTTCACCTCTGACCCTTATGAAAGCAGTTATTCGACTTGGCATTGACTGACAGAGTTGTTGGTTGTCCTCCTGAGGGATTTCGAGCCCAATTCTGTCCACCTGGCTCGTTATATCGTCAAAATTCCGAGTTGGTTGGGGGGGGGGGGGGGGGGGAGAGCTACCCATAATACTGCAAAGTTCTCAACTGGGGAGAGGTCCAGCAACCTTGCTGACCGAGGCAGGTTTTTGGCAAATACGAAGACAAGCGGTATACACTCTCGTTGTGTGCGGGCTGGCTTCACATTGCTGAAATGTAAAGCGAGGATGGCTTGCCGTGAAGGGGAACAAGCCGGGGCGTTGAATATAATCGACGTATCTCTGTGCTGTAATGGTACCAGGATATCAACCAAAGGCGTCCCGCTAAGAAATGAACTGGTACCCAGACCACCACACCTGGCTGTCGGGTCGTAGAGTTTACGGCGGTCTTCAGTCAGGTTGGTATCCCACCGCTATCAGGAACGTGGTCTAGGGGTAGCGTCTTTGATTCATAATCAAAACGTCTTCAGTCCCGGGTTCGATCCCCGCCACTGCCTAAATTTTGATAAATAATCAGCATTGGTGGCCGAAGACTTCCGGCATAAGAAGACAGCCTCATTCTGCCAACGGCCTTGTCAAAGAGGGCGGAGGAGCGGATAGAGGTTCAGGGCACTCTCTTGTCCTAGGGGTGGGAAATTGCCCCTAAAGGCGGAAGAATCAGCAATGATCAACGACATGAGGATGCTGAAGGCAATGGAAACCACTGCATTAAAGACACGTAACGTGCATCCACAGGACATGTGGCCTGTATTTGAAGAAGTGTCATGATGATCTCTCCATTGGCAAAAGATTCCGGAATAGTCCCCCATTCGGATCTCCGGAAGGGGACTGCCAAGGGGGAGGTTACCATGAGAAAAAGATTGAATAATCAACGAAAGGATAACGTTCTACGAGTCGGGGCGTGGAATGTCAGAAGCTTGAACGTGGTAGGGAAACTAGAAAATCTAAAAAGGGAAATGCAAAGGCTCAGTCTAGATATAGTAGGGTTCAGTGAAGTGAAGGTGAAGTGGAAGGAAGACAAGGATTTCTGGTCAGATGAGTATCGGGTAATATCAACAGCAGCAGAAAATGGTATAACATGTGTAGGATTCGTTATGAATAGGAAGGTAGGGCAGAGGGTGTGTTACTGTGAACAGTTTAGTGACCGGGTTGTTCTAATCAGAATCGGCAGCTGACGAACACCGACAACGATAGTTCAGGTATACATGCCGACGTCGCAGCTGAAGATGAACAGATAGAGAAAGTGTATGAGGATATTGAAAGGGTAATGCAGTATATAAAGGGGGACGAAAATCTAATAGTCATGGGCGACTGGAATGCAGTTGTAGGGGAAGGAGTAGAAGAAAAGGTTATAGGAGAATATGGGCTTGGGACAAGGAATGAAAGAGGAGAAAGACTAATTGAGTTCTGTAACAAGTTTCAGCTAGTAATAGCGAATACCCTGTTCAAGAATCACAAGAGGAGGAGGTATACTTGGAAAAGGCCGGGAGATACGGGAAGATTTCAATTAGATTACATCATGGTCAGACAGAGATTCCGAAATCAGATACTGGATTGTAAGGCGTACCCAGGAGCATATATAGACTCAGATCACAATATAGTAGTGATGAAGAGTAGACTGAAGTTCAAGACATTAGTCAGGAAGAATCAATACGCAAAGAAGTGGGATACAGAAGTACTAAGGAATGACGAGATACGTTTGAAGTTCTCTAACGCTATAGATACAGCAATAAGGAATAGCGCAGTAGGCAGTACAGTTGAAGAGGAATGGACATTTCTAAAAAGGGCGATCACAGAAGTTGGGAAGGAAAACATAGGTACAAAGAAGGTAGCTGCGAAGAAACCATGGGTAACAGAAGAAATACTTCAGTTGATTGATGAAAGGAGAGAGTACAAACATGTTCCGGGAAAATCAGGAATACAGAAATACAAGTCGCTGAGAAATGAAATAAATAGGAAGTGCAGGGAAGCTAAGACGAAATGGCTGCAGGAAAAATGTGAAGACATCGAAAAAGATATGATTGTCGGAAGGACAGACTCAGCATACAGGAAAGTCAAAACAACCTTTGGTGACATTAAAAGCAACGGTGGTAAGATTAAGAGTGCAACGGGAATTCCACTGTTAAATGCAGAGGAGAGAGCAGATAGGTGGAAAGAATACATTGAAAGCCTCTATGTGGGTGAAGATTTGTCTGATGTGATAGAAGAAGAAACAGGAGTCGATTTAGAAGAGATAGGGGATCCAGTATTAGAATCGGAATTTAAAAGAGCTTTGGAGGACTTACGGTCAAATAAGGCAGAAGGGATAGATAACATTCCATGAGAATTTCTAAAATCATTGGGGGAAGTGGCAACAAAACGACTATTCACGTTGCTGTGTAGAATATATGAGTCTGGCGATATACCATCTGACATTCGGAAAAGCATCATCCACACAATTCCGAAGACGGCAAGAGCTGACAAGTGCGAGAATTATCGCACAATCAGCTTAACAGCTCATGCATCGAAGCTGCTTACAAGAATAATATACAGAAGAATGGAAAAGAAAATTGAGACTGCGCTAGGTGACGATCAGTTTGGCTTTAGGAAAAGTAAAGGGACGAGAGAGGCAATTCTGACGTTACGGCTAATAATGGAAGCAGGCTAAAGAAAAATCAAGACACTTTCATAGGATTTGTCGACCTGGAAAAAGCATTCGACAATATAAAATGGTGCAAGCTGTTCGAGATTCTGAAAAAAGTAGGGGTAAGCTATAGGGAGCGACGGGTCATATACAATATGTATAACAACCAAGAGGGAATAATAAGAGTGGACGATCAAGAACGAAGTGCTCGTATTAAGAAGGGTGTAAGACAAGGCTGTAGCCTTTCGCCCCTACTCTTCAATCTGTACATCGAGGGAGCAATGATGGAAATAAAAGAAAGGTTCAGGAGTGGAATTAAAATACAAGGTGAAAGGATATCAATGATATGATTCGCTGATGACATTGCGATCATGAGTGAAAGTTAAAAAAGAGTTACATGATCTGCTGAACGGAATGAACAGTCTAATGAGTACACAGTATGGTTTGAGAGTAAATCGGAGAAAGACGAAGGTAATGAGAAGTAGTAGAAACGAGAACAGCGAGAAACTTAACATCAGGATTGAAAACCAATGAAGTTAAGGAATTCTGCTACCTAGGCAGTAAAATAACCAATGACGGACGGAGCAAAGAGGACATCAAAAGCAGACTCGCTATGGCAAAAAAGGCATTTCTGGCCAAGAGAAGTCTACTTATATCAAATACCGGCCTTAATTTGAGGAAGAAATTTCTGAGGATGTACGCCTGGAGTACAGAATTGTATGGTAGTGAAACATGGACTGTGGGAAAACCGGAACAGAAGAGAATCGAAGCATTTGAGATGTGGTGCTATAGACGAATGTTGAAAATTAGGTGGACTGATAAGGTAAGGAATGTGGAGGTTCTACGCAGAATCGGAGAGGAAAGGAATATGTGGAAAACACTGATAAGGAGAAGGGACATGATGATAGGACATCTGCTAAGACATGAGGGAATGACTTCCATGGTACTAGAGGGAGCGTTAGAGGGCAAAAACTGTAGAGGAAGACAGAGATTGGAATACGTCAAGCAAATAATTGAGGACGTAGGTTGCAAGTGCTACTCTGAGATGAAGAGGTTAGCACAGGAAAGGAATTCGTGGCGGGCCGCATCAAACCAGTCAGTAGATTGATGAAAAAAAAAAAAAAAAAAAATAAATCAGGAACGTCTCCAGACACGTCTTCGATGGTCATTTGGGCTCATTTCGAAGCGAGAGTCATCACTGAAGACAAATCTACTTCATTCAATGGGATTCCAGACCGAATATGCCCGACATCACTGCAAACGGGCTCCTGGGTGAACAGAAGTCGGCGCAGGGGGTGCCGTGAGGTCAGTCCCTTTTCTTCGAGCCGCTTATTAATGATCTTTATGGTGACTGAAGTACCACTTGCACGTCGGATCGATGATAATGATGAATCCAGGTGCCTCTCTGATTACTGCTCGGTCCTCACGTTCTGTTATCTCCCTAAGCCGACCGCTTCCTTTTTGACTCTGTGTCCGGCCTTGATTCAGCCATTCCTGCCAACATCGTCAAATAGTGGCATCTGTCCTATCCAAATGTTAAGCGATTCACCGATTATCCCAGCCGGCTTGTTTGAGCTCAACTATATTTCGTCTCTCAAATGCTTACACTTGCGTACGTTGTTCAAACACCTTTCTGCGAGGCATAGTTACTCTCCAACTGAACACACGGAATGAAATTCGCCAACACGTTTTGCCCTGGTGTCGACATGTCCACTGTTTACGATCCTTGTCATCCTTGTCAATGGCGCGGTGAAATTGCACTATAGCGTCACATTCAATTCAATGGCCACAAAAGTTTACGATTCTGCATTTTCCGTCAATACCTGTATGAATATCAGTTTGTGATTCTTTTTGTCTTGGTGAGAACGCTACCAGTCACTTGCGATTGTTTATTTATCCTGGAAAAGTTTTTAAGAGCAAAGTATTCTTCTGACATGATGAATATACGGTGGGTCATTGACTTTCGTGCCGGGGTGGAAGTAATTCCAAAACTGTTAATTCTGTAAACAGATCGCGTGCCGCCGTGGTTAAAACATACCGTGCATGACAGATTGGCGCTATCCAAAACCAGTGCCGAATTATTGTGGTGCACCACAGGTCATAGATAACAGGGGTCAACAACGGCTCAGGAGACGTGTATGGGTGCACAGGCGTGCAGCTGTTGAGCAACTGACTACCGAGATGAACCAAGGGGCTACCAACGTCTTCTCAACGACTGTTCAGCGAAAGTTGCTGCGTTGTGGACTTTCACAGCAGGCGCCTGATTCATGCACCCCTGTCGACTGCTGTTCATAGGCTACGAAGGCTGAGATTTGCACACCAGTACCGCAATTGGACGACCAATGTTTGGAAAGGTGGCCTTTTCAAATGAATTACGTGTTACGTTCCATCGGACAAGTGGCCTGCAACAATAGTCGTAAGGGTCCAGACCGTGGGAGGGAGCGTTATGATATGGGGTATGTTTCCGTGGGATTCCCTGGGTGATATCGTCGTTCGGAAGGCACAATGCATCTGTACTGGGGAACATGACGACCAGAAACATGCAGCTTGTTGTTCCTTGGTGAGATGGCATCTAACAGTGGGACAATGCTATATGTCATAAAAGCTCACAATGTAAGTACGTTGGTGGAAGAACAATGAGTTTCTAGCTATCAGACTCCCATGGTCTAGCTCGATTGGGCTGTTAGTGACAGCCGGCAGGTGTGGCCGAGCGGTTCTAGGCGCTTCAGTCTGGCACCACGTGACTGCTACGGTCGCACATTCGAATCCTGCCTCGGGCATGGATGTGTGTGATGTCCTTAGGTAAGTTAGGTTTAAATAGCTCTAAGTTCAAGGGGACTGATGATCTCAGAAGTCAAGTCCCATAGTGCTCAGAGCCATTTGAACATAGCGCGCTGTGCACGGCACGGGAGTCGGCACGGCTCAATATCCTTGTTAGTACCTTCCAAAACCTCAGTGATTTTCATCCATGCTGCAAAGCTTAGTTAATGAGACTTCTGACAGGTGATAAAATTAATATGACTGTACCGTGTATCTTAAAACCTATATCCCAATAGCCGGCCGGTGTGGCCGTGCGGTTAAAGGCGCTTCAGTCTGGAACCGTGTGACCGCTGCGGTCGCAGGTTCGAATCCTGCCTCGGGTATGGATGTGTGTGATGTCCTTAGGTTAGTTAGGTTTAATTAGTTCTAAGTTCTAGGGGACTGATGACCACAGATGTTAAGTCCCATAGTGCTCAAAGCCATTTGAACCATTTTGAACTATATCCCAATAAATACCACTCAGGCTTCCCAATACTCCATGGCACAGTAACTGCATTAATCAAAGCCTCTCCAAATCACTTTTCGGCATGTATCTGCTGCTTGCTACTCCCCACTTTTTCACCAGGACTCATTTTGAGCACAGCCATAGGACCTCACATTAAACTTGTAATCTCTGTAGATACACTGATCAGCCAGAACATTATGACCGCCGACCTTACAGCCGGTATGTCCACCTGTGGCACGGATAACAGCGGCGACGCATCGTGGCGTGGAAGCAATGACGTCATCGTACATCGCTTGAGGGTATTGGAACCATATCTGCATATACAACTCACGTAATTCCCGTAAATTCCGGAGAGGGGGCGATAAGCCCTGACGACCCATTCAATAACCAGGTTTGTTCTATCGGATTCAGATCTGGCGAGTTGGTAGGGGGCGGGGAAAGCACCTCAACTG
This sequence comes from Schistocerca serialis cubense, assembly GCF_023864345.2. Lineage (NCBI taxonomy): Eukaryota > Metazoa > Arthropoda > Insecta > Orthoptera > Acrididae > Schistocerca > Schistocerca serialis. Next base: position 347,331,242 of record NC_064641.1, read on the forward strand.
GAACTCGCTACTTTGTTTCTCGAACCACTCCGTCATGTTCCATGCCTTGGGACATGGCGCATAATCCTGTTAAAAACAATCGTCATGGAGGGGTGTACGCGCTCTGCTAACAGTGAATGATTCTCCTTGGCCGTCATGGTGCCTTGCACAAGCTCCACTGAGCCCATCGATGCCCAGCTGAATGTTCTCCACAGCAGAATGCAGCCTCCGCAGTACAGATGACAAGAGCTATTCCCCGGGAAGACGACGACTTCGCGCGCTCCCATTGGCACGATGAAAAATGGCATAGCGCCTACTTCCAGTGCCGATGGTCACGTGCCCATTTCAGTCATTGTTTCCGATGTTGTGTTGCATCGGTCATCGGCTGCGGAGGCCCGTCGTGTTCCTACATTCTTATACTCTGCCCAGCATTAAAGTATTATTTTAGTTCCGCCACAGTTCCCCGCCTGTCCTGTTTTACCAGTATGCCCAGCATACGATGTCCGACATCTGTAATGAGGGGTGGCCGCCCAACCCCACGACGTCTGGACGTGGTTTCACCTTGGTTCCGCTACGTGTTGGAGACACTCTCCACAGCACTCCTCAAATACCCAATAAGTCGTGCACTTCCCGAAGAGCTCGTGCCGAGCCTCCGGGCCATTACAATCTGTCCTCGGTCAAACTCAGACAGATCACGCACCTTCCCATTTCTACACACGGATTAATACTGCATGAACTGTGCGTGTGTCTTAAGTAGCAGTCATTCCTCGCCAGGTGACGCTGCTATCGCCTGGACGGGTTTATAACGGTCGGAGGTCATAATGTTCTGCATGATAATGTGGGTGTTCCATTTCATTACAAGTTGCTAAATCAAGACTGCAGCCGAAAGACGAATGAAGGCACGAATGCACTTACAATCTAATATATGTTACCATTTATCAACACTGCTTTCAGTTTTACTATTTATTGAAAAACTGTGAGCACTTTGCACCTTAGTGTCTGATCGATCTTCGAAATTTTTAAACAATTTTTTTTCCTAACTTACGTTAGTAATTGTATTGAGAGAAAGTTTGCATTCAAAATAACTTACGTTTTTGCATACTTACATCAGTGGATCCGCTGACTGTAAGGGGGTTGGATGAGAAATAGAAGTCCCGAATCCTCTCAGTTATCAGTTTAGCTCGTGGTGACGTCTGATAAGCAAAGCAGACGGGGAAAAGCTTGTCGCTGTTGTGGTCCAGGTCTTCTAACATCGTATGATATTCAACGAAAGCTGTAAACATACGTTAGAGCTCATACGAATTGCGTATATAACAAAATAGCTGCTGCTTGCTGTACTAGGAGCTTAGATTATGCCTGGGGATCCCTACTGCATATATCTGGGGTGTCCATATTACTAGACCATGAGAGCGACGTATCAAGTTTTGAATATCATTGGGGCCGGTTAACAAATTTTCTCAGAAATTAGAGAATTGTAACGAAATTAATTGTTATTTGACACGAACGCAAGATTCAGTGCAAACATCACGTATGACTTATTACCGTTTAGTCCTATTTGTGAGAGATATAAAATTTGTATTCTGAATGCAAGATTTTTTCAGACTATGACTCTGACTTACTCTGTTGTATGAGTAATATGACCTGTACTTCTGAATTTAAATTGCATAAATTTCATCAAAGAAAATATCTGTTGACAACTGTAGGTGGTGCGAAATAGAGATAGTGAACTTCGTGCACAGTGTTTGATCTTGAGGTAGTTCTTATGGAAAAAACTCTCAAAACCAAACAAGGCTTCCTACTTTAAACTTGTCGTTCATGTTGTCATCAGCCTGCGGATTAGTGTTTTCCGCCTGATCATCTTCCACTTCACAAGAAAAGGAGGTCCGGAATTTTTGGACTTCCTTAGAATGCGCATCTATATCTGAGAACCGGGAAGAGAATTCTTTCTTCAGATAAGGCAATTCCATTGCAAACAAAAGTGGAAAATTTGAACCATGTGTACGCTCCAACGACCGACAGTTGGCGAAGTGTGAGAAGATTTTCTTTGTTTGACGTTGAGTTAAGAAAATATCAGTTTCTGTCAGAAAAATTGAACTTGTGTAAAGGTCACGAATAATATTGTCCTCCCCTTGAAGTTTTTCATTCAGTTCATTCAAATTTAGAGCACTTCAGCAACAAAGCTACATTCCATAGCTATTGTCTGTTCCTTTATAACAGACAACACACACTGGTCTGTTGGCTTTCAGTCTAATGAAATATTTCGTAGTCCACTCTGTACTAAAGATACGACGCTCGCTATCTACCTTTTACTTTTAGTTTCTAGACATATTTTCACAAGCATTCGAAAGAAAAAACTTGAAATAACAACGCGGTAAACATAGCCAGGAAGTCACAGTCAACTGCAGGCGGGCGCTCCTGGTCGCATCCCTGTAATTTATTAAACCACTTCACGGGTCGGATGCAACCCGCGGGCCGTATTTTGGACATCCCTGCTATATACAGTCATCTTCAGTTCTTCTGTTGCATATGTGGCAGACACACACTGAAGTTCCGAAAATGTGGAACAACGAATTTTTACTGTAGTCGCATTAAGATGACCACAATGGGAACGTAAATCACTTTCTTACAACAACAAAAAATAAATGTCCTCAAGCAGCAATTTTTATTATTACGAGTTTCGACTCCCACAGAAGCATCGTCAGATCTGGGGACTCAAAAATAAATAGGATTTAACAAAAAGGTTTAAACAGATGCATTGAAAAGGTACACGTACAAATTTTGTTGTTACTGTGTACAGCTCATTTGTATAGACCTATTTATGGAAAAGTCACAGCAAAATTGATTTCGTTCCAGATCGTAATACGAGTCATTCCCCATAGCTGGACAGATGAGTTTAACAACAAGATGGTCTTGTGATTTAAAATAATGTTACAGTTTACTGTTATGCTACTGCATTGTACATAAAACTGTTTTTGTGTTCATAATGTTATATTATACTATAAGCACCAGTAATGATAAAATATAAAGGAATTATGAAACATGATATTAAAATATCACAAACAATGTGTAGTAACCGTAAAAAAAGAAAAAAAATGTTCAGATGCGATACGAGACCGCGTTGTCCAGAAGCAGAGCATGTCATGCAACGAGCACGGCCTGCAGTGTTTATTAACCGGGCAAGCTAACTACACGGTTTTTCTGCCTCAGGCTTTACAGATATTACACATCACGCATCTCAGGAACGTTCTGTGCGCGAAAATGATTACACAACTTTATATGGAGTCTCATCGTAAATTTTGTAACAAGCGGCATGAAACAAATCATTTTGCTCGTTAACATCTTCATCGCGGTCTTTTCTAGTTACAGTGCAAATTTTCAGCGGTAAAATTTTGATAACACTGTGCATATAATTTTCCATTTATCGGCGTACAAATATGTTCCAAGCTCAATTTTATTCTACGTTTACAGGTGTTCATTAAATTATTTTGTAAACATGCATCTGTCTGCCAGATATGAATTTTCGGCAGTCAGTATATGCTATTTTATAGATCCACGAACGACAACATTTCTTGATCTTTTGTGAAACATCGTGTCACACACATTTTTAACATGTTATTCGTGTTAAATGTAGCTTTAATGCTGACTTTACATAACGAATACTGTTTTCTCCGATGGAATCCTTATAAGATACGTTTCATAACAGCCTATTTTTCTGAATTATATTTTCATTTCCATGGCTGAAACATTGTGAAAAGTCAGTGACTACCGTGTTTCTCTTTGTATTTCAATCTAAGCTAACAACGAAAGGAAAAGCAGGGGATTTCTGAACATGTAAAGAAGAGGCAAAAACATCCTAAATGCATTGTGCTCCAATTTTAGGAATAAGTACTATTATTAATCAATAAATACAAAGTGTAAATACATATTATGTATACCAAAATACCTGAATGCCTACTGATGATACTTTACAAACCAAAGCGAAACGCATCTGATTAAAGATACCCTTAAACTACAACGAGATGGACAAGCCAACAATCATTAACAACAATTATTTACAATTAAATCAATACAATGAAATGAAAACCTTAGCTCCATACAGACGCTGATATACATCAACGGGGACCATTGAAAATGTGTGCCCCGAGGGGGACTCGAACCCAGGATCTCCTACTTATATGGCAGACACTATATCCACCTGAGCCAAAGAGGACACAGAGGGTAGTGCGACTGCAGGGGCTTATCTCTGGCTCGCTTCCCGTGAGACCCACAATTCCAACTTATTGCCCCACACTATATTCGTAGTACCCCTGCTCACTACACTCATTACTCGAGGCTTTACCGATTCCCGTAAGAGTATCGGGCAATGTGTGTGAATCCGCACAGAAGATGGTCAAATGGCCGGTCAGCCTTAACTATATATATGAAGGTGGTATCTGTTCTTTTGGAAATTTCCGAAGGAACAGATGCCATAGGTGACCGTGCAGCTCGTTAGAATGGATTAACAATCAAATCAATAAAATGAAATGAATACCCTTAGCTGCATACAGGCGTTGATATACGTCAACGGGAACACTTGAAAATGTGTGCCCCGACCGGGACACGAACAAGGGATGTCCTGCTTACATGGCAGACGCTACATCCATCTGAGCCACCGAGGACACATAGCATCTGACACATGAGCAGGAGATCCCGGGTTTCTAGTCCCCGTTGACGTATATCAACGCCTCTATGCAGCTAAGGATATTCATTTCATTGTATTGATTTAATTATAACGAGCTGCACGGTCACCGATGCTATCTGTTATTTCGGACATGTCCGAAAGAACAGATACCACCTTCATATACAAGAATTATTGATGGTTTTGTGTTACACTTTTTTGCTTCTTACGTTGTATACTGTTATTTTACGTTGTAAAATGTTGTTTACCACTGACTGGTCATGTCCGCACTCTGCGACCATTTAACCGAAAACTGGAGGTGATTATAACAACTTCCTGTGATAACAGTAATCGCATTATCCTCTAGAACGCAGGGTAACAAAATGATTTTTGATGCTGAACTGAGAGATATGATGTTTCATAAATAATTTCACTGTAGCAAGGTGGCCTCTTAGAACTAGAAAAGCAGTGTTTTCCTTTTACTACTGAAATAGATAACAACAGATAAGCCTTCCCCTTACAGTCAACTTTCTGATTTGATACAAGTAACATATGTTTGGAATTGAGCTATAGTCGTTCTTGTACAACTTTGTTAAAATCCACATTATAATTATTTTGAACCTGAGCTTTACTTACAAAAAGCTTATCCACGTGATATTTATCTCCGTATATGCTTCGAACAAACGGTTCGCATTTTAAAATACACGGTGATAACGATAGATGATTTGATTTTTAGACAGTTTATTTATCCTTGAGTGCCATTTGAAACTTAGAACGCCTTACCCTCAGGTCATCTAAATCAAAACAATAAAAAAGCAATCTGAAATAGTTTTAGTTGCATGTATTTAGAAACAAGTCTGTGTTTGCTTGACAGCTAATAATAACAGCATCTGGTTGAAACAACAATCTAATTTAGGTACTTGGTTAAAAAACAACAAACTGCACTAGTTTCTCGTAATAGTAGGTTAATAGTAGAATATAAAATCCATTCCTAAAATGGCACGTCATTAAATAAAAATTTTATGTCGGTTTATTTGCTCGAGTGACAAAAAACAATCTTCGATCCTAAGAATATTTCAGCTAAATCACGTTACGTGATTCCATTTTTAAATCATAACTGAGTTGCGGTTTTTAATCTATTAATAGCAATACAGGACGCTTCATGTTTACGAATGACTATGGTCCACTGAACCTGGATTTGTTACTGCTACGCCCTAGAGGACGAGGAGAGTGATCAAGAAATATTTTATTTATTAGTTTGTGGAAGAATGTAATCTGGAATACATTTTATGTCTACGAAGTTTGGCAGATACTAGTCTACATACTCAGTCATAGCTGGTTCTACACTTTCACGTAACAAATACTCTGGCTGGCAAGCAATTCTTCGCTCTTCGTGCTGGTTTGGAATTAGCGATGATTTAAATTATACTTTACAGATTTAAATCTTGAGCCAAATTCAAACACAAGGGTTCTCATGTAAACGATTGTTTGGCTACAAAATCACTTGGAAAGACTCCATAAATATAACTACATAGTGCGTAAGTGGTTTCGGTGGCATACTCCTTTTTTATTTATCACTAGCTGAGTACCTCACGTTGCCTGAGTAAGTATTTATTCCAGAGTTATATTAGCCGATCTCCTTCTTTCCCATCTCAACCAGCCCTCTCTCTGTCCAACTCCACCACTCATCTGTCCATATTCTCCTCGTCCCTTTCTCTGCCCATCTCCTCCTTTCCCCATCCTCCGTCCATTCCCTCCTCCCCTATGTCTGACCATACCGTACTTCTCCTATCTGCGCCTGTGTCCTCCTCTTCATTCGCTGTCTGTCATCTCCTTGTCCACTCTTCTCTTTCCACATCATGACACACACTCCAAGCCGGCCGGAGTGGCCGAGCGGTTACAGGCGCTACAGTTTGGAACCGCACGACCGCTACGGTCGCAGGTTCGAATCCTGCCTCGGGCATGGATGTGTGTGATGTCCTTAGGTTAGTTAGGTTTAAGTAGTTCTAAGTTCTAGGGGACTTATGACCACAGCAGTTGAGTCCCATAGTGCTCAGAGCCGTTTGAACCATTTTTTTTGAACACATTCCAATAGTAGGATAGGGTTTCTTACCCCTACAGTATTTCCTTCCAAACTCATATGTGCACCAGTTTCATTCAAATAGTTCCAGGGGCTTAGTATGAGCTTTTTACCTGTGGCTTTGCTTGCATATGCACATTTAAATATGTATTTCACACATATTAATATATGTTAACATATTTTGGTTGGCTGGTTGATTCAGTGGAGGAGACCAAACAGCGAGGTGATCAGTCACATCGATTTATGGAAGGAAGTCGGCTGTGTCCTTTCAAAGGAACCATCCCGCCATTTGTCTAATGCGATTTAGAAAAACCACGAAAAACTTAAATCAGGATGGCTGGACGCGGGTTAAATCGACATCCAAAGAAATGCGACTCCAGTGAGCTAACCAATGCGACACCGCGCTTGGTAAACATATTTTACGCGTATTTGTACACATACTTCAATTCTGTGTTAGCGAATTTTCCCTTGCATTTTCATTTTCACTTCGCTTAATGTTTGTGAACTACACACATCAAAAAAGTTTTGTATCACCCCAGTTCCCAGAACTCCTAAATATAGACGTTGACAGTGGATATTGTATCACAGACACAGTCCCTTTGACTGTTCAGAGACGTCACTAAACCCGCCCAAAGATGTAAACAACCATGCATCAGCAGCGCCTATTAGACGGAGGGGACCCGACAGCCGATCAGTTCCAGTCATTCCGCCAGAAAGAGCTACACAGTTCCTGTTGTCTGTAATTTAACCATGCCTAGACGGTCAATACCGCGATTCGATCGCGTCCGCATTGTTACTTTATGCCAGGAAGGGCTCTCAGCAATGGAAGTGTTCAGGCATTTCGGAATGAACCAAAGCGATGTTGCTCGAGCATGAAGGAGATACAGAGAGACAGGAACTGTCGATGACATGCCTCACTCAGGCCGCCCAAGTACTACTACTGCAGTGGATGATCGCTACCTATGGATTACGGCTCGGAGGAACCCTGACAGCATCGTCACCATGTTGAATAATGCTTTTCGTGCAGACACAGGATGTCGTGTTACGAGTCAAACTGTGCGGAATAGGCTGCATCATGCGCAACTTCACTCCCGACGTCCATGACGAAGTCCATCTTTGCAACCACGACACCATGCAGCGCTGTACAGATGAACCAAACAACATGCCGAATGGACCGCTCAGGATTGGCATCACGTTCTGTTCACCGATGCATATGCCTTCAACCAGACAATAGTAGGAGACGTGTTTGGAGGCAGTCTGGTCAGACTGAACGCCTTAGACACACTGTCATGCGAGTGCAGCAAGCTACAGGTTCCCTGCTGTTTTTAGTTGGCATTATGTGGGGCCAACTTAAGCCGCTTGTGATCATGGAAGCCGTAACGGCTGTACGATATGTGAATGCTATCCTACAACCGATAGTGCAACCATATCGGCAGCATATTGGCGAGGCAGTCGTCTCCATGAACGACAGTTCTCGCCCCAATCGTGCACATCTTGTGAATGAATGACTTCCTTCAGGACAACGACATCACTCGACTAGAGTGGCCAGAATGTTCTCTAGACATGAATCCTATTGAACTTGCCTGGGATAGATTGAAAAGGGCTGTTTATGGACGACGTGACCCACCAACTACTCCGAGGGTTCCACGCTGAATCGCCGTTGAGGGGTGGGACCATCTGATCAACAGTGTCTTGATGAACTTGTGGATAGTATGCCACTACGAATACACGCACGCATCAATGCAAGAGGACGTGCGGCTGGGTGTTAGGAGTACCGGTGTGTACAGAAATCTGGACGACAACCTCTGAAGGTATCGCTGTATGGTGATACAACATGCGATGCAATAACAAGGGCAGAAATGATATTTACGTTGATTTCTATTCCACTACGCTGTACAGATTCCGGAACTCTCTGGACCGAGGTGATTCAAAACTTTTTTTGGTGTGTGTTATGCTACGTTGTTGTGGTTGTGGTCTTCAGTCCGAATACTGGTTTGATGCAGCTCTCCATGCTGCTCTATCCTGTGCAAGCCTCTTCACCTCCGTGGAACTACTGCAACCTACATCCTTCTGAATCTGCTTACTGTATTCATCTCGTGGCCTCCCTCTAAGAGTTTTACCCCACAGGCTTCCTTCCGGTACTAAATTGGTGATCCCTTGATGTCTCAGAATGTGTCCCTAGTAAACGATCCCTTTTTTGGTCAGGTTGTACCATAAATTTATCTTCTCTCCTATTCAGTATCTCCTCGTTTGTTAAGTGATGACCCCTGTAATCTTCAGCATTCTTCTGTAACACCACATTTCAAAAGCTGCTATTCTCTTCTTGTCTAAACTATTTATCGTCCATGTTTCACTCCCATGCATGGTTGGTTCAAATGTCTCTGAGCACTATGGGACTGAACATCTGAGGTCATCTGTCCCCTAGAACGTAGAACTACTTAAACCTAACTAACCTAGAGACATCACACACATCCATTCCCGAGGCAGAATTCGAACCTGCGACCGTAGCAGTCTCGCGGTTCCGGACTGAAGCGCCTAGAACCGCACGGACCCGCGGCCGGCTCCCGTGCATGGCTACGCTCCATACAAACACTTCAAGAAAGGACTTCCTTACACTTCAATCTATATTCTACGTTAACGAATTTCTCTTCTTCAGAAACCCTTTTCTTGACATTGCCAGTTTGCATTTTATATCCTCCCTACTTCGACAATCATCAATTATTTTGCTTCCCAAATATCAAAACTCATTTAATGCTTTAAATATCTCATATCCTAGTCTAATTCCCTCAGCCTCACCTGATTTAAGTCGACTACATTCCATTATCCTCGTTTTGCTTCTGTTGATGTTCATCTTATACTCTCCATTCAAGATACTGTCCATTCCTTCCAGTTGCTCTTCCAATTCCTTTGCTGCCTCTGCCAAAATTGCAATGTCATCGGCAGACCTCACAGTTTTTATTTCTTCTTCCTGGACTTTAATTCCTACTCCAAATTTTTCTTTTGTTTCCTTTACTGCTTGCTCAATATACAGATTCAATAACATCGGGGATAATCTACAACCCTGTCTCACTCCCTTCTCAGCCACTACTTCCCTTTCGTGTCCCTCGACTCTTATAACTGCCCTCTGGTTTCTGTACAAATTGTAAATAGCCTTTTGCTCCTTGTATTTTATCCCGCCACCTTAAGAGTTTGAAAGAGAGTAATCCAGCCTACATTGTCCAAAGCTTTCTCTAAGCCTACAAATGCTATAAATGTAGGTTTGCCTTTCCTTAACCTATCTTCTGCCAGAAGTCGTCGGGTCAATATTGCCTCACATGTTCCTTCATTTCTCCGGCTATCTCGTACGCCTTGCTCGCCAGATGGAAGAGTTTTGTCATGACTGGCTCCCCCAATGTGGCCAGTACCTCTAACGGATCCTTCTCTACCCCCGTGGCGTTGTTTCGACTTAGATCTTTCAGTGCTCTGTCTAAGTCTTCATGCAGTATCATATTTTCCTTCACATCTTCCTCTACGTCTTCTTCGATTTCCATAATTTGTCCTTATGCATCTCCCTTATATAGACCCTCTATATACTCCTTCCACCTCTCTGCTTTGCCGTCTTTGCCAAGGACTGGTTTTCCATCTGAACTCTTGATATTCACACAGGTGGTTATTTCTTCAAATTTCTCTTAATTTAGCTTATGTGCTGTACAATAATATAGTCTTGCAGGTACATCCAGTGGTATATGCGCGTATTGTCTACGAAATATGCTCTGAATGGAGTTACTAGTAAAGAAGCAATAAAGTAAAACGTCATGCATAATGCCGCAGTTTTTTCTTCTCTCATGTCAGTATTTGACGTCATATCACTTGAACTATGTGTCGTAAAATGATATATCTTTTGTAGGTACATTCAGCGGCAAATGTGGGCAGTGTCTGTAACAAGTGTTGTGAATAGAGGTAGTGGCAACGAAGTAATGAATGTGAACGTCTTGCATGATGCTATAGTTTTTCACGCATTTAGTTTCTAACGTCGTATCTCGTACTCGTGAACTAAGCGCCCTACAATGATGTAATTTTTCTGATACATTCAATGGTATATGTGAATACTGCCCGCAAAAAGTGTCAAGAATACGGTTAATATTAAAGAAGTAATGTAGTAAGACTCCATGCTTGATGTGGCATATTTACTGTATGAACAGCGACGATGTTGTAAGAGGCAAACTTTTTTCTTTCATCATTATGTGGGGGTCATCAGCGAGAAGAACTTTCTTAATGGTTTGATACTGTGTGTAAAGTTTGCTGCAAGTCTCTAAGTGCTCTCGAATAATGGGTGACTGAAGGATGGGTGTTCTCGCGTCCTGGGCTACAATCCCTTTTCACCCGCACCCCTTTGATTGGTGTGTGGTTCTTACCCCACAGTGATTCTTCCTGACGGTAGGTGATACAAATACTAAGTTCGGTGGAAAGCAGTCCAGTGACTTAGGAGGTGATATGCTGTACACACACACACACACACACACACACACACACATATACAGTGGTGAGCCAAAACATTATGACCACTGCCCAACGCAATGTTGGATGCCGCCAGGTAGTGCAGTGGGCACATGACGCTGCAACGAAAGTATATAAACTGAGCAGACACGGACGGGGGATCACCCTGGCGAAGATATGGACTGCAAGTGGAGAAATTCATTGAGATAAGCGACTTAGACAAAGGGCAGTTTTTCATTACGCAGAACCTGTGAACGAGTATCTCGAAAACGGCGAAGCTGGTCGAATGTTCACGCCCTACTGTCGTGAGCATCTACAGAAAGAGGCAGGACAATGAAACTACCACTAGGCGCTAAATGGGTGGACGCCCATTCAGAGAACGTGGGGTTCGGAGGCTTCTCTGCTCTGTAAGGTAGGATAGAAGGTGATCTGTGGCATCTCTGACGAAAGAGCACAATGCTGGTGCACACGCAAGTGTTTCGGAGCACAGCTTTCATCGTACATTATTGAACATAGAGCTCCGCAGCAGACCACCCTGATGTGTTCACACGTTGACCCAATGACATCGTCAATTATGACTGCAGTGTGAATGGGAGTAGAGGGATTCGACCGTGAACCAATGGAAACGTGCCGGCTCTTCGGGTGAATCACATTTTTGCTGCATTAGGTCGCTGGTCGTCTCCATAAACGCCGTCATGGGGGTGAACGGCGGCTCGAAACTTGCAGCGCATCACGGACGCAAGCTTGTGGGAACAGTCTTATTCTATAGGAGACATTATTCTGCGCTTGCATGGGACCTGAGGTAGTAGTCGAAGACACACTGACAGCTGCGAGCCATCTGCATCCCTTCATGCATGATGTCTTACCCGACACAGACGTCCTCTTTCAGCACTATAATTGTCCGTGCCTTGTGCCAGAACCGTGCTACAGTGGTTTGACTACCTTTATAGTGATGGCGACCAAATTCGCCTGATGTGAATCCTGTGGAATCCATCTCGGTCATTATCGGGCGCCGTCACAGCGTATGCAAATGAGCACACGTGACCGAACCTTGGTTCTCAGAACCAGTGATGTATTTCATTCCAAAGAGGGACAAGAGAGCTATTAAGGAAGTGGTCATAATGTTTTGGCAGATCTGAATACATCCGTTTTTATAATTTATATCTATTCTAAGGAAGATAGGAGCCTTTGCATGTACTGTCACTGTTGTGAGAAGTTGGTCCAACACATTGACATATTCGGTTTCTATTCTCAAACACTGAAGCAATCGAATCACGGCTGTATCAACGTTTACAGAGGAGATGCAATGGTCTTTTACCTCCTGTAAATACGGCTCCTTCTTCTGAATTAACTCCTACAAGCCATGGAACAGCAGAGTGAGGCTTTAAGTTCAACGGGTTGTCGGACAGGAAAGAATCTTCACTTTTTTTCTCAACTACTGGGCGTAATTGCGCCATAGGGCAGAAGAACCATTCCTGAAACAGACGAAACAATACAATAAAGTACCATGTATAGAGCATCGTAGTCATAATCGTCATCCAGACCTTTGCGTTCTTAACAAAAAGTGTCAGTCCGCTGAAAAAATCATATTGATATTTTTGCTGCTGACTGAGTCTTCCAAGCTGCAGTTTTCACGTTTCATTTCAGACTGAATAGCATGTCAGGGAAAATTTTTTGCTGACAAGAAACAAAATAACTAATTGCCATTAGCTGTCATTCAAATATTAAATATGTATCAGCGAGCTGTATCAGAAAAAAACGGAAGATAGTAACGGAATCCAAACAGTTGAAATGCAAGACTTGATAGACTGTAGTTAGGCGTCTTTAACACATGGGCTTCTTAATTTTTAACAGTGTAACAGAGATGTCTCGATATAATTTGATGAGTTTTCTTGCAGGAGAAAGATGGCGGATAGAAAATCTACTGAAGAGGCTGGATTCCTACTTACATGGATCAAGAATGTAGTGATTACGAAATATATTCATAGGTTGTAAAACTAAGTTATATCTCGTAGTAGAGAAAGTTCTCTAGTATAGTCCCAGCCTTTCATTAAAAAATGCAAACGTTTTCAATCTGTACAGGCGTTCAGGACAGCACTGTTTACTTATAAATCAATCAAATTAACTATATTAACTTCCAGAATACTGCGTTTACCCAGAAATTTTAAGAAAGTTTCGACGTCTCAATAAATATATAATAATATATCTCAAAACTGGGACGAAATCAAGACTTTCTTTATTACAAACATGTAGAACAAGAGGGAAAAATTAGATGTAGATTTTAATGTTACCAATATCGAAGGAATATGACAGAATAACAAGATTTGTTTTTAAAATAAGCAAAATATATTACATAGAAATCATTTTAGTGTATGCAACAACGCGTTTACATTCTGACCATGAAGTGGAAGATCTCAAAGAAGAGCTACAGAAGCTGATAAAGTCAATCCCAGTAGAAGGTAATAATGGAAGATTTTCACGTGACAGTAATATAAAAACTGAAGAACGATTGTTCAGTGGAATGCTTCGGATACGACACCACAAATGACAGGTCACGCATCAGAACAACTGTCAAAGCAGAACTACATGTTCACCTCCAAAGCCATTCACAGAAATAAAACAGATAATTAACGTAGCAAGAACGAAACAGACCTAAAAATGAAATTGACAACATTTCATCAAACAATTAAGAAATTGTGGAGGATGTGACGGACCTAAACCAACTTTATATTATCAGGTGATCATAGACTCCTGTGAGTAAGCATAGAGCGGACGAATACTAAAGAGATCATGAACACCAAGGTCAGGAGGAACACAAGAATCGAATCCGATCACTATCTTACAGAAGTCCAGTGTTAGTGGATTCCAAACAGGGGTAGACAACTCCAACTGAAAAGAGCAGCCGGAAACATGTGGATAAACAGAAAAAGAATGCAAACGATGCAAATACAAGAAAGGAACTGAAATATATAATGAATGGGATGCTGTGCACCAGAACATGCGGAAACAGGCTGACATATTAGTAAAGAAAAATCAGAATAAAGAACCTGTGGTTGAATAAGTACTGCGAGGAAGCGGTAGAGAACAGCAGAGAAAACTAGGGAGACCGGAGCTGGACTCGGAAAAAAGGGTTTCAAGGAAAAAGGAAGGAAGCGGTCAGAACTATAAGATGGATCAGAAGACAAAGGATGAAGTAGGAAGTGGACGAGGTTGAGAAGAACTACAGAAAAACAAACTGTTGAGTCTTCTTCGGGAAATTCATAGAGAGTTTGACTGGATAGAAGGTCAGAGAACAGTTTATAAGTGATCAGAAAGACGAAATAGCCTTTAGTGCGAAGGAGAAGATACTTGCAGAGTACTTGCGCTACCTTCTGAAGTACGAGCTGTAATTGGGGTAGACAAAGAAGAGTGTCACACCTTCCCACTAGAGATGAGGTCGAACAGGCCATAATTGATCTAAAGAATAATAAGGCAGCTGTAGAAGATTGGGTAGCAGCCGAGATGATAAGTGGAGAGGCGACAAGGCGATGGGCAACATGACCAACGATAACTGTCAGATTTGGAGAATAAAGACGTTACCAGAAGAATGGAAGAACGGAGTCATAGTACCAAAACATAAGAAGGAGGACAACAGGGATGAAAACAATTACAGCGGAATATCGCTACTGGGGATCGGCTAAAAGCTGCTGTCAAAACTCCTCTTCAACAGACTAGAAAAATAGATAGGAATGCAGTTAGAGACTATCAAGCGTGATTAAAGAAGGGAAGGCGATGCGTAGAACGTAATGTATTAAAGAACGAAAAGACAGTAATAACTTTCGTGGACTTCATGAGAGCATATGACTCCATTGAGAGACAAACTCTTAGAAGGTTCCTGAAGAACATGGACTAGACGGCACTACTTAATAACTAATGTTGGAAATTTTGACAGACATAAAGGCAAGGGTGACATTCAGAGGAGCACTAGGAGAAAAGTTTGAGATTAAGGCACGTGTCAAACTGCGAGATCGACTGTCACCGGTTGTGTTCACCAAAGCACTGGGCGAAGTGAACAGGCAGTGGAGAGCAATAAACAAGAAATGGCACTACCAAAGACACATCCTGGGAATAAAAGGACACAGGCCCAACTGGATTGTCTATCCTTTGCGGACAACATAGGGATAGTAAGTGTAGGAGAAAACGCAAAGACGCAACTTGACAACCTAAGCGAGATAGCCAGAAGTATGGGACTGAGGATCGCCTACGACAAAGACTTTGATTACCTTTGTAAAACACCGGAAGGTACCATGCAGAAGGTGGGTAAGTTTTAATACACCGGAGGAACAAGGCGGGAACAAATAGGAGCGTGGAGGCAATAACACAGAGGATAAGGAAGACGAGGTCGGCCTTCTGTATGACCAGAATATATACAATAAAAAATACATCCACAGACGGAAAGATCGGAAACTACAAGACAACGGTGAGGAATGTAGTATTATATGCCGCTGAGAAGATAATAGGAAGAAATTGAGCAGAACAATTAGAGAAAGAAGAGAGAAAAATACTGAACAAAATACTAAGCTCTATAAGAGGTGATGAGAGATAGTTGCGAAACCTAGGGATGACAGTACCTGGACATGGAGATAACATCAGGAGAAACCAGATTATAAAGGGTAAGGTTTGCCGGACATGAATATGGATAGAATGACAGAGTGTGGGAAACAACAGGGAGGACAAGTGGAAGGACAGGACCCAAGTTGGTTGTTGAACTCTGGAAGACTTGGTGGAGATTGTAGATCAAGGTGGAAGAAAACGAAAAGCCGAGAAGCAAAGACACATCACCGACCAGTATGCCATGGATCGACGATGAGAAAGGATACAGGAAAGAATAGTCACCAGTGGAGCAGACAAGAGAAGAGGATACTGAAGATCTCCGAAGAAAAGCGGAAAAGAAGAAGAGAAAGGTTGAATATTTCCTGGGAAGAGAAGAGTAAACTGCAACCCATGAAGGGGCTACCCATAGTCCTACAGAAGCCATAAAGCAAGAAGAAGAAGAAGAGTCACAAAGGCACAAAGAAACTGAGTCATCAGCTAGGAAGTCACAAGCGCAGGTTCCAATATTTAAAAATAGCGAGGTTTATAGACTAAATTAACCAACAATTTAAGGACACGCAAACATAGACGTAAAAAAGTCCTTCTAATAATGGGGGGGGGGGGGGAGGAACGTGATGGAATATATTTTCGTAGACACTGGCAGCTATAGTAAAATTCTTCTGGGCTGTAGGCAACATAACCTTGTAAAACACTGAATCAAACAACTTTTCGTGCAGTGTGCAATAAAATTACATAAAATCGAATATGCATTACAACTGATAGTGTTTAAGTTGTCAGCAATTTTAGGATGTTAGCTATAAGCGATAGCTTGATGGAAATAATGTTTTCCACAAAATCTTGGGCATCTCAAACTTATCCAGGCTCTTTGGGAAGACATACGTTTGTAATATCTTTGTAACATATTTTGTTTTCACATAAACACTGTGAGTCATGTGTGAGGATTTTTGTACACTAAAGGAGGCATAGTACCAGTAAGTAAACAGACGAATAATACTATTTACTAACATTAGCAATAAAGCATCGCAAGACATATGTAAGAACTGCAGCAGTACAAGAGAGGCAGAACAACACACCCACACAAACATCACACAAACGCGTCGTATTACACACGAAAACATGTAACTGGTGCAGTGTTTTATTATTTAAATCATAAATTAGTGAACCTTAAAACTATCGCAATATACCGTTGAATCACGAGTAATGTATTGTTGACCTAATCGGTACTTCAAAGGAACTTAGAAATTGTGTCTTAGATGTTTCACAGAGCAACTGACAGAAAGTGAGAAGCTCTATGTTCTGCATCTGCATCAAAACAGGTAATCGATTTGCAATATATTAACGAAGATTAGGCATTCTGATATTGCGCCGAGATCATCTCACATGCTTTGAAGCTGTTGAACACACAGGGCGATTCAGTAGCTCCTACCGCTGTCGTTTTATGCAGCCCTAAATGATATGGTATTCACAAACTAAGTGCGAGATATTCATATCTCTCACTCGCTACATGCAGGCTATTAGCTTTACAGAAGAAATGAACAGCGCCTTTTGTTATACGGAATTTAATGTAGTTAAAATTTATACCGGGGCACGTCTGCCCTAAATACCATAATTTTCGAGTTATTCGAGAAAAACCTACGAAAGTAACATAAAAACGCACTCCACCCCTCATATCCAGCCTTCACTGTTAAGATTTGTAATATGTTGTTCGTAGCACTCCCTCCTATCATTGTACAAATATTTGCGACTGCACTAATTATTCCCGATATTCGACTTTTTTGTCTTCATTAACTGGCCTTATTAGGCCATCGGATTAGTCGAGCACTTACAGATAGTAGACGTGACGTTAGCGTAAATTACACCTAACAGTTTAGTGAGTTTTAAACAGCATTAAATAAACAATTATGTTTTGCGGTCGAAAGGCCTTCTGACTAGGAAACTACAGTGATTGTAAGGGATGAGTCTGGATTGAATCGCCGGTGTAATTAGTTTTAGCGTAACGTTTACAAAAGTCGGCTTTCTTTCATTTCCTTCAAGAGCACATTTAAAATAATAATGTTAACGAAACAGTCGACTATGCTGGTGGCGTAATGACACGACAAAGGGACACCAAAAAATGTCGTTTATAGGGAACAGTTCGTGAAGCCGGAAATTTTTGTACAATGGTAGGAGGGAGTGCCACGAAAAACAGACTACAAATCCTGAGTGATGAGGGATGAATGTGGGTGTGGAGGTGCGTTTTAAGATCTCTTTGTAAATTTTTCTTGAATAACCCGAAAACCGGAGGCCTCTATGGAAAACGTGTCCCAGTATAAAATTTAACTACATTAAATTTTCTACAAAAATTGTCCCATTCATTTCTTCTGTAGGAGTAAATATTTGCTCTTAGCGAGCCAGAGAATATGAAAATATCGCATGTGGTTTTTGAAGGATAGATATAGCACTGCGGATTGCATAAAACAGCGGTAAGAAGAAAAAAAAGATCGTATGGTGCCAGTGGCTGGGAGTTCCCAGGCGGGAAGTTCGGCTGCCAAGTGCAAATCTTATTGAGTGCGACGCCACAGTGGGCGACGTACGAGTCGACAATGAGGATGAAATGATGATGAGGACAGCACAACACCCAGTCCCTGAGGGGAGAAAATATCTCACCCCAGCCGGGAATCGAACCCGGGCCCCCGTGCGTGGCATTCCAACGCGTAAAACAGCGGTAAGGACAGCAGTTCAAGAATCACAAGAGCAGGAGGTATACTGCGAAAAGGCCGGATGATAGGGAAAGATTTCAGTTAGATCACATCATGGTCAGACAGAGATTCCGAAATCAGATACTGGATTGTAAGGCCTACCTACCCAAGAGCAGATGTAGACTCAGATCATATAGTGGTAATGATGAAGAGCAGGCTGAAGTTTAAGAATCACGAAGACTCAATACGCAAAGAAATGGGATACTAAGGAATGACGAGGTACTCTACAAGTTCTCAAAGGCTAAAGATTGAGCAATAAGGAATAGCTCAGTAGGCAGTGCAGTTGAAAAGGGATAGACGTCTCTAAAAAGGGCAGTCACGGAAGTTGCAAAGAAAAACATAGGTACAAAGAAGGTAACTTCGAAGAAACCATGGGTAACAGAAGATGAAAGAGGAAACTAAAACAATTTTAAACTAAAACAATTTTCAGGGAAATTAAGGAATAAACAAATAAACCTCGCTGAGGAATGAAATAAACAGGAAGCTAAAACGAAATGGCTGCATGAAAAATGTGAGGAAATTGAAAAAGAAATGATTGTCGGAAGGAGTGACTCAGCACATTGGAAAGATAAATCAACCTTCGGTGAAACAAAATGTAAGGATAATAACATTAACGTTGCAATAGGAATTCCACTGTTAAATGCAAAGGGAGAGCGAATAGGTGTAAAGAGTATACTGAAGCTCTGTATGAGAGGCAAGATTTGTCTGATGTGATAGAAAAAGAATCAGGAGTCGATTTAGAAGAGATAGGGAATTCAGTATTATAATCAGAATTTTAAGAGAGCTTGCGATGACTTAATATCAAATAAGGCAGAATGGATAGATAACATTCCATTAGAATTTCTAAAATAATTGGTTGAAGTGGTAACAAAACGACTATTCATGTCGGTATGTAGAATGTACATACCATCGGACTTTCGGAAAAATATCATCCATACAATTCCCAAGACTGCTAGAGCTGACAAAGGAGAGAATTATAGCACAACTAACTTGACAGCCCATGCATCAAAGTTACTTACAAGAATAATATACAGAAGAACGGAAAAAAAATTGGGGATGGATTAGATAATGATCAGTTTGGCTTTAGGAGAGGTAAGACACCAGAGAGGAGGCACCAGAGAGGCAATTCTGACGTTTTGGTTAATGGCTCGGAGCAGTATGGGACTTAACATATTTGGTCATCAGTCCCCTAGAACTTAGAACTACTTAAACCTAACTAACCTAAGGACATCACCGCATCCATGCTCGAGGCAGGAATCGAATCTGCGACCGTAGCAGTCGCGCGGTTCCGGACTGAGCACCTAGAACTGCTCGGCCACCGCGGCCGGCTGAGGTTTAGGTTAATAATGGTGGCAAGACTAGAGAAAAATCAAGACACGGTCACAGGATTTGTTGACTTGGAAAAAACGTTCGACAACGTAAAATGGTGCAATATGTTCGAAATCTGAGAGAAATAGGGGTAAGTTGTAGGGAGAGACAGGTAATATACAATACCTACAAGAGGGAATAATGCGCGCCGATTGCCAAGAACGAGCTCTTCGGATTAAAAAGGGTGTAAGACAGGGATGTAGTCTTTCGCCCCACTGTGCAATCTGTACATAGGAGAAGCAGTTGTAGAAGTAAAAGAAAGGTTCAGGATTGGAATTAATATTCACGGTAAGAGGATACCAATGATGCGATTCGCTGATGACATCGGTATTCTGAGTGAAAGTGTAGAAGAATTACATGATCTGCCGAATGGAATGAACAGTCTAATGAGTACAGAATAATTATTGAGAGTAAATCGAAGAAAGATGAAAGAAATGACGAGTAGGAGAAATGAGAAGAGCGTGAAACTGAACATCAGGTTTGATGGTCACGAAATAGATGAAGGAATTCTGCTACCTGGGCACCAAAGTAACCAATGATGTAAGGAGCAATGCGGACATCGAAACGAGACTGGCACTGGCATAAAGGGCATTCCTGGCCAGGAGAAGTCTAATAGTATCAAACATTAGCATTAATTTGAGAAAGAAATTTCTGAGAATGTACGTTTGGAGCACAGTATTGTGTAGTAGTGAAACATGGACTGGAAAACTGGAACAGAAGAGAATCGAAGCATTTGAGATGTGGTGCTACAGATGAATGTTGAAAATGAGTTGGACTGATAAGGAATGAGGTGGTTCCGCGCAAAATGGAAGAGGAAAGGAATATGTGGAAAACACCGACAAGAAGAAGGATAGGACATCTATTAAGACGTCAGGGAATGACCTCCATGGTACTAGAGGGAACTGTAGAGGGCAAAAACTGCGGAGGAAGACTGAGATTGGAATACATCCAGGAAATATTTGAGGACATAGGTTGCAAGTGCTGTTCTGAGATGAAGAGGTTAGCACAGGAGAGGAATTCGTGGCGTGAATTCGTGGCGGGAATTCGTGGCGGGCCACATCAAGCCAGTCAGAAGAATGAAGACTAAAAAAAGAACAAAAAAGAAAGAGAGTGGCTCCTGAATCACCCTCTGTATTACTACGAGGGTTATTCAATAAGTAATGGAACACATTTTTAATCTCGGACATCTTCGGGTGAAAAAATGTGGATTTGGTTGTGAGGCAACTTGGAATTTTCCCTCTTCAGCCCCTATAGTTTCCAAGAAGTTCCAACTCTTGGCGGCGCTATACGTAAACTCAAAATGGCGTCTGTAACCGCAAGCATAGAGCTGGCCTTGAGTTTATTCTGGCGGAAAATCAGAGCGTGGCGTAACTTCATTGGAGCTTTGAAAACGTCTACGTAGACATGGCAGCCCGCATCTCGTGGTCGTGCGGTAGCGTTCTCGCTTCCCACGCCCGGGTTCCCGGGTTCGATTCCCGGCGGGGTCAGGGATTTTCTCTGCCTCGTGATGGCTGGGTGTTGTGTGCTGTCCTTAGGTTAGTTAGGTTTAAGTAGTTCTAAGTTCTAGGGGACTTATGACCACAGCAGTTGAGTCCCATAGTGCTCAGAGCCATTTGAACCATTTTTTTTAGACATGGCAGCGAACAAAATCACGGTGAGTCGTTGGGCGAGGCGTCTATCGCCACAAGTTCGCGCTGTCCTGTCCGATCTCTCCTACAGCCTACAGCCCGGATCTCGCAACTTCCGACTTACATCGGTTTGACCCAATAAAGGACGCACTCCACGGGAAGCAATACTAGGATAGTGGGGAGGTCACTGATGAAGCAAGACGTTGGTACAACATCGACCATTAGAGACGTAACATGCGGGCATACCGGCCTCTCAGTAAGGTGACGTAAGGCCATCGCATTGAACGGAAATTATGTTGAAACATATGGTTTGGGAGCCAAGAGGTTATAGAATAATATGGTGTACTGAAATCCTGAATAAAATAAATCTGTTTCAGATAAAACAATGCGTTGCATTACTTATTGAAGGCGCCCGTACTTCAAGGAAACATATCTTCACTCCGTATCTTGCACTAATGAACGTAGACTCTTTGACCTAACCATTTGTAGATAGTAAGTCGTCAATTATGTTTTACGCAATGTGAACATTCACCGGTAATTGACGCCTCTGAATTTCAATCAAATGGTTGAAATATACTTGTTCTTAGCAGTTCTAAGTTTACACTGTGTAAGTAGTCATTGTGTTTTTTGTTAAATAAATATTATTACAGTGAACAGCGCTCCGGATTCATAAAACGAATCTTACGTAAGTTTTAGTGTCAGCCGCACAAACATTGCAATTCAACTGCGGTTACCTGGATCAAAATATCTGAGTCGTTGATATCAAGATATATCAGACGTTTTTAGATATAGTTTATTAGAAATTATGTATAACCTTAATAATATTTCAGTACAAAAGAAAAAAACTTTGAAGTTGATGAGTTTGGACTTCAAGTTACATCCGATATTTCTTAATATTGGTAGGGCCTCTGCATATCTGTAGAGATTAGCATCTTTGCAACAACTACTAAATATGTATTCAAAAGATATAATAATCTCTTGAACTGTTGTTACTATTCGTGTCATTGTAATGGGGGTCGTCATCAGCATTTGAGGCCGCTACTAGTATCCTACTGAATGCTGTTCCTCGTATTATGCTAGTTAATGTATTGTATACGGCGAAGTCTTTCAACAGGAAAATGATCCTACTTACAGGTGTAAACGGAATGCATGCTACAGAACTTGCGAGGACAGCATGGGCACCCATGTGTGTCGCCAACGGAACATAGTAAAACTGCTGAATATTGATAGTTGCAACGTCTGAGAATGTTCTGGCTTCAGGTGAAAATGGCTCCGCAGTTGGATCTAGTGACGCGGTACCAGTTTTGAGGCTGTTCTGCGCCAGTAAGTATCCATTAGATGTGAATTTTGAATTGCAGTCAGATTATAGATACATTTTCATTAGTACTGATTTGTATGTGTACTACCACTTCATTTCTTACTAAAAACACGAAAAAAATTAAACGTCAGGTTCACTTACAGTTAAATTTAATGCGGCTGCAGTGAGTATGGGTTCGTCGACGTCCCTGAGGCATTCGACGAGCGCGGCACTGGGTTCTGATGGGCATCCCACCAGGACAGCAATCTTGCGGGCGTTATCTAGACCGGGCTCTGGACGCGCCCAAGTCGCCAGTGCAACGCCGCTCTCTGAGATAGCCTTGTTGAAGAGACCTGGAGTATAAATAGGAGACTGACTGCATTTTTAATTGTGAAGACATTTTTTGGGCAAGTGCATGAAAAACGGTGGTAAGAAAGGTGGAGGGCGGGAACGGGAGGGGAACGAACAGTGGAAGAAAAAGTTACTCAACATAGCTTAGTAGGCCCTCTAAATAAAATTAGGTGGTTTGCTATACATTCACATGTTAAGTGTTTATAAATAGTGACGGACCGCTAAAGAAATGATTTCTACAAACTGCAAATATTAAAAACTGTTATGTGGTACACTTCTGCCAAAGATACGGCCGCTGTGTTAAATATTCACGCAAAATGATTCTTTTCAGAAGAGTGCAAAGGTTTTTGTTTTTCACATAAATGAAACTACTTGCCCCTGTTATTGTCACAGTTGATTAAAAAATTTATCTTGAACTAGGATTGTTAAAATTTAATTACTTCATCGCAACAGCTGTTCTCTACCCATTCACGAAATGAATTATGACCTCAGCACCAGCACGGTGATGGACCTTAGGTACAGAAGAGACTGGAACAGCACATTACGTCCACACGCTAACACCTTTTTATTGGTCTTTTTCACTGACGCACATGTACATTACCATGAGGGGTGAGGTACACGTTCGACGGGCGTTTCATAGGACGTGGAGGACGCATAAATTGGCCAGCCCGTTCTCCTGATCTTACACCTCTGGACTTCTTTCTGTGGGGTACGTTAAAGGAGAATGTGTACCGTGATGTGCCTACAACCCCAGAGGATATGAAACAACGTATTGTGGCAGCCTGCGGCGACATCACACCAGATGGACTGCGGCGTGTACGACATTCATTACGCCAGAGATTGCAATTGTGTGCAGCAAATGATGGCCACCACATTGAACATCTATTGGCCTGACATGTCGGGACACACTCTATTCCACTCCGTAATTGAAAACGGAAACCACGTTTGTACGTGTACCTCACCCCTCATGGTAATGTACATGTGCGTCAGTGAAAAAGACCAATAAAAATGTGTTAGCATGTGCTGTTCCAGTCTCTTTTGTACCTAAGGTCCATCACCGTTCCCTATGGATCCCTACGTAATTCAGTGCTCTCCGATACACACGATCGAACAGCGGAGGAGTGGTACTCAAGCGTCAACTTTAGGTTACAATATCTCCGAATGTAATTAACATTTTACAATGCAACAAACGGCACTGATTACGTATTTGTTTATATGTTCAGATCTGCTAACAAAACTAACGGGGTTCCATTTAAAAAAAACGTAGGTTTGTGTTAAAAACATACTTCCGTGCATTTTTTTATGGTTTGTATTAACCAATTACACTAACCCCTCTCCTCACGTTCGGTCTGTGGAATCGATTCGTCAGTATTTGATGTGGTTTACGAAATATATCCAGCGGTAATGTTAGGTGACTCACCCTGCATAACCAGTTTTAAATCCTAATTCAGCGCTGTCTAATATTACGTTCCCACTTTCTCACAAGTTAAAAAATAGATCATCGTTTGCTTCATTGCGTTTGGCTCTGTTGGTGAACAGTTTCATTTGGACTTCTGTGAGCAGCAAAGATAATTAAAACTTACGAATTCGCAGAAGCTCTTGAGGCGCAATAATTTCCGGTTTAACTGTATTGAAATGAGATTGTTGAATGGAGACATATATTCCTTATTGCCAGAATGTAGCACAAACGTTAATTACTACCCAATCCCTTTGTTGTTATTACTGTTACTATCCACGAGGATGTACACATGGAAGAAGCCTGGAGATACTGACAGGTTTCGGATAGATTATATAATGGTAAGACAGAGATTTGGGAACCAGTTTTAAATTGTATGACATTTCCAGGGGCAGATGTGGACTCTGACCACAATCTATTGTTTATGAACTGTAGATTGAAACTAAAGAAACTGCAAAAAGGTGGGAATTTAAGGAGATGGGAGCTGAATAAACTGACTAAACCAGAGGTTGTACAGAGTTTCAGGGAAAGCATAAGGGAACAATTGACAGTAATGGGGGAAAGAAATACAGTAGAAGATGAATGGGTAGCTTTGAGAGATGAAAGAGTGAAGGCAGTAGAGGATCAAGTAGGTAAGAAGACGAGGGCCAGTAGGAATCCTTGGGTAACAGAAGAAATATTGAATTTAATTGATGAAAGGAGAAAATATAAAAATGCAGTAAATGAAGCAGGTAAAAAGGAATACAAACGTCTCAAAAATGAGATCGACAGGAAGTGCAAAATGGCTAAGCAGGGATGGGTAGAGGACAAATGTAAGGATGTAGAAGCTTATCTCACTAGGGGTAAGATAGATACTGCCTACAGGAAAATTAAAGAGACCCTTAGAGAAAAGAGAACCACTTGTATGAATATGAAGAGCTCAAATGGAAACCCAGTGCTAAGCAAAGAAGGGTAAGCAGAAAGGTGGAAGGAGTATATAGAGGGTCTATACAAGAGCTATGTACTTGAGGACAATATTATGGAAATGGAAGAGGATGTAGATGAAGATGAAATGGGAGATATGATAGTACGTGAAGAGTTTGACGTAGCACTGAAAGACCTGAGTCGAAACAAGGCCCTGGGAGTAGACAACATTCCATTAGAACTACTGACAGCCTTGGGAGAGCCATTCCTGACGAAACTTTACCATCTGGTGAGCAAAATTTATGAGACAGGCGAAATACCCTAAGACTTCAAGAAGAATATAATAATCCCAATCTCAAAGAAAGCAGGTGTTGACAGATGTGAAAACTACCGAACTATTAGTTTAATAAGTCACCTCTGCAAAAGACTAACGCGAATTCTTTACAGACGAATGGAAAAACTAGTAGAAGCCGACCTCGGGGAAGATCAGTTTGGATTTCGTAGAAGTATTCGAACACGTGAGGCAATACTGACCCTACGACTTATTTTAGAAGCTAGATTAAGGAAAGGCAAACCTACCTTTCTAGCATTTGTAGACCTAGAGAAAGCTTTTGACAATGTTGACTGGAATTCTCTCTTTCGATTTCTGAAGGTGGCAGGGGGAAATACAGGGAGTGAAAGGCTATTTACAATTCGTACAGAAACCAGATGGCAGTTATAAGAGTCGAGGGACATGAAAGGGAAGCGGTGGTTGGGAAGGGAGTAAGACAGGGTTGTAGCCTGTCCCCGATCTTATTCAGTCTGTATACTGAGAAAACAGTGAAGGCAAAAAGAAAAATTCGGAGTAGGTATTAAAATCGATGGAAAAAAAAATAAAAACTTTGAGGTTCGCCGATGACATTGTAATTCTGTCAGAGACAGCAAAGGACTTGGAAGAGCAGTTGAACGGAATGGATAGTGTCTTGAAAGCAGGATATAAGATGAACATCAACAAAAGCAAAAGGAGTATAATAGAATGTTGTCGAATTAAATCGGGTGACGCTGAGGGAATTAGATTACGAAATGAGACGCTTAAAGTAGTATATGAGTTTTGCTATTTGGGCAGAAAAATAACTGATAATGGTCGAAGTAGAGAGGATATAAAATGTAGACGGCAATGACAAGGAAAGCGTTTCTGAAGAAGAGAAGTTTGTTAACATAGAGTATAGATTTAAGTGTCAGGAAGTCGTTTCTGAAAGGATTTGTGTGGAGTGTATCCACGTATGGAAGTGAAACATGGACGATAAATAGTTTGGACAAGAAGAGAATAGAAGGTTTCGAAATGTAGTGCTACAGAAGAATGCTGTAGATTAGATGGGTAGATCACATAACTAATGAGGAGGTATTGAATAGGACTGGGGAGAAGAGAAGTTTGTGGCACAACGTGACTAGAAGAAGGGATCGGTTGGTAGGACATGTTCTGAGGCATAAGGGATCACCAATTTTGTATTGGAGGGCAGCGTGGGGGATAAATGAATACACTAAGCAGATTAAGAAGGATGTAGGTTGCAGTAGGTACTGGGAGATGAAGAAGCTTGCACAGGATAGAGTAGCATGGAGAGCTGCACCAAACCAGTCTCAGGACTGAAGACCACAACAACAACAGCATCCACAAGGACGTGCCGAAAAGTAATGCCTCCGATTTTTAATGTGAAAATTCTAAAAGTTCTTTTAAAAAAATTAGATAAACATTATTAATATTCTGCATCCGTATTCGATATACCCACATATCTGAAGCCCTAGAGGGCTTCAAATTGTAAGGTGTACTCAGCGGTGTGTCGTAACTATGTTGGTGCGTGAGAAACAGCGTGCAACAGTCGAATTTCGAATTCCAAAGAATTCATCTACGGCGGAGCTCCCTATCCTTCTGCATGCAAAGTCAGATCACACTCTAGCTCTGCACATCTGCAACAATCTGACGCTTAAAATCCAATGTTATCTAACAGCCTCCATACAGTTCCGACTTGGCACCATCCAATTTTCATCTATTCCCGAAACTTAAAGAACACCTTCGAGGAGCTCACTATGATAGTGATGAAGCAGTGCAAGCAGAAGTGAGGTTGTGGATCCACCACTAAAGACAGACATTCTACAGTGACAGTATCAACAAACTGATCTCTCGTAGGGAGAAATGTGTTAGTGGCATGTTGACTGTTTGGAAATGAATATGTAGACATGAAGGATAAAGATGTAGCACGCTAATAACATTCGTTTATTTAAGCCACCTAAATAATAGATTCTAAAGCAAAAAAAAAAAAGAAAGAAAGAAAAAAGAACAGCCGACGATCCCGCGAAAGAATTATCCGAATGTGACGCAAATCGGTAGATGCATACACGTACACAAACAAATGGCTAGGATTTCATAAAAATTGAATGATTTATTCAAGAGAAAGAGCTTCACAAACTGAGCAAGTCAATACACGTTCGTCCACCTCTGGCCATTACGAAAACACTTATTCTGCTTGGCACTGATTCACGAAGTTCGATGGCCTCATGAGCGATATCGTGCCAAATCCTGTACAACTGGGTGTTAAATCGTTAAATTCCCGAGCTGGTTGGAGGGCTCTGTGCATAATGCTCCAATAGGGGAAAGATTCGGTGACGTTGCTGGTGAAGTTAGGCTTTGGCAAGCACGAAGATAAGCAGTAGAAACTCTTGCCGTGTGCGGGCTGTAATCGTCTTGCTGATATGTAAGCCCATGATGGCGTGTCATGACGGACAACAAAACGGCGCGTAGAATATGGTCGACATCTCGCTGTGTTGCAAGGGTGCCGCGGATGTCAACCGAAGGGGTCCTGCTATGGAAAGAAATAGCATCCCAGACCATCACTCCTGCTTGTAGGAATGTATAGTGCGGGAGAGTCAGGTTGGGATCCCACCACTGTCCAGGGCGACTCCAGACATAGCGGCTCTTTCGAAGCGTGACTCAACACTGAAGACGGTTTGAAGTGAATGAGATTCTAGTCTGGAGACGCCCTGTACAGCAGTGGGATCCCAACCAGGTGTCATTTCGTTTCATAGAAGCACCCCTTTTGTTGATACTCTCGGGTCCGTTATAGTACAGCGTTACGTTGACGATATTCTACTACCCGGTTTGTTGCCTGTCATGCAGGCAATCATGGCCTTATATTTCAGCAGGATAATCTCTACCAGCACAGCGCGAGAATTTCTACTGCTTGTCTTCGTGCTTACCAAACCATACCCTGGCCAGTAACGTCGCCTGATCCCTCCTCCAATGAGTATGTTTGGAGCATCATGGTCAGGACCTTCAAACAATCTCGGTATTTTGACGATATTACTCGCCGTTTGGACAGGATATGATTCGATATCCTTTAGAAGGACATTTAACAAGTCTATGAGTCAATGCTAAGCCGAATAACTGCTTGCATAAGGTTCAGAGAAGGGCCAGTGCGTTATTGACTTGCTCAGTATGCGTAGCTCTTTCTCTTGAACAAACCATACAAAATTTTAATGATTTGTTTGTTTGTTGATGTACTTTTTTGTCTTTGATGTATTTTATTTGGCAGACCATAGTTCGTATTTGTAATTACTTCTGTCTGTGACAGATGGGAAGGCCACCAGAGTTCCTAAGTTGTTGTGGGGTGGATGGTTAAATTCGTTGTTTGATTTCCGTATTTCGGTCAGTCTATTCGCCTGGGTCCTAATGTCTATTGTCCATCACACAACAAGGGCAAGTATACGTACTGTGGAGGTATCCTTAAAATAGTCGTAACCGAGTTACCTATAGTCTGCATTCCAATTGTGTACACCTTAGCTGAATATATACTCTACTTTGATACTGTGAGATAGCGAGAACGTAACTACTGAGGTCACGTAGACAATATCTCACGAAATAACCGATATTGGCAAATTTCCTTTGCATGACGTGCAATAGATACTGACAATTCAGTAAAATCGTTTCCTTTCCTCGGTACACAGCACAATTAATAATCAAAATCTTATTCATAGTTTTACATACTCTGTCTCTATTAAACGCCAGCCGGAGGAGTCAAAGACAGTTTAGCCCGCCTTAAAAGTGGAGTGTTTCGATGTTCCACTCGCCACAAGGATTTCAGTACGAACGGCATGCAAAAAGTCGTTACACTGAAATGAACATTTGTCTAATGTTCACACGAAATTATTGCTGGGCTACTTAAAAATATCTAAGGCCGCGTTGCGGACGGCAAACGAAACGTTTTCCGCCAGCCCTGACACGTCACCACTATACTCATAAAGCTGTGTTCACAGCGCGTGAAAACAGAGGGGACTCAGTTGGTTGCTCTGCTTTTTTCACTGATCGTTTCCTCAAGACGCCACTGCCTCAAGAGTTTAAAGTGTTTGCTGTATAATTGTAACCGATTCTGAGGGCACCGGAGCAGATGAGATGTGTCTACAGTATTTGTACCTAGCGGATAAAGTAGTCCAGAAGATCCAGGTCGTGCTCCTTCAATTACAAAGACAGGGAAAGGAGGCATTTTTCTACTGGGTAGCAGGGCACATGGATATTACGGGGAGACATATCACGATAACCCGATAGTTCAGTGCACTATCCACCCACATGCTATCACATCACTTTTGATGAACAGAGACATGTATACATGGGAAGAAGAGTTGTTGGCAGTAACCGATAATAAGCCGCTTCTTGTAAAGCAAAAACTCGGCCAAGGCGTAATTCCTTTCGTTTACGCTGTCGGAATGAGGTCCTTCTCACTCGTCATCGCATACTACAGTGCGTACAAACTGCCGTGGCCGCTAGATGCGCAGTCGGCTGGCGAAGCGTGGGGAGAGCGGCAGTGGTGTGAGGTTCGCTCTCAGGGCTGTAGGGGAAAGTGCCGTTCTAAAATGCGGCCTACGGTCACATTTTTCGTAAATATTAAGTGGGGCGTTCCACCCTCACACTTTAATGATGACCATTAGGAAAGATCTACTGTCACCTCTGCTTTCGTCTGTATCTACAAGAATTCCGCCGAAAATGCAGCGATCTATTTTCGCCTGGCTTGTTGACCATCTGTAACTGTTAGAGAAGCGTCATGAGTGGCGGGTTTTAACTAAAACCTACAAATGTCTCGTAGTATTGTAAAAATTTGCTTGCTTTACCAAAACACAACGGAGTTTACACTGTCTCACTTCACAAACATGGGGAAGGAATTCTAAAACAGTGATTTGTTAATTGAGGAACTGAGGAAAAAAGGCAGTAGCTTATGAAAAATTACATCCTCTGTACAAAAAAACTAGTGATGTCTTCAAATATGTTGTTCCAAAACCCATAGCATTTCTCGATCCACCAGCAATCGATGACCCTTAAAAATTACATTCTTTCACCGAAAAATCTGTAGTTATTGGACTAACACGATAGATAATAAAATTTTACATAATAACGGTATGTTAAAATACTCTCCTCTTTGCTTGCTATCATTTGCCAAAATCTCATTTCGATATCTGAAACCATTTATGAAATATGAGGAATGTTTTGGATATTTCACTGTGGCTTTATCGCTAGCGCTGCGCTATCACAAATGACTGTACTACATTGGATGAATTTTCTCGAGATTGGTGAAAGATAGATACCTCTACTCAAGTCTACAGCAAAATTCACTATCTTACGTAAATTTCATAAGCAACAACTTATTATGTAATATGCACAAAACGCAAAATCATAGCGACTTCTGTTTTACATTTCAAACTTTTCCGAATTTCACGCAGTATCTCATTTTTCACATAAATATCACAATAACTACGACCATTAAGGATACAGGGTGCTTAATAGTGGAAAAACAGAATTTTTATGAATTTATTAAATTATATAGTCTTTCCCGATTACATTTATGTATATATATTATAGGGTTCCAAATGAAAATTGACCTATTTATGCCAAATTTTAAAGTTACGGTTATGTATGCCACCAGGCCCTCTTTATTTCTGTCACAGAAACCATTATTATTTCGAAAAGAGCTGTGATCTTTCTGTTTCCAGCGATTATACGTATGATACATTGTATATGTTGGTAACAGTGCAGGTTTCCAGTGTCTGTAAATGATTATCTTTCCTGGTATTTACTTTTGTTTCGCTAAAGCAGTTTGTTCATGTATTACTGAATGTTTGTTGCCAAAGTGCTACATATATTTGTGGAAGTGTATATCCTTGTTGTTGTTGTGGTCTTCAGTCCTGAGACTGGTTTGATGCAGCTCTCCATGCTACTCTATCCTGTGCAAGCTTCTTCATCTCCCAGTACTTACTGCAACCTACATCCATCTGAATCTGTTTAGTGTATTGATCTCTTGGTCTCCCTCTACGATTTTTACCCTCCACGTTGCCCTCCAATGCTAAATTTGTAATCCCTTGATGCCTCAAAACATGTCCTACCAACCGATCCCTTCTTCTAGTCAAGTTGTGCCACAAACTTCTCTTCTCCCCAATCCTATTCAATATCTCCTCATTAGTTACGTGATCTACCCACCTTATCTTCAGCATTCTTCTGTAGCACCACATTTCGAAAGCTTCTATTCTCTTCTTGTCCAAACTGGTTATCGTTCATGTTTCACTTCCATACATGGCTACACTCCATACAAATACTTTCAGAAACGACTTCCTGACACTTAAATCTATACTCGATGTTAACAAATTTCTCTTCTTCAGAAACGATTTCCATGCCATTGCCAGTCTACATTTTATATCCTCTCTACTTCGACCATCATCAGTTATTTTACTCCCTAAATAGCAAAACTCCTTTACTACTTTAAGTGTCTCATTTCCTAATCTAATCCCCTCAGTATCACCCGATTTAATTTGACTACATTCCATTATCCTCGTTTTGCTTTTGTTGATGTTCATCTTATATCCTACTTTCAAGACACTGTCCATTCCGTTCAACTGCTCTTCCAAGTCCTTTGCTGTCTCTGACAGAATTACAATGTCATCGGCAAACCTCAAAGTTTTTACTTCTTCTCCATGAATTTTAATACCACTCCGAATTTTTCTTTTGTTTCCTTTACTGCTTGCTCAATATACAGATTGAATAACATCGGGGAGAGGCTACAACCCTGTCTCACTCCTTTCCCAACCACTGCTTCCCTTTCATGCCCTTCGACTCTTATAACTGCCATCTGGTTTCTGTACAAATTGTAAATAGCCTTTCGCTCCCTGTATTTTACCCCTGCCACCTTCAGAATTTGAAAGAGAGTATTCCAGTTAACGTTGTCAAAAGCTTTCTCTAAGTCTACAAATGCTAGAAACGTAGGTTTGCCTTTTCTTAATCTTTCTTCTAAGATAAGTCGTAAGGTTAGTATTGCCTCACGTGTTCCAACATTTCTACGGAATCCAAACTGATCCTCCCCGAGGTCCGCTTCTACCAGTTTTTCCATTCGTCTGTAAAGAATTCGCGATAGTATTTTGCAGCTGTGACTTATTAAACTGATAGTTCTGTAATTTTCACATCTGTCAACACCTGCTTTCTTTGGGATTGGAATTATTATATTCTTCTTGAAGTCTGTGGGTATTTCGCCTGTGTCATACATCTTGCTCACCAGGTGGTAGAGTTTTGTCATGACTGGCTCTCCCAAGGCCATCAGTAGTTCTAATGGAATGTTGTCTACTCCGGGGGCCTTGTTTCGACTCAGGTCTTTCAGTGCTCTGTCAAACTCTTCACGCAGTATCTTATCTCCCATTTCATCTTCATCTACATCCTCTTCCATTTCCATAATATTGTCCTCAAGTACATCGCCCTTGTATAAACCCTCTATATACTCCTTCCACCTTTCTGCCTTCCTTTCTTTGCTTAGAACTGGGTTGCCATCTGAGCTCTTGATATTCATACAAGTGGTTCTCTTCTCTCCAAAGGCCTCTTTAATCTTCCTGTAGGCAGTATCTGTCTTACCCCTAGTGAGACAAGCCTCTACATCCTTACATTTGTACTCTAGCCATCCCTGCTTAGCCATTTTGCACTTCCTGTCAATCTCATTTTTGAGACGTTTGTATTCCTTTTTGCCTGCTTCATTTACTGCATTTTTATATTTTCTCCTTTCATCAATTAAATTCAATATTTCTTCTGTTACCCAAGGATTTCTATTAGCCCTCATCTTTTTACCTACTTGATCCTCTGCTGCCTTCACTACTTCATCCCTCAGAGCTACCCATTCATCTTCTACTGTATTTCTTTCCCCCATTCCTGTCAATTGTTCCCTTATGCTCTCCCTGAAACTCTCTACAGCCTCTGGTTCTTTCAGTTTATCCAAGTCCCATCTCCTTAAATTCCCGCCTTTTTGCAGTTTCTTCAGTTTCAATCTGCAGTTCATAACCAATAGATTGTGGTCAGAATCCACATCTGCCCCTGGAAATGTCTTACAATTTAAAACCTGGTTCCTAAATCTCTGTCTTACCATTATGTAATCTATCTGATACCTTTTAGTATCTCCAGGATTCTTCCAGGTATACAACCTTCTTTCATGATTCTTGAACCAAGTGTTAGCTATGATTAAGTTATGCTCTGTGCAAAATTCTACAAGGCGGCTTCCTCTTTCATTTCTTCCCCCCAATCCATATTCACTTACTATGTTTCCTTCTCTCCCTTTTCCTACTGACGAATTCCAGTCACCCATGACTATTAAATTTTCGTCTCCCTTCACTACCTGAATTATTTCTTTTATTGTATATCCTTAAGTGTGCAATAAATACGGACTGTGCCACGCATCAAAAAATTCAATAAAAGGAAATTACGTGGTAACCAGTTCACAAAAAAGCAAGCCACACTGTTGAAAGTAATCTACGTATCAGTTCTTACGGGAAGAAACTCCTACATGGCACGCCTCCTGCTGCTTCAAATTTTTGTGTTAACAATGACGCTTTTTGTAGACGATTTGTTGTTGTTGTTGTTGTTGTGGGCATCTTATCTTCTTTGAGAAAGGAAGTGGCGAAATGTAAATAATGTGGTATGTAGGCTGTCTGGAAATAACTGAACAGCATAGTAGCAGGAAGGGTTTAGCGTCAAAATTAGTTGTACTGTGTAGATCATGCAATAAATCTACTTCAAAAATAACCTCATACATTCTGCATGATTCATACGATGTGAATTTGAAGTTAGTGTGTGCAATGGGTGCAATAGGAAATGGAAAAAGGCTGCTCAAACGTTTTGTGGTTTGATGGACCTTCCTAATACTCCCAGTAGGTTCAGCAAGTACATAAAAATACTTTTAGGTGCCTTGACGATTGTGTCTGATGCATCTATGAAACGCGCAATAGAAGAAACTGTAAATGTTAGTGGATCCAGGGGCATTGCTGTTGCACTTGATGGGACATGGCAACGTCGAGGACACCGTTCCTTGAATGGTGTTGTAAGTGCTACTTCTCTGGAGAATGGAAAAGTTGTTGATGTTGAGTGCTTATCTAAGCACTGCCACACCTGCCGTGGTAACTCTGAAGGACATATTGAACATCAGTGTTCTAAGAATTGTGATGGTTACAGTGGAGGTATGGAGTGTAATAGTGCTCTAAAAATATTTCAGAAGTTGTTGCCCGTTTATAACGTTAGATATACGAAGTACCTAGGTGATGGGGACTCTAAAGTTTTCAATAAAATTAATGAGTTCAATGTTTATGGTGATACCCTGGTAACAAAATTTTAGTGTTGTGGACATGTGAAAAAGTGGATGGGTGGTAGATTGAGGAAGCTACGAAGAGAAATGAAAGGAAAGTTGCTATCTAATGGAAAATCTGTGTCTGGCCGAGGCAGATTGACAGAAACTGAAATACACCTACTTCAGAGTTATTACGGGCTGGTCATTAGACGAACTGCACTTATGAATGATGTTACAGCAATGAGAAAAGCTGTATGGGTCACCTACTTTCATAAGTTGTCCATGAATGACCACCCTGTTCACGGACTTTGCCCTAAAGGAGCAGATTCTTGGTGTGGTTACCAAAAAGGAAAACAAAGTGGTGAAATATACCATTATAAGCATTCTTTTCCTAAGCCTGTTATGTATGAAATAAAACCAATTTTTAGAGACCTGAGTGACCCTGTTTTGCTTAGTAAATGTCTTCATGGGTGCACTCAGAATACAAATTAAAGTTTCAACTATTGCATATGGCAAAGATCACCCAAGAATGTTTTTGTAAGACTAAATACATTAAAATCTGATGTACTTGATGCAGTGATATGTTTAAGTGATGGAGTGATAGGAAGGTTGGAAGTCCTGAGAAATTTAGGCATAAAATGTGGCTCTAACATGAAAGATAAGTTGCTTGCGTGTGACAGACAACGGGTGCATGAAGCTGAAAGATTCGCTCTTCAAGTTACCAAAGAAGCAAGAATTGCTAGAAGAAATTCCAAGAGGAAGCCTGAAGATGAAGAAATGATGCAGGGTGAAGACTATGCTCCAGGAATGTTCTGAGGCGCAGTTTAATTGGACTCATATCTTGATTCGCAATTTCCTGCAAGCTGTATTTTTTCAGAATTTGGGTACAAATATTTCCTTAAGTTTCTAAAGCATTGCTGTAATTTTTTTCTGTAACTTGCAGTAGTCAATACTTATATACCAAACCTAAACTTTATTGCAGAATCAACTAAATTATAGAAAAAAATTATTATCAGGAAAAAATTATAAAAATGAAAATGTAAGATGTGATGTTTTTTATCGTTGTAATATACATAATAGGCGGAATTAAATAGGTCTAGTACCTCATCCATCATGTCATGCACATCTGGTAAAAATTTGGTCTCCTTCAAATGTATAACATATGATTAAATGGTACCTCAATTTGAGAAATCATTTTGGAAAAAAATGCATCAGTTTCTTTGTAATATTTTTAATAACCCTAAGCAGGTCCAAAAATATTCAAAATATTTCTAATTTGTTTAGAAAGTGTGCTACATTACCTGATATCAACAAAAATCTGTAAAACATATACATTATAAACAGTGCCTGAAAGAAATAGGTGTTGATTTTTACATAATATTGAGCCGGAAAAGCACCCTGTATCCTTAACGAAATAATGGGCACATCATCATAAACTTGACATACAAAGCTATAGTTAAAGCAAAAATTATTTTTGTTTACAAAATAGTTTCCGTAAAATAGTTTGAGAAAGATTGCACTGTGCTCGCCTCGATTTTGTCGTCACTGACCGGCCCCAAAAGACGGAATGGAAAACACTTATGGGCCTCCCCTCCTGAAGAAACGAATGATCTTGCCTAGCGCTTTGGACGAAAACTGGTGACTGCCATAGGCCACCGTGTCCTGCGCGAGCTTTACACCGCCTTCTGACGCGTGGTTCCGTGCTGCGGCGAGAGGGTCCTCCCATGTGTGCTTGTGGTGTACACACCGCGAGTGAGGTTGGCTGAGCATGTCACTCTGCGCGGCTTACTTCTCCTTATTATATGACGTTTTTAACCGTTTCAGCCACATTCGTTTCCCTAATATTGGTAAGAGCGGCGATAACCTCGCCGCTGAGTGGGCAGTGTACCGCCGACACACACACACACACACACACACACACACACACACACACACACAAATATATATATATATATATATATATATATATATATATATATATATATATATATATATATATATCACGAAGACACGTTCGAACATGTGGAACGACATTCAATATTTGGCAACAACATTAAAAATAGAGCACGAAGAAAATGTATGTTCGTAGTCTCAGTGCTACGCTAGTGAAATTTCGAAAGAGTGAAATAAAAAAAGTAACTTTAAAACCAGCAAAAAAGTACACTTACAGAGCATTATTTTCAAAACTTGTAAGTAAAAATTTGTAGCATTATTACGTTACACAAAGTCAGAAAGTGAACCTGTTTAATCGGAAAGTACAGCGGATAACACATAAAGCAAGATGACGTACTCATTATATACCTCTGTTGATGTCTTTCAAAAATAAAGGCAAAATGCGCGTCGCATTTTAACATGGTGTTATTCAGTTGTTCCTAGACGAACATATCTGAAAGTTATGAACATGCAACTGAGGACAGCGTAACAACAAAATTAAAAGATTTCCCTGACGTTTGGAAAACTGCCCTAAATTAGAAACTACACAGAAGACTTTGGTTTTATTATTTTATAAACGAGTCGAGAGATTTCATCATAGCAAATGTCAAATGTATACTCCTTTCAATGAAGTGAGTCATAATGTCAATGAAGTACACAGCGACCCAATTTTTCGTATTTGTAGAATTCAATCTATGTGATAATTACCTAAATAACAGAAAAATAATGTCTAAACTTATCAATGAGGGCATTATGATAGACACAAGTAGGTAGCTGCCCCTAGGAGGCAACAACATACAAGCCTTCTCAAACCAGTAAACGAAACATCAGAAAAAGAGACTAGGAGTTATTCCCTGAACGTTTCGAAAATTACAGTCTGTGAATCACTGTATTCACTTTTCAACGTTAACTTCATGGTACTTACGTTTATCATATCTGGATTTCACAATGCACTATTACTCATCTGTACAAAAAACCTTTAGTTTACAGACAGATTAAGTTTTTAAAATAAATGTTTGCTGAATGAATATCATTAAATTCAGAAAATTTGTTACAACTGCTGATTACCCGCTTGAAAGTTAATAATGTCTCTATTTTTAAAAAGTAACTCATACTTCTTGAACTTGCCTTTCGATGCAGTAGATAACATATGATAGTGCACACTAGCGGCTCCTGCACTATTACCGAAGATCGTCACATCGTTAGGATTACCGCCAAATGCCTCTATATTCTCTTTCACCCACTTCAAGGCTGCCACTTGATCCTTGAGGCCAAAATTACCTGGACAGTTTTCGTCATCCGTGCTCAAGAAACCTGCAAAAAAGGGGTCAACGATTATCCACTTCGAAGGTTTCATACGTACCAAATCTAGAGGAAATGAAACTAACGCTAATCGGGCAACTCACAAACACAGCGTTACCAAGGCTATTACGCTTAATCATAGGTAGAGTTCATGTTGTCTCGAAGAGTTATGGAGGCAGCGACTATCTCTTTGTATAAACAGAGAAGGCTTCGCTTAGCCACATGAGGGGGCTAGAATTAAACGTGCATCATTTAGCTACAATATAGCAGGTCAGCAACTGGAAGCAGGTAATTCCATAAATTACCTGGGAGTAATCATTAGGAGTAATTTAAAATGGAATGACCATATAAAATTAAACGTCGGTAAAGCAATGCCAGACAGATTCATTGGAAGAATCCCAAGGAAATGCAGTCCGAAAACAAAGGAAGTAGGTTACAGTACACTTGTACGCCCACTGCTTGAATACTGCTCACCGGTGTGGGATCCATGCCAGATAGGGTTGATAGAAGAGATAAAGAAGATCCAACGGAGAGCAGCGCGCTTCGTTACAGGATCATTTAGCAATCGCGAAAGCGTTACGGAGATGATAGATAAACTCCAGTGGGAGACTCTGCAAGAGAGACACTCAGTAGCTCGGTACGGGCTTTTGTTGAAGTTTCGAGAACATACCTTCACCCAGGAGTCAAGCAGTATATTGCTCCCTTCTACGTATATCTCGCGAGGATAAAATGAGAGAGGTTAGAGCCCACACAGAGGCATACCGACAATCTTTCTTTCCAAGAACAATACGAGACTGGAATAGAAGGGAGAACCGATAGAGGTACTCAAGGTACCCTCCGCCACATACCGTCAGGTGGCTTGCAGAGTATGGATGTGGATGTAGATCATGTTCTTCAGCAGCATCGATAGGGTATATTTGATACTATGGCTTTTCAGCGGCCTTCATGTTACCTAAGTAGGTGCCATTCTTTAATGGATATCAAGAAAAGATAGTTAATTCGTGTCTCCATTGTCAAGAGACAGCAGTGGATGGAATCGCTTACGTCGACCGTCAAATACCCTGTTGAGTGTGACAAAAACTATATTGTTTTACTGAAGTTTGTCACACCGCAAAGAGGGGCCATTAGCAATGTGCCGGTTGGCTCTAATTGAAATGCAGCTACCTTCAGAAGTTCAGTGTTGGCTGTAATTGTCGCATGGCAGCGAAACTTGGTAGATATCCCAATGCGTTAATGC
Organism: Schistocerca serialis cubense; assembly: GCF_023864345.2. Classification (NCBI taxonomy): domain Eukaryota; kingdom Metazoa; phylum Arthropoda; class Insecta; order Orthoptera; family Acrididae; genus Schistocerca; species Schistocerca serialis. The sequence continues at coordinate 347,370,847 of NC_064641.1, forward strand.
GGAAGCGATTTGAGCCGCGGCGTCTTCCTTCTTACAGATCTCCCACCGTGCGCACCAGAGAACTAACAATTTCACGTTGCAGAGAGCGCTTTCCAACGACGGGGGTGCAGCAGTACTACCGCGTGCGCCCGGGGGGTTGTGGTCAGCGGCAGTGTGGTTTGCGGTATCAACTCGTGCTCTGCTCCACTGGGAGTGATGCGCTGTATAGGGCGCGGGTTTGGTCACGTTGGCCGTCAGCATTTGGTACGAGGCCTGTTGACACGGTGGTTCTCCAACGATTGTCCTGAGTGCTCATTATTGTAAGTGATCTTGGCGCTGTGTGTTCCTAGAGCATCAAAATTAATTTCATTTGTGCGTTCAAGTCATTTTCCTGTCACCTGAGGATTCAGCCTTTATGAACTAACGTACGGATTGTCTTGTATTTTGGATACTATCATTCGTTAGGTGTTTTGGACTTGGCATGATGGAATTACCGTGTTGTCCGTCGCCCAAGTGAAGCTTGGAGCTGGTTAAGCAAGTTAGACGGTCTAAGTCAGCACAAGGCTGTATTGGCGATGTTTGGGTTTGTTTACTGTCACTGTATCTTCCCTCCCGGTGCCGGGCACAATCAGAGGGCTGCAATGCCCGAGATGTGGTTCTAGTAATTGTGTTGTTGATCCGTATGCTCAGCAGTAAATCTGACAGGATAAAAAATTATTAGTAACTCCTTCTGCGGGAACTGTCGACCTTTCCGGAAGTAGTGCCTGCTTCGGGAATTCTTTCATGACTCAACACCCGATTACGGGAGATTGTGAAAGGGGTAGCGCTCTCGCTTCCCACGCCCGGGTTCCCGGGTTCGATTCCCGGCGGGGTCAGGGATTTTCTCTGCCTCGTGATGACTGGGTGTTGTGTGATGTCCTTAGGTTAGTTAGGTTTATGTAGTTCTATGTTCTAGGGGACTGATGACCACAGATGTTAAGTCCCATAGTGCTCAGAGCCATTTGAACACCTTTTTTTTTCTTTTTTTTGTGAAAGGGGCTGGTGGGGCCGCAACTTAGACGTTCCCTCAGTGTGTTCCAGTCTCACGGCTGTTGTGACAAACGCAGAGGGCACCGAGCCTGTTGGCCCCCTTAGTTCGATTGTGGGCCAGCCGCCTGCGTGCATCGACTTCTGACATTTTCTTCGCCAAATCTGCCGACTACTGCACTCCACAAGCCGCAGATAATTAAGTTACATAACCTTGTCACCGGCATCTGTCGCAATAATTGTAATACTTTTGATCTATTTTCCTTATTAATGTAAGTTTAAGAGTTTCACTCTATTGCATTAATGTTTTCGTGAGCGTAGACGGCCGTTGCCCAGGTTGTTATATTTCCTTAAATTTTATTATCTGGTGCTAGCTAGGTTGAAGTTTGTGAAGAGCCGTGATTTACCTTTTCCTAATTTGCTACATTTTTTTTTAAGATTTTGCTACCTGGCACTGGCCAATTTTGTTTAATTAAAGTTACTCTTTTATCTCTCTCTCTCTTTATCGCTTTTTTTAGATGTAGAGACAGTATGTTAATGGTGGGCTTCATTTATAATTAATTGTCCTTATTACCCATCATTTTCTTGGTTTCATATTAGTTGGGACCCTCTTTGTAGATTTGAATTCTGGTATGAGATTCAACAAGGCCAGCTAGTTCTCTTCACCAGATTAATTACGCCTCATGTTTGCATTCATTGGTTTTTTCTTCTTTTTATAAACGTTCAAAGTCAAAGTTAGAGTAAATTCAGTTATTTCTTGTTTAAGTTTTATTTAAGTGCCCTCTGAGCTTGTTTCTAAATTGTTAAAGAATTTTTTTTTTATTCAATCTATTTTAAATTTATCAAGCTGCAATAGGCGATGGTTATATACAGAAAATTTTCCTGTTTTGAAAAGTAATTGGATGTTTGCTCTCTAATGTTTCAAAATAAATGTTTTAAAAATGATGAATGATGTTTACCTGAACCGCGGTTCAGTCATTCCATCTGAGCACCCAGACGCCATTTGACGATTTACACTGGAAAAAAATTAGTTGCAGTATTGGCCACCAGGTGCAAATCTGGCTCTGTGAATGCAGGAAAGACGTATAGAATTGTTTCCACATACAATGGATTAGGAGCGGGGTTTGGGCAGGTAAGTTCAAATAAGTAGCGAAAGCGCAATGTTGATTTTATTTTAACTGGAACTTACACAGTTCATACAATTCGAGCACTGGAGACTTCAATGAGATGATGTACAGCTTCAAATATGCACTTGGTGTCAAAATTTGGAACTTATTTTTTTCCAGTGTAAATCAGTTCTGCATTAACGCATTAGCATATCTACCAAGTTTCGCTGCCATACTGGATCTCTGCAGACTAATTATAGGCACCCAGTGTTTTAGAAGCTTTGAGATATTCCCTGTCGATTGCAGATTCTATTTGTCCTGTCCCCTTGTCTACTCTGGACTGTCTCAGAAATAAAGTGAATGTGAATATGGCTGTAGTGTGATATGTGACAAAACGTATGACCACCAACTAAACAGTATAATGAAACATATTTGGAACCATAACACCACAAGACATGTGAGATGTACTCATTAGACTGTTAATTCCATTCTGCAGATCATGTAATTCTTCTTCACTGTCAATCAGGATAGCAATGTCATCAGTGAATCGTATCATTGATGTGCTTTCACCTTGAATTTTAATTTCACTTCTGAACCTTTCTTTTATTTCCATCATTACTTTCTCGATGTACAGATACAGACTGGAAATTATTTCTCTAGAACTTCGAATTTAGAGAGGTGGAGCGTGCTGTAAACACCTGAGTAACTTGAAACTGATCTCATCTGCGGCGACCTTTACGTGAAACCTCGGAAAAGTAGAGGAAACTGATATTTCCACTCGCGAATACCGATATCAGTGATGCAACAGATTCCAAATCATCCTTATAATTTACAAAGTCAACACAGGTTTTTCTGATGTTTAATAATGGTTCAAATGGCTCTGAGCACTATGGTGCTTAACATCTGAGGTCATCAGTCCCCTAGAACTTAGAACTACTTAAACCTAACTAACCTAAGGGCATCACACACATCCATGCCCGAGGCAGGTTCCGAACCTGCGACCGTAGCGGTCGCGCGATTCCAGACTGAAGCGCCTAGAACCGCTCGGCCACACCGGCCGACTCTGATGTTTAGAGAACCAGCGAATTTGTATTCCACCCGTCTTTCACCTGCTAGATGCACACACCTGCTAGATGCACACACCGATATTCCCTCAACTAAATAAAGGCGCTAAATGTGCAGAAGCAGTCAACCGGACAATTTACATGGGAGGGAACAACGGTCCAATACAAACGTACGTTCACATTGAATCTTCTCAAATTTGGACGCGATGACGAAAGCTATCCTACACATACTAAGTATTACTTCGCTATTCGGCCGTCTAGAGGACGAAAGTGTTATGTCATCTACATTCCTGCATCCCAACAGGCCTCTCCTTCCGGACGGCTCCTGCTGTAAGCGGGAAACTTGAATTATTCCTGCCACAGGCAACCGCCATGCATCTACGTCTATGTCTACATGGATACTCTGCAAATCACATTTAAGTGTCTGGCAAGGGGTTCATCGAAGCACCTTCACAATTCTCTATTATTCCGGTCTCGTATAGCGCGCGATAAGAACGAACCGCTATATATTTCCGTAAGAGCTGCGCTTGCCTTTATTTTGTCATGGTGATCGTTTCTCCCTATGTAGGTTGGTGTCAACAAAATATATTCGTAATCGGAGGAGAAAGTTGGTGATTTTCGTGCGAAGATTCCGCCTCCACGAAAACCGCGTTTCTCTTCATGATGTCCAGCCCAAATCCTGTATCATTTCAGCGACAATCTCTCCCATATTTCGCGTTAATACAAAACGTGCTGCACTTCTTTGAACTTTTTCGATGTGCTCCATCAGTCCTATCTGGTAAGGATCACACACCGTACAGCAATATTCTAAATAGGACGGACAAACGTAGTGTAGGCAGTCTCCTTAGTAGATCTGTTGCATTTTCTAAGTGTCCTGCCAATAAAACGCAGTCTTTGTTAGCCTTCCCCACAACATTTTCTATGTGTTCCTTCCAATTTTAGTTGTTTGTAATTTTAATTCCTGGGTATGTAGTTGAATTTACGCTCTTTATATTTCACTGTTTTATCGTGTAACCGAAGTTTAAAGGATTCCTTTTAGCACTCATGTGGATGACCTCAGACTTTTCGTTATTTAGGGTCAACTGCCAATTTTCGCACCATTCAGATACTTTCCTAAACCGTTCTGCAGTTTGTTTTGATCTTCTGATTACTTTGTTAGTCGATAAACGACAGCATCATCTGTAAACAACCTAAGACGACTGCTGACATTGTCTCCCAATATACATAAAAAACAGCAAAGGGCCCGTAACACTACCTTGGGGAACGGCAGAAATCACTTCTGTTTTACTAGATGACTTTTTGTCGAAACTACGAACTAGTTGTGTTTAACAAGAACGATGTTTTCTAAACCCATGTTGACTGTGTGTCGCCAGCTGGGGTGGCCGAGCGGTTCTAGGCGCTGCAGTCTGGAACCGCGCGACCGCTACGGTCGCAGGTTCGAATCCTGCCTCGGGCATGGTTGTGTGTGATGTCCTTAGGTTAGTTAGGTTTAAGTAGTTCTAAGTTCTAGGGGACTGACGACCTCAGAAGTTAAGTCCCATAGTGCTCAGAGCCGTTTGAACCATTTAACTGTGTGCCAATAGACCGTTCTCTTCGAGGTAATTCATAATTTTCGAACACAATATATGTTCCAGAATCCTGCCGCATATTGACGTTAATGATATGGGCCTTTAATTAAGGGGATTACTCCTACTACCTTTCTTCAGTATTGGTGTCAACTGTGCAACTTTTCAGTCTTTAGGTACGGATCTTCCGTCGAGCGAACAGTTGTATGTGATTGTTAAATATGGAGCTAATGCATCAGCATACTCTTAAAGGAACCTAATTGGCATACGGTATGCACCAGAAGACTTGCTTTTACTAAGTGATTTAAGTTGCTTCACTACTCAGAGCAAATTTACTTTTACGTTAACTCATGTTGGCAACTGTTCTTGATTCGAATTCGCGAATAATTAATTCGTCTTATTTTGTGAAGGCGTTACGGAAGGCTGTGTTTAGTAACTCTGCTTTGGCAGCACTGTCTTCGATAGTATCTCCATTGCTATCGTGCAGAGAAGGCATTGACTGTCTCTTGTCGCTAACATACTTCACATACGACCAGAATCTCTTTGGATTTTCTGCCAGGTTTCGAGACAAAGTTTCGGTGTAGAAACTGTTATAAACATCTCGAATTGACAACCGCGCTAAATTTCGGGCTTCTATAAGAGATCGCCAATCTTGGAGATTTTGCTTCTGTTTAAATTTGGCATGTTTGTTTCGTTGTTTCTGCGACAGTGTTCTGACCCGTTTTGTGTATCAAGGAGGATTAGCTTCGTCTTTTGTTAATTTATTTGGTATAAATCTCTCAATTGCTGCCGATACTATTTCTCTGAATTCAAGCCAAATGTGATCTGCACTAGTATCATTAATTTGGAAGGAGTGGAGATTGTCTCTCAGGAAGGCATCAAGTGAATTTTTATCTGCTTTTTTGAATAGGTATATTTTTCGTTTATTTTTGGAGGATTTGGGGGTTGTAATATTCAACCTCGCTACAACCCTGTGTTCACTAATCCCTGTATCCGTTTTGATACTCGTTATTAACTCAGGGTGCACCCCTAGACAGAATCGTCCTAGGAAACTGTCCACATACATATTTGATCGCTATACTTACAAATAAGTATTACGATCGCAGTCTCAATTAGACGACATTCAACAAAGAGTGATGTATTGGATATACACCCTGCTGATGGCAGTGACTATGGAAATAGAAATATCTGTACCATTCTTGTGACTTGACATAGTTTTCCCTTTGCTATTACAGTATTCCACATCAAATCCATACCTTCCTTACAACTGGACATAGTCATTTCCTTTGAATATGACGGAACACACACACACACACACACACACACACACACACACACACACACACACACACACACACACACATATATATACAAGCACACACACATACACACACACACACACACACATCACATCACACACACACACAAACACACACACACACACACACACACACACACACACACACATACTTTATAAGCCTCATGCTCAAGGCGAACCTATCACGCACCCCCTACTACTAAGTATAATACTTCGCCAATAACTGATTGCCAGCGATACGAAATAATACTAACGGAAAATCAGCGATGGGTGGACGTGTCTCATAAGTTTTTCCTGAGAGTGGTACCGCTGCGTCTTAGAAAGAGAGGCATGATAGTCTTACAAAGCGCCTGATGTTAAAAAACACGATTGCAACAACTACTGTATGTTACTGTCGCAAGCGGTCTTGGTCCTATAGGTACACACAAGAATCCCTGTTAAAAGCTATACTGACTTTATAATTCGGGGTATGGCATTACCTCCAAATGATGTGGTTTTTCCAGACAAATACCGTGACACTGAATGTAGACAGCGATCGACGGAGTGTATATTATCAGACCAACAGTGCGGTTACACATCGCCGACCGTGCAGCCTCGTTATAAAATCCTCGAATTTAGAAAGTGATTCAGTTAAGGAATGTGGTATGAAACCAGTATTTGCAACTCCCTTATGCCGCCGCTTGACATTTCTCCAGTATTTGTAACACATTCTGTCTCGATGGCGTGTCAGAGGTTCTGTGATATATCCACTGGGTTATAGGTGAAGGTTGATTGAGAAGGATCACAACCAGTAGATGGTGTGCTGATTGGGATCGTAAGAAACGTACACTAGCTTATCACATCTCTAGTGTTATGCTCTCCAGTGGAAATTCTGTCTGGGAGTCAAGTCATTCCATTCAACCACATACCTGCATTGGATCCTATGGAGAACACCTTTAATGATTACAGCCATTAGTGAATCATATTTCTGGCACTCTCATATCTTGAAACGAGTCCCCTTTTTCTAACCTATCAGTTACAATAAAATTATAGATAGTCCCTATGCCACTTGAAATTGCTGTTATTTACGCAGCTTTGCGCATGTGATCGTTCCAATTTAAGTCGGAACTCAGCAGAAGCCGGGGAGAGCTGTATCTACCACCTTCTGCAGCCCATGTATAAACAGGCTATGCTGAGTTACTGCGACAGGACTGTGTATTGACCATTCGAATGAAATGGGAACATGTTGTCATAGCTTCGCCAACATTGTACGATGTGTAAGGTCAGTGCCAAACAAAGCCTGCTTCTGCAACACGAGGTAGCATAAAAGACAGTACAGGATCTGGGAGAAGGCCGAGGATTTTGCTACTGCATTGTGGTGCGTCCCCAAACTAAATACAGGTAATACAGTCCAAAGCAGATATGCGTCCCTCAGGGCCCATTCACGTCTATCACCCCAACATGCTATCATCGTTATTCTGTACCACCAAACAGAGAAAAATTACGAACCATAAAAGCTCCACTAACTTCATCCAATAGAGAACTTGATAAGATATTTAGCACATCTCTCTCTTCTCATATATCGAAAACAAATACCATCTGCAGACATCGAGCACATATTACAATCCTATTAAATATACAGGTATTGATGCATTACATGGACCAGTGTAAAGTTGCAGCGCCTGTATTGTAGGAGGATGACTGTATCCCATGAACTATACTGTAAGTCGCAAGAGACCCTCCCTGTGGCCCTGTGTCGTTGTTTGAAACATTGTTTCTTTTTACTGCTGTAAGACGCTATGTACACTGCCATACATTTTATTTTTTCCGCCACGACTTCGAGATCTGTGTCAGGTTCTAAACTGACATTAACACGTTCTGATCCATTGCTTTTCACAAAAACTAGACGTTGCACAGTATAAGTCATGTTACTGTTACTACCATAACACACCTTACATATTGGATGGTTTTAAATAAAAGGCAGTTACAATATAAGGAAACTGGAAGAGTTTGGTTCCTCTGTGAAGAGTTTCCAAACTGCGGCCCGAAGGAGATTGACGACCTCTACATTTAAACTCATCTGTCACAGTGGCGGAATAGCTGATGACTCAGCATGCCATTTCGACTGATTCCTCATGTTGCAGTCTAGTACGTGATCACTGTTTCGGTGCTAGCCATCCCCAGAAGGTGTTACCCCTCCACCAAAATACTTTTTCCATCTTAAACAAGCGATATCAGTCAATCATTATGTGGTAACCAACAGCGCACCAGTGGGCAGATGTGATGGAAAAGACACCGTCAATGTACTGTAATAATAAGCATCACAGTTAATAGTGCGAACAATTTTAGCAATATTACAGTAATTTCAACACCGATCAATGATGCGACAGCATGTTTCCCAAATTCCGTATCATCCCTAAACCGCTCCTTCCCTACTTTGCGAGTATCATTACGAATGTAGATAGATTATTGTGCAGTACATCCATTCATTGTTAATTATCAAACACATACATCATCAAAGTATGCTAGGCAGTGCTTTCTGGCACCTCGAGCATAGTGCATAATGTACGATCTGTTTCTATGCGGCTGGGAGTCAGAGAGCATTGTCGCAGTCTTAGGATAACATTAGAGACTGAAAGAACCCGTCGCATTGTCTTTGACCAGCCCACCCTGCAGCACTGTTACCGATTTACTCTGCAGCTGACCAGAAGTAGACCGCTACAGTCAACGTCTCGTGAATGAATGGAGTTAGCCGAGTCCTCGCCCTTCCAATTACACAAGATTTCTCCAGATGCACCCATGTCGAGGAGGTTAGCACCCCTTATCGATCTATAATAACAGATTTGAAAGTTTGAGCAGAACAAGCATAAGAAATTGGAGGACGAGGGCAGTAACAAGTAATTGATCGTTCTTAATCTGGTTTGGTATCTAGTAAAGTACCTACATTACCAGGGGATAGTTGTTTTCCCATCATTGAGTGCTGCTGATAGAGTAGACAACCGCTTTTGCATTTGAAACCTCCAGTTTCCCTAGTTATTGATGCTTTAAATCACTGTGGAGTCTGTTTACTTACCTAGAGGCCCGAGGCGATAGTTTATGGTGACGAGAACCACATTGTTGTCGATGAGATAGCCTGCTTTATACCCTGCACCGGTTCCTGATACCCAGCCACCACCATGAATCCAAAACATCACTGGGAACAGCTCCGCAGGTTTCAGCTGAAAATCAGTAAATAGGTATAACTGTTATACCCATTGCTGGACACTTCGTTAGTGGTTTTTGTTGAATTCCCGAAAAATAGCCACAATGGTAATTACTTTCATTAAACGTTTCTCTTATTTTCACATACGTTCATTCACATTTGTATATTTATAAAAAGTAAATCTCTATTTTATTTAATAAATTAGGTCCATATTCAAACTGACTAGATTTTGGACTGCCTTCCTGGGCAAGGTTGTGATGATGGATTTCTGTGGTTATTTTCCGTCAACCTGCTGTAAAAAACCAGACATGTATCCGCATCGTGTAGGAGATTGTGATGACAGTATGTGCAGTACGGTGTTTCAATAGGTGAACTGAAAGCAGAGGATAAAACTCGATGACACAAGGCAGTCTACTTTTTTAGGATAGCAAGTTGGCTGTCCACATAAATGTTTGCATCCGACGCATCCAAACGAGTGCCATGCGTCCTGCCATTAGTACATCATGCACTGGTAAGAGATTTGGAATTTAACCCAGGACATCGGCACAAAAAGGGCTTATCGGAAATAGTACACGTTAACTGTGGGCTGTGTCTGTGCATGTGTGTGTGTGTGTGTGTGTGTGTGTGTGTGTGTGTGTGTGTGTGTGTGAGAGAGAGAGAGAGAGAGAGAGAGAGAGAGAGAGAGAGAGAGACAGAGAGAGAGAGAGAGAGAGAGAGAGAGAGAAACAGGGTTATAGGAAGAGTGATAGGAGAGAAAGAGGTGGAAGGGAGGGAAGGAGATCAGATAGATCGAGAGAATTATTAATACAGGAGTACATATTTTATATGCATCATTATTTCATTTTAACACATGAATAATTGTATTTCTAGTGATCCTATTGTTTCGTTTTATCTATTAACTTGTGGTGCCGTATATAACTGATATACTACATGTTCAACTACTTTGTTAGATACGTATATCTTAAATAATATTTGTCTCGCTATAGCAGTGTCGATTATTAACGTAGTTGTATTTGTATTACTGTTATGTCATCAATTTAGGGTTTGTACTAAATGCCTCTTATTTATCATTTAGCTGGCTAAATGGTCGTTAGCTGCCGGAGGCTGAATAAATAAATAACAGAGGCATTTGTCTTCATTCGTTTTCTGCTTTCTGTAGGTCATTTGTAATAGGAAGAAGCTTGCAGTAGAAAAGATGTGTTCCTCGGAAGCGAAGATAAAAAAGTGCTCATAGCTCTTAAGGTATACGTTTCAGAGTCCATGTTTACTGGACATTTTCGTTTTGTTTTTGCCCATACTACCACCTCTTTTATTTAACAATCTGTATAACATTTTTCACTTAACTAGTACGACTCAATGCACAGACAGATATTCCATTTACATTACTTTGTATTAGTGCACAGGATAGAGTAAATGTACCTCTGGAGTGAAGACGTTCAGGTACAGGCAGTCTTCCCTTTCATTAGGTCCCAACTTATTACTCTGTGGACATACAGGCCCTCGAGCTGTGGCATCACGGATGTCCACCCAAGGGTCTGGAGGCTGAGGGCTCTGTAACAAAAATAAATAAGTAAATTACACAACTGCATTACTTGGCTCGATTTCCTTTCACAAAATTCATGTATGAAAAGGATCAGCTGTAACTGATTTTCTATTCAAATAACCATGGCAACATTGTATCTCGTAGGCTGTGTTGGAAGAAAATGTATCTCGCTCCACTTCCTTACATCACCAACAAAACAAATGATTAAATGGTTGACATGTAGGGTTTCGCTATAATTTCCATGTATTTATAGTTGAGCGTTGTTGCTAGCTGATCGGTAATAAGGCAGAATTGGAGAACAAGAACACAAGTTGTATTTCAGCTGTGCATGGCTCGTGTTCATGCCATTTATTGTTTGTCATCTCCTATTACAGTATTGCCGCCTCGTTTCCTTCTTCCATTTACTGGGGTCATTAACTCCCTCCCTTACTTGCCTCTGAGTGGCAGCAGCAGCGCATATCGATAAGGGCACTGTCGTACCATCTCTGGAGCTACCAATAGTATTTCTGGGTCGTGGTGTGTCTGGTAGTCAACTGGAGATGGACCAGCAGTGTAGTCGGGCTGCAGCAGCCGTGAAGTCGGGGAAGGAGCACCGCTGGCGACACACATTGTAAGTAGGCTGTTTAGGTTTTTTTATTGGTAACGCCACCTCTGTATAAAAATCACTGGCTGTGCTGTGTGCAGTCTGTGCCTAGTTTGCATTGTTGTCTGCCATTGTAGTGTTGGGCAGCGGCAGCTGGATGTGAACAGCGCGTAGCGTTGCGCAGTTGGAGGTGAGCCACCAGCAGTAGTGGATGTGGGGAGAGAGATGGCGGAGTTTTGTAATTTGTCATGAACTGCTATATATATTATGACTATTGAGGTAAATACATTGGTTGTTCTCTATCAAAAACTTTCATTTGCTAACTATGCCTATCAGTAGTTAGTGCCTTCAGTACTTTGAATCTTTTATTTAGCTGGCAGTAGTGGCGCTCGCTGTATTGCAGTAGTTCGAGTAACCAAGATTTTTGTGAGGTAAGTGATTTCTGAAAGATATAGTTTAATGTTAGTCAGGGCCCATTCTGTTGTAGGAATTATTGAAAGTCAGATTGTTCAAAGTGTTTCATCATCATGATGCTATGTTTTACTCGGTCTTGTGTAGCTTGAGACCAATATGCTGAGAGGAAGGCATGGTAAAATTCTCCTTCACTGTGACAATCGTGAATGACCGATCGCATTCTTACAGCTGGTTACTTCTCTAAGTAGCCACACATAAATTCTAACCTGTGCTCCAATGACCAGTTGGGAGGAAAAAAATGAGAAAATTGATGGAGCCATGCTTGTGGATGAATGTCGTTGCCAGAATTCTTAAATGTTTTGAATTTACGTGTAGTAATGAACAGCTTATAGTCAAAGTCATCATGTTGCCGAGTCGCATATCGGTCATTGTTACGTCGTTTCGGCGGTTCCATCTCAAAATTCGGTGCACCTTGCCAATTTCGTTCATAATTTCCGAAATGCCCTGTGTTATTATTTTGCGGCTTTTCCGTATTTCTAAGTCCCTCTTCCCGTGTTGGAGCGCGAGTGTCCTCTGAAATACGTAATTCTTGTATTACCTGTGTCAGCTGATCTTGTACTTCCCGGATTTCTCTTTGGTGTTGCGTATTAATTTGATTCAGATTTTGTTTCAGTTTCCTAATTTGTTCGTTCTCTTCTGTGTCATTAAAGACTACCGGTTTTGTGTCATTCAGATTATCATCTACCTTCGTACATAAGTTAGTGAACTGATCCGAAAGTTCGACTACATTCTCCGATAGTGTACTTATTTCCTCAGTGTGTTTTTCTGAACCAAGTTTCAGAGTGTCCATTTGTGTTGAAATCGTATCTACTGTGTCCTTTAAGTTTTCTTGAGTTTTTGCAAGTTGCGTAACCGAATCGGTAGATGCAACTGAGTCAATTTTAGCTTGCAAGGTGTCGTGATTTTCATGAACAATAGTTTGCAGTTCTTTTATGGCTGCTTCGTGATTCTGTAATGCATTTTCATGACGCGAAAAAATAGGTTGGAAATGCTCACAAATTTGTGTTTTTACGTCATTACAGACTTTTTGACATTTCGATTCGATGTTATGTAACTCAGTAGTTAAATCTTCACGTGTTTGTTCAAGCGTGGTGTCTAACTTTTTTAAGATTTTGTTCCATTGTGTCTAACTTTTGAAGCTTTTGCTGTGTTTGTCTCTGATTTTGTTCCATTGTGTCTAACTTTTGAAGATTTTGTTCCATTCTGTCTAACTTTTGTAGCTTTTGCTGTGTTTCACTCTGATTTTGTTTTATTTGTTGCATTAATTGCAATAATAATGTATTAGTGTCTGGAATCTGTTCCTCTATGCTTTTCGGCAATGCATTTGCACCGGCAACATTCACATTTTGACAAGCAGAAAATGTGTCTTGACTTATTTGAGAAAACGGTGAGGACCCAAAACCTGAATCTACAGTATTTGCAAGATTGTGTCCTGTCATTTCGTGTTCCTGAGGCGAGCTGTTGCCGACCGATCGATCGATAATGCTTCCCTGTTCACAACTTGTTTCACTGTCTACACTATTATTTGCCACCCGCTCCATTTCCCTATGCACAATTACAGAATTACTACTTTGAACATTAGTTAATTCATTACTCTGCGGCGCTAACATACTGCTTTCGTCTTCACTGTCATTTCTCAGTTTACTTTGGAGCCTAGTATTACGTTTTTCACACGCCATTATTGTCACAATATTTCACACGATAACACAGAAAAGCACAATTTGAAGAGCAAAAATAAGAGAACACATTAACATAGCACTGAAAATAATATGTAGTTAATTGCAAGCGTAGCTGCGAAATACTTGGTGCAAATCTACATGCATGCCACAACTGTTTTACTGTACAACAATGAAAAACTGCAACTACAAAGGAGATTTTCTCTACAATTACGCGCTAGCAATAAACAAAAGCTACACTAATTACACAAACTACAAGAAAAAATCAGAAGATTCCAGTGAGGTATCCTCGGCTAAGGGTCGACATATGAAACGTCCCCTTTGAACAATTATACATGACTGTGCTTAAACTGACATACAATATTTTGTTCGCACAACGCAATCCCTACAAAAGAATGGGCCCTGACTAACATTAAACTATACCTTTCAGAAATCACTTACCTCAAAAAATCTTGGTTACTCGAACTACTGCAATACAGCGAGCGCCACTACTGCCAGCTAAATACAAGATTCAAAGTACTGAAGGCACTAACTACTGATAGGCATAGTTAGCAAATGAAAGTTTTTGATAGAGATCAACCAATGTACACTCCTGGAAATGGAAAAAAGAACACATAGACACCGGTGTGTCAGACCCACCATACTTGCTCCGGACACTGCGAGAGGGCTGTACAAGCAATGATCACACGCACGGCACAGCGGACACACCAGGAACCGCGGTGTTGGCCGTCGAATGGCGCTAGCTGCGCAGCATTTGTGCACCGCCGCCGTCAGTGTCAGCCAGTTTGCCGTGGCATACGGAGCTCCATCGCAGTCTTTAACACTGGTAGCATGCCGCGACAGCGTGTACGTGAACCGTATGTGGAGTGGACGGACTTTGAGCGAGGGCGTATAGTGGGCATGCGGGAGGCCGGGTGGACGTACCGCCGAATTGCTCAACACGTGGGGCGTGAGGTCTCCACAGTACATCGATGTTGTCGCCAGTGGTCGGCGGAAGGTGCACGTGCCCGTCGACCTGGGACCGGACCGCAGCGACGCACGGATGCACGCCAAGACCGTAGGATCCTACGCAGTGCCGTAGGGGACCGCACCGCCACTTCCCAGCAAATTAGGGACACTGTTGCTCCTGGGGTATCAGCGAGGACCATTCGCAACCGTCTCCATGAAGCTGGGCTACGGTCCCGCACACCGTTAGGCCGTCTTCCGCTCACGCCCCAACATCGTGCAGCCCGCCTCCAGTGGTGTCGCGACAGGCGTGAATGGAGGGACGAATGGAGACGTGCCGTCTTCAGTGATGAGAGTCGCTTCTGCCTTGGTGCCAATGATGGTCGTATGCGTGTTTGGCGCCGTGCAGGTGAGCGCCACAATCAGGACTGCATACGACCGAGGCACACAGGACCAACACCCGGCATCATGGTGTGGGGAGCGATCTCCTACACTGGCCGTACACCACTGGTGATCGTCGATGGGACACTGAATAGTGCACGGTACATCCAAACCGTCATCGAACCCATCGTTCTACCATTCCTAGACCGGCAAGGGAACTTGCTGTTCCAACAGGACAATGCACGTCCGCATGTATCCCGTGCCACCCAAGGTGCTCTAGAAGGTGTAAGTCAACTACCCTGGCCAGCTAGATCTACGGATCTGTCCCGCATTGAGCATGTTTGGGACTGGATGAAGCGTCGTCTCACGCGGTCTGCACGTCCAGCACGAACGCTGGTCCACCTGAGGCGCCAGGTGGAAATGGCATGGCAAGCCGTTCCACAGGACTACATCCAGCATCTCTACGAACGTCTCCATGGGAGAATAGCAGCCTGCATTGCTGCGAAAGGTGGATATACACTGTACTAGTGCCGACATTGTGCATGCTCTGTTGCCTGTGTCTATGTGCCTGTGGTTCTGTCAGTGTGATCATGTGATGTATCTGACACCAGGAATGTGTCAATAAAGTTTCCCCTTCCTGGGACAATGAATTCACGGTGTTCTTATTTCAATTTCCAGGAGTGTATTTACCTCAATAGTCATAATATATATAGCAGTTCATGACAAATTACAAAACTCCGCCATCTCTCTCCCCACATCCACCACTGCTGGCGGCTCACCTCCAACTGCGCAACGCTACGCGCTGTTCACATCCAGCTGCCGCTGCCCAACACTACAATGGCAGACAACAATGCAAACTAGACACAGACTGCACACAGCACAGCCAGTGATTTTTATACAGAGGTGGCGTTACCAATAAAAAAACCTAAACAGCCTACTTACAACATGAACTGTCCGGTGGAGGGAGATGGGAGCAGGACGACTGTTGGTTGGTCGGTCGGTTTGTTGTCATATCAGCCGGCGTGTATTTGGTCCTTTCACAGTTTCCGGGCCTGGGCGGTTGGTCGGTTGGTATGGAGCAGCAAGGAAGTCGCCGTCGCGCGGAGTCGGGCCGGAACTGATGCCGGCGTGCACACACATTTGGATTGTGAGAAGCTGCTTGCGAATGCTACGAAGTTCGCCGCCCACCGATCTTGGACATGAAAGTTGAGTCCTCACTTAACTTACTACAGAGGCTCAACTGTTTAAATTTCTTCGTTTGATCCTGGTTGTCGCTTTTGGGACATTCCCGCGAGCAACAAAGCGTGTATATTTAAGTCAGCCAAGATTCCAGCCGTCTTCCTGTGAAATTTAACTTAATGTATACCCTGTTTTGGAAGTTCACCAGCAGTATCTTCTGCCTTGTGGCCGTTGACGTTGCCGTCACCTGCCCTGGTCGTTGACGTAATTTTCGGCAGTGAATTTTCCTCGTCGTGTTGTTGTTGTCCAGTGCGGCGTGTAGTTCGACAGCTGAGGTGTTGTTGGTCGGTGTGGGCGCCAATATTCTGTGTGTCTTGCATTGAAATCTTGTGGTCGTTCTGCTGGTTGCGTGGAGCGTGACTGATTTGGTTGATTGGTCGGTCGGCTGTGTGTCTGTGGGGATGCTTCCAGATTAAAAAGTCGTTGGACAGGCTGCCTGTCTCACCTAAACGAGCGTTAGTGTTACAATCCCAGGCCGATCCTTGGAAACTTTTGAGCGTCGTTCCTTGTGTGTTATGTAGTAATTTCCCTGTTTGGATTTTAGTTATTTGGTTGATGTGTGGCCTTCAGCCGAGTTTTAATGTCTCTTGAATTAATGCCCTTGTCTAGCTCTTAAGCCCTAAGATTGTTATTCTTTTCGTTTTAAGTTAAGGCCTTTTGCCTTTTTGACACTCTTCTTATTGCCTAATATGAGGCCTCCAGCCAATTTCCATTAAAATTAAATTGCTAAGGCCTTCAGCCTATTTAGATTGAATATTTAGAAAATATTCTTGAGAGCAACCTCCAGAAGAACCTTGTATTTCAATTTCTTGTTTAGGCCTCGTGTCTTGGATTTTTAGTGTGGCCTTCAGCCGATCTAAAGTTAATCAAAGGAGGTCGATTGAAGTTTTGAGTGTTTTGCGTCCTTGTTGTAATTTTGTGTGTTGATGAATAAAGTTTGTATGTTGAGTGAAACTGACAGCAACATATTTTGGCCCCTTTCCACAACCTAATCCGCTCCGTCCTGCTAGCGCAGGCGTTTCTGTATCCTTTAGCGTGACAATTAGTTTACAACGCCTCACCTCTATAAACGGTACTAAGGTCGCTAAGGTTAACAGCCTAGCCGTACACGTGTGGGCTGTAGGTGGAAGTAAACCGTATCAAGTACACATCACAGGATCCCATTTGCTCAACATGCGTCTTCTAATATCGAATTCCTTCCAGCGGAAGATTTCGCTCAGTCGAGTCTTCATTTACGATGTGGTGACTGAATCCGATCCAGGAAAATGCTGTTGTGCCTTCCACTAAAGAGGGCATAAATACGTTTTGAGGGATGTCATTAATTTATAGAGCTTAGCAGTTCCTGTTTCAGCACAGTTCAAAATACAACCACGAAATATTACACAAGATTCCACATGACTGACTGCTTCGCGCGACACGAACTTGACCTTCTACAGAGATTAACAACACTGCGTATGTACGACGAATAATAACTGTCGTAAGAAACTGTGCGAAAAATAGTGTAAGTTTGTAGAAGACATGCCAGTGTTGTAGATCCCATATTGACGAACGTTATAGAGGTTTCAATTAAACTATAAGCAGTATTCAGTGTTAATGATTTTCCCACTTCATCAAGCTGCTGCATGGCCCTTTTCTATCATCATTATTACCAAGTGAGAAATTATTCAAAGACATATTATTTAAACTAAAAGATCTTGAATACACTTCCCACTAAAACTTAAATTTCGCTAGTTCATAAATAGAGAAGGAGTGATAAGTTACTGAGGAAAAAATTTAGTGCATTTGAAAAGTAAATCTAAAATAATGGCAAAGTGAAGTGATTCATTATATTTAAAGGAAAGTGAAAACTTTTTATATCTTCTGTAGATATATTAGATGATCTCAGTTCAGGACTCTATGGTCTAGGGTAGCATCTTTGATTAGTAATCAAATCGATCTCAGTCCTGGGTACAAAAACCATCACCGCTTGAGCTTTGGTTAATAATCAGCATTGGAAACCGAAGGCTTCCGGCTGAAGAAGTCACCCTCATTCCGCCAACGGTCTTGTCAAAGAGGGCGGAGAAGCAGACAGAGGTTCAGGGCGCTCTCGTGTCCTTTGGGTGGGAAACTGCCCCTAAAGGTGGGAGAATCAGCAATGATCAACTGCAAGAGGATGCAGAAGGCAATGGAAACCATTGCATTAAATACCCATAATCTGTATCCACAGGACACGTAGCCTGTAATTGGAAAAAGTGTCACTGTGACCTCTGCATTGGCAAAAGATTCCGGAATAGTCCCTCAATCGGATCTCCGGGAGGGGACTGACAAGGGGGAAGTGAACATGAGAAAAGGTTCAATAACCAACGAAAGGATAATGTTCTACGAGTCGGGGCGTGGAATGTCAGAAGCTTCAACGTCTTAGGGAAGCTAGAAAATCTGAAGAGGGAATGGCAGATGCTCATTCTAGATGTAGGTGGGGTCAGAGAAGTGAAATGAAAAGAAGAGAAGGATTTTTGGCCAGATGATTAAATATCAACAGCAGCAGAAAATGGTCTAACAGGAGTAGGGCTCGTTATGAATAGGAAGTTACGGCACAGAGTGTGTTACTGTGAACAATTCAGTGACAGGGCTGTTTTTGTTCGGATCAACAGCAAACCACCAACGACAACGATAGTTCAGGTATACATGCCGATGTCGCAATCTGAAGATGAAGAGATAGAGAAAGTTCATGAGGATACTGAAAGGGTAATACAGTAAGTAAAGGGAGATGAAAACCTAACAGTCACGGAGGACAGGAATGCTATTATGGGGGAACGAGTAGAAGAAATGGTTACAGGAGGATATGGCCTTGGGTCAAAGCTAATTGCGTTCTGTAAACAATTTCTGCTGGTAGCGAATACTCTGTTCAAGAATAATAAGAGGAGGAGGTACACCTGGAAAAGACCGGGTGATTTGGGAACATTTCAGAACGTTACGAATTAAGAAACAGATTACATCATGGTCTGACAGAGATTCCGAAGTCAGATACTTGGTTGTAAGGCATCCCCAGGAGCAGAGAAAGACTCAGATCACATTATAGTACTCATGAAGAGTACGCTGCCGGCCTCTGTGACCGAGCGGTTCTAGGCGCTTCAGTCCGTAACAGCGCGACTGCTACGGCCGCAGGTTCGAATCCTGCCTCGGGCATGGATGTGTGTGATGTCCTTAGGTTAGTTAGATTTAAGTAGTTCTACGTCTAGGGTAATGATGACCTCCGATGTTAAGTCCCATAGTGCTTAGAGCCATTTGAACCATTTTTGAAGAGTACGCTGAAGTATTAGAGATTAGTCAGGAAGAATCAATACGCAATAGTAAGGAATGACGAGAGACGCTTAAATTTCTATAGGGCTATAGATACAGCAATTAGGAACAGCTGAGGTGGCAGTACGGTTGAAGAGGAATAAACATCACTAAAAAGTGCAATCACAGATGTTGGACTGAAAATCATATGTACAAAGAAGGTAATTACGAAGACACCATAGATAATAGAAGAAATACTTCCGTTGATAGACGAAAGAAGGCAGTACAAAACTGTTAAGAGGAATTCAGGAATACAGAAGCATTAGTCGCTGAGGAATGAAATAAATAGGAAGTGCAGTGGAACTAAGAAGAAATGACTGTATAAAAATGTGACGAAATCGAAAAAGAAATGATTGTCGCAAGGAATTACTCGGCTTAGAGGGAATCAAACCAACCTTCGGTGCAATTAAAAACAAGGATGATAACATTAAGAGTGCAACGGGACTTCTACTGTTCATGCAGAGGAGAGAGCGGATGGATGGGAAGAGTACATTGAAGGACTCTTTGTCTGATGTGATATATGAAGAAACAGTAGTCGATTTTGAGGAGACAGGGATGCAGCATTAGAATCAGAATCTAAGAGAGCTTTGAAGGACTTAAGAAAGCATAGATAACATTCCATAAGAATTTATAAAATCATCCGAGAAAGGGGCAACAAAACGATTACAGACGTTGGTGTGTACGATGTATGAGCCTGGTAATATTCCATCTGACTTCATCCACACAATTCCGAAGACTGCAAGTACTGACAAGTACGAGAATTGTCGCACAATCAGCTTAACAACGCAAGTATTCAAGTTTCTGACTAGACTAAACTACAGAAGAACGGAAAAGAGCATTGAGGATGTGTTAGATGACGATCAGTTTGAGTTTAGGAGAGGTAAAGGTACCAGTGAGGCAATTCTGACGTTGCGGTTGATAATGGAAGCAAGACTAAAGAAAAATCAAGACACGTTCATAGGATTTGTCGACCTGCAAAAAGCGTTCGACAATGTAAAATAGTGCAAGATGTTCGAAATTCTGAGAAAGAAATAGGGGTAAACTACAGGGAGGGACGTATAATATACAATATGTGCAAGAGCCAAGAGGGAATAATAGGCGCCGGCCGCGGTGGTCTCGCGGTTCTAGACGCGCAGTCCGGAACCGCGCGACTGCTACGGTCGCAGGTTCGAATCCTGCCTCGGGCATGGATGTATGTGATGTCCTTAGGTTAGTTAGGTTTAAGTAGTTCTAAGTTCTGGGGGACTGATGACCTCAGCTGTTAAGTCCCTTAGTGCTCAGAGCCATTTGGCGTCGACGACGAAGAACAAAGTTCTCTGATTAAAGACAGTGATGTAGTCTTTTGCCCATGTTGTTCAATCTGTACATTGAAGTAGCAATGATGGGAATAAAAGTTTGTTCCAGGAGAGCGATTAAAATTCAAAGTGAAAGGATCTCAGTGATGTGATACGGTGGAGACATTACTACCCTGAATGAAAGTGAAGAAGAATTACATGATCTCCTGAATAGAATGCACAGTCTAATGAGTACAGAATAAGAATTGAGGGTAAATCGAAGAAAGATGAAAGTAATGAGAAGTAGCAGAAATGAGAAAAGCGAGAAAAATAACATCAAGATTGATGGTCACGAAGTAGATGAAGTTAAGTTATTCTACTACCTAGGCAGCAAATAACCAATGACGGGCGGAGCAATTAGGACATCAAAAGCAGACTAGCACTGGCAAAAAGGGAATACCTGGCTAAGAGAAGTGTACTAGTATCAAACATAGGCCTTAATTTGAGGAAGAAATTTACGAGAATGTACGTAAGAAGCACAGCAATGTATGGTAGTGCAACATGTACTGTGGAAACACTGGAACAGAAGAAAATCGAAGCATATGAGATTTGGTGTTACATACCAATGTTAAAAATTAGGTGGACTGATGAGGTAAGGAATGAGGAGGTCCTGCGCATAATCGGAGAGGAAAGGGATGTGTGGAAAACACTGAAAGGCGAAGGGACAGGATGATACAACATCTGTTATAACAGCAGGGAATGACTTCCATGGCACCAGAGCAAGATGCAGAGGGCAGAAACTGTAGAGGAAGACAGAAGTTGGAATAAATCTAGAAAATTGTCGACGACGTAGGTTGCAAGTGCTACTCTGAGATGAAGAAGTTGGCACAGGAGAGGAATTAGTGGCGGGGCGCATAAAACCATTCAGAAGATTGATGACTTAAAAGAAAGAGAAGAAAAAAGAAAAATCTCGCAATTTCGGTACTGTCTATATTCAGTGTTATTATTCTGTGAAATCATGTTGAGCTTAAATGCTATGTAATCTGATATGGAATATAGATTCGTGATAGGTTTTGCTTCTGAAAACCTGACAACAGTCAACACTATCGTCAGTGACGTTTCTCTCTATACCGGACTATATGTTGTTAGTAACAAATCAGTATTGGTTTCCCATAATTGTAGTTTCCAGTACAAAAATACGTAAATTTTTCATGCAGTTAACGTGACATTTTCATTTGACCTTGTACGTGTGCATTTACCGGTGCCATCTCAACGCATATCATTAATTGTTACGTAACAGATTCAGACAAACTTAGAGAAATTTGTACATTTTGCCAAGACCTGAGTTGGCGACAGTAATCATCATTCTCTGATTAATATTTCAGTCAGTCTCAGTTACGTAATGAATTATGATCTCGGCTAACTATATATAAGTAATTCACTTGATTAGAAAGTTTCTTTTAGGTCGCTGTTGCGCAGTGAATTAATTTGCTCTATAATGATCAGTTACAATCTTCCTGGCATCCATCGGTCAAAGTTTTCTCTTCTGAATCAATGCCCTCTGCAGTATAGAATATTAGGTTACTTGTGTCATTAATATATTGTAGAGCGCTGGGGGGGATATATCATGCAAAGAGTCATGCAGATAACCTTCTCAGATGGTAAGTGTGAGTACTATCGCTCAATCAACGTAGTAGTTCGAGCATCGCTTTTTCATAACTAGAGTAATATACAGAAAAATGTCAAAAAAACCTTGACAGTATCTTAGATGACTAGAAGTTTGGGTTTTGATTCAGCGGCCCTTCTATGGGTTTTATGCAAGCTGCAACGCCTTCAAGAACAACGCGTAATATGTTCAAATTTCCTCCGTCACTACATGTAAACTATTAAATCTTAAAAAAAAAAAATTTAATAGAGTTAAATTTTGTACAGGGATACATTTTCGCTGGGGGCCACGTTTTTCGAGTTATGCAAGAGAAACGCGTTTCAAGGTAACTTTTGTACGTTTTTATAGAATAATTGGAAAACTAGAGCCTCTAGCAAAAACGTATCCCAATACAAAAGTTAACTAAACTTCCTATAAAATGGTCTTGTTCAATTTTTTTTTCAATAGGACTAATGGTTTGCGAGTAGCGAGGTAGAAAACATTAAGATTTTGCTAGTGGTATTTGGAGGCGTTGCATACTGTCTAATACCTACAGGCAGGGTTAGCTGCATCACAATACATACAGCCTGTGGTGCTTAAATCCGGAGAAATGAAACTTTTTTTTTTGAAAGAAAATTTATTATAACAAAATACAACTGAAAATTAAAATCCTTTTAAATATAATAAGTGGTATCTTTCAAGAGTAACATTACTCGATGTAACTCCCTACAGCCCCAGTGACCACCTCCAATATCTTCCAGACGTGATCGCACGCACTCTTTAAAACAGCGCTGTCCATATTCGCGAATGCTGGTTCCTTAGCGGTGCGTAGAGATGCGACATTAGGGTGCCACGTCTTCCTGGTAACTCTTTCGACTACGCTCGAAACATAGTAGTCAAGGGGTCTCAAAACCGGGCTATTGGGCGGCCAGAACTTCTTTGACCATAACATGTCCACGTTATCCGAGAGCCATTTTTGGGGTAATGGCTCGTATGAGGTCCGCGTCTGCCATCCGACGCATTGTTCGCTCGCTCACATTCAATACTCATTACAGTTTCCTCAGTGATTGCCCCGAGTCCCCCCAAATCGGCGCCTGAGCCTTTTCGATGACTGCCTTACTTCGTGACACACGTTTCTTCCAATAATGTTTCCTCGCCGGGTTAGGAGAACCTTCCCCAGACTTCTCAGACGCATTGTACTTGGCCACAATATCGTAAACAATTGATCTCGGGTACCCGAAGAATCGGATTGTTTTAGTCGGCGAAAGCCCAGAGAGAGGACTTTCGACAATCGCGGCTCTTCGGCTGTACTCCGCACTTGTCCGTAACATCCCGGTCGTTTTGAGTTTCTGACTGTTTACTAGATGCCTATGGCTTTCAAGAACCCCACTCGCGGCCTATGGCGGAACTATCGTATGGCGGGAAATTAGAATTGAAATTTGTCCGGATTTAAGCGTCGCACCCAGATGATAGGGAAGAACCGAACTGAAACGTCAAGGATTCAGAGAGTACGTGGTGTTATTGTAATGTATACAAAAGAATTTCTACGGTGTAGCACACAAGGTAAAAAAGGATTAGGTAATGACATGAACAGGAATGGCACGTTTATCCAGAGACAGTAATTATACCACCACGATTTGTGGTGGTCTCCTGTACATTACTAAAGGAGGGTCGTTGTTAATAGCAAGGTGTCTGTTCACCACGAACGGCAGTGCATGCCCTGCAACGTGGTCCCATGATGGCTGATTGGTCAGGAGTTCTTACATACGACATCCCATTCCTCCACCAGCGCAGTTGAAAATTGCTGTACGGCCGTTGGTGCATGTGTTGCATTGCACACCCCATACGAGCTTGATGCAGATCTCCCTCATTTGCGAAGTTCGATGCAGTCGCGCATTCACATCCATAAAAATGAAGCCAGCGCCGAATCCACCCTTGATAAGACGCACATGTGGAAGGAGTACAGTGTGACAATAACACTGACCCATCACTGTACCGGTGTTCAAAGATTTGGAGATCAGTATGCCCATGCCTTCCCACACCATAATATTAGGACAGTGGAAACGATCAAGTTCGACACCTTTTCTGGGTGCACTACGCACCCTCATTTCTGTGTGCGTCACTGGGTATTTCCTTCCGTTACCTTGTGTACCATACAGTAGCAGTTATTTCTGTGTATGGTCTAAGTTGCTCTAGCTATGTTACTTGTCAGTGATGCGTTTTGCAAAAGTTACTTTCGACCCTAAGTATTGCACATCAGTGTTGTACGACATTGCTTTCCTTCTGGCCTGGATATTGCACTAATTCGGTTGGTAAATATGTCAAAAACAGTTTATCCTCCCTTGTGACAAGCTATTTCACAACTGTCGTAACAGTTCTTTGATATCCTGATTACTGTCACTGAGACGGTGTTGACGACCTAGCTGGTCCCAGACAAATTGTATCGGCCACAGATCTGGGAATCTTGCTGGCCACACGAGCACCTCAAAATCCCACATACGTTTCCGAGAGAAAGGTGTAGTGATTCTTCCGTCGAGAAATGGCACCACCATACTGGCGTATGAGAGATAACACAAGAGGAAGCACGGTGCCCGTGATTTACAGTTGCGCCGTCAGAGATACCTCAATCAGTACCAGCCGTGACCTGAACTCATACCCGAACGCTCCCTACAGCATTACGCCAGCAAAAACACGACTGAGTCTTTGCAAAACATTAAAGAATGGGACGTCTCTCCAGTCGCCGTCACCTCGTCGACTATGGCCATCAGGATTAGTGCAGAAACAGCAATTTATCGCTGACCGCAATACGACGCCATTCATTAGCAAACTATACTTACTTGTCGCGGCACTATTCCAAACGCTGCCGCTTGTGTTGTGGTATTCACGGCAATCTAGACATGGAGCGGAAACAGTTCAGCTACTGCTGGTCTCCAACAGAATGTTGCCGAATTGCTTGTGCTCGGATGGCAGGCACAAATGTTAAGAGGCTATGATGTGCTCAGCGCAGAATAAGACGATCTCACCATGTCGTGACAGAAGTGATCGACCAGAATCTTCACGGTGAGTATACCTGCCCTCCGGTTCCCATGCAGGTTAACATAGGGTTAATGTCACATGCGATGCCCCATATTGCACGATTAGTTCTGCCAGCCAAATGGAGATCCACAATGAGGCCCCTTTGAAATTCTGGCAGATGCTGAAAACGCCGTCTCGCTTATTACGCAGCATCTTATTGTCCTTTACAATGCTCACTCAAAGTAAGACGTTTTAACGTCCCTTATACACCCTACCAGACCTGGCGACAACACTAAACACGAAACACAGTCATGTAGTCTGGCGTCCATTCCAAAAGTCTTACAGAATGTAACTTTATCTGAATACCCGCCGATGGTGTATGCGTGTACGAAGTCACATTGACATCGACTATATCTTGTGAGTGCTTCGCCTTTTTTTGTTTGTCATGCAGAATATATCGTTATATCGTGAAACTAGAGCGCTGAAAAAATAAAATAATATTCTGCCACACACTTTTCGCACTGGAACAATCAGGCGGGCACAAATTGCACGTATAGCACAGGAAATAGCAAGGATATCCAGTGAAGAGCCTTAGTCCATATCCTTACAATAAAAAGCACTCAACCAACGCTGATAGCTTAACACTGCACAAAAAAATGGTTCAAATGGCTCTGAGCACTATGGGACTTAACATCTGTGGTCATCAGTCCCCTAGAACTTAGAACTACTTGAACCTAACTAACCTAAAGACATCACACACGTCCATGCCCGACGCAGGATTCGAACCTGCGACCGTAGCAGTCGCGCGGTTCCGGACTGAAGTGCCTAGAACCGCTAGACCACCGCGTCCGGCTAACACTGGACAGACAACGGATAGACTCGATCAACAGTAAGACACTAGCTATATGAGCACTCTGAAGTAAGTGAGGCAATGAAAATACAACAATAGTAGGCAGAATAAGCAATAAAATGATTCGTACACAGCTCACCTCCACAAATTCCATGCTTAAGAGTAGCCTCGTTGCGTTTAAAAAAAGTAATCTGCCGGTTACTTAAACAGGCCAGCACTGACAACCCTTTCCACGATAGAGAGCACCGGTCACTGCAAACACAATCTCTTACGACTGTCGTAGTAGAAAACACTCTACATCAGTGATTGTCAAACCTCGAACCGCGGACCGCGAACAACGCGAATTAAGTATTTTATAATAATATCTATCTGGCAATTGACAGCCGAGTTCAGAAACGTCAGGTAACGTTAAGAGCTTCTTAAGAGCGTAATTTTCCTGCTTAGTTAGTGTCCCAAGGGACACTGCCTTAGCCGGCCGCTGTGGCCGAGCGCATCTAGGCGCTTCAGTCCGGAACCGCGCTGCTGCTACGGTCGCAGGTTCGAATCCTGCATCGGGCATGGGTGTGTATGATGTCCTTAGGTTAGTTCTAAGTGTGATGTCCTTAGGTTAGTTCTAAGTCTAGGGGACTGATGACCTCAGATGTTAAGTCCCATAGTGGTCAGAGCCAATTTTGAACATTGCCGTATCGAAGGTACCTTCAGTACCGGGCGGGAGGGTTTGGGTGCTGAAGTTGAGGGCTATGCCGGCGGTAGCGTAGCTACTGGCAGGGTCACCCAAGCCGGACAGGTCTCAACGTAGGAGCTAAATGAAATCTGTCCCACCTAGGGAAGGGGGGAGGGGTCTATATAGGCGTGGTGAAGCCAACCCTCCTAAGGGAGTAAACTCTGATATCAAATCCTGGTGCTCCAAGTTGGGGGTTGGGTCAATGGGCCAGCACCCCATTATCTACAAAGAACTTCTACAATCTCGAGAATCTAAAGCGGAGCCTCGGAAATCGAATAGAAACTCTTTACGAAGACTATTGGCAATGAAAAAAACAATGAGAGTTGTTACATGGAACGTTCAAAGCCTGACAAACACACCGAAATAGAGAGTGAAATTAGTCGACTGAAGGTGGACATATATTATTCTGTCAGAAACAAAAAATAAGGGACAAGGGAACGAGAAATTTTCGGTCTGGAGTTGATAAACATAAACGAGCAAAAGCAGTCATTTCCACTGTAACTAACGAAGCTCTGAGCGCTTACGTCAAGGACTACGCATTTTTATGCGCAAGGATTGTCACTATTACCATCAAGTTATACGGCATTGAAACAGTTATAATAGTAGTGTATGCGCCAAACGACGATGCAGTATAGCAAACCAAAGACCATTTCTACCAGAAATTAGACCATCTACTCAACCAAGTCAAAAAGAACCAAGAAGTAATAATAGCAGGAGATTTTAATGCGAGGGTTGTGTCACAAGCAAATAATGCAGTAATAGGAAGATATGGAGAAAATGTCATTAATAGTTCTGGAGAAAATCTCGTACAATTGTGTAACCAATATGACTTGAAAATTCTGAACACACACTATTCACATAAAGATATCCACAGATATACATGGGAGAGACCACCATTACAGCAGAAATCAATAATTGATTACATCATTACCAAGCAACGGCCAAAAATTGTAGTTTAAGACTACAGAGTCATTCGGGGAGTCAAATGGCTCTGAGCACTATGGGACTTAACTGCTGAGGTCATCTGTCCCCTAGAACTTAGAACTACTTAAACCTGACTAACCTATGGACATCACACACATTCATGCCCGAGGCAGGATTCGAACCTGCGACCGTAGCGGTCGCGCCGTTCCAGACTGTAGCGCCTAGAACCGCTCGGCCACTCTGGCCGGCATTCTGGGAGTCAACTGCAGGTTTGATCACTACTTAGTTTTAGCAAAGTTGACATACCAATTCAGGAGAAAACCATCAACAACTGAACAAGTGGCTGACCACGGCAATCATGAGAAGTTAGAGCAGGCTCCTGAAGCAGTTCAGCATTAAGGATTTATTTCAACGTAGATTAGAAAATGAACTAAAAGCGATTACAGAAGATGACAATATTGAAGTAGGATATGAAAATATTAAAAAAAAAAACATTTACAAAAATTTCTCTTGCGGTACTAGGTACTAAGAATAAGAATCTAGGCAAACGGGGTCCTCCACGAATGTCTGATGACCTAAAGATGTTGATTAGGGAAAAGAAAAATCTCTACAAAAAATTGTTATCAACTAAATCACTACAGGACAGGCAGAACTACCAGACAGCAAATTACGAATTAAGAAACAGAATTGAATTAGAAAAGAACAAGATGTGGGAACAGAAATGTATTGAAATTGAGAGACTAATAGGTGAATCAGAAACAACAGAGGTGCGGAGGACAGTTGCCAGTATGAAGAAAACACAAATAAACAACGCAGTTGACAACCTAATTCCCTTAAAGGAATGGAAAAAGCATTATGTAGACCTTTTAACTGAAGAAAGGATTCAGAACGGAAAAAGTCATATATGGTTTCTATTTTCAAGAAAGGGAATAGAAAAGACAAACTGCTATAGAGGCATTAGTGTCAGCTTTACAATGAGCCACTTATTTGGCAAGATAATGTTTGAAAAAATTGGACAAAATGTTGGCCAACATATTGGGGAAGACCAGAGCGGCTTTAGGCAGAACAGATCATGTACAGATAACCTATTTATTGTACAAAAACTAACAGAGAAATTTGTAGCAGTATGGAAGGAGCTACACATTGCCTTTGTAGATTTAACAAAAGCTTGTTCAGTTTATATGAACAAGTGGCTCTCCGAATTTCGAAGAACAGCTGCAGAGGAACAGGAATCACTGTCAACGATGTACAGATATTCTCATTAAGTTTTGCTGACGATCAAGCTATTATAGCACAAGATGATTATGACCTGGAGTTCATGATACGACGATTATATTAGGAATACAACAGATAGGGACTACAAGTGAGTCTAACAAAAAACAGAGTACCTGGTGGTGAATGGTGATGCTAAATTTGAAGTACACATCAATGACGAAACAGTTATGACACCGGTAGAGAAATTTAAAAATCTCGGAGCACATATTGATAAAAATGGTTTGGGCCATACAGAAGTAAAATATAGAATACAGAAGTAAAATATAGAATACAGCAGAGCAGAAAAGTGTTAGGGTGTATGAATTATTTTTGGTGGGATAAGAATATTTCCAAAAGCAATAAGAAAAGAATAGGTAAGATAATGGTTGAATTAGTGCTATGCGATGGATCAGAACTATGGATCTTAAATACGGATTTCAAAAGAAGACTAATAGCTGTGGAAATGGATTATTTGCGTAGAGTGCCAGAATATCAAGAATCGAAAGAAAAACTAATGATGAAGTAAAAGCTAGAATAAAGGCAAATGACATAGTGATAGAGTTGAAAGAAAATCATTAAAATGGTACGGACATATGATGAGAATGCCAGATCATCGGTGGCCAAGGAAAGTTTATGAATGGAAACCACCCGGCAGAAGTAAGCGCATAAGACCACGACGTTCTTGGACAGACCACATAAATGAAGTAATGGAACATCGCAGCATCGGTAAGGAAGATGCGCTGGATAAAGAGGCTTGGCGGAGGATAACGGGAATACAACAAGATGTCGTTATTAATTAATCTTTGTATTGATTAATCCTGTAATCTTCCCTCGTCGGAGATTCGAGTCCTCCCTCGGGCAAGGATATGTGTGTCGTCCTTAGCGTAAGTTAGTTTAAGTTAGATTAAGTAGTGTGTAAGCTTAGGGACCGATGACCTCAGTAGTTTGGTCCCATAAGATCTTACCACACATTTCCAAATTTCCAAAATCTGTAATAATATTAAGTTAGCAAGAAATAAAAATGATTACAGAGACAGTAATATTTTAAGATATGCTTAGCTTTAACCGACGTTGGAAGATTCGGTCGTGGCAGAGGCTGCAACTGCGAGGATAGGGAATGTAAAAATGTTTATCTTCCAGCACTGACAACACACGGGCGAGAGAGATCATACAGATCAGCTGCTACGGCATATACTTCAAACTGAAGTGACGTGGATTCGTGTCTGCAGTTTATACAGATGGTCACTTCAAACGCAGTACCTTTTTGTAGCAAATAGTGTGAAATTAAATTAACGCTGTTGTAACAGAACGCAATGAATAGAACAATGAATTAAAAAACAAGTAATGTTACTGTCTTTTTTTGTGCCATCAGTCTTCTGACCGATTTAACGTGTCCCGCCACGAATTCCTCTCCTGTGCCAAACTTTGCGCCTCAGAATGGCAGTTGCAACCTACGTCCTCATTTGTTTGCTGGATGTCTATTTCTATAGTTTTTAACATTTTCAACTCCCTGTAGTACCATGGAAGTTGATCGCTGGTCTTAACAGATGTCCTATAAATGTGTCGCTTCTTCTTTCCATTGTTCTCCATATATTTCTTTCCTCACCGACTCTCCGGAGAACATCCTCATTCCATACCTTAACAATATACCTAATTTTAAACGTTCTTCTGTAGCACTAATCTCAAATGCTTCAATTCTCTTCTGTTCCGGCTTCCTACAGTCCATGTTTCACTACCGTACAATGCTGTGATCTAAACGTACATTCCCAGAAATTTCTTCCTCAAATTGAGGTCTACCCCAGTTCTGATGTTTAGTTTATCGTTATTCTCATTCCTTTCGTCTTTCTTGATTTACTCGCAGTCTGTATTCTCTTCCCATTAGACTGTTCAGTCCATTCAACAGATCCTGTAATACTTCTCCAGTTTCATTGAGCTTAGCAGTGTTATCAGCGAATCTTATCACTGATATCCTTTCAACTTAAATTTTTAAATCTTGCACTTGAATCTATCTTTCATTTCCTTCATTGCTATTCATGTATAGGTTGAACAGTAGGAGTGAAAGACGACATCCCTCTCTTATATCCATTCTAATTTGAGAACTTCGTTCTTGGTGTACCACCCTCATTGCTCCCTCTTGGTTCTTGTACGTATATTACCTGTCTTTCCCTACAGCTTACCCCCAACTTTTCATAGAATTTCAAATATGTTGCACCGTTTGACGTTTTCTAACGATTTTCGTGAATCCCACGAACATATCTTAAATTTTCTTCAATGTTGCATCTATTATCA
Organism: Schistocerca serialis cubense; assembly: GCF_023864345.2. NCBI lineage: Eukaryota > Metazoa > Arthropoda > Insecta > Orthoptera > Acrididae > Schistocerca > Schistocerca serialis. The sequence goes on from NC_064641.1 coordinate 347,402,220, forward strand.
ACCGCAACGTCAGAATTGCCTCTCTGGTGCCTTTACCTTTCCTAAAGCCTAACTGATCGTCGTCTAACACATCCTCAGTTTTCTTTTCCATTCTTCTGTTTGTTATTCTTGTCTAATTCTCACACTTATCTGCTCTTGCTATCTTCGGAGTCGTCTGGATGATGTTTTTCCGTTACTCCGGTGGCGTATCGACAGTCTCATACATTCCACACCCCAACACGAATAGTCGTATTGTCGTTACTTTCCCCATTGATTTTAGAAATTTTGATGGGATGTTATCTATCCCTTTCGCTTTCTCTGACCTTAAGTCGTCCACAGCTCATTTACGTGTTGACTGTAATAACATATCCCCTATCTCTTCCCTATCGGCTCCTGTTTCTTCTTCTACCACGTCATCCGACGAGCTCTCCCTCTCATACAGGCCTTCAGCATATTCTTTCACCTATTCGGTCTGTCCTCTGCATTTAACAAAGGAATTCCCGTAACAATGTTACCGCTCTTGCCCTAACCAAAGGTTGTTTTGACTTCCTGTATGATGAGGCAGTTGTTCCAACAATCATTTCTTTTCCGATTTCTTTGCACTTATGCGCCCTCCAACTTCCATGTACCTATTTTATTTGTCTGACAAACCCTGTTTTCAGGGCTATATTTTATATGACTAATGTAACTATGCAGATGTTTGCCTAAACGATAAGGACATATCGCTTCATGTTATTATAATACTGCCGTCTTCTGAAGAAGATAGATTTATATCTATTGAAACCTAGGTAAAGATTACTTTATTCTTTGCAACTGGTCGGCTGCTCTTAATCTGATTACGTGGAACCGTTGCTGTAGCGCAGCTATGTTTAAAGCACTTTTCATGGAGTCATTTCACCTTAGCTTCCCTGCATTTCCTATTTATTTCATTCCCAAGAGACTTGTGTCTCTGTATTCCTAAATTTCCCTCAACATTTTCGTATTTTCTTCTTTCGTCTATCAGCTGGAGTATTTGTTTTGTTTCCCATGGTTTGCTCGCAAGTTACCTTCCTTGTACTTATATTTTTCGTTCCAACTTCAATGAGTAACCTTTTTGGAGATGTCCATTCCTCTTCAACTGAACTCAGTTCTGAGCTGTTCATTATCGCGATATCTATAGCCGCAGAGAAATCCAAGAGCATCTCTTCATTCCTTAGTATCTCCGTATCCTACTTCACTGCACATTATTTCTCCCTGACTAGGCTCAGACTACTCTTCATCACTATTAAACTGTGATCTGAGACTATATCTGCTTTTGCGTGCGCCTTACAATCCAGTATCAGATTTTGTAATCTCTGCCTGACCATGATGTGATTTAACAGACTTCTTCCCGTTTTCCCGGCCTTTTTCATGTATATCTTCTTCTCTCGTTATTCTTGAACGACATACTCGCTGTTACTACCTGAAGTTTGTTGCAGAACTTAATCAGCCTTTCTCCATGCTACAACCAAGCCCATATTCTCCCGTAACTCTTTCTTCTACTCCTTCCCCTACAACCGAATTCCAATCCACCCCGGCGACTATCAGGTTTTCATATCTTTTTACGTACTGAATTACCCGATCAATATCCTTATACACAGTCTCTACCTCTTCATCTTCTACTTGCGACATCGGCATGTGTGCCTGAACTATCTTTATCCATGCTGACTTGCTGACGATTCTGATGAGAATAACCCTATCACTGAACTTTTCAAAGTAACTCATTCTCTGCCCTACATTCCTATACATAACGAATCCTACTCTCGCTATATTATTTTCTGTTGCTATTGAAATTACCCTATACTCGTCTTCCCAGAAATCCTTGTCTTCTTTCTATTTCACTTCACTGACCAGCACTAATGTAGACTTGAGCCTTAGTATTCCCCTTTTCAGAATTTCTACCTTGCCTACCGCGTTCAACTTCTGACATTCCACGCCCATACCCATAGAACATTATTTTTTTCTCATGGTGACCTCCTCCTTGTAAGTACGCTCCGTGAAGTTCGAATGGGAATATGTCCGGAATCTCTCTGCCAATGGAGAGATGATCGTAACACTTTTTCAATTACAGGCCACATGTTCTATGGATACAAATTACGTGTCTTTAAAGCAGAGATTTCCATTGCCTTCTGAATTTTCATGCCGTTGATTATTGCGGATTCTTCCGCCTTTCCTGGGTTGTTTCGCACTGCAAAGGCAAGTGCTTGCCCTGAACCTCTGATCGCTCATCCGCCGCGTTTGACAAGGCCATTGGCAGAATCTTCAAAAAATGGTTCAAATGGCTCTGAGCACTATGCGACTTAACTGCTGAGGTCATCAGTCGCCTAGAACTTAGAACTAATTAAACCTAACTAACCTAAGGACATCACACACATCCATGCCCGAGGCAGGATTCGAACCTGCGACCATAGCAGTCACGGGGTTCCAGACTGAAGCGCCTAGAACCGCACGCCCACACCGGCCGGCTGGCAGAATGTGGGTGACTTCTTAAGCAGGAAGTCTTCGGCTACCATTGCTGCTTAGATTTATTGAGATTTTAAGCAGTGGAGGGTTCGAACCCGGGACCGAGATTGTTTTGATTTCTAGTCAAATATACTACCTCTGGACCACGAGCGGACAGTTACTGTTAATAATCAATGAACCATTCATTCATGTAAACCACACAACGGTTCGTCAGGCAGTTGCAGTGTTACAAACAATACAACAGCTCGTCAGCCAATTACAGTGTTACATCTTTGGGGCGCTGAAGTCGGCAGCAAGCCCGGAGAACAATTAGCAGCAAATATTCCGAATAGTGCCGACTTCTAACGATCAATACTTGGGGCTGGCGGCTAACTTATCGCACTCTGTCGCTATTGTATTGGGGCTCATAGCATACTAATTTATATAGATTGCCAATTAATAATATGGTCGGTACATATGCGGCCTGAGGTGCAGCCGCACAAATTCAGCACCGGCTCTTAAGTAAACATGTTTGACGAACTCTGCTCTAAAGCAAGCACTTCCTCACTCCCAGATGCGTCATTCTCCTCTTGATGCGTGCAGCCATACACTCTCTGCTGCTCCATCAGGAACAATGCCCCGTGTTGAAAACAAGCTGCACCCTGCCTCGCTGTTCCGCCACGCCTCCAGCCTCGTCTCGAGGCAGGTGTTCCCAAGCTCCAGCTTGCTAGAAGTGCCCGCTTTCACTGGCTGATTCCAAGTGCCTCCGCTCTCCAACCGCGGCCACGACGTCCACTATCTGCAAATGGCCGCTTTCACAGGGCAACCGTTGGGCCAACCAGGCTGGAAACATTAACGAGTTCTGTAGGCGGTGCCATGCCAGACCTGGCACCGATTCAAAAGTTTCGCCTGCCACTACCCACAACGGCCTAACATTAGATCCAGGTGGATGATGTGAATTAGATTCTGGTCGTCAGACTGCCAGCCACTCTGACTCCACGCCGCTCCACGTCTTTCCGTGACACTGAGCTCGCCATACTTGCAATTGCGTGCGCCCTCTAGTGTGAAAGGAGCGTACGAGCAGCCGACCGGAACTTAATTGTGCCGTGAACTTCTAATTCACTGCCTAAATTAAAAGGTCATTAAATCATTTCCAATTTTCTAGTCCCATAGACGGTCGTACGTAATGCAGGGTTGGCCAAATAACAGTGCCTCTTACGAGTGGATATGACTGGACGTGAGTGTATGCATATAACCGCACGCCGTGCCGCGTACACCGCGTATACGCTTGCCACGTGATCCACACCGCTTCAGAACGAAGTGCAGGCTGTGATTAAAACAGTGCAAAGGGGCGATGGTCTCCCAGTGGAGCAGCTCGTGTTCGCTGTGGAACCTTACGTGACAATAAAAACGTAGGAACGTTGCGGTTAGTTGATTGCTGTCAAAGTGCAACCAAAGAGTGCCTGCAACACATAGTCCGAAAATGGCGTCAGACAGGATCTATTTTGAAGAAGTCAAAAAACCAAAATATGCCCGCACACCAGAAAATGTGGCTGCAGTTCACCAGAAAATGCTTCATAGCCCCACCAAATCAAACTGACGCCTGTGACAAAGACCGGAATATCACGTCGACCAGACGGATGAATACTCCACCTGGACCAGCACATGCATCCCTACCGAGTGTCTAGTGTCTTGTTCATGCGTTAAAACCAGCATATTTTCCTAAGCGTCTTCATTTTTGTGAGAGGCTCTTCACTGAGATAAAAATGAATTGCTTTTACATGAATCTGTTCATTATGTCTGATGTAGCCTGGTTTCAACTGAGTTACTTCAACTCACAGAATCACAGGTTCTGGGCAGCAGAGAATCCGCATAAATTCCACGAAGCACCACTGCATGATCGAAAGGTTTGGGTTTAGTGTGCAGTGTCTGCACACCCCATTGTTGGTCCCATCTTCTTTCATCAGACACTGACTTCACTGCGTTACATTGACAACGTTAACATTTTGAAACTATTTGTGGCAGCATTAACGAAGGAGGAAGAGACCTAAAGTTACTTCCAACGGGATGGAGCAACTGCCCATACTGCCAGTCGAACCTTAGAACAGATTTACACAATCTTCACGCCTGACAGACTGGTTAGCAGGCATTAGTCTGGCCACGACCCTATCTGGACACCCAGGTCACCTGATGTGTCAGTGTTCGGAGCCCTCAAGCCTAAGGTGTATCGCAAAAACCATCAGAGTCTTTTGCAACTGCAGAAGAGCATTTCGAATGAGACTGCAGCAATTCCAGCAATCCAGCTTCGATCGCCCTTTAGCAACTTGCTGATCAGGCCCAAAAGTGCCAAGAGATGAATGATGGTCAGTTTCAACATCTGCCATGGTCAGGTTGGCACTGTATTTCCTTTCCGCTGCTGTTCCTTTGTACCCTGTAGCTCTTTCTCTGGGCCACTTTTATTTGCCCCAAGATGAATTAATGTAAGTGTGTATTCATTTTAAGAAGTATATGAGAAAAGTAATGAGATTGATTTTTTCATCTACCTTTATTTATTATTTCTTCGAACAACAATATCGTCATCTCCAAAGTAGTTCAAATGGTTCAAATGGCTCTGAGCACTATGGGACTCAACATCTTAGGTCATAAGTCCCCTAGAACTTAGAACTACTTAAACCTAACTAACCTAAGGACATCACACACACCCATGCCCGAGGCAGGATTCGAACCTGCGACCGTAGCAGTCCCGCGGTTCCGGACTGCAGCGCCAGAACCGCACGGCCACCGCGGCCGGCCAAAGTAGTTCCTTTCAGCAGCTATACACCGGCGGAGTCATTGTTTCAGTCTTGGTAGAAACGCTGAAAGGCTTCTTGCCTTTAACATGTCCGTCACATTCTTTTGAATATTTTCTAGAGTCCTAAATTGACGTCCTTTTAACACATTTTTCAATTTAGGGAAAAGAAAAAAAAAATCACAAGAACTCAGATCAGGTTAGTAGAGGGGCTGCGGAACAACAAGAATGCCTTCTGAGATCAAATATTTCGTGATGGAAGAAACCATGTGATACGGGGCATTGCCATGATGCAGCAACGCAAAACCTGATTCCATAATGTTGCTGCCGGCCGAAGTGGCCGTGCGGTTAAAGGCTCTGCAGTCTGGAACCGCAAGACCGCTACGGTCGCAGGTTCGAATCCTGCCTCGGGCATGGATGTTTGTGTTGTCCTTAAGTTAGTTAGGTTTAACTAGTTCTAAGTTCTAGGGGACTACTGACCTCAGCAGTTGAGTCCCATAGTGCTCAGAGCCATTTGAACCATTTGAAGCATAATGTTGCTCTAAATTCCGCTGTTCCGTTTTGGTAACACACAACAAAACACAACTTCGCTGATCGCGCTCTCAAAGATCATGTGATACCCGTACGGAGCTGAGACTCGGACTGAGCATCTGGAACGGATGAAGACACCGGTCTACACAAGTATAACAATACAGCATTGCCATATCTCTCTGTGTTGTCAGTCGCATTACCTTTCTCCCACACTTCGTAGGCCGAAGTCTTACTGATGACGTCAATTGCCCTTCAGTAAAGTCTACAGTCAAACCAAGAACCCACAGCATCATTCACGAAGCGAAAAGCCCTGTCGCTGGTGAGTGCAGTATAAGTAAAGGAATTCTGCTGCCTAGGGAGTAACACAAAATATACCGGACGAAATAAGGAGGATATAAGAAGAAGACTAGCACAGGCTAGGAAGTCAGTCCTTGCTAAAAGGTTACTTGTTAGTTATTAGTAAGTTACATGTTCGACAGATCATCTAAACGACTCTTCTATCGAAATGATGCGGAACATGTCAGTTTACAGAATATGTGTATATCACTGGTGTTGATATTAATGAACACCTTATTTTTTTAGTTATAATCATGGATGTACATCTACAAAAAAGTTTCTGCAACCCTTAATTTGAGGAAATTTCTGAGAATATACATCTGGAGCAGAACATCATTTGGAAGTGAGTAGTGGCCAGTGCGAAAACCGGTAAAGAAGAGAATAGAAGTATACTGATAAGATTCTCGGCAGAATCAGAGAGGAAATGTAGACGTTACTGGATTATGGGACATGTGTTAAGGAAACAAGGACTAATTTCCAAGACAGTAGAGGGAATCATACAGAGTAAAAACGGCAAAGAAAGAAAAAAAATTGAGGTATATGATTCAGCTGATACCCTGAGATGTTACATATTACTCCATTATTCTGTGGAACCACCAACGAATACCGAATTCAATGTGTGACTTCCCTGTCAGTAACTCTTCTGCAGTTGTTGAAAGGCGTGTAGACTGACACCAGATATCTGCGTCATCGTATCAACACTATAATTGAGCCACTTCCAGCTGATTTAGCTAATGTGAGTACCTGGCGATTACTCTGAGCCCCACTAGCTAGTTTCATTTTACGTATGTGACTTAACGGTACGCAGACGGACTCCGATTTCCCCTCCCATATTTGTGGAGGTCGTTTTTGCAGCGTTTCGGTGTAAGGTATCCGCAGTATCCTGCAGTTTGTGAAGTAACAATTGGTCGGTGCACGACAGTGCACGGTACCAAAAGGTTCGAAAAAGCCTCGCACGAAAATGCGACTTTTTACGGGCCATATCTCGAGTAGTATTAACCACAGAGATAACGGGTCAAGTGTTGTGGATAGCCCTTGACCTAGCGACCATTCGTGTACCTATCAGCAGAACAGGTGTACTGTAGCACTTCCTCCAGCCCCTAAAAATTGAGCAAATCGGTTGGTTCTTTTGCACTTGGTGTGGTCTAAGCTGTACCCTAGGCGTCTTATGAAAGCACCCTTTGTTCATGACCGGATCCTGAGAAAACCTCGCAAAATCATGACTTTTGGGTACGAAAAGTACCAGTTGTGAGGATGACTACTTTTATAATCTCTGTTCATGGCATTTCATCGAAATTTATTCTATATGTTCTTAAGATGATATTCTCGGGGAACTTCGAAACTTTTTTCGATATCACTATCCGTTACTGATTTCCAGAGATTCAAAGTTACCGTACTTACGCAAAAAAAACCAAAAACTAGTTTTTAGCCTGTTCCACAACCTGTTGTAGCAGAAAAAGGAAGGGCTCCAGCGGAAAACTGATCCTGTCGGAGTACAAAAAATGCAAATATCTTCCACTTTAAAAGAGTCTGACAGTAGAAGTTTATTAAGTAAAAGAAGAGTCTGACGGAAATGTGGGGAACAAGCTGCCTCAATCCTCATTCCGCCTTCATTCCCAAAAATTTTAGCATACGAACATTTTCGCGCCTTTTTTGCACTGATAGAGAGCTCCAGAATCAAAGTGACGATGGAAGAGAGAGCAGACGGTGTCAGTGAGAGAGAAAGGGAAAGGGCACAGAGGAAATGAGAAATACAGATGAGTGGAGACCATACATCATCTTTGGAGGTCTGGACTCTCCCAGGCTGGCGAAATTTAATACCCAAATGTAGGGGAGGGCGTAATTGGGACTGAAATTTTAAACATGTGTACCGGTATATAGATGGGAAAATAAATTGTACCTCCAGAATTTTGAAGCTGCCAACGTATGTTTGAGACAGTGGCAGTGGGAAAGAAACAAAAGAAGGACACAGTGTAAGTGATAAAGGAGACAATGGCATTGTGATATACTATAAACCTTGGAAGAAAAAGGAAACAGGGGGGATGAGAGGGAGATGCTGCGTATGAACGCATAGCTACAAAGAGAAACTAGCTGAAAGGATTTAGAATGATCGGTGTTAAAAGTGCGCGAATATGCTCACATACCAAAAGGAAGGCGGAATAAAGATTGAGGCAGCTGATTCGCCACTTTTCTACCACAGGTTTCAAAAGAGAACATATTCTCCGATTGGAGCATTTTTCCGCTGATTTAATTATGATACCTCAGTAACGTTTGCTACTGTGAATATAAATTCATAACAATAACAAGCCTGTTATATTCAATCACAAAAACGTACAACAAAACACAAAGAGTAATGCGACAGTCCTCAAAACAAACAGTAGTACGAAGTGGCTGCCGTAGCTAATGAAACAGCTCAGCGTAACGTCACTATGTTACTCTTGCACTGTATTCAGTGAAACCATACATGAGGTGTGTACCGGCGAGTAAACATGTCTGTACTGCTACGACCTAGGCTATAGTAATTAACTGCGTAGCGGCGATGCAGCAGAACGACATCATACGGGGAGAGGTGCCGTCATCTTGGTGACCTGTCACTGTGGAGCAAGAAAATGAAATCAGAGAGCAAGAGTCCAAATTCAGTACATAAACACTGCAAAACACCCCAGCAGCGGTCTTTGTAAGCCGAAGCTGAGATATATTTCAGGATCACCAGCGTCCAGAAAATCTGTCTGGACAGGAAAACCAGAACGAATGAAGTCACCATTGCTTAACAGCTATGGAAGAGCACCCAAACTTGTTTCGATTTCTGGGCTGAAGCGCTGCGATGGGAAAAAACTCTAGCTGGCGTAGTTAACATACACTGCCGGAATGGAATAGCAACACCAAAAAATAATTAAGATAGATTAATGGAATTTCGGGAATACATTGCAAATGTGAAGTTCTGGTACATTACTAACAGGTGCAAAAGCCAGAATATTAAATACAAGCATGGAAACATTCATGCATTGTTTTGTACAGGTGCCGGATGTCTCTTGGTGGGATGGTGTTCCATGCCTGTTGCAATGTTCTGTCAATTTAGGTACAGTTAATAGATGACACTGGAGTTGTCGTCAGATGATGTCACATATGTGCTCGATTGGAGACAGATCTCATGGCCGAGAAGGCCAAAGCAATATCTCGACACTCGGAGAGTATGTTAGTTTACAATAGGGCTTGTGGGTGAGCGTTATCCTGTTGGAAAACACGCCCTGGAATGCTGTTCATGAGTGACAGCACAAAAGATCAAATCACGACTGGCGAACAAATTTGCAGTCAGGGTGCGTGGGAAAACCACGAGATTGCTCCTGCGGTCATACGAAATCGCACCTCAGAACATAACTCCATGTGTAGGTCCAATGTGTATAACAGGCAGACATATTGGTTGCAAGCCCCCAACTGGTCTCCTTTTAACCGAAACATGGCTGGCACTGGCACCGTGGCAGAACCAGTTTTCATCAGAAAACAGAACAGGTCTCTACATGCCCTCCAATTAGATCTCGCTTGATACCACTGAAGTCGCAGATGGCGATCGTGTGCGATCTGTGGAATGTACGGTACAGTGCGTCTGACTCGAAGCTGTCCTTGAAGTAAACGCTTTGTAAGAGTTCGTTGTGTCATTGTGGCGCCAACTGATGCTGAGACTGCTGCTGCAGATGCAGTACTATGGGCGAGAAACATACGCGGAATACGATGGTCATACCTCTCGGTGGTGCCACGTGGCCGTTCAGAGCCCGGTCTTCTTGCGATTGTACATTCCAGTGAACCCTACCGCCAGCAATCGTGCCAATTCTTTCTGCAGTATCGCAGAGGGAACATGCAACTTTTCTTAGTCCAATTACACGACCTCGTTCAAACACAAAGAGGTGTCGACAATGGAACCTTTGTGCCTTAAAGGCGCACTTGACTAGCATCAACTCACGACTTCCAAAGGCAAACAATGCTGACGACAGTTGCAGCGTCTATTTAAGGCAATTCCGTAGATGTGTTACTGGCGCCACTCTTATGCAATTGGCGCGAAATTTGAATAATCATTTTTTAGATGTACAAACATGCTACCACCTTTCGTTTATGTCACAAAACTCTTCCTGGTGTTCCGATTTATTCCGTCAATGTAAATACCACCGAATTGGGCCCTCTCCCCGAAATGTTCTCAGATGCTAGGCGACGTGATGCGTACACGATAGCGTATGGGTGTGTACCTAATGCTGAAGACCACTGCAGTAACAGATGGTGCAGCCAGCCACTTTTTGCTGACATTGCCTCCATTAGCTGCCTGAGCTTGTGTCCATATGCTGACAACGTGGCGCCTTCGCTTCACTGGACCGTCTACTGGGTGACTAGCTACTGTTGATGGCCAACTCTCTGGTTGGCCGTGTATTCGATTCTGGGCTTCCCCGATGCACAGCTCAGCAACGTCTTTGCTGTTCAGCAGTCTGTAAGGACCATCATTATTGCTGGCCGCTGCCTAATGTGGGTTTAACCTTCGACTTTGGACATCCTGATAACTACGATTCAAACAGCATTATATCTGGTGTTGTATACTGTGACCACGAGTTAGTCAGCCAGCTCAGGGCTGCGTCATACATCGTCGGAGGCGTGCGGCCGTCGTTTATTGGCCTCGCTAACATCAGCGGCCATCACTGCTTGAATGTATTACCTCTCTGACATATAGATGCTAACATCTGCACACCATGCCTCTGGAGCCAAGTGTACTGCCCAGTCAACTTAATGAACCTACCTGTCAGAAACCTGAAATAGCAAATAACAATCTTGCCACTGCAGACAACTTCGAGGCGTGCAGGAAGAGTGTCAGTGGGGTTCTGGAAGGTACTGGCAACGTTGTATAGTAATCCGACTCGAATGCCCTGGTCAGCTGCGCTAGGTTCATCAGTTGGTGATCCATGGTGCGAGCAGCTTTAAGAAGGCGGTTCGACAGATAATCGATTGGGTTTAAATCCGGAGAGTAGCCCTGGTAGTTGCTGTGTTCTTCAGCCCTGAGACTGGTTTGATGCAGCTCTCCATGCTACTCTACCCCGTGCAAGCCTCTTCATCTCCCAGTACCTACTGCCACCTACATCCTTGTGAATCTGCTTAGTGTATTCATCTCTTGGTCTCCCTCTACGATTTTTACCCTTCACGCTGCCGTCCAGTACTAAATTGGCGATCCCTTGATGCCTCAGAACATGTCCTAGCAACCGATACCTTCTTCTAGTCAAGTTGTGCCACAAACTCCTCCCCAATTCTGTCCAGTACTTCCTCATTAGTTATGTGATCTACCCATCTAATCTTCACCATTCTTCTGAAGCACCACGTTTCGAAAGCTTCTATTCTCTTCTTGTCTAAACTATTTATCGTCCACGTTTCACTTCCACTTGGCTACACTCCATACAAATACTTTCAGAAACGATTTCCTGACACTTAAATCAATACTCGATGTTAACAAATTCCTCTTCTTCAGAAACGATTTCCTTGCCATTACCAGCCTACATTTTAAATCCTCTCTACTTGGACCATCATCAGTTATTTTGCTCCCCAAATAACAAAACTCCTTTACTACTTTAAGTGTCTCATTTCCTAATGTAATTCCCTCAGCGTCACCTGGGAGTACGGCAAATTCTTCCTGGTGCTCTTTGAGCCATGCACGTACACTACGAGCTATTTAACATGTTGCATTGCCTTGCTGGTCTATGTCCTGATGACTATGAAAAACAATGTGCATGTAGGAGTGGACATAGTCCCCTAGGATAGATGCATAATTGTGTTGATCCATTGTGCCTTCCGGAATGACGAGATCAAGCTAGGAATGCCACGAAAACATTCCCCAGACGATAACGCTATATTGTTTTCGGCTTTCAGACTCTTCAAGCCGTTCACGCCAAAGGTGATGGAACCCAGAACGTGTTTCATCTGAAGAAACCACCTGCCGTCACTCAGTTGCGGTATTGGCTGGTTAATCGCAGCCTTCGTCGTCAGTGAACAACAATCGCCACCGATGCATGAACTACGCGCCGGCCGCGGAGGCCCGTATGCAGCGACGCTCATTGAAGGGTCGTTGAGGAGACACTGTTGGTAGCCCCTTGGTTCACCTGGGATGACAGTTGTTCAACAGTTGCACGTCTGTTCGCCTGTACATGTTTTCACAGCCGTCGTCTACTCCTGTCATCTATGGCCCGAGGTGCCCCACAGTTACCACGGGGCCAGTTTCGGATAGCGCCATTTTCCCCATGAACGATATGTTTTAACGACAGCGGCACGCGAACAGTTTACAAAGTTAGCCGTTTCCGAAATGCTTCCACCCTTGGCGTCCGCAGCTCGTGGTGTCGCTGTCGCTTTCTCGCTTCCCGAGCACGGGGTTCCGGGTTCGATTCCCGACGGCGTCAGGGATTTTCACCTCTAGATGATTGGGTGTTTGTGTTGTCCTCATCATTTCATCATCATTCCTGAAAGTGGCGACATTGGACAGAGCGAAGGCTGGGAATTTGTACGGGCGTTGATAACCGCGCAGTTGAGCGTCCCACAAACCAAACATCATCATCATAATCCACCCTTGGCTCGAAAGGCAATAATCATGTCCTTTTGGACGTCAGATATATCGCTCCGTTCCCGCATTACAACGACGACTGCACTCTCTTGGAAATCGGGTTTTCTGCCGGATATCAGCGTCTTCCAAACACGATATTTCGACGTCATTACTTGATGTCTTCATCAGGTGTTCCCTGAGACTGGTTAAGGGAAATCACCAAAATTTTGTCGTTGGAGTTTTGGTTCACACTATACTGGCTATCGACGTCCTGATTAACTACGCATCGGTGCCTGTGTTCGACTATCGATGGTAAAAAAGTGAATGGTGGTCAAATAATCTGACCACAAATATTTTAGGCGACAAATGCCAATGCTGATAACGCGATACAGTTACCGATGACAAGCGGAATTAGTAAACACTGCGGACGCATTCAGAAGATATCATTCTCGTGAAACACACGAAGTAGTGAGTATTAACGACAAGGGGTGCCGGATTGATTTCATATTTCTAGATCAGTTGTGCATTCTGCCTAAGTTCTTGACACTCTCCCTCAAATGATGTAAAAACAAAAACTCTCACAAACTTAAAGGTTACCGATTCAAGTAAATACACTCTTAAAAATGACACAGAGAAAGAGATATAAAGACGACAAAGAGAGAGAGGGAAACGGAGATGGGAGAGAGAGAGAGAGAGAGAGAGAGAGAGAGAGAGAGAGAGACGCACCACAAAGGAATTATCTAGAAGCAAAAATTGTGCAAATCGACAGAAACCTTTCGCAAAAGATTTTAATTGGACTGAAATTAATGCTCAGCTAATGGCACCATTTTTATTTATACCGTTTGGATTTTACGTGAAAAAAAGGTTACCATGGCTTGAATGTTGCGGGCAAAAAACACGTTTTTTGTGAGGTATTCTACGCACGCCACCTCTGTGTTTCAAGCGCTGCGTTTGTTTATAATTAAAAAACTGGTTATGACAGTTCATTATCGTTTCGTTGTGTATACGTTAAAGATTTCATTCATCTGTGTCTTAAAATCATAGAAATGCCTTTGGTTGTGCAAAAAACAAAACAAAAAATAAGCGTGTAGCAAATCAGAATAATTCCCCGTCCTGTGCAAAGTGATATACTGTTTGATAGAGCATTTAGCACTTCATCGACGACCATGCAGAGAATTTCACTGAGGGGAAAATTGCTGTAAAAATAACAATCAGAAGAAAGGTCACCTTACTTCTAACCCGTAGATGTATACATCACAGATGTTTGAGACATTAAGCATATAGTTTCATTTAGTTAAAGTAGCTATGCCTGGGTTTCAGGCAGGATCTCCCGTTTCGTTCGATGCTGCGGTGCTATTCCAGTAGTTGGAGAACCTCTGCAACGCTGTTCGAGTGGGCTGACTCGCTAATGGGAATTTGGAGTGAGGAGGGATAGCGTAGCGGTTTCCGCAAATGCTTAGTGAGCGGGAGACCCGAAAAGAAAAAAATCTTAAAAGGAGAAACGAAAAATAAAGCAAAACGTTCTGACATATTCGCATTTTTAGCAGGACCAGATACTTTAGCCCATAACTTGCAAGATGTGCAAATTGCAGATGTGCAAACAATTTGCAATTAAGAAAGCTCACCACGCTGGGGAAGTAGTGTTAACTCGTAGCAAAGAGCGAATATTCGAGATGTTTTGATTTAAATGTCTTCGAAGCTCCCGGATACGTCGAACTTCCATTCTTCTACATCCCCAACTCTGTCCAGGATGTATTCGCATTTTTTGTACTATGATAGAAGCATTTTTCATTCTGGTAATAGACAAGTAGATATGGGATTACATTTACGAACAACTTAAACTGGCGCCATCACACGGAAAATATTGAGAGGAACGCAAACCAAAGAGTACGTTTATTCGCAGAACACTTAGCTTATATTGTTGAAAAACTAGCGTCGCTACGATTGGTTTGGAAGAACTTTGGTTCTGGTCCAAATTGGTTCAAATGGCTCTGAGCACTATGCGACTTAACTTCTGAGATGATCAGTCGCCTAGAACTTAGAACTAATTAAACCTAACTAACCTAAGGACATCACACACATCCATTCCCGAGGCAGGATTCGAACCTGCGACCGTAGCGGTCGCTCGGCTCCAGACTGTAGCGCCTAGAACCGCACGGCCACTCCAGCCGGCACTTTGGTTCTATTCCCTATTCCTCACAGGATTTTTGTGAGGGTGGAGGTCAGGAACAGGGTGCACTCTGCTTCGTGAGGCCAAGTAAGGAGCTGCTTTAATAAAGATGCAGCAGTGTCTTCGGGATTCATCTACTGCCAAAAGCGCTTGGAGTGTTTTGGCGTCAAACTGGTCAAAAATCGTACAAAGTTCGCTCGTCGTACTGCCTTGAAGGGGCAGTGGAAGCAGGCTTAACGCCTGATCCGTGAATGGTGTTTACGTTTACTCTTGGAAGATGCAAAAAGTCTCCAAAAGAGCCTATCTATACTAAGCTTGTCCGTCCTGTTCAAGATTATTGCTGTCCGGTAAGGCGTCGATATCAAATGGTATTCACGGAGTACGTCGAAGAAAGTCCAAAGTAGGGGAGCTCGTTTTTTACTACCGCAGAATGTAGGAGACATGAGGTGGCAATAATTAAAATACACTGAGGTGACAAAAGTCATGGCATACAATCTAATATCGGGTCGGATCTCCTTTTTCCAGGCGAAGTGCAGCATTTCGACGTGTCAGGGGCTCAACAAGTCGTTGGAAGTCCCTAAAGAAAAACTGAGCCATATTTACTCAATATCCGGCCGCGGTGGCCGTGCGGTTCTAGGCGCTGCAGTCTGGAACCGCGGGACTGCTACGGTCGCAGGTTCGAATCCTGCCTCGGTCATATATGTGTGTGATGTTCTTAGGTTAGTTAGGTTTAAGTTCTAGGGGACTGATGACCTAAGATGTTAAGTCCCATAGTGCTCAGAGCCATTTGAACCATTTTTTTACTCAATAGTCGTCCGTAATTGCGAAAATGTTGTTGGTTCAAATGGCTCTAAGCACTAAAGGACTTATCATCTGGGGTCATCAGTGCCCTGTCCGCCCCGATAGCTGAATGGTCAGCGTGACGGACTGCCGTCCTAAGGGTCCCGGATTCGATTCCCGGCTGGGTCGGGGATTTTCTCCTCTCAGGCACTGGGTGTTGTGTTGTCTTCATCGTCATTTCATCCCTATCTGGCGCACAGATCGCCCAATGTGGCGTCGATTGTAAGAAGACCTGCACCAAGGCGGCGGGACCTGCCCTGTAAGGGGCCTCCCGGCCAATGACACCAAACGATCTTTCCCATTTCCACCTGTCGTCTAGACTTAGAACTAATTAGGCCTAAGTAACCTAAGGACATCACACACATCCATTCCCGAGGCAGGATTCGAACCTGCTACCGTAGCAGTAGCGCGGTTCCGGACTGAAGCTCCTAGAAACGCTCGGCCACAGGGACCTGCGAAACTGTTGCTGGTGCAGGATTTTGTGCACGAAGTGACCTCTCGGTTATGTCCCATGAATGTTCGATGGGATTCACCACGGGTAATATGGGTGGCCAAATCATTCTCTCGAACTGTCCAGAATGTTCTTCAAACCAGTCGCGAACAATTGTGGTGGATGACTGGGCGCATTGTCATCCATAAAAATTCCATTGTAGATTGGTAACATGAAGTGCATGAAAGGCGGCAAATGGTCTCCAATTAGCCTAACATAACGATTTCCACTCAGTGATCGGTTCAGTTGGACAAGAGGATCCAGTTCATTCCATGTAAACACAGCCCACCCCACAATGGAGCCACCAGCAGCTTGCGCAGTGCCTTGCTGACAAGGCCACTGTTTTTCAGTCGTCTAGGCTCCAACCGATATGGTCACGAATGCAGGAGAGGAGCTGCAGGTGATGTCGTGCTGTTAGTAAAGGCACTCGCTTCATGCGCCGAAATAGCCCATTGACACCAAATTTCGCTGCACTGTTCTTACGGATACGTTTGACGCACGTTCTACACTAATTTGTGCGGCTACTTCAGTCAGTGTTGCTTGTCTATTAGCACTGGAAACTACGCAAACGTCCCTGTTCTCGGTCGTTAAGTGATGGCCGTCGGTCACTGCGTTGTCCGTGGTGATGTAACGCCTGTAATTTTTGAATTCCTGCTACGCTCTCGACACTGTGGGTCACGGAATATTGAATTCCCGAACGGATTCCTAAATAGAATGTACCATACGTCCAGCTCCCGCTACCGCTGGCCGGCCGAAGTGGCCGTGCGGTTAAAGGCGCTGCAGTCTGGAACCGCGAGACCGCTACGGTCGCAGGTTCGAATCCTGCCTAGGGCATGGATGTTTGTGATGTCCTTAGGTTAGTTAGGTTTAACTAGTTCTAAGTTCTAGGGGATTAATGACCTCAGCAGTTGAGTCCCATAGTGCTCAGAGCCAGCCAGCCACTACCGCTGCGCGTTGAAAGTCTGTTAATTCTCATCGTATGGCCATAATCTTGTAACAACAACTACTGAACATATAATAAATTTTTTCTTTGGAATTTCGATGAATTAATGTACGTAATGTTTTAATTTCATTTCTTTTTCTTTTCGTGTCATTATGTTAAAGAAAATGTAAGCAACTTTAGATGTGAATATTAATATTTATGTCAGATTTCAAGCAATGCTATAACAAAATTGAGGTGTAATCCCTGTTGAATCTGTTGCAACATGTCTGAAATTGTATTTGTGTGGCTGGTCCATGCGTAGGCAATGTATTAAGATATGTGGAATACCCTATCTGTAGGGGAGCGGAAAATGGTGGATGGCAGGCGAGCGCGGGAAAATGCACACGGGCGCGGCACGGCATAACGGGCTCAGCAGCGGTACAGTCGGAGTTGGGCATCGGTCTGAGGAACACGTACCGGATCGAGGGGGCTATCCTGGAAAAAGTGGTTCCATTGAGCCTCGGATGTGCCGTGTCCGACGACTATACAGCATGGCTATATTCTAATGGCACTGGATTGAAAAGGATTACGACGCCAAGAAGAATGCCGCTACAGCAAAAGCCATAGCTGTGATTGTATTTGTGCTGCATCGACTCACACAGGTTGAATCTTTAGAATTGTATTCGTGTGGACCAGTGTTAATTTTGTTCCTGACAGTTCAATAATAACTTAACTTTTACCAGAATTGTTCTATCAATGAATTATCCTAATCACTCACCTAGACAGGGTCCTTTCCACATGTTGTGCAATCCGAGTGTCCCGAAATGAAGATTTAAAGTTTATGTTAATAAGAATTAACTGCAGACCTGTTTAAGCTAGAATGAATCTTAATGAGCTTTATTGTTAATGAAAATATGAGTAAAGAGCAAAGATCTGACAGAGTACTAAGATAAATTTGGAATTGACTTAGTAAGGAAGTTTAATTAATTTGAGACAAAAATAATGGTAGTTAAATGAGGAAGTAATCGGACAATAAGAGTAATAATTCATATTTTTTAAATCTTGAGTAATTAATGTTTCCAATAGTTAATGGTTTCAACATTGTGATCATAACAGTTTCAGGGTCCCCCCCTCCCCCTTTCACTCTTTTCTTTTCTATTCATTTAAATTCTGAAGTGATTGCACTGATTTGACCAGCAAAGTTAAAGTCAAGATAAAACCTAAATTTATCAGTGTTTTACCATTATTAAAATTGACATTGTATGTGTGTGTGTCAAAAGTGCTATTTCTAGGGTGACCTATGTCCGATTTCAGTCGGATCAATAGACAAAACGCAGTTCGTAGTAATCATTGTAGTGTAATGTTGTATATTTATAGCTTGTTCAAACCAGTACAAAAAGGGAAAATCTTAATTCAGTAGATTTTTCTGGCACTAAAATCCACCATATAATACAGCATTACTACGTGTGGTTATGCTTGTACGTACATCTACTTGTACAAGGGAAAAACTCACTCAATGCCTAATTACGCTGGCGACCGTATTATTAACCATTAGTAGCCTCTGCAGTGTACGTTTCTTACCAGTCCTAATGTGTAATTGCACTTATACTTGCTTGACGTATCATTGTTGTTACTGACTGGGTATAAGTCCGATTTTGCTTCCATTTAGGTACACGCGGTCAACATATGTACTAAAATCCTTTCCTATAAGGTGAAGCCCGTCAACTTATCATAGTACAGGCTTTAAAGAGTTAGCGTACGCCCAAGGGTGGACGTTACAATCTGACTTTTGATATGAATCACTTGAGTGCCAATGACAGCTCCGCCAGTGCACCAGCCTTTTACACCTTGTGTACGCGATACTAATTCCATCTGTGTGTGTGCATATCGCTAAGTCATGACGTTTGTCACCTCAGTGTAAAGACTCTTTTCGTCGCTCTGAAATACTGTCAGGAAATTTCAATAACCAACTCTCTTCTCCAAATGTGAAAATATTCTGTCGATTGTCAGTTACAAAGGGAGAGATCACCAGCATTATAAAATAACAGAAATCGGAGCTCGAAAGGAAATACTGAGGTATTCATTTTCCCACGTGTTATTCGAGAGTAGAACGGTTAAGAAGTAGTCTGACAGTTGTTCCATGGACCCTCTAACAAACAGTTAAATGTCAACCGAGACTTGTCATGCAGCTATAGATGGATTCAACAAGAACCCTAAATGGTTTCACAGTATAGTGTATACTGTCGCACGCCTCACTCACTCTGAAGCGCAGCTGTCCCACCGGCGGCTTGGCGTAGGGCAGGTTTTGGAAGCCCAGGAACTTGCGGCCGCCATGTGAGGTGTCGAATGCCCCTCGCACGAGTCCCTGCTGCGTCCGTACCACGGGCCCCACGGGATCGTCACCCGATAGAAACGCCAGCATCAGTGATGCCGCCGAAGCCGCGAAGAAGAAGAGGGTGGGCGACGCCGCCGGCATGGCTGGACTGGCGCGAGGTGAGGTCTGCACGGGCGCGACTGCTTCTCTCCACTGCCGTGCAGCGCGACCAGGGTCGCCACGGCCACGCTGACAGCTGTCGTGGCCTCTGACCCACCCCAGCTGCGGAGCGTTGCTTTATTTTATCGGAATCATATAAAACTGGAATTTTTCCGTTTTTGGTTGCAAGCTGGCACACATTCGTCAGCTGACCCAAATACTGTGAATGTATCACTGACGGGGATGACAGCCATCTGGAGATCGCTAAGAGGATTTTTCTGTTTGGAGAAATGTGCGCTATCGTAATAAATGTGGGAAAGCCTTGCCTGAAAACACACTACGTACATTTTCTCCGGGGGAATACGTTGTACGAATTACCCCCATTACCTAAGATTACACTGGTCGACAACATTTTTGTTGCATTTCAATCAGCGGTTGTTCTTACCTATTCTAACGACGCTGGTTTCAGATCTGAGGTCGTTTTATTCTGAGAGCGGCACTCTTTTATGCATTAGCCAAGTGTCAATATTTCAAGTTTCCGTCATCAGATCGTAAAGCAGTTGGATAAAAATTTAAAGTACATGGGTAACACAAATTAAATATAGAAACAAAGTCTAAATCAATTCAGAGGTACAAATTGAAACAAATACCATCATCAGTTAGGTTACAGTTAGATGAAATTGATTTACTACTATCAAAAACATTCCAGTCAGGCAGAAATTTTTGTTTCGAGCTCTTCCGTTTGTGGTCTACTTCAGGGAGATCTCGTTTAATACTCTAATCACTGTCTGCTATCATATGTTTATCCGTTCTCCAGTGACAGCAGCCTTCCATAGTGTTGGGTCCTAATGGGACCATTCGCCTTGCTCTTCAATGACATCCCCTAAGTTGTCAGGGAATGTATGAAGATGACTGTATAGAAAATGCAGTTTGACACTCAAATTACGTCCAAGGACATAGAAATCTGGTAGCATGATACTTTCGTAGTTTACAGTCTTTTTATTTCCAGGGAAGTGTTCCATTATCACTGCGAATGACACCCATGTAGCCCTTTCCTTCATGTTCATATTTGTGATAAATACTTTGTCACGTACATGTGCCTGAATCTGGGGTCGGTTAAACACTGCTGCATTTACCTACTCACAGGAGAAAACTAGAAGAACACTGACCACATGTTGGAACCATGCACCGTCCCTATCTAACTGTTTCATCAAACCAAAAGTAAAAGAAAGAATCCAGTCAGATGGACAATGATAACAAATGATAAAATTTTAGAACAAGTATCCCACACCGATTATCTAGAATGTGCCATTAGTTTTAACTGTGACAAAGACACTTAGAACAAGGTTAATAATTATCAAGCTATCTATGGAACAATTGGAAGAACTTTGGGAAGAAAAATAAGTAAAAAATACAAATGAAATTGTATAAAGTTATGGCGGTACCTACTCTTGTATACGGTCCCGAATCAAGGACAGTAACAATAAATGAAAAAAATCACTTACACAAGCAGAAGAGAAAAGATATAGAGATATGTAGGAGGCTGTAAGAAAATGGATAAAATAAGGAATGAAACAAGATCAGATTTGAAAATCTTTTCAGTTATTGGGCAAGGTAGAATAGAATGAAATGGAAGGATCTTGTTGATAGACTTATAAAAAAAAACATTAAAAAAAAGAAGAAGATAATGAGATATCAGCCGAGTGGAACAAGTGAATACAACACCATTCTGAATACAAGACCAATCCTTGGAAGGAGATGGTGACAATCGTACCCAGTCAGATACTGAGTGAAAGAAAAGTAATTTTTCGCGATTGACGATTGAATCTTTGACAACATTTGGCATACCGATCTGCCGAGTCTCACGCAAGGACTACTCCTTCTGGTTCCGGTACCTATCTCGTGCATGGCAGTTCCACATGCAAAGACAGTAGGGATACTTTGTAAATCCACTATGTTGACCTAGTAGCAAATTAACTATTTTGAGGTGAACGCATGTAATCCAGTTGTGGTCCTGGTATTTTAGTTCCTTAATCACAGTCTTCAAGTCATTATTCTCCTCTCGTAAATACACAGTGTAACCAAATGGAACAGGTCCATAGGCATTTCCATTATGTAATAGGACAAACATCAGATTGCGTCTACTTTGCTTATTTTCATTCGGGTATTTCGTATGGTATTATATTTTGGCTCAGAAACTGGAGGTTCGGGCAATAAGTGGTGTAAGTTCACGAACCTCTTGTCGACCCCTGTTCACGAGTGTGGGTATTTTGACATTGGCTTCTCAATAAACATATTCCTTAATGTCATTTCTTGTTAACAATATTAGCTTATTCCCAAGAATAAGCAGCTTTCACTCAGTTAATACTCGGCAGAAATCAAACCTGCATTTGGATCGGACTTCCTTAACTCTTGTGCAGAAAGGTGTTCTGTATACTGCTGCATCCAGTTTCAATAAGCTACCACTAGAATTCATAAATCTTCTTAGTAATCCACGCGTTTTCAAATCGAAACTGAAGAGTTTCTTCATGGCCCACTTCTTCTATTATGTCGAGAAGTTCCTTGAAAAATTAAGCTCATTCTTGTTGTATTGTTGATTGCGTTTACTTAAATTTATGGCTTGGCTCTTTTCTTATTTCTATCTATTGTTACTTTTACGTTGTAATTTCATGTACTGACATGTTCCATGACCTTGGAGCTTTCCTCTTCAATTTAGTCCTGCGGAACTTGACGTGTAAATAAATAAATAAGTAAATAAATATGTGCAAATTAACGAATCATCTAGACAGTACAACGTAATCCCTAATTCCTAGAGAATATCTGAGATTTTACGCCGGCCGTAGTGGCCGAGCGGTTCTAGGCGCTTCAGTCTGGATCCGCGCGACCGCTACGGTCGCAGGTTCGAATCCTGCCTCTGGCTTGGATGTGTGTGATGTCCTTAGGTTAGTTAGGTTTAAGTAATTCTAAGCTCTAGGGGACTGATGACCTCAGATGTTAAGTCCCATAGTGCTCAGAGCCATTTGAACCATTTTTTCTTTTGTGGAGTTCATTAGGGAGACCTCGTTTAATACTCTAGCAAAAATCTGCCATCGTATATTTGTCCCATCTAGCTTTTAAGTAATTAATCTAAGCGCAAACGGTTGGAATTGAAAATCTGAATTGCATGAAAAACTGAGCATGCAGAGTAAAACCACCATTACAACACAGACTTTAAGATTAAGTAAAAAGAATCTCTTGCAACTGAGAATTAGAAAAAATTAATGCCCAATTTTATGAAAATGGTACTAGAAAGTGCTACAATTGTCTACACGTTCCGATGCCCCTTTGAAACTAAAATAGGCCTAAGCATAATACGCATCACCTCGATTCCGAGAGTTTCGAAACCTGTACAGAAAATTGGAATAGAGATCAAC
Source organism: Schistocerca serialis cubense (assembly GCF_023864345.2). Taxonomy (NCBI): domain Eukaryota; kingdom Metazoa; phylum Arthropoda; class Insecta; order Orthoptera; family Acrididae; genus Schistocerca; species Schistocerca serialis. Next base: position 347,425,181 of record NC_064641.1, read on the forward strand.
ATAAACATTATTTCGTCCCTTTTTATTGCTCATGAAAACCACACATTGCATGTTGTAGTACCATACAGCGAGACCGTCAGAGTGGTGGTCCAGATTGCTGTACCTATAATACTCAGTAGCACGTCCTCTTCCATTGATGCATGCCTGCATTCGTCGTGGCACTTTCGGTCCATATTGTCTCACTCCTCAACTGCGGTTCGGCGTGGATCCCTCAGAGTGGTTGGTGGGTCACTTCGTCCATAAGCAGCCCTTTTCCATGTGTCCCAGGCATATTCGATAGGGTTCATGTCTGGAGAACATGCTGGCCACTCTAGTCGAACGATTTCGTATCCTGAAGGAAGTCATTCACAATTTGTGCACGATGGGGCCGCGAATCGTCGTCCATGAAGACGAATGCCTCGCGAATATACTGCCAATATGGTTGCACTCTCGGTCGGAGGATGACATTCACGTATCGTACAGCCGTTACGGCGCCTTCCATGACCACCAGCGGCGTACGTCGACCTCACATAATGCCACCCCAAAACATCAGGGACCGTCCACCATGCTGCACTCGCTGGACGGTGTGTCTAAAGTGTTCAGCCTGACCGGGTTGCCTCCAAACACGTCTCAGACGATTGTCTGGTTGAGGACTTACGCGACACTCATCGGTGAAGAGAACGTGATGCCAATCCTGAGCGGTCCATTGGGCATATTGTTGTGCCCATCTGTACCGCGCTGCATGGTATCGTGGTTGCAAAGATGGACCTCGCCATGGAGGTCTGGAGTAAAGTTGCACATTATGCAGCCTATTGCGCACAGTTTGAATCGTAACACGACGTCGTGTGGCTGCACGAAAAGCATTATTCAACATGGTGGCGTTGTTGTCAGGGTTTCTCCGAGCCATAATCCGTAGGTAGCGGTCATCCACTGCAGTAGCATCCCTTGGGCGGCCTGAGCGAGGCATGTCTCCTCAGTGTCCGAACAACATCGCTTTGGTTCACTCCGAGACGCCTGGACGCTTCCTTTGTAGAGAGCCCTTTCTGGCACACGGTAAGAATGCGGACGCGATCGAACCGCGGTATTGACCGTCTAGACATGGTTGAAATACAGACAACACGAGCCGTGCGCCTCCTTCCAGATGGAATGACTGGGACTGATTGTCTGTGGGACCCCCTCCGTCTAATAGGCACTGATCATGCATAGTTGTTTACATCTTTGAGCGAGATCAGTCACAGGGACTGTGTCTGCGATACAATATCCACAGACAACGTCTGCCTTCAGGAGGTCTGGGAACCGGGGTGTTGCAAAACTTTTTTTGACGAGTGTAGTTATAATTAACACCTTTGACTTTAGCTATGTGTTTTTAGGGTTCAGTACCTCAGTGACTAAAAACGGAACCATTATAGAAACACTTTTTTATCCGTTTGCCTGCCTTCTACCTATCTGTCTGTCTGTCTGCGACTGTTAAGACCGATTTATCTTTGGGTAGAGGTATCAAGTTGAAATTTATGTGAAATACCAAGGCCTACCGTCCCTCGGAGTTGTGAATAATTTAAACTTTTAAGTTAAGAGATACTGTCGTATATGTCACACATTTTAATACTCGTTAACTCACTCCTCAAAATCTATATATGAACAATACTTACTTTACTGTCATTCATTCTGTTCAACAACTCTAAAAACAATAATACTCCAGCTGCTTCTCCGATTTCGTCTTTAGTTCACATTAGATTATTTTCTCTATGTTGGTTATAATTATGAATTATTTTAGGAGCCACACGAATGCCTCATGATGGCCGAGCGGTAAAGCGGGCTCCTGCAAACCGACAGGTCGCAGGATCAAATCTCGGTGTTTTATTTTCTGAGAATTAGCCTCACTGGGTCTAGAGTCACGGACAAACATTTTAATGAACAAAGAACCGCGTGTAACGGACTTTGTGCTTTAGGCAAGCAAATGATAATATTTGTTAAATACACTCCTGGAAATTGAAATAAGAACACCGTGAATTCATTGTCCCAGGAAGGGGAAACTTTATTGACACATTCCTGGGGTCAGATACATCACATGATCACACTGACAGAACCACAGGCACATAGACACAGGCAACAGAGCATGCACAATGTCGGCACTAGTACAGTGTATATCCACCTTTCGCAGCAATGCAGGCTGCTATTCTCCCATGGAGACGATCGTAGAGATGCTGGATGTAGTCCTGTGGAACGGCTTGCCATGCCATTTCCACAAGGCGCCTCAGTTGGACCAGCGTTCGTGCTGGACGTGCAGACCGCGTGAGACGACGCTTCATCCAGTCCCAAACATGCTCAGTGGGGGACAGATCCGGAGATCTTGCTGGCCAGGGTAGTTGACTTACACCTTCTAGAGCACGTTGGGTGGCACGGGATACATGCGGACGTGCATTGTCCTGTTGGAACAGCAAGTTCCCTTGCCGGTCTAGGAATGGTAGAACGATGGGTTCGATGACGGTTTGGATGTACCGTGCACTATTCAGTGTCCCCTCGACGATCACCAGTGGTGTACGGCCAGTGTAGGAGATCGCTCCCCACACCATGATGCCGGGTGTTGGCCCTGTGTGCCTCCGTCGTATGCAGTCCTGATTGTGGCGCTCACCTGCACGGCGCCAAACACGCATACGACCATCATTGGCACCAAGACAGAAGCGACTCTCATCGCTGAAGACGACACGTCTCCATTCGTCCCTCCATTCACGCCTGTCGCGACACCACTGGAGGCGGGCTGCACGATGTTGGGGCGTGAGCGGAAGACAGCCTAACGGTGTGCGGGACCGTAGCCCAGCTTCATGGAGACGGTTGCGAATGGTCCTCGCCGATACCCCAGGAGCAACAGTGTCCCTAATTTGCTGGGAAGTGGCGGTGTGGTCCCCTACGGCACTGCGTAGGATCCTACGGTCTTGGCGTGCATCCGTGCGTCGCTGCGGTCCGGTCCCAGGTCGACGGGGACGTGCACCTTCCGCCGAACACTGGCGACAACATCGATGTACTGTGGAGACCTCACGCCCCACGTGTTGAGCAATTCGGCGGTACGTCCACCCGGCCTCCCGCATGCCCACTATACGCCCTAGCTCAAAGTCCGTCAACTGCACATGCGGTTCACGTCCACGCTGTCGCGGCATGCTACCAGTGTTAAAGACTGCGATGGAGCTCCGTATGCCACGGCAAACTGGCTGACACTGACGGCGGCGGTGCACGAATGCTGCGCAGCTAGCGCCATTCGACGGCCAACACCGCGGTTCCTGGTGTGTCAGCTGTGCCGTGCGTGTGATCATTGCTTGTACAGCCCTCTCGCAGTGTCCGGAGCAAGTATGGTGGGTCTGACACACCGGTGTCAATGTGTTCTTTTTTCCATTTCCAGGAGTGTATTAGAAAAAGGATCTCCAGGACACCGGGAGGGACCAAACACGTATCCGGAAGTAAATAAGGCAAGTTTTCCGTTGTAAGGTTATGAGTAGTGAAGTTACATTTAGTTCCACACGAAAGTGTGAGCCATAAAGTTAAATGTGACGCCCACAGCGACATCCCTGATGGTGGTTTCAAATCTGTACTCAATGCACCTTTTGCACAGTGTGCAGATAAACAGAGAGTTGATTGTTTTATTTTGTCGGTTGCAGTTTTGGCTATTTGCAGTTCTTTACAGCGAATTAAAGAGCTGTTTGTTTCGAACGAGGCAAACTAGGTGCTTCAAGAGGATAATGATCCGAAACGTCGCAGCCGTCTCTGTACAGCGTGGAAACAAGACAATGGGTTGTCCACGATAAACTGGCCTGCAGTGTCTCCGGATGCAAATCCAATCGCAATGTTTGGTCGTATGTTAAAATGAAGCTTAAACGAATTCCATTATATACTCTGAAGCAGCTGTCATATAATATCAGGACGACAGGAAGGCCGTTACCGAGAGAACACACAGAAAATCTAGTGAAAGGCTTGCCAAAACGGTGCCAAGCTATAATCGATAATGGCGATGATTGGGTTGACTATTAGGTAATCGTTCAGTTAGTAATGACATGTATTTCCATGTGAACATATATCTGTAGTAGTGTCTTTTACTTCACACAGATAACGGCATATACTTTCTTGTGGAACTGATTGTAAGCGACGAGCTATACTCTTTTTCTTTTAAAATTTTAGTGGCAGCTTTGTAGTGTGGCAAGTGTAGGTTACGGATTGGAGAAAATATACATATCTAATATTCTGAAAAACGTTGTTCGCATCTTCCGCGTCATACCCTGGGAGGCCACAATTACCACTGAAAAATCGGTACTGCAACAGTATGGATTTTTGTTTTACTTACTCGGTGAATAGGCGAGAACCTACGTGACCTTTTTAAAAAGGTAAAGATATAATTGGTCCTCTTCTGTGTGGAAAGTGGTCTGTTTTGTAAATACTTTCATCAACAGATAAACTCATTTGTAATTCTTTTCCTTCACTTGAAAGCTGTATTTGAATTCTCTAAAATGGTACCAAGCTTCACTCTAAATAATGAAAAAGGAATAGTAGTGTTTGAAATAACCTGTACTATAATGCCGAATTACAGCAAATACAATTTCTCTTACAGTATCCCGAAACTTTTGTTGAATTCTCAATACTATTTCCTTTTACAGTCTGCGAACAAAATCATTTTCATGTCCATAAGCTCGCAAACATATATCTCATTTTTTTAGAAAAATCCAGAACAACCCTTTGTGATCCAAAACTCAGAAAATTCCTAGTAACTCATTGCTCCTTCACTAAAATCAAAGAATAATTATCAGTTTTATTATTACACCGATGCTGCCTCACATTTAGGTGTCTCTGATTTGTATCACTGTTTATGTCACCCACTCACAGATGTACTTTTATTGATATTCATCTCATAGGATCTTTTCAAGACGCTATCCATTATTTCCCACTAATCTTTCAGATCCCTTGCTGTTTCTGACAAAATTACAATCTCATCAGGAAACTTTAAGAATTTAATTGGTTTCCTTTCCGAACATATCTTCTTGCTTTGCTTTAGCACTTCTTCAACGTAAGTCTGAATAACATCGCGATTCTCTACATCCCTGTCTTACACCCCTTCCTTCTCATCCCTATTTGTGCAGTTACCATTACATCAGTGACAACAGATCCAACTCACAAGACAAGAAAATTAACTACTAGATCATCAGCGTACTGAGATATTTCTTGAGCTGACAATTCCTCTTTCACTTCAAATAATGGACTGAAGTTGAATTATTTGATTACTAGGAAGAAAGGAAATAGGAATTACTTTAATAACATGAGCTAAGGAAAAAATAGGCGTAATGAGTAACTGCTGATTTGATGCTAACAGGATGATGCATGACCGTGAATTAGTATTTTAATGCCAGCATGGACTTTGCAATGCAATGTTCTTTATATGATATTGGACTTCGAGTGATAAATTTAGAATAAATGCAGCGTCTGTTACGAAATATTCATTTAACGCTGCTGTAATGGCGGCCGATCAGTGGCATCACCGTTTGAGTATCGTTACTCTCCGCCACAAAAAGCTGAAAAAGTGATTTAAAATCAATGTTTAGCAAAGAAATCATGACAATATTAAATAAAAAACGTCATCTCTCTCAAGCTTATGTTATTAAGCTAAGAAGTAGGCTACAGAAACTAGAAAGTAACGACCATATACGACCCTTTGTGCCACGGGGCTCGGGAAAGAGTGATGCTGGGAGCTACATTTTAAGACAACAGTTTTCTTTTAAACAAAATCCAAACAGTTATCTATAGTTTGCTCATTTAGAAAATGTCTATAAAATCATCCGATTGTTCATAAGACTTAGTAGGTTTACGAACATACGGAGGTCGCAAAATCATGGGATAGCAGTATGCACATAAGCAGACAGCGATGGTATCGCGTACACGAAGTATAAACGAGCAGTGCATCAGCGTAGCTGTCATTTGTACTCGGGTGATTCATGTGAGAAGATTTCCGACGTGATCACGGCCGCTCGACGGGAGTTAACAGACTCTGAACTCGTTACTCGCCGCCACAAAAAAGTTGAAAAAGTGTTTTAAAATGAATGTTAAGGCAAGAAATCATGACAATATTTAATAAAAAACGTCTCTCTCTCAAGATTTTGTTATTAATCTAAGAAGTACAGAAACTAGAAAGTAACTACCTTATACGACATGGGGCTCGCGAAAGAGTGAAGTTCGAGGAGAAGCATGGCACATTCCAGTTTGGAAATCGTTAGGGAATTCAAAATAACTCTTCCGCGCGCCTCTTGTCCAAACGGATTGTATTAGGCAGTTACTCCCTAGTTCACAGTGTGAAGAGTGTGTCAATAATATAAAATTTCAGATGTTGCTCTAAGGACAATGCTGTGGCCGATGGCCCTTAACGACCGAGAGTAGTGGTGTTTGCGTATAGTTGCCAGGCCTAACAGACAAGCCACAGTGAGTGAAAGACCCACAGAAATCATTGCGGGACATACGGAAAACTTGTCCGTTAGGAGAGTGCGGTGAAATTCGTTGTTAATCGGCTATGGAAATAGGTGTCCGACGCGAGTGCCTTTGTTAACAACACGACGTCGCCTGGAGCGCCTCTCCTGGGTTCATGAGCATATCGACTGGACCCTAGACGACTGGAAAACCATGACTTGGTGAGATGAGTCCCGATGGTAGAGTTCGACAGCGACGCAGGTCCTACGAAGCCATGGACCCAAGTTGTCAACAAGGAACTGTGCAAGATGCTGGTGGCTGCATAATGGTGTGGGATTTGTTTACGTGGAATGGACTGGGTTCTCTGGTACAACTGAATTGATCGTTGACTGAAAATCGTTAAGTTCGGCTACCTGGAGACTGTTTTCAGCCCTTCAGGGACTTCATGTACCCAAAAAACGACGGAACTTTTATAGATGACGATGCGCCATGTCACCAGGCCATAGTGGCTCGCGATTGTGTTGAAGAACATTCTGGGCGATTCGAGCGAATGATTTGTCCACCCTGATCAACTGACATGAACGCTATCGAATATTTGTGGGAAATAATGGGGAGGACAGTTCGTGCACAAAATTCTCCACAGGCAACACATTCGCAATTATGGACAGCTATAGAGTCAGCATGGATCGATATTTCTGCAGGGGACTACCAACTACTTCCACATCGAGTTGTTGCGCTGTGCCTGGCAAAAGGAGGAACGAGAAGGTCCGAGACGATGTTAGGAGGTATCCCATGACTTTTGGCACTCCTGTGTATATGTGTACATTTGTCCCGTTATAAGCTACCTTGGTTAAAATCTAATGAAAGGCAGTTCTTTATCGAAACTGACCCAGTACGTTAGACTATCATATGTCCACAAGTGAGACAACACCCCCCGGGTAGGCAACATTTAATCATCTGCCTTTGAGCACATCACCTGTGCACAGTTATAAGGAATACAAGTACAAGCTTTTAATTAACTAGATTACCTAGTTATTTCAAGTAGTAACATGCTGTGACGTTAAGCCGACAATAAAATGTAGTGTATAACTAAAAGGAATTGTACCGAATTTAAAGCTGGATATCTTAAAAAAAAAGCTTCGTACTGGAAGAACCTTCATTTTTATTTCATTAATGAGAGACTTTCAAAGTTCTTAATTCTAAAACACACAACAAGCGCTCAAAATGTCTACCTCTTGCGCGTATAGGCTGCTCCCTTCGGAACGTGGATAGTCGCATCTTTTTATGCACACCCACATGGCGTGGAGTCGTTTTGCTGACTTTCATGATACGTTGATGAATCTTATGTAGACGTCTGTCACATAAAGCAATTGATTTTGCTGGTAGAAAACGCAAACAACTCAGTGGGCTGTGGAACCGTTCTATCCCTACCTATTCACTTGTCATGGTAAGCACTATTCAGTGCACTTCGGACTGAGGGGGGTTGTTTGGGGGAAGAGACCAGACAGCGAGGTCATCGGTCTCATCGGATCAGGGAAGGACGGGGAAGGAAGTCGGCCGCGCCCCTTCGAAGGAACCATCCCGGAATTGGCCTGGAGCGATTTAGGGAAATCACGGAGAACCTAAATCAGGATGGCCGGACGCGGGATTGAACCGTTGTCCTCCCGAATGCGAGTCCAACGTGCTAACTACTGCTCCATATCGCTCGGTCCCTCGGAATGAAATGTGCTGCCGTGCATTCTGTAGTAAGTCTGGATGAGACTTCCAAGTAAATTTCTTGCAGACAACACCTGTAAAATCTGCTTACGGATCTCACACGTTTACCATACGCCCATTTACACTTTTGTCCTACAAATTAATTTTAATCTGCTACCAGACTTTAGCCTGAATTATATAGTAAGGATTGTCACCTACACCATCCACATATGATCACTGTGAGAATTTTATGCTCCCTCTCCTCTAAATATCCCCTAATATACACAAACCAAAAAGGCTTCATAACATCCATTTATATCGAAATTCATGACACAGAAAATAAAAACTGGCTCTTAGGCATGCCTGTATATTCACCTCCAATGTAGCCAGGGAACAAAGAAAAAATTTGGACAAAATCGTCTATTTCCTTCAGGGGGCTTTTCACGACACTTAAGAGCAACATCAGTAGCTGGTGCAACATCCCATTGCTCGCATTGCTCAGATCTGTCGTGGCATACCCTCGATGATATCAAATTGGCCCAAATTCTCCCACTCTTCAATGGTAATCCTGTGGAACCTTCACTCGCTGTTGACGGCTGGAAACAGCTCGCTTCAATCGATCCCACACATTCTCGGTTGTGTTCATTCCGGGGAGCAGCAGGTCACTCCATCTTAGTGAACCTAGCATGCAGAAGGAGCCTGATACCGAAAACTGTACGAGGAGAATGCGAGTTATCATCCATCAAGATGAAATTGCCACCAAAATGTTGATGATAGGATCCCACTGTTGGCTACTACCCCGTACAGCAGTGAGGGTATCCTCAACAACTCGAGAGATGTACGGTTGTCACATATAATGCCACCCAACTCCAGAACATCACTCCACCACCACCCTGTTGCACATGTGGGACACAGTATTCGAGGAATTCGACAATACTGAATCTCCAGATACGCTGTATGATACAGATTCGATTTTCGTCTGTAGAGAGCACCTGGCGGCAAACCTTGAGAGTCCATTCCGCGTGATTTCGTACCTCTCTGTAACGGGATCCGTTGTGTTGTGGCATTCGACGTGGAGCTCGTCTTAGTGATCGGGAATGAAGATACGAGTCATGAAATCGTCTCTGTAGCCTCTTCGAATGTCGAATTGTGTTCTGGAGCACAGTACGTGGTTCCTCTGACTCAAAAGTTGCAGATATCGATCATCCTACGCATCTGCCGAACTTGAACGACATGTGTGGTGTCAGTCCATAACTACCAGTCCATTTGAACTGATTCCATGACCCTATCACATCACTTTGACTCGTTACATAATTCGAGTAACAACACTGATTGAGAAGCCTTATGCGCGTTAGGTGATGTTGTGGGCTCAGTCGCTCTCGAGCTGATTTCGTTGTATCAGCAGCCGACTGTTTGCAAATCGTTCTGTTCTCCCTGTTGTTTCTCGAGAACGACCTGACCTTGGCTATTAGCTACTGTTCCTTCCCGTTTTCGCCGTCGACTCTACACATTTAGTAGTTGTTGGGATATGCCATAGCCTCTATGAATGCTAGACAGAGACTTCGCGTCTCCAAAGCACGCAAAACAGCTTGCCCCACACCAACAGAGTACTCTTTGTGTTTTGGAATGTTTTTAGTTGTCCTGCAAATAAACACTGTCTGAACGCCTAAGCAACAATAGTTAACGAAAACCATATCAACTAAACAAATTACAAAATACTTTTGAGCTAAAGGAATGTATAGCTACGGTGTTACTGTATGGCCTTGCTTGTTTACTACATATGTAACTACAACAGCTCTGGCTCTGAGCACTATGGGACTCAACTGCTGAGGTCATTAGTCCCCTAGAACTTAGAACTAGTTAAACCTAATTAACCTAAGGACATCACAAACATCTATGCCCGAGGCAGGATTCGAACCTGCGACCGTAGCGGTCTTGCGGTTCCAGACTGCAGCGCCTTTAACCGCACGGCCACTTCGGCCGGCTAACCACAACAGCGTAAAGCTCTTCATGGAGTGATATATATATATATATATATATATATATATATATATATATATATATATACTCTGTAAGTACCTGGCAGAGGGTTAATCGAATTACTTTGAAGCTACTTCTCTACCGTTACTATCTCCAATAGCACGAGTGAAAAAACGAAGACTGATTTTTCTTATTTAATTATGATGAGCATTTGCTCCTATGTACATAGACGCCAACAAAAGATTTTCACATTTTGAGGAGAAAGTTGGTTATTGAAAATTCATGAGAAGGTCCTGCCACCTTAAATTCTGTATCATATCCATAGTACTCTCCCCGTTATTTCACGAGAATACAAAACGAGCTGCACTTGTTCGAACGTTTTCGATATTTTCTATCAATCCTGTCTGATATGGGTCCTCCAGAAGAGGGAGGACAAGCGTGATGTAAGCAGTATCTTAAGTAGACTTTTTTTTGTAGGTGTTCAAATGGCTCAAATGGCTCTGAGCACTATGGGACTTAACTTCTGAGGTCATCAGTCCCCTAGAACTCAGAACTACTTAAACCTAACTAACCGAAGGACATCACACACATCCACGCCCGAGGCAGGATTCGAACTGCGACCGTAGCGGTCACGGGGTTCCAGACTGTAGCGCCTAGAACCGCTCGGCCACTCCGGCCAGTCTAGGTGTTCCGCCAATAAATCAGTCTTTGGTTTGCTTTCCCCACACATTATCTATGTGATCGTTCCACTTTAAATTATTCGTCATCGTAACCACTGGGTATTTATTTGAGTTTACAGCCTTTAGGTTTGTGTAATTTACTGTGTAACTGAAAGTTAGCCGATTTCTTATAGTTCTCATGTGCATGACTTCACATTTTTCATGATTTCGGGTTAATTGTCACTTTTTGCACCATGCAGACATCTTGTTCAAAGTATTTTGCAATTAGTTTTGATCATCTAATGACTTTAAGTGACGGTAAATGCTTTATGTGCATCAAGAACAATAGAGGGCTTATAACTCTTCATTGGAGAACGCAAGAGACTACTTCCGTTTTATTCGCTGACTTTGCGTCAGTTATTACGAACTGTGGCCTTTCTGGTAGGAAACCACGAATCGAGTCACACAACTGAGACGATAATTTAATTAGAATAATTTAATTAGAAGTCGCTTCTGAGGAATGGTGTGAAAAGCCGTCTGGAAATTTAATAAGACGGAATCTATTTGATGTCACTCATTACTTCGTGAGAATAAAAATGTAGTTGTGTTTCACAAGAATGGTATTTTCTGAATCTGTGTTGGATTTGTCATTGTCATTTTCTTCGAAGTGATTCATAACTTTCGTGTATAGTATATGTTCCACAATCGTACTGCAAATCGACATTAGTGATGTGGGTCGTATTTCAGCGGATTACTCCTGTTTCCTTCCCCGGGTATTGATGTGACTTTTGCGACTTTGTAGTCTTTCGATACTGATCTTTGCACGAGCGGGCGATTGTACACGATTCCTAAGTGTGAAGAAATTGTATCAACATACCTGACTGACATACAATGTGGACCGTAAGCCTTGTCTTTCTTGTTTTAAACTGCTACGCTACGCCTAGGATATTTACGTCTAAGTTACTGAAATTGGTAGTTGTTCTTGATTCGAATTCTGGAGCATTTACTTCGTATTCTTTTGTGAAGGAATTTAGGAAAACCATGTTTGGTCACTCTGCTTTAATGTTAACATTTTTTGAGCAGTCATAAGACGGCGGCATGCAACTGGAGAAGCCATTGGATTTCACCCTCAGCTACTGAGCGACGTCTGTATCCGTCCATTCACTAAGTCTTGCGCCGTTCACCCAGTTTTCCAGTTTGTATGTCGCGGCGTTTCTGCTATCGGTGGACGATGCTACAGCCGGCTCACATGAGACGATCTTGCTGCCTCTTGCTCATCTTGACTACCATTCAGCTTATCTCTCCACGTGTTGCCTGTTGTGATTGCTGATTTTCCGAACTATAAACAGGGTCAGCGATTTTCTGGTATCTATCTACAACCGCCTTAGGCAGGCATCGAGCGCTATCAGGGTGACCCACTCACCTCCAGGGAATCGGGACACTCCCCAGCCACTCGCCTCGTGCTGTTGAGCGCAGATGCGGCAGCTGATTGCCGTGTCCCATAAAGCGTACAGCCACTGTTGTCGACGGTCCACTCTTAAAAAAAGGCCCTTGTCTTAGATGAAGTACGTATGATTTGTGACAGAGGATTTGAAGTCAAAGAGAGAATAGGAAAAAAGGTGTATGTAAATAAGTACATCAGTTCAGTTTAAAAAAGAAAGAGGGTAGACAATTCAAAAAGAAACAATCAGAGCTGCAAGTAAAATGTATGTTTATATTCCGTGACCTGTTTCGCACTACGCCCGTTCACAAACCAACCTGCATACAATTTTTTTTTTCTTTATTGTCATTTTACACCTTACACAAGGTGGGCTGGCAGCGGCAACATTACGCCGCTCTTCAGCCACAGGTAGTACAAGGAGAAAACAATGAAGACACAGAATTAACAGAACACAACGGTGGACAAAAACAGTAGACACAGTAATTAAGAAACACGATGCCGTTCACACGCGAAGAAAAACAATATACTGTCAGCACCGTACACGGACACTGATGATGGAGATGCCACATGTGAACGATGGAGCTTGGGCGGCGAAAACACTGAAGTACAAACGCGACAGCACACACACAAAACTAATGACGATCATCTCCGGCGCACTAATGTCCACGTAACGTGTGCGAGTCGCTGCATACAAAAGTCCAAATTACATTTCATTTACGTACATGCTTACACTAAGTACGAGTGCAAAGTAAAATGGATAGCATATCGCAACCAGTACATACCAATGTTTGCCACTTTAAATCTCCGTCCAAAATAACAGTAAATAAATTGGGTACATATGTGTTTGGTCCCAGCTAATGCTCGTTAATGGATGACACTGGTGAAGTAGAAAACCACTAGGAAACCTAGGAGAGGTCGAGCCATCTTCGGGCCATGATGCCTTTATTATGGAAAAGGTTGTTTCGATAGCAATTTAGAATCTTTAGAAACAAGCAGTACGAAACGAATACATATGTGTAGCACGTGCATGTGTCCTGTAAGATTGCTTATCTACACAAATAGAATACAATGTAATACCAAGGTATGATTTAAAGCTACAGAAAGGATAAGGTCTACGTGCTGTAAGGCGTGGAAGTGTCAGTACATCATCATAGAATTACAATGCAGCATTGCTACCTTGTAACCTCCCCCCCCCCCCCCCCCCCCTATTCTTTTCATCCCTCCCTCTCCCACGCTGCACCTTGTTCTTCCCTCTTTTTCCCTCCTCTCAGGCCTCTACATCCACAGTTCCCTCTCAGCAGTTTTTATTCTTCGTCGTGTGTGCTTCGTTTCTTATAGTGGTTTTAAAGAGTCTTTGTTCTGGAGTGTTTTAATACTGGGTCAACTTTTAGCCTCTGCGGGTGACTTCAGTGTATTTTATGTGCTCCACGAATCACCAACTGCGTTTTTTAACTTTTTTAACTGTCCCACAATGATCCCCATTGTCTCCACTTATTCCGTTTTCATGTTCCCCTTTTTATCGCCTTTTACATATAGTTTTCTCCTTTTATTAACTGTCATGTCGCTCGGCTGCAGAGCGGCGGATTGAGCTGCTGCCAGCCCTCCCCTGCCCAAATGGGGCAGGGGAATGAAATTACAATAAATAAAGGAAAAGCCTCTACTGCGCTGCCATTTCGTGCCACAGTAGTGGCAAAGGCGCCAAACATGAACATAAACCGCAAGAAAATGTTTAAACAATTTTTAAAAACGCACCTGAGCCGTGCTGTGGCCCGTCTTGGTACCGTTGCTAGGTTGGCATCGTTTAGTTGGTATAATTACTGTTGTCGTCTTATTCTTGTGTTCACTGTCGCCACTCCGTTTGCATGCATTGTCTCTCCGCTAGTGGCAGCAGCCGCGGTTATCGATATCTAGTAACGGTGATACTATCTTTGGGATGACGCGAGAACATGCCGGGACCACTGGCGGCACGCATGCACTGCCGGATCGAAGGGCTGTAGTCGTGAGGGGTACAGCCTCGTTGTCAACCGGACTCAGGAAGTTTGAGTGGGCCTTAATTCAAGAAGAGAAACCTCCACCACTGTTAGATCTCGCCATTTGCTTGCGTGTTGCTGCAAGCATTGTCGCGGAGACAAAGAGCAGCAAGTGGAGTGTTTGAGGAAGACGAACCTAATTAGCCTTCCTCCACTTCTTATTATTAATTGTTGCATTGTATATGTTATTATTTGTGAAGTTCAAGCAGTGGTATTTTTCCTACCTAGTGGCCACTAACGCCCCAGTTATCTGCCCTGGAGCTTAGTGTATGTTACGCTGCTGTCCAGTAAGGCATGTAGTTTGACAGCTTCCTTGATTTTTGGGGATGGTGGTGATTTTTTATCTCCTTCCTTCTGTGGTAGTAATGGTTTCTTCTGCTTGCGGATGCTCTAAACACCGGAGTCTGAAGACGTAGCGCTGACCGCCGGTTCTGGCTTGGGTGTGGTATTCCATCGTTGCATTGCTCATCACACGTTAGGTATATTCGACAAATAATTAGTGGTCAGACATTTAAACTGCCACTAGTCTGAGTTACCATCTCGCGAAGTGACCATTGCTTGCGAAGTTTTGAGGGACTTTTCCAGGTCGATCCTTGGAGCAACGTCTGTGCCCCCCCCCCCCCCCCCCCTTCTCCATTGGCTTGGTCAGATTTGATGATTGTATTTTCAAGAAAAAATTTTAATGACTGTGATTTCAAGTTTGAAGGTGTTTAACTGGTTCTTAAAAGAATTAATATTCAGGCCTTCAGCTGTGAAACAGTTCTTAAGTTATTACTATTGGGGCCTTCAGCTGTGAAACAGTTTGAATTTGTTGTCATTAAAGCCTTCAGCCGTGAGTGTTGGTTGTCTTGAAATTTTAATTAGACAATTGTATTCTAGCAGTGAGATTCTGTTCATTGTTCTTTAAAAATATTTTAATAACTGTAATTGCAAGTTGAAGAATTTAACTGGTCCTTAAAAGATTGCTATTCAGGCCATCAACCGTGAAACAGTTTGTAAATTATTACTGTTGGGGCCTTCAACCGAGAGATAGTGGAAACTGTTGGCATTAAGGCGTTCAGCTGTGGTACACTTATTAACTTATTGTCACTTTTTATTTGTTGTTGTTTCCAATTGAAGTGTACGTGATTGAAAAATAAACTAACCAACAGTAATTGATTAAGACCCCGTCCACAATCACAACCCAATCCTGCCATCCTTAGTACCAGTTCTCAGCGCCGTTAAAAGGTGTCTGCAAGCCTAACCAATTTCTACATTTTTTGAAATAAAAATGGACGAGTCTACCTCGTGCATGAAGAGAAATACAAAAGTAACATCACACACATTAGCGATAACATAAAATAAACTGTAGTTTTATAAACAACATCATCTGAGCAATCAATACAATTACGAGCAAAGGACCACGGGAAGGGGGAGGGGGAAGGAGGTAAAGGAGAATGGGGGAAGAAAAGCATTACGGGAATGAAGTGAATGAAACAGAGGGGATTTAAGGATTCGAAAGCGGCGGGAAGCATCCAACATGGGTGGGGGAAGGGGGCGGCGTAGGTGGCAAGTGGGAGTACCCACTTTATTTACTGCTATTTTGGATGGACATTTTACTTGGCAAACATTGGTATGTACTGGTTGCGACATGCTGTCCAGTTTGTATTGCACTCGTATTTAGTGTAAACATGTGTGGATATAGTGTAATTTTAAATTGTGTACATAGGCTGGTTTGAGAATGGGCATAGTCCGAAACCGATCACCGACCAAAGAAACATTAATTTTAGTTGCAACTCTGGCTGTCCCATTTTGCATCACATTCAAAAATGTGTTGCTGTCCCATTATACGTGTCACGCTGAATTTATGAAAGAGGGTTTTTTTTTAAAAAAAGAAAATACTTCTTACTGAGTGATAGTGACAGAGGAAGTACCAGTGACATTCCTTTTAGTTTTCTGTGTGTCGAAAACCAAGTTTCATATTACTGGCTAGCAAAGATTATATGAGCCATCTTCCAGCACTGCATTCCGGGGTGCTGAGTACCCGCAAGAAATGATATGGGTGCGACCTAGGCCGTGAAGAATGTGAAAGGAATACGATGAGGCAACCTCTACGACCAGCATTGTTTTTGTAAATGATAATCAACATTCTATTGTAATGGCATCAGTCATTGCCTTATATTCGAACTGGACTACCGAGTATTGGCTGCACCAGAACATAGATATTAATTACTCCTTTAAACTGAAATTTTAGAAAAAACAAAAATCCCCTCTGTTTGTACGCAATTTATGCTAATAATAATGAAAACATACCTACACACTTAAAATGCTTTTGCCACAAAGTGCTGCATGATTGCTGTGCCTTTTCAGAATCTTTCAGCTTCATGATATCAATTAGTCTTACCTGAAAACTTGTATGACAAGGATAATCTGATAGCGAAATTCGTGATGTATGGAAGATAATACCGTAGCGTAAGTACTCGATTTGCTAGAAATCTTTTCCTCTTCCCAATGTTAATCAGTAGTTTCACTTATATCTGACCATGTACTGTATGTATATCTTCATCTCTCATCTTTGCAGTAGCCTGGTTTCCTTCAAGGTTCTAACATTGAATCCTCTCATTTGCAAAAAATTCATTTTTTATTGCACCATGATGAAATTCGAGGAACACCTGAACCACCTGCGTTTTTGTCCAGGTCTCTCATCGAGACATGAAGTAACTAGAATGAGATTTACACTCTGCAGTGGAATGTGCGCTGATGTGAAACTTCCTGGCAGATTAAAACTGTGTGCCGGACCGAGACTCGAATTCGCGACCTTTGCCTTTCACGGACAAGTGAGCACTTCAGCGCAGGTTTCGCCGCACTGTCCTGCTGGATTTGCTCGCCGTGCGTCCCTTATTGAATTTTGCGGTTATTTCGCGCAGTGTTGCTTGTCTGTTAGCAGAGACACACTGACAACTCTATGCAAACGCCGCTGCTCGCGGTCGTTTAGTGAAGGCCGTCGGCCACTGGGTTCTTCGTGGTGAGTAGTAATGCCATAAATTTGGTGTTCATGACATACTCTCGACAATGTAGATCTCGAAATACTCAATTCCATAACGATTGCCACAATGGAATGTCCCATCCGTTTAGTTCCACTACCATCCCGTGTCGTTGACTTTCCATGATGCGGCCATTATCATGTCGGACACCGTTTTGCATTAATCACCTGAGTTCAAATGACAGCTTGTAGAAGGCACTGCCATTTTATACCTTGTGTACGCGATGCTACCGCCATGCATGTAAGCGTATATTACTATCGCATGACCTCAGTGTATATCTGAAAGTCACCGGAGTTTTGTTTAGTCCACTTTGTATTATATTGTATTGTATGGGACTGGGGACCTAGAAACGACGGAGAGGCTCTGTCCCCGCTGTAGCCCTCAGTGGTTCACAACCCCACAACAAGCTACAGCAGTCCACTCCACTCACCCCACCGCCGCCCCACACCGAACTCAGGGTTATTGTGCGGTTCGGCCCCCAGTGCACCTCCCAGGTCAGAACCATATTTAACTAGCAGTTTAACATTGTTTTGTGGAGGAGAGCGCGCTTGAGGTAGTTCACCAGACCTATGTTATGGAGCTATTCTGATGTTTGGTTTTAGACAGTATCTAGAAAGAGACAATGAAGTAATTGGGTTACGTCAATCACAGCAGATGGCAGATATGTTGCACTTCTTACAAGCAGTTTCTAACAAAATGCGATATTTTAATTATTGTGAATTAAGCAAAAAATCAAGATGAGAAACGTCGATAAACTTTTGTAAATGTTGCTTGGATAGAATGTAAATCTAGATTCAGATTTCTTAGATTATATGATATCTATTGACATCCTAAAAGTCATATTCTTGGCATGCAATAAATTTAGTTTTTTTGTTTCTTGCACTTTTAGCGTAATGTCAATCAGATTGAGTCAACAGTTAATACCTGCACTGTGAGTAGTTGTGCTTCAAATTGTGAATCACTGAGTCATAGAGAAATGTTCTTGTAGTCTAAATTGAATATTAACTAATAATTGTGTTCGGACTAATGTCATTATGACGTACATTTTGGCTGACATCCGAGTAGTCACGAAATTGTGGCTCACAGCTGGTGCCTCACGATAGAGCCACATGCCACACAACAAGGTGTTGTGGGTTGCCAGCCTGCACCTCGGCTCATCTTACCTGCGGCACCGACTGCAGTAAATGAGTGCGCCACATCCATCAGATTCGGTCGGAGGTGTCCGCGAGGCATGTAACACTAGGCGACCTCCCGATATCCTTCCCCCTGACTGCCCCTATGTAACACTGCCAGCAGCTCTCCAGTCACTATCAAATCTACTCCCGACGTCGACGTCCCTGGTCTACTTCAGAAGTGCCGCCAGTCTATTCGTCAGTGCGCTCGCCTATGAAACCAGAGATTCCGCCAGTACGGCGTATACAAACTATGTCTAAGGCAGTGTTTCTCGGCAGTGACCAACAGTGTAGTCTGAGTGAACATTCTAACACCCGCCATCAGCTTTGGGCTCATTCACTCTGGCGCGACCTCTAAAAAATGAAAATATGGGACACCAAATATAAGATGAAATCAAACGACATTTTGTGGAAACTAGCGTTAATACTACTTCTACGTAGTAGATTTGAATTAAAATAGGTTGTTTAAGCTGCAGCTACAGAGATCATTGTACCTTTTCGTTAAAACTCACATTAAAAAAGCAAATTACCTTGCATTACTAATTGAGTAAATATTTTATTCTTTTATTATCGTCACAAGCAGACATAACATATAACTACATTATAAGGATGTCTTTAACAAGGGTGGACAATGCTTATTACTTACATAGACTATTTATTTGCGATTCGCAGTTGGCTTGGAAGATTCTCCATGAATAATTTCTGAAAAATATTTTTTTGTTATATTTTGCAGAAGAGTATGTCATCCAGGAGTTCGATATTTTGGAGTAGAATTTTGAAAAATTCAACTTATGAAGTATCCTAGCCGGCCGCGGTGGTCTAGCGGTTCTAGGCGCGCAGTCCGGAACCGCGCGACTGCTACGGTCGCAGGTTCGAATCCTGCCTCGGGCATGGATGTGTGTGATGTCCTCAGCTTAGTTAGGTTTAAGTAGTTCTAAGTTCTAGGGGACTGATGACCTCAGCTGTTAAGTCCCATAGTGCTCAGAATCATTTGAACCATTTTTTGAAGCATCCTAAAAATACGTCTTCGTTATAATTATGTCCTTAACAATTTCCACATTAAACTTCTTCTTTTCATTAGACCATAATACATTTCAGATAGACAACATTCTTTCTGCAGCAACATTAGTGCCAGGTAGAGCTAGCACAATCACAGTAATGAGCTGCAAATGTTTTCAGCAGATGTCTTGAGATGCAAGGAAGTTAGAAATAAATGTATATTTCTGACCAACAAACTTAACAGTTCTTAATTTATGGTTTTCCACCTCACAAACATTTTTAACGTAGTTTATTTCCTCAAAAAGTTCAGCTTTACATATTTCTTTCAAAACATTTTCCAAACTCTGCTAAAGTTTTAAGACTTTGCTGGAACAACTTCCATAGAAGAGGAATTCGAGCTGAGCCGTGTCAAATGGTTTCAGCACATGAAATGGGTAACCCCATTTTTTTAATGTGGTTAATTTGTATCTCGTAAGATAATCTTGATGCGTCCAAAGAATCTGAATCTTTCAGCAAGCCATCTCTTGGAATGCACTAAACAAAGACGGACGTTTCATACTTCAAAAGTTTTCCTTCTTCCCCAGTTTCACTTTTCTCATCAATATTTCTAACTCCTAACTCGTATAGAACTTCATTTGCTGCCTCAATAGTTTTTATTGTTGGTGAAAGCATTTTCAATTGGCTCTGAATGAAACAGAGCGAAAGTACTGATGAAGGACCCCTAAAGAACGATTTAAAGATACGACATTAAGATTTTAAGAAGTCGTAAATATCAATAGGTCTGTTAACAGCCAGTTTCAAGGAAACCCATCTGTTTTTAACACTACGAAACACTTGTTTATATCGTACTTCACGAAACTCGCAAAACTCTTTCAGTTATTCAGCACAAATGATGAATGTGCCGAAATATGGAAGAATTTTGTTTACAATGGCTTCGATGTGTACTGGAAGAATATCAGCCCTTGTTTGTACTGCATTATGCACTACGTGCGTTGCACAACATACACCATGAATTTGTTTTCCGGCTAAGCTTCTAGTCTTGCGAAAACGTTCTGCCCCTTTCTTCCCGTGCTTCCAAGGATTGTATTGCAGTTTTCACTACAGAAAGCAACAGATTTATCCCTCAGATGAAATTAAGAACTTCCATGATAAGATTTGTTATAACATCAGCCGTTACACCTGTCATATTCTGGAAGTTAAATCACCTTTACTTGAATGCCCTAAGAATCACTGATATCAATTTCACGCTTTTGTGATTGGAGGTGTGCACCATAACTGAAATGTACTAGGCATCTTTCAGCTCATCACACATTTGGTGCATTGCATATGGAGCCGACACATTTGTTATCACAGATTCATGCTCTGTTCTGGAGCAGGTAAATTTCTTGTCACACCTCTTCCTGGTGATCACAGCAGCGCACCCCATTTATCTGAATGAAAGGTTATGTTTCACTGGCTGGAAGGTTAGCAAACCTTCCTCAGCAGAAATACGCTTTATAATGACACTATTGTCACGTTTTGTAGCAAAAGACGTCATAGCTTGTGACGCAGTTTGCTTGAAAAAACAAACTTCTGTTTCTTCACAATGTATTGTACATCAAATCGACCTCCGTGGCCGATTGAAAAAGCGCTTTGACGCAACAAAAATATAAGTTCTCGCTTTGCTGTTCTAATCTAAACACAGCTTTAATTCCACCGCTAAATAAATACTTTCTTTTTGGAATTTCTGTGAAAAGTTTGCAATACATCGCATCAAATAAAGTAAGAGTCCTCTAAAAAGACACTTCTAACACGACGATCTGGAGCAATATGAAGTGCACAAAGATAGCTTTTCTGATAAACTGTGCTTCATGTACAAGCATTAAGACAATGAGCACGAAACTCCCAGCACTCTTTTGCAACTTCACTACTGCAGCGCTGTCATGTATAAACACACGGTGAAACGATCGTGTATTGTGTACATGGAGTGCAGAAACACATTTAAATTACAAATGGATCGTATTTCGGAGCTTATTGTGGCTCTACAAATATGAAAATATGTTTTGGAAAATGGGATAATATAAAATGTTTTCACTTTTTAAGACAGAGCAGTATTGAAAATGGAGAGATGGAAAACGAATTACAATAGTTTGTGCTGACACTTCAGACGTCAACAAAGATTGCCAGAGGTGAAAAAAGTGATCAATAGCAGATAAACATCTTGAGGTTGGCTCGGATAGGACACAGTAACTTTGGATTTGTAGTTAGGCACTTTACCAGTGAGCCACCTAGCCAAACATTTCAAAATATACGGGACGGTTAGTGAATAATGGGACAATTTATGTCCCGTATGTATTTTGTCGGGAGAACTGGACACTTGAACAAAGTCTAGAACAACTCCATAAAGTACAGAACGTGTGGGCACCCTACGCTAAGGCGCCTCCCTCTAGGGCGCCACCAGCTACGGCACTCCCTCAGCCGGCGCCTGGCAAACCAGCTCCTTCGGAACTGGCACCCCCTACTGGGATGCCGCTGGCTCCTACGCTGATTTCTCCTGCGCCGCCGGTGCCTTCGCCGCCGTCACCAGCACTTCACTGCCGGCGTCTCTACTGGCTCCGGCTCCGTTCTTTCTGACCCTACTGCTCTAGTGTAGCCAGCTCCTCTGCCGCTAGCCCAGTCGCTGGCTCTCTTGAGTTCCAGGTAGCGCCCTTGGGCATTCCCACTCTATGGGCACTCCATCTCCAGCCGCTGGTGCTATCACTACTCTTTTTTACGCTTCCACCGATTCTGGCCCATCACCTCCTCACACGACACACATTTTTCCACTAGTATGTGCTTCACACAGGCTTCAGGTGTCCTCTTTCCCGTCACAGGAGCTTCCCTTCTCAGTATTGCCTCCTTCTCTGACAGATGCCTTCAAGGCGAGCGTTCTTCATTCTTTGACCTTACCCCACATCACCTCAACCTGGTCGCCACCCTCGTATACCTTTTATCATAGTCATCTCTTGCAGCCTCTGGTCGCGGGAGTTTCGCCACAAGTCCCAGACCCCCTTGCTTCGCTGCTTCGGTTGTCGTTGTTAACAATGTCCCTGTATGTCTCTTGCTCTTCCTTATTTTCCCCCTCCACCAGTCTGCAGGGCAGCTGCCTACCACTGCCCCAGCTGATGCTGTTTCTGCCTTCTGCCAGAAGCCAGGATCCTTGGCTACTCTTCCTTCTTGGGCACCACCTGTTCCTGGCGATGAGCTGTCCACTGGCCTCCTGGGACTCTTCCACTGTCGTATCTGGTACCAGCTGCTACCTCTCACACCACTATTGGCTGGCTGGCTCCATCGACTTCCTCAAGTCCTGGCAGCTGCTGTTCGTCAAACGCCTGCCTCCCATTGGCCGGTGGAGCCCTGCTGCTTTCTTCCCAGCAAGCCTACGTCAACACTACAAGGCGCGTCTTGTAGCCTCCGCACTGGGCGCCTGTCACAGTCTGTTCCAGCTCCACCAGTTCTCTTGCCGCCGTCCTTGGCGCCTCCTCGGTTACCAGCATCACTGGCACCTTCGACGCTATCGAATTTCACACCACAGGCCCGCATGCTGCTGGCCCGTGCGCCGCAGCCCACTCGCCATCCTCCAACATTGGCTCCTCCCTGGTGATTCCTGTGGAATCGGCTCCAGATTCCTGCATGCGCCTTCTAAATACTGTCATCTCGTCTGTAGGCCAGAGGCCTGTGGCATACAGCTGGTGGCTTACGTTAAAACTACACGTCTTACGACAGAGGTCTGTGAGTTCGTGGCTCATCTTGCCTGCGACAGAGACTGCAATGTGTGAGGGCCCCACATCTACCGAATACAGCCAGCGATAGCTCGCATCCATGAGGCACGTGACCAAGACAACTTCCCTGTATTCCTCCGCCGGGAAGCCATTATAGGACACTGCCAGCAGCTCGCCAGTGAGTGTGAATTCTTTTCCCGACATCGTCGTCTCCACATCTCAAGTGCAGCGAGTCTACTCGCCAGTGCCGCTACTGAAGCTTGTGACACGGTCTCAATAGTGACCGAGAGCGTACTCTGCTTTTACATTCCAGAACTGTTACCGCGATTACAAAAAATATGATGAGGTCAGGACGATCTTTACGTTCCTTTTACGGGGAAACTATTTTAGTTGCTAAAGTTATTCTGTATTTTCTTCATAATAAAGTTCTATTGTTCTTAGTTACCGGGGCGCCTGTCTCTGTTTATGCGTCTCTAGCCCACAATGGCATACTACAGAAATGAGGTACGGAATTAGAGGACTGGCCTCAGCTGAGGTCGGTAGCTACAGCTAGAGGCTCTGTATTCGGCACGAGTATTGATTGTGTATCTGTTAGTGCGTTCGTGTGACAGATTTTATCCCTGCAAAACGGAGGTGCAGGATTCTGACATTTTAATACTTTAGTAGAGCTATGAACCGTTTTTTTAAAGTGAAACCTAAAAATACATACAGCATCCTGAGATCATTATTTATTGTACTCGAAGGCTATAGAAAGAGAATCGGAGGACATACACGTCCAACCAAAGGAAAGACGTTGAAGTTATAAGCTAAGTTAGTATACATAAAATTTGTGTTTTAATGATCCACATAGAGTCAGAAAACAAGCTGATTAGCTAGTCAACAAGCAACAACTGAAAACTGAGGCTGCCGACCGCGGTGACCGAGCGGTTCTAGGCGCTACAGTCTGGAACTGCGTGACCGCTACGGTCGCAGGTTCGAATCGTGCCTCGGGCATGGATGTGTGTGATGTCCTTAAGTTAGTTAGGTTTAATTAGTTCTGAGTTCTAGGGGACTGTTGACCTCAGAAGTTAAGTCCCATAGTGCTTAGAGCCTTTTGAACCATTTGAACCAAAACTGAGACTCTACAGCGTAAAGTATTTTATAAAATCCATTTAACCGTCAGCTGTTTATTTGTCCCATTATTCATCTACTGGTTTCAATTATTAACCATCATCCATGATATAGGGTAGAGTACAACAGATTAGATAAAAGCATCCAATATTTCGTCTTCCTTTGAAGCTGAACAATATCGAAATTATGCAGTGAAATTGTACAAACACCTAAGACAATTATTTCAGGTGTTTGTACAGTTTCACTGGATAACTCCAATACTGTCCAGCATCAAAGGAATATGGGATGCTTGTAAGTAATCTGTTGTAACCTACATCTTGCATTTGATTAATAACCGAAACCGGTAGATGACTGATGATCCAACAACAGCTGATGGTTAAAATGCAACCATAAAGCAGGTCGCAGGAGGAACACTAAGAATAAAGGTTTGATTTTACTTTCCGAGACTAGTATGTAGTTTCTGGCACAGTTTTGCTTTTCCTGTCCTTTGAATTAAAATTTATTTCTCTTTCGAAGAAAAAATCATAAATTATCAGCGGTTTGTTACAATCACAGTTTCATCACAGGTGTTCGATGCCGTCTTTCTCAGAAAGGAAGTGAGTTCCAAAAGTCGATCCGCTTCTGTGACAGCCCCTTCTTTACTTCCAACTTCTCACCAATGTCCAGAAACTCCAGCCCATCGTCTGACGTTACTCTTGGCCAATGCACCGGCGCGTCATTCGGTGTTGGATTTCTGCAAAAATATAAAATAATGCAGTGAGGAAATTCCTGAATTTCTAATACAGTGTGTATAAAAACAAGATACTTTCTTTCTTCAATTCATTCAGTGTTGACGCTTGTGTCGTGTCTATTGTTCGTAAAATATTTGAACTAACAAAATCTCCGTCACACGTATGAATACATTATCTACTGCATAATACATTTGGAAGCCTGCGGGTTCCTTGTCATTTTTATTTCAGTGGAGGTTACATGTTCATTCTAGTACCGATTTGCTCCATCTAGATACAAAGTATACACTGATCAGCCAGCACATTACGACCGCCTACCTTAAAGCAGGTATGTCCATCTTTGGCAGTGATAACAGCGGCGACGCATCGAGGCATGTAAGTAATGACGCCTTGGTAGGTCGCTGGAGGGTGTTGGTACGACATCTGCGCGCACAAGCCATCAAATTCCCGTGAATTGCGGGGAAGGGAGCGATGAGCTCTGAGAACACGTTCAATTACATCCCAGATGTGTTCGATCGGGTCCAGATGTTGACGAGTTGGGGGGGGGGGGGGGGTCAGCATATCAATTGGAACTTGCCACTGTGTTCCTCGCACTAATCCTTCACACTCCTGGGTTTATGGCTTCAAATGGCTCTGAGCACTATGGGACTTAACTACTGGGATCATCAGTCCCCTAGAACATAGAACTACTTAAACCTAACTAACCTAAGGACATCACACACATCCATGCCCGGGGCAGGATTCGAACCTGCGACCGTAGTGGCCGCGCGGTTCCACACTGTAGCGCCTAGAACCGCTCGGCTACCGCGGCCGGCCTGGGTTTATGACGTGACGCATTGTCTTGCTGAAAAATGTCACTGCCGTCGGAAAACATGATCGTCATGAAGGGGTATGTTGTCCGCAACCAGAGTACGATACTTCTTGGCCGTCATGGTGCCTTACAAGATCTTCACTGGACCCATGGAAGTCCACGTGAATGTTCCCCAGAGCATAGTTGAACCGCCGCCGGCTTGCATACGTCCCGCACTACAAGTGTCAAGAAGTTGTTTCCCTGGAAGACGACGGATTGGCGCCCTCCCATCGGCATGATGAAGAAGGTATCGGGATTCATGAGACCTTGCAACGCTCTGTCACTGTGCCGAAGTCCAGTGCCGATGATGACGAGCCCATTTTAGTCATAGTTGTCGATGTGGTGGTGTTAACATTGACATATGCATGGGTCGTCGTACGCGGAGGCTCGTCGTTTAAGTGTTCGGTGCACTTTGTGGTTCAAATGGTTCAAATGGCTCTGAGCACTATGCGACTTAACTTCTGAGGTCATCAGTCGCATAGAACTTAGAACTAATTAAACCTAACTAACTTAAGGACATCACACACATCCATGCCCGAGGCAGGACTCGAACCTGCGACCGTAGCGGTCGCTCGGTTCCAGACTGTAGCGCCCAGAACCGCACGGCCACTCCGGCCGGCTGCACTTTGTGCTCAGACACATTTGTAGTCTGTCAAGCATTAAACGCTGATGTTAGTTCCGCACAGTTCGCCGCATGTCCTGTTTTACCAGGCTGCCCAGCCTAAGACGTCCGACATCTGTAACGAGAGGTGTTTGCCCCACCTCAGGAAGTCTGGACGTCGTTTCACCATGTGTTGAAGACATTCGCCACAGCACTCCTCGAACACCCAACAAGTTGTGTGCGGTTACCGAAATGCTCATGCCGAGCCTCCGGGCCATCATAATCTGCCCTCGGTCAAACTACGATACGTCGCGCGCCTTCCCCATTCTACGTAAGGACAACACGCTTACTGATACGACATGCATCGTGCGTGTGTCTGAGTAGCTGTCATTCATCGTGCGTGTGTCTGAGTAGCTGTCATTCCTCGTCAGATGACGATGCTATCGCCTGGACGGTTTTATGTGGATTGTAGGTCAGTGGTCATAATATGCTGCCTGATCAGTGTACATGTGCACATCACTCTCAAAATGATTTCATTTGATTTATCAGAATCGTATTCTCACAATACAGCACTAGGTGCATATAGAGACTGTTTGGCTGCCTTGAACGAACTGGAACTAAATAAATTCCACTAAAATACACACTATGAAGCCACAGGCTACGACATGCATTGTGGAGTAAATAATAAATTAAAGTGACTAAAGGAGGATTTCTTAACCGAAATATTCAAACACACACTTTGTCACAGAAAACCATAAATGATTTATAAATGAGATAAAGTGGAGGTAAGATCGGCGTTGTACGTCGTATTAAAGTAGTAGAAATGAATATGATCACGAGATATAGATTCCATCAAAGATGTTCATATTACTACATTCTTAAGAAAGGAGAAATGTGCGGAATACGCTCACTTAAAAACGATGAAACTTCTCAGTAATAGTTATCAGTTCTGTACTTTTAGAGTTAATCAAAAACAGAATCAGAGACATCTACCTGGAATTCTGGAGGACTTCAGTTCTCTGAAGATGACGGCACCGATCTCTCGTGGTTTGAACTACACGAGTAACCGATAGAGTCAGGCGGACCCGTAACTGCTCGAAAGCAGCCAAGCTCTTACAGATATTCGTCGAAGACAGGTCCAAGGGTGCACTTTTCTCACGGAGTGGGCCCAAGTTTGCTCAGCAGAGATTTGGTCAAATGAACTGTGACCGCACATGAACCTACACGTGTGTGGGGTATTCCTCAAGACATTCTGACACATTTAGGGAGTGATGGACGGGTGCAATGTGTTGTTGAAGATACAGATTCATATGGGCCTGGTAAGCGTGACGTGCTATATGTGAACAAACGACCGTTTGGTAATAGTTCCTGTGAAGGCATGATTCCAATATGGCGACTGGTGCGACTTAAGCGACGCATTGGAATACCACCTTGATACGTTCGGTGAGAGGATGGCAGACGTATCAACGGTTGCATGAACATAGCTACGTGCATGAATGGTGTGCTGTTGACATGCAGAATGCATCGAATCATGCTTTTTCAGACGAATTGGACCTTGCCGTTGAAACCTGATTGGTAGGTACTCAGAGAGCGCACAGGATAAGGTTACGGTTGTGGATGGGGCCGTAAACAATTACTGTGGGCTACACAATCAAACACACTTATTTACACATTGCTTTAAAGATCATAATTAACAATACGGCTGAAGGCCTAGTTAAAGAAAACTTGAGACGCTAAAAAATCACAATCTAAAACAAACACAACAAATGGTGCTCAGAAGTGTTCCAAGGGTTGGCCTGGGAAGGTAGCTGAAACGTAATGTGAGGTGAGACAGGCAGCCAAGAGTTGAGGTTAAATAATCGGATGGCAACCCAAACTAGGGACGGCGCAAAGACCGACCAACAATTTAATCAATTCCCTTCCGTCCGACCAATGGCACAACGATGGAAAATACCAGCCGAGGACGAGGATGCGAACAGCACTACTTCTTCAGAAATTGGCGTCTAAAAACAGCCAAGGGAACAATAACCACTCTAAGCAAAATATGAACCAAACAACTTAAAAGACTGTCGAACTACACGCCGTGCCGGACAGCATCAACATGACGAGGAAAGGCACACTGTCAGAAAACTAAGCTAACGACCAGGGCATGTAAGTGGGGCCTTAACGGCTACAGGGCAGAAAATACCGCTGGTGCACTTCACTGGTAAGTAACAGTCAATTTAACAACTAGTCACAATATAGGAAGACGGCTGCAAGATTTCGCCGACTCCAACACGTTGTACGTTGCTGCTAGCCCGAACGGCCCAGGGAGCAACAACCCGCAAATAAACGAAGAGATGTCACAATAGTTGAGGTTTCAGAACGGGTTAACTGATGCCTCCAATTCAGCGTCCAGTTTCGGTGGGCAACGAACTTTATCGCTCTCGCAGCTAGCGCCTCACGATCCGACAGCGCGTGCACGCCGCCACCTGTCCCGCCCTGGCCTGGCGCCGCAGAAACTTCCTCGCTGCTCCGTCCCAACCGACTGACCGCCTGCAGCAAGCAGACAGCATTAAGATAGCTGCTCAGTCAAACCCACAGAAGCTACACACGGTTCCACGAAAACGCTTCCACAAACAACTCGGACAATACTACAACCAGTGACTATGGAACAACAAGAACGAATCACACGTCGACACACACGGAGAGCCCAGAAGTGGTCGGCGACGAAATACACGTCGTCCGATGAGACGACCGACCGAACTACCAACCAAGGTCGTCCCCACTCAAGTCATGTGTGTCGGCAACGGTCGGGCGAGTCATGGCTGTCCGGACCTCATTGGTGCTCCGTCCCGACTGAACTCCCAACGCACGACGACCCGGAAATAACAGCGGTCGTTGCAAAGATAGTACGACAGTGCTCTTATCGATAAGCGCTACTGCTGCTACTCACGGGCAGGCAAGCCAGCATCTTAGTGATGCCAGAAAATCGAATAATAAACGGGACAGCAGTACCGCAAAGACAAGATGTCAAGCAATAAACGGCATGAACACGAGCCACGCACGGCTCAGCCGTAAGTGCGTACCAGCATCTGTATACATATATTTCTGAAAGATACTGTGGAATGAATGACAGAGGGTACTAACCATTGCACCATATATTAAGGTTCATCCCTTCTCATTTACGTTTGTAGTGCGGGAAGAATGATTCAAAAATGGTTCAAATAGCTCTGAGCACTATGGGACTTAACATCTGTGGTCATCAGTCCCCTAGAACTTAGAACTACTTAAACCTAACTAACCTAAGAACGTCACACACATCCATGCCCGAGGCAGGATTCGAACCTGCGACCGTAGCAGTCGCGCGGTTCCGGACTGCGCGCCTAGAACCGCTAGACCACCGCGGCCGGCGAAGAATGATTGTTTACATGTTTATGCACGCTACGGGAGCGAGACTTATTACTTTTGGATTTCCAACTTGATACTGGTTCTTCAAGTATGGCAAGTAGGGTTTCACTGGATATTTAGCTACTACCTTCTAGCGTTTGCCAGATTATGTTCTCCAACGTTTCCGTGTTGCTCTGCCATGGACTAAACAATATTATGCTGCCTTTCTTTGTATGTATTCCATAGCCTCTGCTAGTTCTGTCTGGTATGAATCCCACACACTTCAATAATATTCTAGGATGGGTAGCACGAGTGGTTTTTCAAGAAATTTCCTTTATGCACTGTCCAGCCAAGAAATTGTGAAACGTCATCCTGGGGAAGCACCATCCTACCCATGCGACCCTCCCTCACTGCTCCCTCCTTTGACAGCGTTGCTGCCTCTGGATCACGGGTTCCTGGGTTCGATTCCAGGCCGGGTTGGAGGATTTCCTCTGCCCAGAGATTGACTGTCTGTGTTGTCCTCATCATTCCATTGTCATCATCATCATCATCATCATCATCATTGAGCCGTGCGCGCCTCGCGGTCATGCCGTTTATTGCTCGTCATCTTGTTTCTATGGTTCTGTTGCCTCTTTCTTATTCAATTTTTTTGACGTCACTAAGTTGCTGGTTTGCTTGCCCATGAGTGGCAGCAGCAGCGCTTATTGATAATTGCACTGTGGTACTATCTCTGGAGCAACCGTTAGTATTTCCGAGTCGGGAGTTCAGTTGGAGACGGAACGCCAGTGAGGTGCGGACAGTCAGTACTCGCGGATCACTGGCGACACACATGAACTGTCAGACGGAAGCAGACTGGAGCGGGAACGACCGCTGGTTGGTCGTTCGGTCGGTCGTCTCATCGGGCGACGTGTATTTGGTCTTCCGATCGCTTCTGGGCGTCTTCAATTGACCATCTTGTGATACTTGGGTCGGTTCTTTCTTGTGCAGAGATGTCGGATGGCCAATGGGCCAGTGTTCCCTCTGCATGGTTGGGTCCGAGCCAATGTGCCCGGGTCGCCGTGTCTCTGGAGTTCCCAACGGACATGGAATTGAGTCGGGTTGGAGCTGCAGTGAGCTCCGGACAGCCAAGACTCGCCCGACCGTTGCCGACACTCATAACTTGAGGGGGGAAGACCCTTGTTGGTCGTTCGGTCGGCCGTCTCATCGGACGACGTGTATTTGGCCGCCGACCGCTTATGGAAACTCTGTGTGTGTGTGACTTGCCCTTTTTCCTTGT
The DNA here is from genome assembly GCF_023864345.2 of Schistocerca serialis cubense. Classification (NCBI taxonomy): domain Eukaryota; kingdom Metazoa; phylum Arthropoda; class Insecta; order Orthoptera; family Acrididae; genus Schistocerca; species Schistocerca serialis. Next base: position 347,456,268 of record NC_064641.1, read on the forward strand.
TGTTCCACGGTGGTTGGTTTTAGGATTGTTGGAGCTCTTGGTGCAAATGTTTACGTGGAACTGTGTGTAGTTTCTGTGATTTCCGCTGAGCAGATGAATGCTGTCTGCTTACTGCAGTAGCCAGTTGGTCGGTTGCGACGGAGCAGCGAGGATTGGGGTGTTGGTTGGTTCTTCAGCCGCCCGTAGGTCGTACTGCTACCCGATTATTTAGTATTACGCTTGGCTGCCTGTCTCACCCGCCTGTCTAACTGCTGTTAGAGTTTCCTACGCAGGCCGACCCTTGGAACACTTCTGAGCACCACTGTTTTGCTGTGTGTGCTTGTGATTTTCTTTTGTCGCAAGTACTGTGCCAGGCCTTATGCCGCGTATTAATTTTGTCTGTTCTACGTTTAGTATATGGACTTCAGCCGGGCCTTATCCGAAGTATTTGAAGACTAGGCCTCCAGCAGTGTTTTATTTAAAATTATTTTTTGCTCTGTATTTAGGCCTTCAGCCGCGTTTTTTTTTTTCAATTTGTGTCTTTTAGCCGTAATGTGTAACTCTGTCTGTAAGGTTTCTCTTTAATTATCTTGAATTCTTAAAATGGCCTTCAGCCGTACTGTGTAAATGCTTAACTTAAGATTTGTCTTTAATTATTTTGAATAATTGTTTGGGCCTTATCCGTCAAGATATTTCAAGTTTTCTTAAGATGGTTTTCTGTTGTACTGTGTAAATGCTTGTCGTTAAAGGTTGCCTTTTATTATGTTGAAATATGATTGGGCTTTCAGCCGAGGGATTAATTTAAATATTCATTGATATCGCTTTTAGCCGAAATTGGTAAATGCTTGCCTATTAAAGAATTTCCTATGCTGATCTCAAATATTATTTGGACCTTTAGCAGAGAAGATATTTTAATTTTACTTAAGTAAAGCCTTCAGCCGTTTGTCTAAATTCTGGTGCCTTAAAAGGAATTATTTAAGGATATTTTAATTTTACTTAAGTAAGACCTTCAGCCGTTTCTCTAAATCCTTGTGTTCTAACAGGAAATATTTAAACTATATTATTGAGAAGTTACTTGGGCAGTCAGCCGTGAATTGATCCTTGTTGTTTTAAAGAGAAAACTGTACATTGATTTTCGAGGAATAAAGTTGTGTGTTCTTGTGTAACTAACAGTAACTGATCTTGGCTCCTTTCCACAACCTGATCCGTTCTGTCCTGCGAACCCAGATTGCAATCATCATCATTCGTAACTAGATTGGACTGTGTAAAAATTGGGGCTTTGTACGGGTGCTGATGATCGCGCAGTTGAGCGCCCCGAAAACCAAACATCATCATTATCATCATAATTCTTTCTTGACCATTAAGGTACAAAATACCGCTCCCCCTCCACATCCTTTAACTAGAGCAGTTGATTGATCGATGGAAGTTTTGTGCTGCACATCATAGGGAGAGGATCAGATTTGTTTGGAATCCAAAAATTAAATTTATTATTATTCCAATTGCCTGAGTTTCGTCCTACTACTCTCGACGTCACAGGAATCGATGTCGTGTTGCGTCACATCGACATCATGTCACATCAACGTCATGATGCTCTCGGCATAATGGTGGCACGTATTACGAGATATTTATTAATTACGTCACGGCATATTATGTAAAATGGCTGCATACATTAACGTAATATGTGATGTGGTGCGCTTTGACAATGCAGCGAATACCTAAATTAATGACGTCAAGGCGTATTATGCTAAACAGTTGCAAATATGTAATTTATGGTGTAACACAATGTGACTATGCAGTGTGAGGCTAAATTACTATCTTGCTGTGACTTGCTGTGTTAAGAAGTTCGTAACTGCCTGCCGCATATCCTCGTCTGACAGGAATCATCAACCACTCAAGGCCTCCTTTAAGCAACGGAAGGCATGATAATCGCACAAGGAGCGATCAGGATTATAAGGTGTTGTCTACAGTTGGCTCACTTACGCGCAACGACATTTGCGATGTGAGGACCTGTATTGTCATGAAGACCACAACGGAACTTGGTGCTCCATTCTGCAACTGATAGACATTATTCATTCGCCAATGGAGATGGATGCCTACCGGTGTTTGTCCTTGGCCAACCAAGAGTAGAAAAACGTTACGTTGGTCCCTTTTGGACGCATTTGATCATAACGTCGCCGTGGTTCACTTTTCCACTTTTGCCGCACTCACGTTGGAAAGACAAGATTCCCACACTAATCCCTTCTCTACTTGTCAGTGCTTATATACCCACATTGGAGGCACGCGACTTTGCATACGCGTTGCAGTAATGCCCTCAAAGGGAAACTTTTTTAGCGCCCCTTACAATAAAATGTATGATGTAAAACACTGGTGTGACGTCGTAGGAAAACTCCATGTGCTCTGCAGCTTTACCGATTTCCAAGACTTTCAACCAAAACGCCCATATATACGATATTTACAACGATTAGCACACTCAGACGTTGTTCCTAGCTAGGCATACGTGACAAGGCTTGAACGTATTTTATTTTTGACTTGACCACAGCTGCTCTAAATTCTGCCATTACTTTCTCGCAATGTAAATTACGATTTCTCAAAATTTCATTCTGGTGACACCCTTAGTAGGCGTCGAAACCTAGGTAAACTGTGCCAAACAGTTATTTGCCACCAGTTGGCTCTATAATTCCTATGTTTGAGAAACGCACAGTGCTACAAATATGCACATAACCACGTGGCCGAAGCCGAAATAAATCGAACAACTAACACGACGCCCGTGCCCTATCCTTTCCAAGCAATTGTAGGAAAATTTCCACTATTTAAACAACGTTTGTGTAAACATTTCTGACACGACCGACCAGATTCCTGTCAGAAAAGACACTGCTACTAAATCAAGCATTCAGGGAGTGACATACAGTCCACGTTAATAAGGCCAAACCCGTCGTAAACCGCCGGCATTCGCTAACGGAAGTCAGTTGACCGCTCTGCAGATACGCGTTGCTAACAGTTTAAGTGCCAAGCGCTGCTCTACCCTCCACTCTTTCTCTTTGTGGCAATAAGAAATTAACTCTTCCTACTCCCCAGCCATCCCGCTTTTAATACTAGAGCTCATTTGTGAACGACGTAACCTTTGGCAGGCAGATGAAAATACAAAAGACAATATTTAAACAAATAAACTGTTGGTACACCCCTATATTAATAGTGTGTGGCTTCGCCTTAAGACTCCTAAATAACTATGGTAAAATCTGAGTAAGTAAACTTACTGTAGCTCATTATTGTAACAAAATACGTCGATTCTGCAGTGAAGTATTCAAGAAAAAACACATTCTTCATCGTACGTTCCGTAAGCACACAACGGCGGAGATCTCATCCCTCAGTTACTAATAACAGTTCTATCGATTTCGCTCAAGATTCCAAAGACGCATACGGGAATACCGACCCGAACAATTAGTACATAAACTAACAGTAACTTGCAGACAACTCAGGCACCTAGCTGCCAGTAACCGTCGGAGAACGAAGTCCTACACCCCCGTGACAGTTTAGACTCCCTAACATTGGATAGGATTGGTCCAGGAAGATACTTCCACTTACTTTAGTAGGCGTTCCCACTATCAACAGTTGCCTGTTCTCAGATGCCACAAATTGCCAACCTTGTCTTCCCCATGGCTTTGGCTGTGGTTCCCATCCACGCTGCCCTCGGTCTGCGTCGGCCCCTTCTCCCTGGCAGAGACCAGTTAAGCAAACACTGCGGCCAATTTTGTTCTTCCATCCGTCGGACGCGTCCATACCATCTCAGCGCTGGAGTATCAGTCGTATGTTTGACTGATTCCAACACATCCATCTCCATTCTTGCATATTTATTCCTCACTCTATCACAAGCATCAGTCTGTGATCTTGCAAATCAGTTTTCATCCATCCTAAAACTTTTAGAACAATGGATTTTTCCACCATACAATGATAATCACGTAATCCTTCACATCGACTCCTTAGAATAATCACTCTTTTGATTGGGAAATGATTATATGTTGCATCCTTGACCGAAGCACTTGTAAATCCGTATTATTTCCCTAAAATATCGTATGCAAGTGATAAATACTCGGAGTTATGTATTAGATCAACCCAGACGGATAGACAGATGCCTTCGGTGGTTTGTTACCAGTGGCTTAGCGTAGGAGGATGGGGAACATACTTTTATGTGTATCAGGGAGGTAATTTGTAACGTCAGGTGAACTATTGTAAGTAGGCTGTTTAGGTTTTCTTATTGGTAACGCCACGTAGCGCTCTGTATGAAAATCACTGGCTGTGCTGTGTGCAGTCTGTGGATGGTTTACATTGTTGTTGGCGATTGTAGTGTTGGGCAGTTGGCTGTTAGCAGCGCGTAGCGTTGCGCAGTTGGAGGCGAGCCGCCAGCAGTGGTGGATGTGGGGAGAGAGATGGCGAAGTTTTGAAATTTGTAAGACTGGATGTCATGAACTGCTACATATATTATGACTATTAAGGTAAATACATCATTTGTTCTCTATCAAAATCTTTCATTTGCTAACTATGCCTATCAGTAGTTAGTGCCCTCAGTAGTTAGAATCTTTTAAAAGCTGGCAGTAGTGGCGCTCGCTATATTGCAGTAGTTCGAGTAACAAAGATTTTTGTGAGGTAAGTGATTTGTGAAAGATATAGGTTAATGTTAGTCAGGGCCATTCTTTTGTAGGGATTATTGAAAGTCAGATTGCGTTGCGCTAAAAATATTGTGTGACAGTTTAAGCACAGTCAAGTATAATTTTTCAAAAGGGGACGTTTCATAACTGCCCAACACTACAATGGCCAACAACAATGTAAACCAGCCACAGACTGCACACAGCACAGCCAGTGATTTTCATACAGAGCGCTACGTGGCGTTACCAATAAGGAAACCTGAACAGCCTACTTACACTATCTTTATACATAACCATTCCTATCTTCACATTCCACGTTTGCTTTCCCACTACCAGAGTAGAATGATCACCTTAAAACGTTTTACAGCAAGATTCATAGCGTATGTGACAACAGGTGGAGAGTTAGGGGTGTGGGTGGGGGGGCTGCGCTAACAGTACTTACGTTCCGAACTGGGAGTCGCGACTCGGCCGTTTGACGGTTGTTTACCGGGCCAGTTTGGGCTACAACTCTCCGTAGCGCGCGACGATCAGATATACCAGGACGACCGCGTGCCGTCTGTTCATATTTGAACGCTGTTGCTCCAATTTTTAAGAAAACCAGCCATCTTGAGCGATTTTAATATTAATGAAACATATCACAGCAGTAACGTTTAGCCCCCTCCCCTCGATAGTCAATCTTGTAGGCGTGCAGGCGTGACATCACTTTTGTTTTGTGTATATTTGGTATCTTTTCTTTCGAATATGTCCGAAAGAACAGACACCACCCACCCACCCACCCACCACACACACACACACACACACACACACACACACACACACACACACACACACACACATATATATATATATATATATATATTAGGCGATGACGGCCAATGATCCCTTCAGTGCAGATGCACACCAAGTAGGAATCGGCGAGTTGCCTCGAGTAATGAGGCTAACGAAAAGGGGCAGTGCGTCAGATATTTGTGGTATAAGTTGAGAATTTGGGTGTGATGGGAGGCATGCTAGGCTTGTCCGTGCAGTTGTTGTGACCACTGTGTCCGAATGGCGAAGCAGTCAGCACGTCTGCAACATTAGCAGAAGACCCAGGTTCGATTCCTGGTCTGGCACGAATTTTCGACTTGCCCCACTGGTATAAATCAATTTCCTCCGCCAGCTAATGCTTTTAATTCCTTTGTGTCTTGATCGGTGTCGTCTGTTCGTTGGGGAAAGTTAACTTTGATACTCAAATTGAATTATTTAAATGAGGAACTTTTTAACTACTCAACTGAAAGGTCCGTGTTCAGTATCAGTCATCTCACCAGCATCTTGAATAGGCAATCGGATTTTGTGAATTAATTTTATATTATTCTCTTTCTTTTGTGGCAATGGGAAGGGCAGTACGCGTGGCTTCGCCACGTGTTGTGTCTGCCCACAAAATGTCAAATCCTAAGAAGATCTCATAAGAAAATTCCAGCACTGAGTTTGAAATGTTGTTGAATAACGAGGACAAAAGTGACACAGATCCACAAAATAGAAGATATAACATGGCTCGAAGTATTGTTATGGCTGATGACAATGCATACGTGAATTAAAAAGAGATGATGTCTCTTGTTGTTGGTTCTTGCGCAAACTAATCGTTGAAGGAAAGAGAAAGAAACTAGTGTTTGTCAGTGCCAAAATTTGAGAAGTGTTTCTTAATCTATCGAGTCATGACTGTACAGTTTATGTGCTCCAGTGTACCTAATTTCAACGTATTAACAAATGCAGTGTTTTTACTGACGCCCACCCTCTGTGTATTGGGGCATTAAATCCTAACGTATGTTTTTCATTTTCATGGGTCAGATTCCTATTATACATGGCAGAACTGTTTGATTATCGAGATAGTATTGTCTGTCAGTTACAGGTTCTCTTTTTCTTTCTTTTCTCTTCAGATGACTGCATACGTACCCTGTTCTAGCGAAGTCTGTCCAGAGTTTAGTCATCGTCTTCACGACTTGAGTATCCTTTGCTGGCAGCTCTCCAGATGTTGAAATGTAGGGGTTCTTTGAAAATAAGTATAAGAGTTCGTCTCCATGTGCGGCACCTGAAATATAGTATGCTATAAGCTTTACACCTTCTTCCTTTTCACGACGTATGAGTTTTCTGTTATAGATATAAAAAACGAAATGTGGAAGTAGCGTCAAACGGCGAATCTTACGGACAAAAATGGAAGAGGTTACTGAACCACCAACATGTTGGCTCCGACGGGATCCTGAATGAATCCAAACTCCTCTCAGAAAAAAAAATAGTTTTGCATTACTTATTGAATAACGCTCGTAATTTTGCGTAACGATGGTGTAACAGAGTGAATAGAAACGGACATCAGGGTACACTAACAACAGCCGGCATATATTTGTGCACACGGATATTTTTACTCAGTGTTTGAAGATAATTCTTACACAAAGGACTAAAGTTGCCGTTATCGCGACAGAAGTGGATATCTTAAGACGCTAAAACAAAAGCCACGGGAATAATGCTGGTGACTGTTATGGCACAGTCGTTAAATAAAGAAATAGGTATGTAACAATGAATAATGAAACCTGTTCAAGCTTTGCTGCCAGAGATCTCAGATAAGACACTTGTAATTGCTGATTCTATCAAGAACGTATAGAAAAATAACGTGACACAAGCACCAATATTTTGTGTCCAGAGTAGCACTATTTTCTTTTTAATGGGCTCGCAGTTGTGGAAAGCGATTATTGTCAGGCTTCTACGGCAGAAGATAGAGGCGTAGTGTGTAAAACGACAAATCAAAATGATCTAGGTCCTGTATTCGATACCAGACACTAATTAGATATGGGAAAATATCATCAGCAGTGGTAGTAGCGAACATGCAGTTTGGAAACTTTTCATTTCTGCAAAATCCGTTGTTAAAGAGGGCGGAGAGATGGAGCCTCAGGGCATCCTCTCGCCCTTGGGGTGGGAAACGGCCTTTTCAGTGATAAGAACCAAATATGACCGATGGAATGAGAGCGCAAAAACCAAAGGAAACTACTGCATTAAGACGCAGAATGTGTTCAAAGAAGCATTGCCTGCAATTGAAACTGTCGGGACGATATCTCCTTGGGAAGAAATTCTGAGTTAGATGCTTATTCCGATGTCCAGAAGTTGACTCCCAAGGAGGGGATGATCACGAGAAGAAGATTTAGAAACCAACGAAACGGTAACACTCTGCGGGTGTAAGAGGCTTGAAGCTAATAAGAAAGCTAGAAAATCAGAGAAGGCAGATGCACTAGCTCAGTTTATTGTAAAAGCATTGGTTCAGTTTCCACATTCTATAACAGCAAATAAGGAATGAGTTATGTGATGTAGAAACTGAACTAAAAAAATTCCGCCCGGACAGGCTATGAAGGCCCAACGTTACCGATCGGCCGCCTTGTCATCTTGACCCACAGGCGTCACCGGATGCGGATATGGAGTGCCATGTGGTCAGCACAGCGCTCTGCCTGCCATATGTGAGTTTACGAGACCGGAGCCGCTACTCCTCAGTCAAGCTGCTCCTTAGTGCGCCTCACCAGGGCTGAGTGCGTCCCTATTGCCGACAGCGCTCGGCAGACCGAATGGTCACCCATCCAGGTGCCATCCCAGCCCCAAAGGGCTTAACTTCGGTGATCCGACGGGAACCTGTGTTACCACTACGGCAGCGCCATTGGTAAATGATGTGCAAAGGAGATACAGATTTCTGTTTAGATTAACATACAGTGTGTTTCACAATTCTTGTTACATTCTTCTAGGTGCTGAAAGGGGGGACATAGAAGATAAAGTTCTGACAGGGAATGCTTGTCCAGAAATCTACCGCTTGGATATGAAATAAGTTTGAAGATCGGTTCACTTATAAATCTCTCGCTACGCAATACGAACACAGAGTGAGAGGAAGGCTTCCTAATCAGTTCCTATTGTAATTATGACATCACATATCATTTTCATCCAACTACGAAAACGGCTGCTAGAAAGTGTCTCGTTCGCAACTAGGAGTCTAGACTGTGGTGCTCTACGAACTCGGTGCACTCTCGACTTTGAGCCAGACTTCTTTCGTCACGCAGAGCAGAAACCGACGACAACTGCTCGAAACACTGCCCACGGCTGTAGAGCGAAGAGGTCAGAGCTCGTTGTCTCCAATGCGTTGTTTATCTACTACATCCCGTGGAGCTATTATAGGGAATTATGAAACACACTATAGATAATAGCAGACACAGCAGAAAATGATACAACGGTGGCAGGAATACTAAGAACACTAAGATTGGGCAAATAAACCAAAGAAAGACGGAAGCATTGAGGAACAGGAGAATTGAAATCAGCGATAAACGTTACATTAAATTATGTGCGTCTCATGGTTGTCCGAATGACTGAATTATGCTGCTAGGGAAACAGAATAACATGCGATGAAATTTTGGAAATTTGTGGTAAGGTCTTATGGGGGCAAACTACTGAGGTCATCGGTCCCTAAGCCTACACACTACTTAATCTAACTTAATCTAACTTACACTTTGCACAAAACACACACCCATACCCAAGGGAGGACTCGAACCTAAGGACGGTGGAAGCCGCACTGACCGTGACAAGAAGCTCCAGACCGCGAGGCTACCACCGCGGCAAACGTGATGAAAGAAGCAGACTAACACAGACAAAGAGGGTACTCCTTTCGACAGTACCTGAAGGTTACTGCTGAGTGTATTTGTTCTTCCAAATTGGCATCCCATACGAGCAAACCAGTTGCATCTTTACCTTGGCCGTGCGGTCTGAGGGGGCTTGTCAAGGTTCGCGCGGCTGCCCCCGTCGGAGGCTAGAGTCCTCCCTTGCACATGGGTGTGTGTGTTGTCCCTACCGTAAGTTAGTTTGAGTTAGAGTAAGTGGTGATGGTGGTTAGTGTTTAACGTCCCGTCGACAACGAAGTCATTAGAGACGGAGCGCAAGCTCGGGTTAGGGAAGGATTGGGAAGGAAATCGGCCGTGCCCTTTCAAAGGAACCATCCCGGCATTTGCCTGAAACGATTTAGGGAAATCACGGAAAACCTAAATCAGAATGGCCGGAGACGGGATTGAACCGCCGTCCTCCCGAATGCGAGTCCAGTGTGCTAACCACTGCGCCACCTCGCTCGGTAGAGTAAGTAGTGTGTAGGCTTAGGGACCGATGACCTCAGTAGTTTGGTCCCGTAGAACTTACCACAAATTTCCTTTACCTTTGGTTATTCGTACTTTAGGTACTCGGGCTACGCACGGTTTTGTTTAAAAAGAATAGCTCGATGTACTCATAGGGTCGAGCCACGCACGTCTCCTTTCATGACCCGCAACTAATTCACTTCAGATAATAACCTGTAGTTTTGATCCTGCAGTCAAGTAGTCATCGTACTGGCTAGAATTTCGAGTTAATAAAATATATACAAATACGAAATAAAAGAATAACTTAATAATGAGGGTTCTATTCTGACGTCTGTAATTGATGTCAGTGACAGAGAATTAAGTCTCGAACAAACGGGAAGCGTTCCTACGATACCCAGTTAAGATACTGACAGAAAATACCCTTATCAAATGCCGTAAAGTTACTTTGAGAGCATTACAAGAATAGCAGCCAAATCCCCAAACTAAATGATCGTTGAAGATACGAGAAAACGAAGTCCATTTCGTTATCACAATACACAAAATAATCACCAGCTCTAAACAGTTCAGGGTTTAACATGATAATTTACCAGTTATGACACGTGACACAAAGGTTAGTAAATGATACTCTGTCTATCCTCAGTTCCAAAATACGACCGGAAAACATTAGATTCCTACTCTGGAGCACATTCAGATCTCTCATGAGTTAGAGTCCTTTCAAAATTTAGGGTGTTGGAGCGGCCGTTCACTGCCCTAAATCAATCACGTATAGGACTGAATCACTCCCGCTACCTTAGGCAGAACTGCCTTCTACCAGCAGTCGACACAAAGTGCCAGAACGGTTTCCTTGAGCTCTTCACTAGAAAAGTTCCAGTCTCGACTTGACTCCCACGGTGTTCCTCTACTGTCTGCTTTTAAATTGACTGAAGGCCGTCAACACCAAAAATACGTCTTACGTAATCTAGAGAGACGTGATTTGATTCAATCCTATGTCTTCTTGGACTAAACTAATATATCATAAAAATATTTGAAAACTGAAAGTTTATAAATATCCAGTCAGACTCAGATCATTCACAATAATTACCAATAAAGGTTTGTTTCTAAAGAAATTGACTAGTATTAGACTAACTCACGTTAAATAAGAATGTACTGCTGTTAAATTATGCTTAAACAATTATTTATCCATTCTTGACAGAAAAGTCTTTTGGTTCTCTTTTCAATTGTGGCCTTCGCTAATGCATGCGATTGGCCACCTTTAAATTAGCACAGTTTTTTTATAGACTTGCAATCAACATTTGAATAAAGTTACTGGAAAAACAGTGAACTGTTCATTAAGTAAATAGATGAGTATTGCAGTATATGAGGTATTCATGCTGTATTCATTTACTATGCAGTTGTGACGTATACAATGTTCTTACAAATATCTGCATAATGGAAAAGATGTGAAAGACATCGTGCAATAAATAAAAATGCAGATACGTAGCTTTTAAGGGTGACTGCTGCAGTGAAATACTATCATCTGAGATATCGAATTTTGAAATCGCATGTAGCGTTAAAAATTTTTAATTCAGATGTTCAGCGTGAAAATCTTTATCCGCTGTGAAATATTGCCTTGTGTAGCCTTAAAGATATTGAAAATATTGTTGTGTCGTTTGATGCACCTAATTTTTGTGAGATCCTTGATGCATTCAGATTGACACTAATATTTGACTGTGAGTTATTGTCGAATCTGTAAGGGCTGTAAGAAGTCATCTTTCAGCTTGTCTGACACTCCGCCATGTCTTGGAGCATTGTCTCTTGCTGAAAAGCTGTGCGAGCTACAGCCGACCAAATTCCCAGCTTTGGGATTTATCCATTTCTGGCGGCGTTACTTTTCTCTGCACCTGGCTGGCTGGTACCGAACACGACGCGCCCTCGGACCTGGGTCAACACAGCCTCTCAGTGCCAGCCTTACGTATACGAATAACTCGCCTACACGCTGAAAACGTTACATTCTCGACTTCGAGGTGGACGTCCTCGGTTACTTAGAGGAAAAACCGATGACTACTTGAAAGGGAATGACACGCAGGTCAGATCACACAGGCAAGAGCTCACTGTCTCCATTTTGCTCTTTATCTAGTAAGTCACCCCTACAACCCTTAGAACCATTTATTAGGAATTATGAAATACAGTGCAGATAATAGGAAAAAAACAGCAGAAATTCATACAACGGTACTGGGAGTCGTACGAACGTTAGGGTTAGGCAAATAAACTAAAGAAAGACTGAAGTACTGAGGAGCAGGAGAAATGAGATTGCCGACAAACGTTGAGTCAAAATTGCGCGGGTCCCATTTTTGTCTAAATGATTGAATTATGCTAACTGGGAAACAGAATAACACATGATGGACAAATCAATTAGTAAACAAGAAGCAGAATGACACAGACAAAGAAGTCACTCCTCGCTACAAGAAATCTACTATAGTGACCAATCACATTAATGTGATCACCCGCCGAAAGCCTGAGATACCACCTTTTGCAGCGCGGACCGCTGTGAGACGTGCAGGAAGAGAGTAAAATAAATAAATAAATAAAAAAGTGAGGATTAGAACCTGCGACCGTAGCGGTCGCAAGATTCCAGACTGTAGCGCCTAGAACCACTCGGCCACACAGACCGGCGAAGAGAGTCAGTTCTTGGAGGTACCAACAGGGAAGCGGAGCCGACCCAACCTCCAGTGCTGTGAGCAGGTTGCTTGTTGAGAATCATGGCACGAGAAGCCCGCTCGAGGTGGTCCCACAGACTCTCGACTGGGTTTAAATCCATGGAGTTTGGTGACCAGGGGAGTACCATAGACTCACCTTGGTGTTATTCGAATCACGTACGTACACTGAGAGCTGTAGATACCATTCTGCCTAGGAGAAACAAACGGCATGTAGGGTCAGAATTGGCACCCAGGGACAGGTGGTACTTTTGTTGATCCATTGTAACTTTCAGAATGACGAGATCACGAAAACATTACCCCGGCCATGACGCTCCCTCCTCCGAACTTTACCCTTCCGACGATTGTTGCTTTCAGGCGTTTCACTCCGTACATGCAAGGGCTATCTGTCATCGGAAAAGACCACCTGCCGTCACTTAGTGGACGTTAAGTTGTGCTACTGGTGCGCAAATTCCAGCCTTCGTCACTGGTGAATAGCACTCACCACGGGTCCGTGAACCAGGTACATGCTGCGTAGGTCCATTCTTAGCAATGTACGCTGATCGGTTCTTGAGGGTTCACTGTTGGTAGCCCCTTGGTTCATCTGGGTCGTCAGTTGCTCAACAGCAGTACATCTGTTCCCCCGTTCACATATCTGTAGCGTCGCTCACCGCTGTCGTTCCGTGGTTTTGGATAAGTCTATTTTGCCATGTTCGATATACTTCAGCTACGGCGTCATGTGAACGGTTTAAAATTCATCCTTTTCGGAGATAATTTCACCATTGGCCAGAAACTTAATGATCATGCTCTTCTAGACGTCAGACAAATCGCCCAGTTTCGGCATTACGTATACGATTTACTGCTAGTACTTGCACCTGCTGTCTATGAGTGCATATTGCACGTTGATATCGAACGTAGGTGGTGGTCTCATTATAGAGATTGGGAGTATCAAACGTAAGCCCCTATAAGAGGAAAACAGTTTGAGGGAATACGTGTGGAGTACGCATGTCCGAAGGAACATAGCCTCCTGATTTGGAATAAACAGACACTGTAATACTGTATTTATCCGCCGACACCGGGCAAGCGACTTTCAAGTAAAATATCTACCCCAATAGGGGAATATACATAATGGATGTACCAGTACAGGTTGTCGACCTATGGAAGTTAGGGTATAACCTTCAATCATTCCCCTATAGCCAAATGGTAAGGCAGTCGGCCTCTGGCTGCGGTGAGGCCCGCACGGCTAGTTTGCGTCTCGCCTGTTATGCTTCATGCAAGCGAGCGTGCGTTTGTTTACTTCTACGTAGTGGCCTGTCTCAGAGTCCGACGTCATTGACCATCATGGCGTTTTCTTCCCGCAAAGCCAAAATTAAATTTGCTTTTCCAATAGATAACAAACAACCGAAGACATATGAAGTTGAACGCTTTGTACTGGATGAAATGCCTCTCCCGCTGCAAGATGTTCTCGGAATACATTTTTCGATCCTCAGTGCTCCTGTGTACATCAGGCTGGTAAATGACGTGCTGTACGCCGATGTTGTGCTGCGACACGCTAACGATCTGAAGTTCCGATACTCTGACGGACATATTGACACTGTCTACATCTACATCTACATTTATACTCCGCAAGCCACCCAACGGTGTGTGGCGGAGGGCACTTTACGTGCCACTGTCATTACCTCCCTTTCCTGTTCCAGTCGCGTATGGTTCGCGGGAAGAACGACTGCCGGAAATCGAATCTCTCTAATTTTACATTCGTGATCTCCTCGGGAGGTATAAGTAGGGGGAAGCAATATATTCGATACCTCATCCAGAAACGCACCTTCTCGAAACATGGAGAGCAAGCTACACCGCGATGCAGAGCGCCTCTCTTGCAGAGTCTGCCACTGGAGTTTGCTAAACATCTCCGTAACGCTATCACGATTACCAAATAACCCTGTGACGAAACGCGCCGCTCTTCTTTGGATCTTCTCTATCTCCCTGTCAACCCAATCTGGTACGGATCCCACATTGATGAGCAATACTCAAGTATAGCTCGAACGAGTGTTTTGTAAGCCACCTCCTTTGTTGATGGACTACATTTTCTAAGGACTCTCCCAATGAGTCTCAACCTGGTATCCACCTTACCAACAATTAATTTTATATGATCATTTCACTTCAAATCGTTCCGCACGCATACTCCCAGATATCTTAGTGAAGTAACTGCTACCAGTGTTTGTTCCGCTATCATATAACCACACAATAAATGATCCTTCTTTCTATGTATTCGCAATACGTTACATTTATCTATGTTAAGGGTCAGTTGCCACTCCCTGCACCAAGTGCCTATCCGCTGCAGATCTTACTGCATTTCGCTACAATTTTCTAATGCTGCAACTTCTCTGTTTACTACAGCATCATCCGCGAAAAGCCGCATGGAACTTCCGACACTATCAACTAGGTCATCTTTATATATTGTGAAAAGCAGTGGTCCCATAACACACCCCTGTGGACCGCCAGAGGTTACTTTAACGGATGTAGACGTGTCTCCACTGAGAACAACATGCTGTGTTCTGTTTGCTAAAAACTCTTCAATCCAGCCACACAGCTGGTCTGATATTCCGTAGGCTCTTACTTTGTTTATCAGGCGACAGTGCGGAACTGTATCGAACGCCTTCCGGAAGTCAAGGAAAATAGCATCTATCTGGGAGCCTGTATCTAATATTTTCTGGGTCTCATGAACAAATAAAGCGAGCTGGGTCTCACACGATCGCTGTTTCCGGAATCCATGTTGATTCCTACAGAGTAGATTCTGGATTTCCAGAAACGACATGATACGCGAGCAAAAAACATGTTCTAAAATTCTACTACAGATCGACGTCAGAGATATAGGTCTATAGTTTTGCGCATCTGCTCGACGACCCTTCTTGAAGACTGGGACTACCTGTGCTCTTTTCCAATCATTTGGAACCTTGGGTTCCTGTAGAGACTTGCGGTACACGGCTGTTAGGAGGGGGCAAGTTCTTTCACCTACTCTGTGTAGAATCGAATTGGTATCCCGTCAGGCCCAGTGGACTTTCCTCTGTTGAGTGATTCCAGTTGCTTTTCTATTCCTTGGACACTTATTTCGATGTCAGCCATTTTTTCGTTTGTGCGAGGATTTAGAGAAGGAACTGCAGTGCGGTCTTCCTCTGTGTAACAGCTTTGGAAAAAGGTGTTTAGTATTTCAGCTTTACGCCTGTCATCCGCTGTTTCAATGCCATCATCATCCCGGAGTGTCTGGATATGCTGTTTCGAGCCACTTACTGATTTAACGTAAGACCAGAACTTCCTAGGATTTTCTGCCAAGTCGGTACATAGAATTTTACTTTCGAATTCGCTGAACGCTTCACGCATAGCCCTCCTTACGCTAGCTTTGACATCGGTTAGCTTCTGTTTGTCTGAGAGGTTTTGGGTGCGTTTAAACTTGCAGTGAAGCTCTCTTTGCTTTCGCATTAGTTTCCTAACTTTGTCGTGGTTGATCATGCTTGTTTTCGCTTCCGAACATTGCGGTCTTTCTAACTCCCGTTTGAAGTAAGGTCGGACGTCGTGGTGGCCGCTTTTAAACCTTACGGCAACGTCGTCAGTCACGTGGCAGAAACGTGGAAGACATCGAAACATACTGTGTCCTCAGTGGTGTCCGCCAGATAAAAATTGAACTACGGAAACACGTGCCTTCCTACTTGGTCATTACAGGCTGCAGGGCTGTCGTCATGTACGATGGCCAGCCGCGCAACCGTTCAGGTGTGGCCAGGAAGGCCACGTCTGTTCTGAATGTCTCCGACGTAGACTGGGTCAGACGCCGATCGGGGACGTCGCTCTTCCTGCTGCGCCCGCTGTGTTACCTCCGTCTTATACTTCTGCGGCGGTGCTGCCTGCTACGCCCCCCTCTCGACGACGCGATGGACGTTTCACCTGTCTCTCCTACAACCCTGAACGACGACCGTCAGCAGATACGTCTGTCCCGACCCCATGATTGTTGATCATGGAGCTACCTCCGCCTTTCTGCCATCTGACCACATGTCGGACAATAGCTGCCCGCCATTGGACACGGAACAGCATGTTACCGGGGAACGGTCGTCGAGGAAACGGAAGAGACAATGTTGTACCCCTTGTAATGACTGCGCTCATCGGAAGTCTGCACAGGATGAGGACCCTGCTACTGACGGTGCGCTGTCCTCTGAAGCCCTCACATCTGACAACGCGACGTCCTTCTCCTCCTCCATCTCCAGACAGTGTTCACCTCCAGACACTGACCTTCCCGCGCCTGCGTCTCATGGCTTTGCCTCCCTTTCTGTGTCCGACGCTAGCTGTGGGCGCACCTCTGATAATGTTCCCACTGATCCGGCCCAGTGAAATGTCTGTCTCCTGGGCAGCCGACGTCGATGCTGAGGATGGGGATGGACATTCTGGGGGTTTACAGAATAATGGATGCCCCCTCCTCCCCCCCCCCCCCCCCATTTCTGGGGTCAGCTCCTTCCCCATCAAAGTGATGTGCCTTTCCATAGGGGCCTAACAGCGAGTTCTCTGTGCTTCCCCTGTGTTTGAATCACCTGTCCTCGTGACTATGTCGGCTTTCCAGACTTTTCCCATAGCCATGGTCAACGTCAGTATCAGTCACGTACGCCACTTGCTTTACTCCATGATATGCTGACGTCGCGGACGTTGCCGTAGCTCTCCTTCAGGAGATGTATGTTCCAACTTCCTGCGCTCCCCATGGTTTTACAGGACATGTCTCTGATGCTTCCCCTACTGGCAGTGGGGTGACGATCCCTTTACGTGGCCCTATCCTCGCTGATTCAGTTGCCTATCTCCTCGATGCCAAAGGTGTGGCTGTCATATTTACTTGCGTCAGAATCGTAAACTTTTATGCACCATCTGGTTCGGGTCGCCACCATGAACGTTCCTTCTGCTACTCAGAGACAGTCACTCATCTCTTCCTGGATCGGCAGGACGCATTGCTTATGGGAGGCAGATTTCAACTGCATCCACGCACCCAAAGACCACCTACCACGTCACTCTCTGTGCGCGGCGCTAGCGACAATTCTCCAGCACCTCAGTCTAGAGGATTCAAGCAATAGTCCGGGGTTTACGCATTTCACTAGCCATTCTTCCAGCCGACTCGATTGCCATGTTGTCAGTGGGGAGCAGGTTGCTAAAGTCTAGACCACTGCTTTCTCTGACCATGATGCATAAATCTGCGCCGTGAGTCTCTGCAGCCAAAGGTGGTGACGAGGCCGTGGACCGTGGAATCTGAACGCTATCCCCCTTACTTCATCCGACTGCCGGCAGCTCATCGAGATCACGTGGCAGCTCGTCGTCGACGCCGTGACGCCTGTCAGTCTGCCCGGTCATGGTGGGTGCTCTGTGCAAAGCCTGCCTTCCGCAAGGCCTTGATTGGTTACGGAAGGGAAGTTGCGGCGTCACGGCGATGGACCCAGGAATTCTGTTTCACCATTCTCCGGAAATGTACTATGATGCCGTATTCGCTAGAACGCCAGGCGATGGTGAATCGTGGCAACGCAAGCTCACATCCCTCTCTCGCCGTCACCTTGAAGGAGCTGTGGTGAGGGCGCGCACACACGATGGGTTAGCGCAAGAATATCCATTTATGTATCACGACATAGTGGAACGACGCAACCGTCGGAAGAACTTCATTAATGCTCTTAAGACTGACAATGGGCAGCGTTTTGACACCCAATATCGGATCTGCCCTCCATACACATTATGTTACGCTGTACTCTGAACAACGGCACCGTCCTGCCAACATTACGGCGGCCTCAGGATCTCCTTTGGCTCAGTTCTCGTGGATGCGACGATGGATCTGACCGCTAACGTCACGTAGGACGAAACCCATGACGATATCCATGCGGGTTCTCCGAACAGGTAGCCTCGCCCTGACGGCCTCCTACTGGAATTTTATCGGACATTTCGTCCTCTTCTGGCGCCAGTGTGGACGGTAATTTATCAGGACCTTATGCCACCTTTCGTGCCGATTGCAAACGGTTTCCTCGAATGTTTTCCCAGTCCCATCCACAAGCCTCGGGATACCTCACGGATATGCGATTACCGCCCCTTGACGATACTCAACAGCGATACAAAGATCTTCATCCCGCTGTTGGCTGGGCGGCTTAAAAGAACAGCTCGGTACGTGATTTCCCCGGATCAGACTTCTACGGGACGTGCCAATATCATCCGCAATAACCTCTGCCACTATAGGGACATAATTGCTCTTGCTCATACTCGTCGTATGCCTTGACTTCTGCAGCTCTTGACGTCAGTCAGGCGTTCGATCGAGTCGATCACGACTTCCTGGAAGGGGTGCTCCGCAGTATAGGCTACTCTGATACTACTGTCGACGTCGTAATGCATCTCGTTCATGGAGCCACGTCTCGTGTGCTCTACAATGCGCATCTTACTCCTCGCATCTCGATCCTTGGATGAGAGCGTGAAGGCTGCTCGCTCTCTCCACTATTGTATGCATTCACCGTGGAACGGTTGCTATGCTGCTTCCGTCAATGCCTCTCTGGTATGTCTCTCGGTGACCATGTTTTCAGCTGCACTGCTTACGCAGACGATCTCGTCGTCGTTCTTCGGAGCAGTGCTGAGGTCAGGGAGTCACTGGAATGGGTTACCACTTACGGCGAAGATTCTGGTAGTTGCCTAAACGTCCGAAAATCCAGCGCCTTTTCTATAGGTGGGGCTTCCTGTGGACACCGCTGCTCCTTTGCGCGTAGCTGGTACTCTCCGATGCTTAGGACTCGATTTCGCAAGTGATCTGCGGCGGACAATTGCCCTTAACTGCCGACATCTACTTTCTCAACTGCGAGCTGTCGATCTTCTGCAACGCACAAAATACGTAAATGTATATCTGGCGTCACGTATTCTCCACATGGCACAGACATTTCCTATTCCGCCATCCATGGCGCGCCACATGCTAGCGGCATTGGGTTCGTTGCCACAGCTTGCTGTTCAATATAAAGTACGAGACCCTTACCCTCCTGCTGTGCATGGGCGGTTTAGGTCTGTATCATGTGCCTGACAGAACTGTAGCCCTTTGCGGCACCGTAGTGCTATGTTCCTTACCAGCCTATTGCTGGAGACCCTTGCACCACACTCTCTCTCAGCACCTATCTATCTTTCGGAAGTCCCACCGCCCTTCTTTTACTTCCGTCACTTTTTCCTTGAACTGAGCTGCCAGCGCAGTTGACATCCACGAAGATGATCTCTGGTTTCCTTCAGTAGCACAGGTCATCGAATGTGGTTTAGGGGAAGCTTCCCAACGTCGACTGGCGTGCCGTTTGGCGATTGGCGTACGCTCTTTATGTTGACACTGACGTCCAGTCTGCATGGTACCTTACTGTCTATAGGAAGCAAGTATGCCGGCCGTGGCTTCTCAGGGTTTACCTCGCAGTCACCCCGTACTGTGTCGACTGTGTTGTTATGGACACAGGCGAGCACCGCCTGGTGAGCAGATCGGCGAGAGGTGTCTGGTTATTGGTGCGACAGATGTAGTCCCTAGTTACCCGTACTCCTCATCAGATTCCTTCTCAACAGCTCCTGTTTATGGCCGCGGGACACTTCCCGCAAGCGAAGACGAACTCAGAGAAGTGAATTTACGGACACACAGCGCACTACTTGTTTGTGCAGTTGTCGACAATCCAAAATACAGGCAATTTTTCTCTAATTTCCTTTGCAGTGTCTTTCTTAACCCAACCCACAGAAGGGGTGTTTCTGTCATGAAGAGCTGATCGCCGCCTCTTCCACACTTAGAACCGATATATTCACTGGTCATCGGAATGTTCTTCTTAGAATAACTATACGTTGATAGTCTCAATTGGTCTGAAGTTTTGTTGCGCCCTCCTTCTCGCGTGACGTCGGTTTCCTGATATTCTCGGTGTATTAATGACAAAAATAAGTAAACAAATAAAAATAAGAAATGAAAGTAAAGGAAAATAAGTAAATAAACGATGTTCAATGTAAAAAAAAGTAAAAGAAAAAGAAATTGCCGTGCGGGGTAGCCACGCGGTCTGGAGCGACTTCTCAAGGTCCGTGCTGCTCCCCAGTCGGAGGTCCGAGTCCTTCCTCGGGCATGGGTGTGTGTGTTGTCCATAGCGTAAGTTAGTTTAAGTTAGATTAAGTACTGTGTTGGCTTAGGGATCGATGACCTCAGCAGTCTGGTCCCATAAGACCTTACCGCAAATTTCCAAATTTCCAAAAAGAAATTGGTAAGCGGACTACTTACGAAAAGCAGGAAATCTGGGTTCTATTCCCTGTTCGACAAAAATTTCCCATTGTTGTCATTCCATTATACAGCTGGTGGTTGTCCATGTTCGCAACTGCGAAGACATTTAATTTTTACAGTCATATCTTTGGTAACTGTAGAGTGTGGTATTATCGGTTGCACTTTCTTTGTGGCGTGTGAAACGTGCTACATTTACTACAAATATTTGTACAGGCTGTTTATAGAATTTCATATGATACTGCCAAATCATTCTTTTGCGTATTAGTGTTGTAAAGGATAGTCAGTGAAAATCTTTGACCTATCGCCATTCTGTAAGGAAAGCCCTGTGTAATTACAATTAACTGAATCGATGGTTACCTATCCAAAAGCTACTAGCTACAAAGAACAGTGGAGCCCAATGACGAAAAGTTAGTGTTGCCGTGAAATTTAATACTGCAGGTTCCTCAGTATGCTTAATAATGATAAGAGTTACTGTTTAATAAGTTGTGTAACACATAAATAATATTAACAATGAACACAGATAGTTGAATTACTTGCCTGAATTTCTGCTATATGCTTTTGATTGGACAATATGTATAAGAGATTGAGGATAGGTATTTCATGCCAGAAAGCTCTTACCTAAATTCTTGTCGCCACCGCCGAATAACTGCGACATGCTGTACTTCCCTCTGTACGAAAAACGGTAGTAATACACAAAACCTTTGTCTTTGTACTTCCTAACAGCGTTGTCCGTTTTCCATGAAAAGAAACCATCGGTGCACATCTGAAGACAGATAACAAATATAACTCATACTCAATGCCGGAGAAAAAAGTTCTCTATTATAAGGTTGTCAAACACATTCAAGACTAGAATATTTCCCATCGCAGACGGGTAATTGTAACTGACATCGTGTATGATCGTTACTGGAGCGCACGATGGAACCATAAAAATAAATAGGACATAACAGTCGACCAGTCTTCTTATGCAATGGAACATAAGGAAATAATTAAACGCTACGTGAAATTGAAGATACAGAATACTTTCAGCGAAATTAATCAGAATTACAAGACGTGCCTTTACATAGCCATTTATCCATATTAATTTATTACATAAATAATCTCGGTACGCTGAAGAAATTGTATTTACCATGCTCATAAGTATTTATAGAAAACTTCTAATCTTTCACGTACTATATGTGCTTAACCAATACTTACGTCAGCAACTCCATTCATAGTCAGTTTACCGGACGAGAAATAAAAGTTGCGTATCTTCTGAGTTATGAGCTTAGCCCGTGCTGACGTCTGATATGCTAGACACAGGGGGAATAATTTGTCACTCTTCTCGTCTAATTCTTGCAACAACGTTTTATTTGCGACAAAAGCTGAAATCATGAATCAGACAGTATGAACAATTACTTTGAGAAAAGATGCATTAACAACTACAAAGAAAAGGAAAACTGTACAGTACGTTGAAGTAATACATCAGAAAAATTTTGTTACTTACGTTACGTAATCATACTCGAATTCCTGTTTAATGTGTGGACAAATTTAATTTTAGGTCACAAGACTGTAACACCGATAAAGTAGACTGTATGGCAATTTAGGAAGTACTAGTAGCGACAAACTGAGCTATCGTAAGAAACAATGCAGCTACCACATTTACAAACCATTTCTTCAACGTCTCAACTGTGTGTTGCAAATGATAGACTACCAGCGTACGTAAACCAGTCATAAATAAGCAGCACACAGCAGTATCTTACATTGATCACAACAGTGTTAATGATTGCCTGTATTGTAAATAAAGCTGGCCTTTAATTATTTTTCTGGCGAGTACTTTCATACTGGGCTAAACAGATTCTACAAGTATATAGAAATTTTTGTAAAATATTTTTTAAAAGTCTTTTACTGACCTCCTTACGTTTGAATCTGTAATTATCATGCACGTTCAGTGTCAATGAAGACTGGAGACGATGCAAACTTACACCAAATTTAGTATCCACTAAGAATTTTTGCATGTGCAAACGCACATTTTTGTTCAGGATTGAGGAAAAAATTGAGAATTTGACTACAGATTTTTATCTTCCCTCCGGCACCATGAAACCGCATTGCTAACCTCAGCAGCAAGAGCATTTTAGGCTTACTGATTATTTAAATATGGACGACAAAGGTATCTCTCTTTCTATTCAGTGAAATGAGAGTGCCCAAACAATTCATAGATCAGTTTGTAAGCTGTCGTAATCAATTATCTTATGAACAATACTAGAACTCGGTATCCGTAAGTCTTCATTGTTCACGAATTCCTGGTTGTTACATAATCTAAAATCCACATTAGAAACTTCCCTATTACTGAGCGATGCTGAATGGCTAATCAGTTACGAAAGCTACGGTATGGCTTGCACAAAGTATGTATATAGAACGGAAAGGCATTTCTTCGTGTCACAGTACACGAATCGTATTCCATTGGTATGCAGGATAGTGATGCGAAATAAACTCTAGGATGTGTAGTTATTTTTGTGGTCTACAGTCCCAAAACTAGTTCGATGTAGCTGTCTTTGCTACTCTAGCCTGTGGAAGCTTCTTCAGCTGACAATATTGCAACTAAAATCCTTCTAAATCGGCTTGTTCTATTCGTCTCCCTCTACGATTTTTACCTTCCACATTTCCCTCCAATACCAAACTTCTGATCCCTTGATGTCTTAGAATGTGTCCTATTATCCGATCCCTTCCTTTAGTCAATTTCTGCCACAAATTTCTTGTCTCCCCAATTCTGTACAGTACCCCCTCTTTTGTTATGTAATTTCCCCATCTAGACTTCAGCATTCTTCTAAAGCACAACGTGATAAAAACTTCTATTCTCTTTTTGTCTAGAATGTATCATCTATGCTTCACTTCCATACATGGCTTCACTAAATACAATTACTTTCATAAAAGACTTCTTAACACGTAAGTCTATATTCCATTTACCAAATCTATTTTTTACAGAAATACTTTTCTTGCCATTGCCGATCTACAATTCATATCCTCTCTACTTCGCCCATGGTCAGTTATTTTAGTATCCAAATACCAAAACTCGTCTACTGCTTTACACATTGACACGGAATCTGGTACACGCCAGCCTTCCTCAAACCGAGGTCATCTTTGGCGCTACCCACCAGTGCATGAGTTTTATTCGGAGGACAAAACACGGTTCCGACCCGGTGTTTCTTCAAAATGCGGGCGATTTTCCTCGAGAGTGCGCCTGTATATGGAATAAACGCAGTGCCTACCTCCTCCCTCGTGATTTCATCCATCTCCACAGGTTATGCTGTAGTGTTTGGGCGGAGAGCACGTTGAGTCTGCCACTCTGAGTACCCATTCTTTCGAAATACAGTTCTCAGATGTTCCAATTCCTGGGGTAGACTCTCTGCGTCAGGGATAGTACGCGCCCTATGTACTAGAGAATTAAGTACTCCATTCCTCTGTGAAGGGTGGTGGCAGCTGTCTGCGTGCAAATACAGATCAGTGTGCGTTGTCTTCCGATACACCCCATGACCTAGGGTGCCGTCAGCCCTTCTCTTGACCAAGACGTCAAGGAAAGGTAATTTACCCACCGTTTCCGTCTCCACAGTGAATTTGATGTTGGGGTGTATGGAGTTTAGATGTGTAAGGAAGTCAAGGAGTTTATCCATACCATGTGGCCATGTGACGAACTTGTCGTCCACGTAACGGAAAAAGCAAGTAGGTTTCCATTCGGATGACGACAGGGCTTCCTCCTCGAAGTTCTCCATGTACCAATTCGCTACCACAGGTGAGAGTGAGCTACCCATGGCGACTCCCTCGGTTTGTTCGTAGTATTCTCCATTAAAAAGGAAATACGTGGAAGTCAAGACATGCCTAGAAAGTTCAGTGGTCTTCACGTCAAACTTCTGACTAATCAATTCTAGTGACTCTCGCAGGGGTACCCTCGTAAACAAGGAAACGACGTCAAAACTCACCATATCTGACTCATCCAACCTGAAGCTATCAAGGCGTTTAACAAAATCCACGGGAAGGTGGAGAACAAGACGAGGTCGCTTCTCAAGGACGAAGATTTACCGGAGGGTGAAGCTAAGAAATTGTTACCCCAAGGTCCGGTACCGCCTAGACTATATGGACTCCTGAATGTTCACAAAGAGGGGTACCATTACGTCCCATTGTCAGCAACATCGGGGCACCTACATATTTGTTGGCCAAATACCTGACGGGAATGTTAAGTCCTTATGTGGGTCTCATCACATCCGTAATTCCGTGGTTTTTGTTAAACGCCTTGATAGCTTCAGGTTGGATGAGTCAGATATCATGGTGAGTTTTGGCGTCGTTTCCTTGTTTACGAGGGTACCCCTGCGAGAGTCACTAGAATTGATTAGTCAGAAGTTTGACGAGAAAACCACTGAACTTTTTAGGCATGTCTTGACATCCACGTATTTTCTTTTTAATGGAGAATACTACGAACAAACCGAGGGAGTCGCCATGGGTAGCCCACTCTCACCGGTGGTAGCAAATTTGTACATGGAGAACTTCGACGATGAAGCCCTGTCATCACCCGAATGGAAACCTACTTGCTTTTTCCATTACGAGGACGACGCGTTCGTCATCTGGCAACATGGTATGGATAACCTCCTTGACTTCCTTACACATGTAAACTCCATACACCACAACATCAAATTCACTGTGGAGACTGAAACGGAGGGTACATTACCTTTCCTTGACGTCTTGGTCAAGAGAAGGGCTGACGGCACCCTAGGTCATGGGGTGTATCGGAAGACAACGCACACTGATCTGTATTTGCACGCAGACAGCTGCCACCACCCTTCACAGAGGAATGGAGTACTTAATTCTCTAGTACATAGGGCGCGTACTATCCCTGACGCAGAGAGTTTTGTCCTCCGAATAAAACTCGTGCACTGGTGGGTAGCGCCAAAGATGACCTCGATTTGACGAAGGCCGGCGTGTACCAGATTCCGTGTCAACGTGGCAAGTCGTATATTGGTCAGACGATGCGTACCGTCGAGGATCGATGCCGTGAACACCAGGGGCACACTCGACTGATGTATCCGAGCAAGTCGGCGGTCGCTGCACATTGTTTGTCGGAAAATCACGTTATGGAGTATGAACGCACGAGGAATCTGGTACAGACGTCGAGATACTGGGACAGTGTTGTTAGAGAGGCCATCGAAATTCGCACCAATGACGACCCCATAAACCGTGACTGTGGCTATAATCTTAGCAAGGCTTGGGAACCAGCGATTGGGTTAATCAAGAGTAAATCGAGCAAACGTATAGTTGTGACGACCACGGCGGACAGAGCTATCACTCCGACGTCGTCTCAGACGCCATCGCAATCTGTTCCGTTGCGCGACCGTGGCGCGGGGCGCGGACAGCGGAAGGAGCGCGCCGCGGGCGGAGGGTATTTAAGTCGGCCGCGCCGCGACTGAACCCAGTTCCCTCTGAGCAGCCATAGCGTACGGATCTGCGTGCCGGCACGTTCACAGGAGCTCAGTCCGTCAGTTCACCTGATGATGGCGACATGTATGATCGCCGAAATATTGTGCCCGTTGGACACTGTAGACCGGCAGTACACCCGTGGATATTTTGATTATTAATTACGCCGGGAGAAGATCAAGAATGACAAGTAGAATAACCTTAAAACCCTTTTATGCTTTGAAAGCCTTCATTTTTGCCATTGACTGTAGTTTTACTAAAAATCCACAGTTGGAATTTCAACCTTGTGATTATTTCCGAGTTGGTAACAGGTGCCGCGTATTCTTCATCATTACAAAATATTGATCTGAAAAAAATAGGCTGACGTTTGAGAGACAAGCCAGAAAGAATCGATATGAAAAGAAATGGGATACTGGTGAACTAAGGACTGAAGAGATATCCTTGAAATACTCTGGGGCTCTAGATAATGCGATGATGAACAGCTCAGAAGGTTGGGCGTTTCTGAAAAGGTCAATCACAGAAGTTGCAGAAAATAGCGTGGGTATAAGGAAGCTAACTGCGGAGAAAGCATGGGAAAGACAAGAAATACTTCAGGTGATCGACGAAAGAAAATGCGGTAATACAGAAATATAAATGATTTAGGAATGAAATGTGGTAAACAGGATGTGGAGGGAAGGTGAGTCGATACGATTCAGTCAAAATGTGAAGAAATCGAAAAACAAATGAACGTCGGAAGGACTCAGCATATACAAAAAATCAAAGCAACCTTCGGTGAAATTAAAAGCAATGGTGGTAACATTAAGAGTGCAATGGGAATTCTACTGATAAATGCAGAGAAGAGAACGAATAGATGGAATGAGTACGTTGAATGCCTCTATGATGTTGAGGATATACCTGATAAAGTACTAAAATAGGTATTTAGAAGACTTTTGGAAGACTTAAAATGAAATAAGGCAGGAGAGATAGGTAATATTCCTTAGTAATTTCTAAAATCACTAGGAGAAATGGCAACAAAACGATTATTCACGTTGGTGTGCAGAGTCTATAAGACTGGCGATCTACCATCAGACTTTCGGAAAAACGTGATCCACACAATTCCCAAGATTGCAAGAGCTGAAAAGTGCGAGAATTATCGCCCAGTCAGCTTAAAAGCTCATGAATCAAAGTTGCTGATAAGAATAATACACAGAAGAATGGCAAAGAAAATTGAGGATAAATTAGATGACTATCACTTTGGACTTATGGAAGATAAAGGCACCAGAGAAGCAGTTCTGACGTTCCGGTTGATAATGGAAGCAAGACTGAAGAAAACCCACTCCCCGTTCATGGAATCTGTCTACCTGGAAAAGGTATTCCGAAATGCAAATTGGTGGGAGATTTTCGACGTCCTGAGGAACTTAGAGGTAAGCTGTGGGGAAAGACGAATAACTACAATACGTTCAAGAACCAACAGGGAAGAATAGGAGTGGAAGACCGAGAACGAAGTGCACAGAATAAAGAAGGACGTAAGACAGGAATGTAGTCTGTCGCCCCTGCTGTTGATTCTGTGCGTCGAAAAAGCAATGACGAAAATAAAAGGAAGGATCAAGAGTGGGAATAAAATTCAAGGTGAAAAGATGTCAGTGATGAGATTCGCTGAAGACATTGCTCCCCTACAATGAAAGTGAAGAAGACTTACAAGATCTGTTAAATGAATGAACAATATTATGGGCATGAATATGGATTGAGAGTAAATAGAAGAAAGGCTAGAGTAATGAGAAGTAGCAGAAATGAGAACGACGACAAACTTAACATCATAATTGCTGATCACGAAATAGATGAAATTAAGAGATTATGATACCTAAAATAAGCCACGACGAGCAGAGCAAGGAGGACATAAAAAGCAGACTAGTACTGGCTAAGAAAGGGCGTTTCCGCCCAAAAGAAACCTACTAGCGTGAAACATACGTATTGATTTCCGGCAGAAATTTTTGAGAATGTACGTTTGGAGCACGGCATTGCAAAGCAATGAGACATGGACTCTGGAAAACCGGACCAGAAGAGAATAGAAGCAATTGAGATGTAGGGCTACAGAAGAAAATTGAAAACTAGGTGGACTGATAAGATAATGAATAAGTTCTGCGCAGAATCGGCGAGGAAGGGAACATATGGAAAATGCTGACAAGAGAAAGGGCAGGATGGGATGGCGTCTGTTAAGATATCAGGGAATAACCTCTGTGGTACTAGAGAAAGCTGTAGAGGGTACAAACTGTAGAGGAAGAAAGCAAATAATTGAGGACGTAGGTTATAAGCGCTAGTCCGAGGGGAAAAAACAGAAACTGTAAGCACTGTACCAACTAACAGTCAAAGGAAAGGAAAACACGTGAGGCTCTAGTGCTCGATTCAGCCTTGGTCACGTAGAGCATCGTTTGGAACAGGTCTTCACTAGTTGCGAAACGGTGAAGATATGGCTGGCTTCCAGCATTGCTTGGGAGCCTTAGATACATAGAAACATTCGGTTGCTGGGTGACAATCATGGGCGAGGTGTAGGCTAACAGTTGCAGAAGACGATATCTAAGGAGTAGCAACTCATCAGCATTTTAATCCGAGTGCAGTGCTTTGTGTAAGGTGGCGGAAGACTGAGAGGCATCATGTAGAAACTTTATCAGAAACGCTCGTTAGTGCTAGTGGGAGTGGCTGGGATGGTAGAGGCTGGGCTTTTGATACAGGCTGTAACGCGGAGAAGATTGCAGTTCAGACATTAGATTTCACAGTATACAGCTTCTGTGGCGTCGCCATCACACGGAGCAGGACAGAGCTGTGAGGTGAGTCAGTATGTGTTTAAGGAGAATACGAATGACTGCTGACAAGGGTCACTTTTCAATGGCACCACTACAGAGAATCCGTAAGCCGGTGTGCGCTATACTTGGATTACACGTTATATGAATACGACTGGTAAGAGATTGATTGCTTAAGTTTTTAATTGATCGTACAGTGGAGTATTGGTGGGCGAGACATTTTTTGGAATGGAGTGAGTTAAGAGATCTCCCTTAGCGAAAAAGATTCTGTCGCTGACTGAAATTAGTTCAGTAAATGGGAAACAGTGATTAGAAGGCACAATTCTTATTCCAGTTAAATATGAAGGGAGTCAGAGGTAAACAAGATGAACTGCTGACACGTACAAAACTGTGGTTTAGAGAATCACTTAACTACAGAAGAAATACTAAGGATCGTTTAATTGGGGGGGGGGGGCATATTTTTTATCCGATTTCTATGCAGTGAGTTCTTCGTAGTTTACTAAATGTAACTTTTCATTAAAAAAAAAGCAGAGAGAGAGAGAAAGAAAGAAAATGTACCTTTCATATAAAAGATATTAGGATTAAGAATAAATAGTTACAGCTTATGTTGGAATGTTTGAACTTTTAAGAAAGAAATTAACAGCAAGAAAATGCTCCTGTAGGAGCACAAAAAAGGAATGACATTGACAGAAATGTGGGGAACCTGGTTATTCACCCCTCATACAACCTTCCTCATACAAAAGTTTGGCATGCGAACGTATTTGCGGTGTTTTAACAAAGAAAATTGTAAACCCTTTTACGCTCTCTCTCTTAAGCTTTCATACTCAGCATCTCCCTCTCACTGCCTTTGTCCAAAAAATGTCTCTCTCTCGCTGTCGCCCTTTACTCCTTTCAGTTACAGTATCTCCCACTGCCATTGTCTCCTCTCTCACTAACATCCTCTCCTTTTGCCTTTCTTGGCCACCGCTACTGTCTCCACCACACATCGGCAGCTCAAAAATTCTGGGGGTCTAACTTATCTTCGCCGATATCCATATGCTTAAATTTTCGGATGAAATTGCGCCCCCTCTCTACATACGTCCTAATGTTTTTCACTCAGAGAGGGTACAGGACCCCTGTCCCCCTCCTACCAAGCATATGTGTGCTAGTTATCACTGTTAGCATTCAACCGCGTTTCTTCTACATACGATATATTTTAACAACGCGTTTCAAGAGACAATGCTCTCATCATCAGGTTGTAAAGTCTATGTCATGAAATTAAACGGACTAAAAAGACAAAATACCATCACAAATAGTTGGGAAATCCATAGAGTAAAACAGAATTAAAAGTATATTGGACTGTGGGTCCTCGTCTTACATTGAAGTTGTTGACACAAGTCGATGGCCGTCCCATAGCTACCGAATATGCCGTCGCACTGTGCTGGATCAGGGAGCTGTTGTGGACTGACGTGCCCAGGTGTTGTGGCGTGGTTACAGCCGTGTGCTTGACGATAACGCTATGCTATTGTGCGCCTTATTTCCTTATTGCATTGGTCTGCCATCATTAGCCTCTCGCCACTCCGTCAGTGACATGCTACAAGTTTAAGGTCGCATACTTACCCTAAAATAATTCTAAAAACCCGTTAAAAAATCTCATTTCTTTAAAATTATCTTGAGCATTTAGAATATCGTTTTGTTTCTTTTCATGGATGGCTATCTCGAATTCCTCTAGTAAATCAAGTTTCCTCCCTTTCTTTTCTACATGCAATATTTCTACGTTGTCTTCTATGCTATTAAGGGGATGGCCTGTTTCATATATATGGTTCGCAACAGCTGATTTGTCATAACTTCCTAACCTGAACGCATCTTTATGTTCTTTATACCAGATCGCGAATGATCTTCCTGTCTGCCCTATATATTTTGCATCACAGGTTCTGCACTGAATCTTATAAACTCCCGATCTTTCAAACTTACTTCTCTTCTCGCCAATATCGTGCTTAAGGCTATACCTCACTAGGTTATTAGTCTGAAAAGCTATTTTAACATCGTATGGCTTAAAAACATTTGCTATCTTTTGTGAGACTGTTCCGTAGTATGGCATCGTGATAATTTTCACTTTCTCTGCATCAGGTATTTTCTTTTTGCGCTTATTACTTTTCCGTAACAGTTTTTTAACCATATCTATTCTGTAACCGTTATTCATCGCTATTCTCTTAACGGTATTAATTTCAATCTCCCTATCTTTTTCGCTCATAGGTATATTGACTGCCCTATGCATGAGACTACGGAAAGCAGGTTCTTTGTACGCCTGCGGATGGCATGAATCATTCGGGATCACGGCATCAGTCGTAATTTGTTTTCTATAAACGGAGAACGCATGTTTGTTGTCCTGATTTTTTATATTCAGGTCCAGGAACTGTAAACAATTGTCAGTTTCATACTCCACGGTAAATTCTATTTTATTGTGTGTGTCACTGAACTTTCTTACTATTTCCTCAATGTCCTCACGGGAACCATCGACAAGTAACAGAGTGTCGTCAACATAACGTTTGTAATAAACAATTTTATCCATAATGTTATCGTCAGAATTTAAAACTTTATTTTCAAGGTCGTTGATAAAAATGTTCGCCATAGTTCCTGAAATACTGGACCCCATGGCTAACCCATCGTCCTGAATATAAAATTTGTTATTAAACGTAAAATAATTAAAACTTGTAATGAGCTGTAGGAGTTCAATAAATTCAATTGTCTCTTACGTTGAAATTTTACCGTATTTGAGGAAATTTCTCTTAATGATTTCTATAGTTTCGTTAACCGGAACACTGGACTATAGGTTCTTAACATCCAACGAAACCAAACGAGAAGTGTCAGTGACTGGCGTATCTTTAATTTCATCTATCATGGTCATACTACCACGCACCGAATAGTTATTTTTATACACGTAAGTCTTTTTCAGAATTTGGTTCAACAATTTCGTTATTTTATGTGCTGGACTATTTCGACCGTTAACAATCGGACGAACTGGATGCAGATCTTTATGTATCTTCACCTGTGATCTTAATTTGGGGGCCGTTGGATTCATGATAACACATCTTCCTTTTTCAGCTTCTGTCAGCAGGAAGTGTGTGCGTTTAAGAACATTTTTTAGTTTAATTTGGAAATTGGCTGTTATGTCTTTCGGAATTTCCGTAATGCTATTTTCGACAAAAAACGCTAAGGTCTTCGAAACGTGCTCCTCCTCTTTTAATATTACGACCGTATTCCCCTTATCCGCTTTCGTGGCAATAGCTTTCACTTCATTGAGTTTTTTATTTATAGAATCGACAGTTACTCGGTCTGCTCTAGTCTTATGATTAACATTATTTCGCTTATTTAGTTCACTTTTTACTATTTTATGTAGCTTATGACCGACATGCCCGGTTTCATTATTATTTAATTTGGCAATTTCTGTTGTCATTTTAGTGAAGGAAATTACTTCTTTCGCGATCTTCTTGTTAAATGACGGCTCAATATTAAACTTTGATGCCTTATTTAGCATTTCTACTTTTGTATTATCCAATACAATATCCGTTTTGTTAACCACCTGTGGATAAATGTCTAAAGACGAAAGGCTTTGTTGTTTATCTTTTACATCTTCGCGCGTGTTATTACTTAATTACTCCATAGAGTAAGACAGAGTTAAAAGTATATTGGACGGTTTTACTCTATGGATTTCCCAACTATTTCTGATGGTATTTTGTCTTTTTAGTCCGTTTAATTTCGTGACATAGACTTTACAACCTGATGATGAGAGCATTGTCTCTTGAAACGCGTTGTTAAAATATATCGTATGTAGAAGAAACGCGGTTGAATGCTAACAGTGATAACTAGCACACATATGCTTGGTGGGAAGGGGACAGGGGTCCTGTACCCTCTCTGAGTGAAAAACTTTAGCACGTATGTAGAGAGGGGGCGCAATTTCATCCGAAAATTTAAGCATATGGATATCGGCGAAGATAAGTTAGACCCCCAGAATTTTTGAGCTGCCGATGTGTGGTGGAGACAGTAGCGGTGGCCAAGAAAGGCAAAAGGAGAGGATGTTAGTGAGAGAGGAGACAATGGCAGTGGGAGATACTGTAACTGAAAGGAGTAAATGGAGACAGCGAGAGAGAGACATTTTTTGGACAAAGGCAGTGAGAGGGAGATGCTGAGTATGAAAGCTTAAAAGAGACTGCGTAAAAGGGTTTACAATTTTCTTTGTTAAAACACCGCGAATACGTTCGCATGCCAAACTTTTGTATGAGGAAGGTTGTATGAGGGGTGAATAACCAGGTTCCCCACATTTCTGTCAGTGTCATTCCTTTTTTGTGCTCCTACAGGAGCATTTTCTTGCTGTTAATTTCTTTCTTAAAAGTTCAAACATTCCAACATAAGCTGTAACTATTTATTCTTAATCCTAATATCTTTTATATGAAAGGTACATTTTCTTTCTTTCTCTCTCTCTCTGCTTTTTTTTTAATGAAAAGTTACATTTAGTAAACTACGAAGAACTCACTGCATAGAAATCGGATAAAAAATATGCCCCCCCCCCCCAATTAAACGATCCTTAGTATTTCTTCTGTAGTTAAGTGATTCTCTAAACCACAGTTTTGTACGTGTCAGCAGTTCATCTTGTTTACCTCTGACTCCCTTCATATTTAACTGGAATAAGAATTGTGCCTTCTAATCACTGTTTCCCATTTACTGAACTAATTTCAGTCAGCGACAGAATCTTTTTCGCTAAGGGAGATCTCTTAACTCACTCCATTCCAAAAAATGTCTCGCCCACCAATACTCCACTGTACGATCAATTAAAAACTTAAGCAATCAATCTCTTACCAGTCGTATTCATATAACGTGTAATCCAAGTATAGCGCACACCGGCTTACGGATTCTCTGTAGTGGTGCCATTGAAAAGTGACCCTTGTCAGCAGTCATTCGTATTCTCCTTAAACACATACTGACTCACCTCACAGCTCTGTCCTGCTCCGTGTGATGGCGACGCCACAGAAGCTGTATACTGTGAAATCTAATGTCTGAACTGCAATCTTCTCCGCGTTACAGCCTGTATCAAAAGCCCAGCCTCTACCATCCCAGCCACTCCCACTAGCACTAACGAGCGTTTCTGATAAAGTTTCTACATGATGCCTCTCAGTCTTCCGCCACCTTACACAAAGCACTGCACTCGGATTAAAATGCTGATGAGTTGCTACTCCTTAGATATCGTCTTCTGCAACTGTTAGCCTACACCTCGCCCATGATTGTCACCCAGCAACCGAATGTTTCTATGTATCTAAGGCTCCCAAGCAATGCTGGAAGCCAGCCATATCTTCACCGTTTCGCAACTAGTGAAGACCTGTTCCAAACGATGCTCTACGTGACCAAGGCTGAATCGAGCACTAGAGCCTCACGTGTTTTCCTTTCCTTTGACTGTTAGTTGGTACAGTGCTTACAGTTTCTGTTTTTTCCCCTCGGACTAGCGCTTATAACCTACGTCCTCAATTATTTGCTTTCTTCCTCTACAGTTTGTACCCTCTACAGCTTTCTCTAGTACCACAGAGGTTATTCCCTGATATCTTAACAGACGCCATCCCATCCTGCCCTTTCTCTTGTCAGCATTTTCCATATGTTCCCTTCCTCGCCGATTCTGCGCAGAACTTATTCATTATCTTATCAGTCCACCTAGTTTTCAATTTTCTTCTGTAGCCCTACATCTCAATTGCTTCTATTCTCTTCTGGTCCGGTTTTCCAGAGTCCATGTCTCACTGCTTTGCAATGCCGTGCTCCAAACGTACATTCTCAAAAATTTCTGCCGGAAATCAATACGTATGTTTCACGCTAGTAGGTTTCTTTTGGGCGGAAACGCCCTTTCTTAGCCAGTACTAGTCTGCTTTTTATGTCCTCCTTGCTCTGCTCGTCGTGGCTTATTTTAGGTATCATAATCTCTTAATTTCATCTATTTCGTGATCAGCAATTATGATGTTAAGTTTGTCGTCGTTCTCATTTCTGCTACTTCTCATTCCTCTCGCCTTTCTTCTATTTACTCTCAATCCATATTCATGCCCATAATATTGTTCATTCATTTAACAGATCTTGTAAGTCTTCTTCACTTTCATTGTAGGGGAGCAATGTCTTCAGCGAATCTCATCACTGACATCTTTTCACCTTGAATTTTATTCCCACTCTTGATCCTTCCTTTTATTTTCGTCATTGCTTTTTCGACGCACAGAATCAACAGCAGGGGCGACAGACTACATTCCTGTCTTACGCCCTTCTTTATTCTGTGCACTTCGTTCTCGGTCTACAGCAGCTCCCAAAAAATGGTTCAAATGGCTCTGAGAACTATGCGACTTAACTTCTGAGGTTATCAGTCGCCTAGAACTTAGAACTAATTAAACCTAACTAACCTAAGGACATCACACACATCCATGCCCGAGGCAGGATTCGAACCTGCGACCGCAGCTGTCGCTCGGCTCCAGACTGTAGCGCCTAGAACCGCATGGCCACTCCGGCCGGCTACAACAGCTCCCGAGCCGGCACAGTGCGACAGCATATTCGGTAGCTATGGGACGGCCATCGACTTGTGTCAACAACTTCAATGTGAGACGAGGACCCACAGTCCAATATACTTCTAATTCTGTTTTACTCTATGGATTTCCCAACTATTTGTGATGGTATTTTGTCTTTTTAGTCCGATTAATTTCATGACATAGACTTTACAACCTGATGATGAGAGCATTGTCTCTTGAAACGCGTTGTTAAAATATATGTAGAAGAAACGCGGTTGAATGCTAGCAGTGATAACCAGTATAACGGCAACTGCTACCTCGACTCCATAATGGATTATATTAAATATGTGTGCTATCCACTTATCTCTCTTTTTAGTTTCCTCTCTTTTGCTTCCACTTACATCCCATACAGCTCTCTCTGTAACTGCCATTGTCTCTCACTGACTATCACTATCTTCTCTTTGGCTCCTATTGCTGTTGTCTTTATCCATCTCCCTTTCTCTTCACTGCCACTTTTGTGTCTCCCGGCATCACTGTATTCTCTCTTTCTCCCCTATTGGCACTGTCTTACCTCTCTTCCGCCGTCACTGACCCTCTTCTATGCTCTTTCAGCACAAAAAGCTCGAATATGTTCGCATGATAAAATTTTTGGTAAGGAAGGTGGAATGCCTAAGATATCTGGTTCCCCACTTTGCTGCCGGAACGTTTTGAAGAGGAAAATGTTCGCTGTTTTTTTTTGCTCCCACAGAATCATTTTTCCGCTTGTGTCCTCCTTTTTCCAGCTACACCAGTGTGTGTTGCTTACATGAAACGAAATTTGTAGGTCATTAAAGGTTTAGTTATCTGAAACGGTATATTTATGTAGACTTACATACTTATTACATATATACTTTGGGACATACAAGCCACAAATAAGTACGCATAATGTAAGTTTAACACAAAATAGTTCGCTTTATATTTTCGCCGGATACTTTGCTCATCGATCGCAATTCATCCAAAATGCAACGCTTATGAGTTGTATTTTAAAAAAGAAAAATGTTATTGCAAAATATTTTAGTGACTAGGCAGTCTTTCTAATTTTACACAATTTTTTGCAGTCGCTTCAATTCTTTTCAGCCATTTTAAGACCGTTTTTACCACATTTTTTTGTCACTGGAGCACCTCTGTACATATCTGTGTAGACTTGAAGTGCCCGTTGTACAGAGACAGCGCGTCACTTTACTGATGACTAAAAACATAGTTTGGTGAACTCGAAACCTCTACGATCACCCTATAATCATTGCCAAGTGCGCACTACGTCAGACTGGATATTACGTGCTTATTTGACGTGCGTAAGTACGGTAAATTTGAACCTCTGGATCTCGATGACGGATAACGGTACCGATAACAAAAGTTCCGACGATCTCAAGAATATCAGTTTAAAAACATACTGGAAGAATTTCGACTATCTGCCGTCAGGAGAAATTATAAACTTGGCCATCCACAGAAATGGCACGTTTTATACCAAAAATCATCGTTTTTCGTTTTTCTTTACTTTTTTTTATAAATGAACTGGAAGCAGTTTTGATCGCATAAATTTTTTAATGTGATGACCGGTTTCAATCTTATTATAAGATCATCTTCAGACCTACAATAAACAGGAATCCTTATAAACATATAAAGGACGAAATCTTATATTGATAAAGCAGTAAATAACGCTGATATAGCATAATGGTCTGCCGGAGGCAACGGCGCATGGCAACCCTCTTGCTTGTGGTTGGTGGTGTACTGCAACGTGAAGGACGCCAGCCGCTAATTAAATACTTGAAGCCCCACCCACCTTCTTCTGCATAACGTCATGGATAGCCAATCGCGTAAGTTACATTTCTGCCGATTAAGAAAATAACGTGGTAGTTACTATTACACATTATTAGCACCTATCGAACTTATAAAACAAGTTAAAATCTTACAGCTTATAAAATAGAGTGTAAACAGGTAATAACTGCGACCTATATCACAATCATGTATTGTTATCGACGAAAGCAAAGATGAGAGCAAGGACGCCACTCTCATCTTATTAGCGCCAAAGATGATAGCAAGGACGCCACTCTAGTAACCATGGCTACCTTATGGTCTTACTAGGGTCAAAGAGGGTATCTGTGAGGAAAGCGGCCTGGTAGCTCTAAAGATTCCCGGGAAACCCAACGAAGGTCGACAGTACATGATATTCCACTACTGATATCGCATTTCAGACGTAACATTTTTTTGAAGTTATTTTGACGAGATGTCTTTTAATTTAAATTTTAGTGGTAACAGTAACTCATGCGCACGTCACTTACCCATATCATGTACTATCGACCTTCGCTGGGTCTCCCTGGCAACCTTAGAGCGACCAGGACTCTTTCTCCACAGAGAGCCTCTTCGGCCGTAGTAAGACAAGAAGGTAGCCATGGTTACTAGAGTGGCGTCCTTGCTATCATCTTTGGTTCTAATAAGATGAGTAGGTAACCATGGTTACTAGAGCGCCGTCCTTGCTATCATCTTTGCCTTGGTCGATAATCACATTAAAAAATTTATGCGATCAAGACTGCTTCCAGTTTATTTATAATAAATATAGATCGCTGTTTCCTATAATAAGAACTATGTTCTGTAAAATGTTACATTTTTTTTTATTTTCACGAACCGCACATGAACAACTGGTTCTTCTATAAACCCTCTACGACCCAACCTACACCGCACCTAACGCAAAAATTCAACCGATTTGCTTTATTTTCCGAGGCTGGAGGAAGAGTGTAGTTCTTAAATTTTGACGCTGTACTGCAGAGTTGCTACAACATGCCCGTTCTTCTGACAGGCATACGAGTACTCACCGTCACTAGGCAAAGGGCTACCGAAAACATTTGATCTCTTATCTCTGATGAATAGGACCGGGTTATGAGATCCAGAAAATCCTCATTTTTGCGCTGCTTTTCGGTAAAGATTGGTTCCGTGCATTCTCGTGCACGAACCGATTAGTTACAATCCTCTACAGATCCTGCGGTTCAAAATACGTGATTTCTTTCTCCAAATTTGATGCTGAGCTGAGCTCAGTACTTAAAGCAGACATCGGTTTAATTTTGTACAACAAATTCAGTATAAGTGTTTTGACCGATTTCTCAGGTGTAAAACAATAGAAGAGTCACATAAAATACGTTTGTAGAATGTTCTACAGCTGAGCAGCAAAATTTGAGAAAAATTAGTAATCGTGATTCCCAGATGGTCCCACTGAAAGGAATCAAGTCGATTACACGTTCCAAAGAAGAAAATTGGAAATATTTAGAGATTTGAGTTCATTTACAATGCAGACATTTAAAGCCCGTCTGGTAGGGCATAACTGAAACAAA
The DNA here is from genome assembly GCF_023864345.2 of Schistocerca serialis cubense. Classification (NCBI taxonomy): domain Eukaryota; kingdom Metazoa; phylum Arthropoda; class Insecta; order Orthoptera; family Acrididae; genus Schistocerca; species Schistocerca serialis. Next base: position 347,495,029 of record NC_064641.1, read on the forward strand.
GTCCACAATTCAGACAAATTCAATGAAAATGTAAAACAACTAGACAAACATTAAATGAAACAACAAGTTTACTGTTACCAGTCACCATTTTATTTTTTCCACGACGCGTTTCGAAGGTTTAAACCTCCATCATCGGGTGGATTTACATTAGTTAGTGTTACATATGTGTGTATGTTGTGTTACGACATTTGGAGGAACTTGTGGCACTGCCTAGTGGAGAAACAAGACACTATTTCAGAATATGGTTTTGGATAACTTTTGACAAAAAATTAAACTGATATTTAATGGTAAACTTTAATAAGTAAACTAGAGTACCTCCAGTGGTCACAGGTTCCTTTTTCTGTCGTAACACTTCACATGTATACTGCCACATTTGTAAACAAATATGGCGTCTGGAATCAGCTGGGTGCAAGGTTCGTACAGCAGAAGAGAAGACATAATCGCAAAGTGCAAAGAATATACATTGTAACGGGGAGGGGGAGGAGTAACACCTCGTAAAAAAAAAAAAAAAACCTGGGTCCATCTGGCTCCGGATGGTAGCACCCTGTGAGGGCCCCTGCATAGGGTTACATGCGAAGCCTCAAAATCCAGACACGTCTGCGTGGCAGCCACTGGTACTCTGGTCAGCGTCAGTTGGCTCTGTGAGCTCGGCTGTAAGTTAATCTTCTGGAACTCAAAACTCCAGTCGAAATTATGTGAGATCCTTCGTGATTTCACCACCAATACCTCAACACAAACCAATAATCATGACAGAACAACGGGAAAGAATCCACTACCCTGGCCCCAGTCAGTAAGACTGGGTAATAGACCTGATCATCGGTTTCCAGGGGATCAGGCATGCCATGAAGAGAAGAATTGGAGCCTCTCAAAAACCCTCAAGATGAAGAATGCATTTTACATGGAAACATTCAACACCACCACGCTACTGAGGCCAGGTAAACTGAAACAATTAACAAACGCTATGGATAAATACAACATCAAAGTTATGGCAATACAGGAAACACGATTTGCAGATGAGAACCACTTTGATTCTGAAAATTACAGAATATATAAGGGTAAAGTAGCCATAACCATCCCAGGAAGAAATCTCAAACTCTTCTGAACTGGTTTTGTAGTACATAAATCGATACTGGACTCCGTAATAGAGTTCACCTAAAAATCAGGAAAAATGTCGACACTCACGATAAGAGCTGGAAACAAAGCTTATACATTAATCAATGGACATGCCCTCACAAACAATTATAACAAGAAGAACCCAGAGATGATAGAGGAATTCTGGGAAGATCTGGAAGAAACTACCAGCAAAATCCCCAAGAATCACATAAAAGTGTTACTAGGAGACTTCAATGCCCAGTTAGGCAAGGAAAGAAAATTCCGAGACACGACAGGGAAACACACGGCCCACATTAGAACAAACAAAAATGGAGAGAACTTGATAAACTTCTGCAGAAATTTTGATCTGAAAATCATGTCAACGCAATTCCAGAAACCACACAGAAAACTTGTAACTTGGAAATCCCCCAACCATGCTCTAGGAGAATTTCAGATAGACCACGTAGCAATATCCACAAAAAAAGCCAGAGAAATAATGAACGTAGGAACAAGGAAAGGAGTTTTCGAATCTGATCATCACCTTCTCCAAATTAAAGTAAAATTTATACCCAATAGACAAATCAAGAGAACCGACAGACCTTTCAGAACAGATCCAGAGTACCTACAAATAAACAAGAAAGAAATAATAGAAGAAATTACGAAAATCAATAGCAACAACTGGACAGAACTGTCAGAAAAAAATAAAAGAACTGATAAAATTGGGGCAGCCGCCGAGAAAAAGGAAACACCGATGGTGGAACATGACATGCGACAGGGCCATAGAAGACAGAATACAAGCCTGGAAGAAATTTAACAGCCATAAAACACAAGAAAAATGGGAGGACTTCAACAGGATACAGAAAAACACTTCAAAAATAATCCGAAGAGAAAAGAGAGGTTACGAAAACAGCAGGTTGAAGGCGATAGAAGAAGACTTCACCAGAAACAACACACTAAATTTTTACAGAGTATTCCGAGAAAATATGACAGGATATCAACCACCAAGCTTATACTTCAAAAGACAAGATGGAACACTGGAGACAAATCCGAAGAAAAACTGTGAAATGTTAGCCAGATACTTTGACACGTTACTTAACTGTGATAAACCAAAACAGAGATTACAGTTTACAAAACCAGAACCCAACCAGGATTCCGAACTCCCAACATATGAAGAAATCGTGAAAATAATAAAATCATTGAAAAATAACAGAGCACCAGGTGAAGATAGACTGATTGCAGAAATCTGGAAATTAGACCATGAAAACATTACACCCAAAATTCATAGTATAGTCAAAAACATCTGGGAAACAGAAAAGATACCAGAAGAATGGAAGTCAGCCCTAATACACCCCCTCCACAAGAAAGGAGACAAAACAGACCCTAAAATAACTATAGAGGAATTTCGTTACTGCCGGTGGCATATAAAATTCTATCAAAAGCTCTGTTAAATCGCCTAGAACCTCAGATAGATCCACAGATCGGAGAATACCAAGGAGGGTTTAGGAAGGGAAGATCTTGCAGTGAGCAGATCTGGTGTCTGAGAACATTATTAACAACGAGAAAGTCCAGAAACACCACAGTAACATTTGTTTATTTCAAGAAGGCTTACGATTCCGTAGACAGAGAAACACTTTTTAATACACTAGAAGAAATGAAGGTAGACAATAAGACCAGAAAACTAATTCAGGAAACATTAACAAACATAAAGTCAAAAGTTAAGTTCATGGGCGAGATTTCAGAATCTTTCGAAACCAAGACAGGAGTGAGACAGGGAGATGGCCTGTCACCCATTTTATTTAACGCTGTTTTAGAGAAAATAATCAGGACGTGGGACAAAGAGTCAATGGGGTAAAGATGGGGAGAGAAAAAAATAGAACCGTCAACATAAGATGTCTGGCCTTTTCCGACGATATAGCCATCATTACAAATGATAGAAAAGAAGCCAGAGAAGCCCTAGAGATATTGCATGAAATCGCAGCCAGAACAGGACTACAAATATCATATGAAAAAACCCAGTACGTGGACACAAAATCTACAGACAGACGTCCATTGATAACAAAGTACGGAAAGATAACACAAGTAGAAAGTACCTGGGAGAAATTATACAGAAAACAGGACTGAATTCAACAGCCAATGAAGAAAGGGTTACAAAGCTACAAAAGGCGTACCATTACAATAAAAGAAATATTTCCGTCAATGCCAAATTAAGACATTACAAAACAGTAGTCTTACCTGAGGCCTTGTATGCCTCAGAAACAACAGTAGTCAGAAGAAGAACTAAAATCAAGGAAATGGAAAAGCAAGAGAGGAAAATTCTGAGAAAGATCTATGGGCCAGTTCAGAGACAGGGGATCTGGATAAAGAGACCAACAAAGGAATTGTACAAAGAGGCAGAGACAATTACAGACAATATCAGAAAAAGAGGGGCAAATTTCTATGGGCACATTCATAAGGTGAATGAAAGTAGGCTGACCAAGAAGATTTTTAACATAGTGGTGACGAATAAGGTGAAAACTAACTGGGTAAAGGAAACCATGGAAGACCTCAAAAATCTAAACATCTCCACAGAAGAAATATCAAACAGAGGAAAATACTGAGAAAAAATCAACAAACAGAAATTCGAAGAAACACCAAAAGAGAAGAAATCAGGAAAGAAGTGGACAGAAGAGAGGAAGAAGAAACACAGTGAATTAATGAGAGGTTTTTGGGAAGAGAATAGCAAGAGACAGAAAAAAGTGCCTTGAATTTGAAATGTACCAATTTATGTACCATATTGTCATTGTGAATATTGATTGTGTTTTAACACTCTCTTTAATGGGGAATTAACGATATATATATATATATATATATATATATATATATATATATATATATATATATAATTGAAGTTTGTTTGTTCCATTGTGACATTCCATACCATAACACTTATCACAAATTTGTTCTATGGGCAAGTAACTAACTAAAATATCCGCTTTGGCTATTATACGTGTAATGAGCGATCATATTCGCGCAAAAAATTTAATAAACATTTCTTGTTAGTAGTTGACAAGATATATCTAGTTTTATTGTTACAAGAAATAGTGGTAATCGTTTAAAGGCTGATCTCCTCAAACTGTTATGTCTCGTGCAACTATAAAGCAAAGAAAGGAGGAAAACGATTCAATTAATCGAATCACTGAAAGGTAAACTTAGGAAGGAAAATCAGCATTGGCCGTATTTTGTTGTTTTATTGTCAGAAAAATCGATTTTCGGTCACTTAGTGACCATCCTCAGTGCTGTAATATACAATTAAAATTGGTAGGCACTGGTATCAAGCTAAACTGTGATCGCTCTAAGCTTGTGGTTATAGCTTGATACCAGTGCCTACCAATTTTAATTGTATATTACAGCACTGAGGATGGTCACTAAGTGCCCGAAAATCGATTTTTCTGACAATAAAACAACAAAATACGGCCAGTGCTGATTTTCCTTCCAATGCTATCACTATTTGGTCGTGGTGCACGCAAAACGCCATGGAGTCGCCAATCAAGATAAACTTTGTCATGTGTATGTTGAATTGTCAGGTAGACTTACAAAGACCAGTGCACCATTGCAAAACCACTTAGTAAAAGGAAGAAAGAGAGTATAGAAAATGATAGTGTGATATCTTTGCTGCCACAGTTCCCAATAATTTTAAGTACACATGCATAGAAGAATCTAAATACATCTAACTACAGATAAACTGTTTTGAGACTTTCAGATGGGCTTCAGTAACTGAACATTAACAGAAAATTATATTGATTTTACTAAATGAACACCCTTCGAAGACTTGTTCAGAAATACTAGTAAAGTCAATTTCTACGTCTGTAACACAAATTTCAGATACTGTTCACGTCTCAGTCAAAGCATATCAGAACATATGTATTAGTTTCCCTTATAATTTTAATAACAAATTGCTCCTCCCTTCATACCTGACCAGCAATGACTGAGTGCTAAATCATATAGACATATAGCATTCTTATTTCAGTGGTTCATTGTTATTCAAGAATACATATCATCTCAAAATGATTTTTGACCCAAAGTTAATCTAAACTATTATGAAGTCTGTTCATCCTATTTTCAAAATCCTTTTATAATTTTAGTGAAATGTTTTTGGTCTTTTTACTTTCATCTATATTATGACCTCAAAAATTTTACAAACCAAGTGTAAATGTAAGTACACATGAATATAACAACAGAATGAAAGATTACCTCCAGTAAATAAGGCTCCTTCCTCTTTAGTCACACCAACAACCCATGGAATAAAAGAATGAGGCTTTAGGTCCAATATGTTTTCTGACAGAAATGCATCTTTATGATGTTTTTCTATCACTGGATGGAATGGAGACATAGGGCAGAAGAACCACTCCTGGAAGAGGAAAAACCAGTTAATAAACCGATAAACGGGTAAAAATAGTAATGCATACGGCAAAATAAAATATCAAAATAGGAATAAAAATGCAGTGTCTCACTTTGTTACGAGCGCTTGAAAAGGTGTTACCTTTTTTGTAGTTATTAGACTGGAAGCGTCTTAATATTAGAACCTTCAAAGCAGTACTGTTCATTTTGCTTCAGAGTCAATTCAGCATCAAGACATAAGTATTTGTTTCCTTCTGTTGCTTTCTTTGCAGTTATACCGCCTGACAAAGAAGTTAAGCACCCAGAAGAGGAAGAGGAAACGAAACGAGACTTCACGGGTTGAGTCAAATGTACAACTAACTTGGAGGTGGGGGCTCACTTTTGAGTACGGCGTTGGAACTCCTCCGGCCTGAATACACCTATAATTCGGTTGCGGAGGGTGTCCTAAGGCCGCTGTGTCCTCCCCTGAGGCAAGCTGGCCAGGATGTGCAACTGGGCCTCGATGCCCTTGATATGGGCCCTGGGATGGAGTTGACGTTCGAGCAGGTCCTACAATGCTTTTCACATGAAAATCTCATTTTGGAAACATCCCCCAGGCTGTGGATAAGCCATGTCTCCGCAGTATCCTTTCTTTCAGGAGTGCTAGTTCTGCAAGGTTCGCAGAAGAGCTTCTGTAAAGTTTGGAAGGTAGGAGACGAGATACTGGCAGAAGTAAAGCTGTGAGTACCGGGCGTGAGTGGTGCTTCGGTAGCTCAGATGGTAGAGCACTTGCCCGTGAAAGGCAAAGGTCCCGAGTTCGAGTCTCGGTCGGGCACACAGTTTTAATCTGCCAGGAAGTTTCAAAATGAGATCTAATTCATCATCAAAACGCTTTCGGTCCCAGGTTCGAATCCCGCCGCTGCTTAAATTTTGATTAATAATCAGAATTGGCGGCCGAAGACTTCCGGCATAAGAAGTCACCCTCATTCTGCCGACGGCCTTGTCAAAGAAGACGGAGGAGCTGACAGAGTTTCAAGGCACTCTATTGTCCTAGGGGTGGGCATCTGCCCCTAAAGGTGGAAGAATCAGCCATGATCAATGGCATGTGGACGCAGAAGGCAATGGAAACCACTGCATTAGAGGCACGTAACGTGTATTCACACGTGGCCTGTAATTGAAGAAGCGTCATGATGATCTCTCCACTGGCAACAGATTCCGGAATAGTCCCCCACTGGAATCCCCAGGAGAGGAATGCCAAGGGGAAGGTTACCATGAGAAAAAGGCTGAACAACCAACGTTCTACGAGGCAGGCTGTGGGATGTCGGAACCTTGAACTTGGTAGGGAAACTAGAAAATCTGAAAAGGGAAATGCAAAGGCCCAATATCGATATAGTAGGGTTGAGTGAAGTGGAAAGAAGACAAGGATTTCGGGTCAGATGAGTATAGGATAATATCAATAGCAGCAGAAAATGGTACAACCGGAGTAGGATTCGTTAAGAACGGGAATGTAGGGCAGAGAATGTGTTACTATGAACAGTTCAGTGATTGGGTTGTTCTTATCAGAATCGACAGCAAACCAACACTGACAACGATAGTTCAGGTACACATGCCGACGTCGTAAGCTGAAGATGAACAGATAGAGAAGGTGTACGAGAATATTGAAACGGTAATACAATATTTAAAGGAGGACGAGAATCTAATATGGGGGACTGGAATGCAGTTGTAGGGGAAGGCGTAGAAGAATAGGTTACAGGATAATATGGGCTTGGGAGAAGGAATGAGAGAGGAGAAAGACTAATCGAGTTCTGTAACACGTTTCAGCTAGTACTAGCTAATACTCTGTTCAAGAATCACTGGAGGAGGAGGTATACTTGGAAAAGGCCGGGGACTTTAGTTACATCATGATCTGACAGAGATTCCCAAATTAGATACTGGATCGGAAGGTGTACCCAGGAGCACATATGGACTCAGATCACAATATAGTAGTGATGAAGAGTAGGCTGAAGTTTAAGACATTAGTCAGGAGGAATCAACAAGCAAATGAGTCGGATAAAGAAGTACTAAGGAATGGCGAGATACGGGTAAAGTTTCCTAAGGCAAAGATACAGCAATAAGTAATAGCTCAGTAGGCAGTACAAATGAAGAGGAACGGACATCTCTAAAAAGAGCCATCACAGAAGTTGGGAAGGGAAACATAGGTACAAATAAGGTAATTGCGAAGAAACCATAGGTAACAGAAGAAATACTTAAATTGATCGATAAAAGGAGGAAGTACAAAAATGTTCTGGGAAACTTATGAATACAGAAATACAAGTCGCTGATGCACGAAATAAATAGGAAGTGCAGGGAAGTTAAGATGCAATGGCTGCAGGAAAAATGTGAAGACATCGAAAAAGGAATGGTTGTCGGAAGGATAGATTCAGCATACAGAAAAGTCAAAATATTCTTCGATGACATCAAAAACAAGGGTGACAACATGAGGAGTGCAACGGGAATTCAAGCAACTGTTAAATTCAGAGGAGAGAGCAGATAGGAGGAAAGAAAACATTGAGAGCCTCTATGAGGGGGGAGATTTGTCTGATGTGATAGAAGAAGAAACAGGAGTCGGTTTAGAAGAGACAAAAGCACTCCGTCTTCAAGCCACAAGTGGCCCATCGGGACCAGCCGACCGCCGTGTATCCTCAGCTGAGGATACGGATAGGAGGGGTGTGTGGTCAGCAAACCGCTCTCTCGGTCGTTATGAACGTTTTCTTCGACCTGAGCCGATACTATTAGGCCTAGTAGATCCTCATTTGGCATCACGAGGTTGAGTGCACCCCGAAGTTTAGAAGAGATAGGGGATCCCATGTGGTGTAGTGGCTAGGATATCTGGCTTTCACCCAACAGGACCGGGTTCGATTCCCGGCATGGGAACACATTTTCTCCCCACGAACCATAGACCTTGCCCATGGTGGGGAAGCTTGCGTGCCTCAGCAATACAGATAGCCGTACCCTAGGTGCAACCACAACGGATGGGTATCTGTTGAGAGGCCAGACAAACGTATAGTTCCTGAAGAGGGACAGCAGCCATTTCAGTAGTTGCAGGGGCAACAGTCTGGATGATTGACTGACCAGGCATTGTAACACTAACCAAAACGGCCTTGCTGTGCTGGTACTGCGAACGGCTGAAAGCAAGGGGAAACTACGGCCGTAATTTTCCCAGAGGGAATGCAGCTTTACTGTATGGATAAATGATGATGGCGTCCTCTTGGGTGAAATATTCCGGAGCTAAAATAGTCCCCCATTCGGATCTCTGGGCGGGGACTACTCAGGAGGACATCGTTGTCAGGAGAAAGAAAACTGGCGTTCTACGGATCGGAGCGTGGAATATCAGATCCCGTAATCCCGCAGGTAGGTTAGAAAATTTAAAAAGGGAAATGGATAGGCTAAAGTTGGATATAGTTAGAATTAGTGAAGTTCGGTGGCAGGAGGAACAAGACTTTTGGTCAGGTGAATACAGAGTTATAAATACAAAATCAAGTAGGGGTAATCCAGCAGTAGGTTTAATAATGCATAAAACAATAGGAGTGCGGGTAAGCTACTACAAACAGCACAGCGAACGCATTGTTGTGGCCAAGATAGACACGAAGCCCACGCCTACGACAGTAGTACAATTCTATATGCCAACTAGCTCTGCAGATGACGAAGAAATTGAAGAAATGCATGATGAGATAAAAGAAATTATTCCGATAGTGAAGGGAGGCGTGACTGGAATTCGATAGTAGGAAAAGGAAGAGAAGGAAACGTAGTAGGTGAATATGGATTGGGGGTAAGAAATGAAAAAGGAAGCCGCCTGGTGGAATTTTGCACAGAGCACAACTTAATCATAGCTAACACTTGGTTCAAGAATCATAAAAGAAGGTTGTATAAATGGAAGAAGCCTGGACATACTGACAGGTTTCAGATAGATTATATAATGGTAAGACAGAGATTTAGGAACCAGGTTTTAAATTGTAAGACACTTCCAGGGGCAGATGTGGACTCTGACCACAATCTATTGGTTATGAACTATAGATTAAAACCGAAGAAACTGCAAAAAGGTGGGAATTTAAGGAGATGGTACCTGGATAAATTGACTAAACCAGAGGTTGAACAGAGTTTCAGGGAGAGCGTAAGGGAACAATTGACAGGAATGGGGGAAAGAAATATAGTAGAAGAAGAATGGGTAGCTTTGGGGAATGAATTAGTGAAGGCAGCAGAGGATCAAGTAGGTAAAAAGACGAGCGCTAGTAGAAATCCTTGGGTAACAGAAGAGACACTGAATTTAATTGATTATACGAGAAAACACAAAAATGCAGAAAATGAAGCAGACAAAAAGGAATACAAACGTCTCAAAAATGAGATCGACAGGAAGTGCAAACTGGCTAAGCAGGCACAGCAAGAGGACAAATGTAAGGACGTAGAGTCTTATCTCACTAGGGGTAAGATAGATACTGCCTACAGGAAAATTAAAGAGACCTTTGGAGAAAAGAGAACCACTTGTATGAATATCAAGAGCTCAGATGGAAACCCAGTTCTAAGCAAAGTAGGGAAAGCAGAAACGTGGAAGGAGTATATAGAGGGTCTATACAAGGGCGATGTACTTGAGGGCAATGTTATAGAAATGGAAGAGGATGTAGATGAAGATAAAATGGGAGATATGATGCTGAGCGAAGAGTTTGATAGAACACTGAAAGACTTAAGTCAAAACAAGGCCCCGGGAGTAGATAAAATTCCATTAGAACTACTGACAGCCTTGGGAGAGCCAGTCCTCACAAAACTCTACCATCTGGTTAGCAAAAGGTATGAGACAAGCGAAATACCCTCAGACTTCAAGAAGAATATCACAATTCCAATACCAAGGAAAGAAGGCGTTGACAGATGTGAAAATTACCGAACTACCAGTTTAATAAGTCACGGCTGCAAAATACTAACGCGAATTCTTTACAGACGAATGGAAAACTGGTAGAAGCCGAGCTGGGGGAAACTCACTTTGGATTCCGTAGAAATATGCGAACACGTGAGGCAATACTGACCTTACGACTTATTGTAGAACCTAGATTAAGAAAAGGCAAACCTACGTTTCTAGCATTTGTAGACTTAGAGAAAGCTTTTGACGCTGTTGACTGGAATACTCTCTTTCAAATTCTGAAGGTGGCAGGGGTAAAATACAGGGAGCGAAAGGCTGTTTACATTTTGTAAAGAAACCAGATGGCAGTTATAAGAGTCGAAGGACATGAAAGGGAAGCAGTGGTTGGGAAGGGAGTGAGACAGGATTGTAGCCTCTCCCCGATGTTATTCGATCTGTATATTGAGCAAGCAGTAAAGGAAACAAAAGAAAAATTCGGATTAGGTATTAAAATCCATGGAGAAGAAATAAAAACTTTAAGGTTCGCCGACGACATTGTAATTCTGTCAGAGACAGCAAAGGATTTGGTTCAAATGGCTCTGAGCACTATACGACTTAATTTCTGAGGTCATCAGTCACCTAGAACTTAGAAGTAATTAAACCTAACTAACCTAAGGACATCACAAACATCCATGCCCGAGGCAGGATTCGAACCTGCGACCGTATCGGTCGCTCGGCTCCAGACTGTAGCGCCTAGAACGGCACAGCCACTCCGGCCGGCTAGCAAAGGACTTGGAAGAGCAGTTGAACGGAATGGACAGTTTCTTGAATGGAGGATATAAGATGAACATCAACAAAAGCAAAACGAAAATAATGGAATGTAGTCGAATTAAGTCGGGTGATGCTGAGGAATTAGATTAGGAAATGAGACACTTCAAGTAGTAAAGGAATTTGGCTATTTGGGGAACAAAACAACTGATGATGGTCGAAGTAGAGAGGATATAAAATGTAGACTGGCAATGGCAAGGAAAGCATTTCTGAAGAAGAGAAATTTTTTTAACATCGAGTATAGATTTAAGTGTCAGGAAATCGTTACTTAAAGTATTTGTATGGAGTGTAACCATGTATGGAAGTGAAACATGGACGATAAATAGTATGGACAAGAAGAGAATAGAAGCTTTCGAAATGCGGTGCTACAGAAGAATGCTGAAGATTGGGTGGGCAGATCACATAACTATTGAGGAAGTACTGAATAGGATTGGGGAGAAGGGGAGTTTGTGGCAGAAGTTGACTAGATGAAGGGATCGGTTGGTAGGACATGTTCTGAGGCATCCAGGGATCACCAATTTAGTATTGGAGGGCAGCGTGAAGGGTAAAAATCGTTGAGGGAGACCAAGAGATGAATACAGTAAGCAGTTTCAGTAGGATGTAGGCTGCAGTAGGTACTGGGAGATGAAAAAGCTTGCACAGGTTAGAGTAGCTTGGAAAGCTGCATCAAACCAGTCTCAGGACTGAAGTCCACAACAACGACAACAACAACAGGGGATCCAATATTAGTATCAGAATTTAAAAGAGCTTTGGATGTTTCAAGATAAAATAGGGCAGAAGGGATAGATAACATTCCATCAGAATTGGAGGAAGTTGTAACAAAACGACAGTTTGGTGTGTACTATGTATGAATCTGGCGGTACTCCAGCTAACATTCGAAAAAGCATCATTCACAAAATTTCGAAGACGGAATGAGCTGACAAGTGCGAGAATTATCACACAATCCTAGTTACTTACAAGAATAATATGTAGAAGAATGGAAAAGAAAATTGAGGATGTGCTAGATGACAATCAGTTTGGCTTTAGGAAAGATAGAGTCACGAGAGAGGCAATTATGAGGTTGCGGTTAATAATTGAAGCAAGACTAAAAAAATCAAGACACGGCCATAGGATTTGTCGACCTGGAAAAAGCATTCGACAATGTAAAATGGTGTAATATGTTCGAAATTCTGAAAAAAGTTGGGGTAAGCTATAGGGAGAGACGGGTCATATACAATATGTACAACATGCAAGAGTGAGTAAAAACAGTGGAGAACCGAAAACGAAGTGCTCTTATTAAAAAGGGTGTAAGACAAGGATGTAACCTTTCGCCCCTACTGTTCAGGCTGTACATCGAGGAAGCAATGATGGAAATAAAAGAAAAGTTCGGGAGTGGGATTAAAATTCAAGGTGAAAAGATATCAATAACACGATTCGCTGATGACATTGTTATCTTGAGTGAAAGGGAAGAAGAATTACATTCTCTGCTGAACGGAATGAACAGTCCAATGAGTACAGAGTATGGATTGAGAGTAAATCAAAGAAAGAGTGAAGGTAATGAGAAGTAGCAGAAATGAGAGTAGCGAGAAACTTACATAAGGATTGATGACCACGAAGTAGATGAAGTTAAGAAATTCTGCTACCTACGCAGTAAAATAACCAATGACGGACGGAGCAAGGAGGACATCAAAAGCAGACTCGCAATGGCAAAAAGGGCATTCCTGGCCAAGAGAAGTCTATTGAGGAAGAAATTTCTAAGAGTGTACGCTGGAGTACAGCATTGTATGGTAGTGAAACATGGACTGTGGGAAAAACGGAACAGGAGGGAGTCGGAGAATTTGAGATGTGGCGCTATAGACGAATGTTGAAAATTTGGTGGACCGGTAAGGTAAGGAATGAGGAGGTTCTGCGCAGAATCAGAGAGGAGAGGAATATATGGAAAATACTAATAAGGAGAAGGGACAGGATGATAGGACATCCGCTAAGACATGAGGGAATGACTTTCATGGTAGTAGAGGGAGCTGTAGAGGGCAAAAACTGTGGAGGGAAAAAACTGTAGAGGAAGACAGAGATTGGAATAAGTCAAGCAAATAATTGAGGACGTAGGTTGCAAGTACTACTCTGAGATGAGGAGGTTAGGACAGGAGAGGAACTCGTCAAAAAATTTAGCTATTATATCTTCCCAAATTTATTTAGCAGCTTACAACTTCATCCATAACGTGACATAGCTTGATTATGAGCGTATTGACAAGTTCCTGGTATAATGTATGATACAGATTCATATGATTTGAAGATGTAAAAATTTCTTCATGATGAGTTTGTGAAATAAAGACGGATGAAAATGAAAAACAATTTTGAAGAACTTTCCAGTCCAAATGCTACATCTCTTTTAATATGAATCAACAGTAATTTCAAAACACTTTTGTCTGAGTGTCAAAGCGAGTAGACGTAAATGGGAAGTGACACATTATACATCACCCAGGAATGCTATTGTATTGAAGATTAGTTTACAGTGAATTTTTTTTAGAGTAACACACTCTATAAGTGGAGTTGTTGATGTTTATGTCTTCAGTCCAAGAGTGATTTGACGCAGTTCTACACGCTAGGGAATTCTCTGCAAGCCCCTTCATCCCAGCATAACCAAAATCCATTTGAACCTGATTGCTGAATACTAGTCTTGGTCTCCCTTTACGATTTTTCCTCAGTTTCCACTGCCGAGTTGAAGATTCCATGGTACTTCTGAATAAGTCATGTCTACCTATACTTTGTTTTACGAAGTTTTGTCAGAAATTTATTTTTTACCCGGTACGATTCAGTATCATCACATTAGATATTCGATCAACTTACATAGTCTTCAGCATTCCTCTGTAGCACCACATGCTCCACAGTGTGCTCCCTGCCGCCTTTGGATAAGCAGCTGCCAGCAGCAAGTCGTATACTCTTAGCTTACTTACTTGTTACATAGTTTAATTCTTAATTTCTTTGCGTGTTTTTGGGTACTTACAATGTTTAATTCATAAATTTCGGGCGTATTATAGTATTTGAGAGTTGTAGCATCGCGCTTTAGTGTTTACTTCGTAGATTCTAACTTAAATTGCGTGTGAGTTTCGTATAGGAGGTGTAATTTCGAGTTTTAGTTACCGTAATCGTAAATTCAGGCAGATTGTAGCGCAGTCGTTAGGCATTTATACAGGTTAGTTCATACATTCTTTGCGTGTTTCCCTTGCGTTATGTAGCCATGGACTCGTGTTTCAGTAACTGTTGTTCAACATCGATTAGAATGGACAAGGACTGTGATTGCTGTGTTCGGATGAGGGCTGAGCTGGCATCCCTTCGCTCACAGCTGCAAGCGGCGCTGACTTCGGTCGCGCAGCTTGAGGCTGTTGCCAATGGGCACCACAGTGAGGAGCCGGACTTGGGTATCACGGGGATGTCAACCTCGTCCCGTCTGTCCCCAGATCGGTCTGCCGCTGTGGTTGCCATGGTTGCTGCCCGCAGTGGGGCTGAGCTCTCGCCTGTGGTCGATTGGGAGGTCGTTCCTAGGCGTGGCAGGCAGCGAAAGACGTCCCCGGAGACTGATCAGAAAGCCTCCCCGGTGCATCTGACAAACAGGTTTCAGGCACTGTCTCTGGCTGAGACAGATGCAGCTGCCTGCCCTGTTTCTGATTATCATTCTCAGCCTTCAAGGTCCGGGCAACCGCAGAGGGTGGGCTTATTGGTAGTTGGGGGCTCCAATGTTAGGCGCGTAATAGGGCCCCTTAAGGATATGGCGGCTAAGGAGGGGAAGAAATCAGTGTGCACTCCGTGTGCATTCCGGGTGGAGTCATTCCTGATGTGGAAAGGGTCCTTCCGGATGCCATGAAGAGCACAGGGTGCAGCCAGCTGCAGGTGGTGGCACATGTCGGCACTAATGACGTGTGTCGCTTTGGATCTGAGGAGATTCTCTCTGGATTCCAGCGGCTATCTGATTTGGTGAAGGCTGCCGGTCTTGCTTACGAGATGAAGGCAGAGCTCACCATCTGCAGCATTGTTGACAGAACCGACTTCCGACCTGTGATGCAGAACCGAGTGGAGGGTCTGAATCAGAGGCTCAGACTGATTTGCGACCGTGTTGGCTGCAGATTCCTTAACTTGCGCCATAGGGTGGTGGGGTCTCGGGGTTCCGCCGAATAGGTCAGGAGTTCACTACACTCAGCTGGCGGCTACACGGGTAGCGGAGGCTGTGTGGCGTGGACTGGGTGGTCTTTTAGGTTAGAAGGCCTCGGGAAAAAACGGAGTGGGCTGCAATTTCAAAGTGTACATGGCAAATAAGGGACGTGCTTGGATCAAGGAACAGTCGGAACTGTAGTCGTAAATTGTTGTAGTTGTGCTGGGAAAGTCCCTGAGCTATAAGCGCTAATAGAAAGCACAGAAGATGAAATCGTTATAGGTACAGAAAGCTGGCTAAAGCCTGAAATAAGTTGTGCACAAATTTTTACGAAGTCTCAGACGGTGTTCAGAAAACATAGATTAGGCAGATTGGTGGTGGAGTGTTTGTGTCTGTCAGTAGTACTTTCTCTTGTAGTGAAGTCGAAGTCGATACTCAGTGCGAATTGGTATGGGTGGAAGTTATACTTAACAGCCGAACTGAGTTAATAATTGGCTCCTTCTACCTACCCCCAGACTCCGATGATATAGTTGCTGAACAGTTCAGAGAAAATTTGAGTCTCGTAAGAAATAAATACCCCACTCATACGGTTATAGTTCGTGGGAACTTCAACCTTCCCTCGATACGTTCGCAAAAATACTTGTTCAAAACCGGTGGTAGGCAGAAAACATCTTCCGAGGTTGTCCTAAATGCTTTCAACGAAAATTATTTCGAGCAGTTAGTCCACGAACCCACGCGAATTGTAAATGGTTGCGAAAACACACTTGACCTCTTAGCCACAAACAATCCAGAGCTAATAGAGAGCATCATGACCGATACAGGGATTAGTGATCACAAGGTCGTTGTAGCTAGGCTCAATACCGTTTCTTCCAAATCTACCAGAAACAAGCACAAAATAATTTTATTTAAAAAAGCGGATAAAGCGTCACTAGAAGCCTTCCTCAGAGATAATCTCCATTCCTTCCGAACTAACTTTGCAAATGTAGACGAGATGTGGCTGAAATTCAAAGACATAGTAGCAACAGCAATTGAGAGATTCATACCTCATAAATTGGTAAGAGATGGAACTGATCCCCCATGGTACACAAAACAAGTCCGAACGCTGTTGCAGAGGCAACGGAAAAAGCATGCGAATTTCAGAAGAACGCGAAATCCCGAAGACTGGCTAAAATATACAGACGCGCGAAATTTGGCACGGACTTCAATGCCAGATGCCTTTAATAGGTTCCAAAACGAAACATTGTCTCGAAATTGCTTGAAGAAATTCTGGTCCTATGTAAAGTACACAAGCGGCAAGACGCAGTCAATACCTTCGCTGTGCAGTGCCGATGGTACTGTTACCGACGACTGTGCCACTAAAGCGGAGTTATTGAACGCAGTTTACCGAAATTCCTTCACCAGGGAAGACGAATGGAATATTCCAGAATTTGAAACACGAACAGCTGCTAGCATGAGTTTCTTAGAAGTAGATACCTTAGGGGTTGCGGAGCAACTCAAATCGCTTGATACGGGCAAGTCTTCAGGTCCAGATTGTATACCGACTAGGTTCCTTTTAGATTACGCTGATACAATAGCTCCCTACTTAGCAATCATATACAACCGCTCGCTCACCGATAGATCTGTACCTACAGATTGGAAAATTGCGCAGGTCGCACCAGTATTTAAGAAGGGTAGTAGGAGCAATCCATCGAACTACAGACCTATATCATTGACGTCGGTTTGCAGTAGGGTTTTGGAGCATGTACTGTATTCAAACATTATGAATCACCTCGAAGGGAACGATCTATTGATACGTAATCAGCATGGTTTCAGAAAACATCGTTCTTGTGCAAAGCAGCTAGCTCTTTATTCGCACGAAGTAATGGCCGCTATCGACAGGGGATCTCAGGTTGATTCCGTATTTCTGGATTTCCAGAAAGCTTTTGACACCGTTCCTCACAAGCGACTTTTAATCAAGTTGCGGGCCTATGGGGTATCGTCTCAGTTGTGCGACTGGATTCGTGATTTCCTGTCAGGAAGGTCGCAGTTCATAGTAATAGACGGCAAATCATCGAGTAAAACTGAAGTGATATCAGGTGTTCCCCAGGGAAGCGTCCTGGGACCTCTGATGTTCCTGATCTAAATAAATGACCTAGGTGACAATCTGAGCAGTTCTCTTAGGTTGTTCGCAGATGATGCTGTAATTTACCGTCTAGTAAGGTCATCCGAAGACCAGTATCAGTTGCAAAGCGATTTAGAAAAGATTGCTATATGGTGTGGCAGGTGGCAGTTGACGCTAAATAACGAAAAGTGTGAGGTGATCCACATGAGTTCCAAAAGAAATCCGTTGGAATTCGATTACTCGATAAATAGTACAGTTCTCAAGGCTGTCAATTCAACTAAGTACCTGGGTGTTAAAATCACGAACAACTTCAGTTGGAAAGGCCACATAGATATTATTGTGGGGAAAGCGAGTGAAAGGTTTTCATTGGCAGGACACTTAGAAGATGCAACAAGTCCATTAAAGAGACAGCTTACACTACACTCGTTCGTCCTCTGTTAGAATATTGCTGCGAGGTGTGGGATCCTTACCAGGTGGGATTGACGGAGGACATCGAAAGGGTGCAAAAAAGGGCAGCTCGTTTTGTATTATCACGTAATAGGGGAGAGAGTGTCGCAGATATGATACGCGAGTTGGGATGGAAGTCATTAAAGCAAAGACGTTTTTCGTCGCAGCGAGATCTATTTACGAAATTTCAGTCACCAATTTTCTCTTCCGAATGCGAAAACATTTTGTTGAGCCCAACCTACATAAGTAGGAATGATCATCAAAATAAAATAAGAGAAATCAGAGCTCGAACAGAAAGGTTTAGGTGTTCGTTTTTCCCGCGCGCTGTTCGGGAGTGGAATGGTAGAGAGATAGTATGATTGTGGTTCGATGAACCCTCTGCCAAGCACTTAAATGTGAATTGCAGAGTGGTCATGTAGATGTAGATTTTAAAGATTTCATTTTCTTCGTTGCTGACCTATTTGTTGTTGACGTTTCACGCCCAGCCAAAGTCACACGCCAGACAAATACCTTCCATTGGTATCTTATACCCTCTCTACTTCGGTTATCTTCAGCTATTTGGCTGCCCAAACAGCAAAGCTCGTCTGCTAGTTTCAGTACCTCTTCTATAATCTAATTCCCACAGTACTGCCTGATTTAATTCAACTACTTGATTTACTTTCATTGATGTTTATCTTAACACCTGTTTTCAAAATGCAATACATTCGGCTCAGCTGCTCCTCGAAGTCCGTTGTCACTACTGATAGTATTATAAAGTCATCTGGAGAAGTGAAGGATTATATTTCTTATGTGAGTCTACAGGCTTTCATCGCCGTTGTAATCGAAGGTAAACTCTTCTGGGTCATGTTTCTTTTACACGATCGTCGTTTCGGCCTTACATCGGGACCTTCTTAAACATCTTGCATTGTTCACGGTTAGCTGAACACTCTCAAAGAGCAGTGTCTCGTTGTCTTACAAAAGGGAGCTTTGAAGCACTTATGCTGAAGTAGTGGGTAAATTTCTGTGTTTACTATCGGCGGACCACCGTCATTGGACAGAGAGGGATTTTCCCCGCACCTAAGTTGAAGAATTAGAATTGTTGTATAAAATTCCTGTTGCTGCCATCTGCTGACCATCGCCATTGGGTAGAAAGATGGGACAACACTCTGGGGCACAGAATATATAGGAAGCCTGGTAATTTGAATATGGCACAACCACCCAAACCAAAAGCAAACTGTGCTTAAAAGTCTGCCTTCACGTGCCTTCCGTACCAGTGACAGTTAACAGATTGTAATTGAGTTGGAGTTCTTAAAGAAGACAATAAAGGCGAACAGCTATGATAATTTGTCCACTGACAGGAAATTTGAACGAAGTATCAACTATGCTGTGTTGGGTTACCGTTCGTTTCTGGAATTACTGACCGCATCAGCAGTATTCTACGGAAAAGTATGCACAGATCTCTTTTTTCAGTCAAAACAATATGAAAACTATTTTCAGAAGTAAAGTGGAGGCACATACTTACCTCCACATTATGGGAGATTTTGAAATGACTTGTGGCAGAGTTATAAAGGCGAAATGGGGACTATAAACGAACGCATTAACGGAAGATAACGCCACACTTGTTTAAAACAAAGTGTGGAATGTGTGGTAACGGAAGAACTTCCGATTCATGACTCGAGGCAGTTTTTTTAAAACTTTAGTCACTGTTCATTATGTAATCCAAAAATCGGTATTTGATTATATTTTGCGTGTGAGTGCGTGAGAATGATTGAGTGTACATGGGTCACACGTTAAAATGTAATATTTAATTTTTTCGTAAAAGCTTGTACAAACGAACCGTGGGAAAGTTGCGTTGCAACCATGATTCAGGTGACTTATGTCGGTGTGTGCTTGCTTTTGTATAAAAGCAGCCAGAATGGGAGTTAGAGGTGGAACAAGTTTATTTATCAGTTTGAATTTCGTACTTCGTTTCTTTTGATTAAACAAAATACAAGAATTTGAAGTTTTGCTGACATTAATTACCATCAAATTAGTGACTGGGTAAGGCAAGATTTGACGCGAGAATGATCTGGAAGGAACGTTCTAATTGGTCGTTTAGATCAACAGCCTATCAGAATTAAGCTGTTACCGCGCGTAAAGAGGAGTGGGCATACAGGGAGTACCTCGAGAAGATTCGCTTGCTAGCCTGTCTACGCATAACACAATGTCAGATCGCTCCTTAAAAATACTCTGTAGGATGAGGAAATAGTGAGCTAACTTCGGTTCGAACATATCGTGACTGAAGCGACTGGAGTTATGGTTCAAAATGGCTCTGAGCACTATGCGACTTAACTTCTGAGGTCATTAGTCGCCTAGAACATAGAACTAATTAAACCTAACTAACCTAAGGACATCACACACATCCATGCCCGAGGCAGGATTCGAACCTGCGATCGTAGCGGTCGCCCGGCTTCAGACTGTAGCGCCTAGAACCGCACGGCCACTCCGGCCGGCCGACTGGAGTTATGAACATTTTAATGAAAGTGTGGTGTTTCTAAGTTAAATAGTTTGAGAGATATGAGCGTAGGAACTTTCTGGCCGCAGTAACAACTCCGCGTGGCGTGTTTCGTGCTCTGTACGGAATATTTTCGCTAGCACCTTTTACCAAGAAGACCTTTGAAACGACTGAATGTCTAACTCGCTAGTAGTTGAGGGTCTGTGACTGACAGAAAGTGAAAATTAGTCGGGTTGGACTTACTAAAATTCTGGCTGCTTTTCGAGTGAATATTTGTTATACAGACAGTGAACACAGAATGATAACGTTTTACCGTGTTAAATACGGAGATTATAGCCATTTCATGTGTTTCAATATGAATAAAAAGCAGAGTTCATCTAATTTTAAAAGCTTTTCTGCAAGTAGACTGAAGATCCCGAACGCCCGATTTTTTTAATCATGAGCTTTCAGGAACTGACTTTCAACTAGACTCACGCAGCCTCTGTGTGGTAGGTATTGGGTGGTGGTTTCATCAACGCTGCTTTACACTGTCTAGCACGTATCTGCTAATACAGAGTAAAGAGACATCAGCAAGAATCCTGTCGAGGTAGGTGGACTGAATGATAGCGTTAACAGAAACGCAGACGACCGATCCCGTCCCACCGCATGTCTTTACCACGGTAGTGTATGTGCCAGACGACGTCGTCAAGATGGAGGAAAAGGAAAATTTTTTGTGGGGAATTGACGGGATCGCTAGAGATGGTAAGTGGTCGAAAAGAAATTTTCTTGGGTTGGTGTATAAGTTCGTAACGTTTTTCCATAAGTTTAGTAAACACAACAGAGACAACTAACAGGGACTTTAGCCATCAGTAATATATTCTCTTTCACCATCGGCTTCTGCCAACGCTGGGGTAACTTGTAGATTCTCACGGTAGAAATTACATTGTTTTGAGGTGAAGAACTCGTCGAGTCATGTTCGGACAGCATTTTCATCCGGAAAGGAAATTCCTTGAAACTTGTTGTACAGAGAACGGAAAAAGCGAAAATCTGATGGTACAACATCGTGTGAATGATGTTGGTGTGGAATGCGTTCACAAAAGAAGACGAAGTAAATATTTCAGAATTCGAATCAAGAACAGCTGCCGACATGAGTAACGTAGAAGTAAATATCCTCAGAGTTGTGAAGCAACGTAAATCACTTAATAAAAGCAAGTCTTCTGATCCAGACTGTTTACCAATTAGGTTCCTTTTAGAGTATGCTGATGCATTAGCTCCGTACTTAACAATCATATAAACGGTTCACTAGAGCAAAGATCCGTATCCAAAGACTGGAAAGCTCCACAGACCACACCAATATTCAAGAAAAGTAGTAGGAGTAATCCACTTAATTACAGGCCCATATCATTAACCTCGATATGCAGCAGGATTCTGGAACATATATTGTGTTCGAACACTATAAATCACCTACAAGAAAACGGGCTATTAAAACACAGTCAACATGGGTTTAGAAAACATCGTTCTTGTGAAACGTAACTAACTCTTTATTCGCATGAAGTGTTGCCTACTATTGACAAGGAATTTCAGATCGATTCCGTGTTCCTGGATTTCTGAAATGCTTTTAACACTGTACCACGCAAGCGGATTGCAGTGAAATTGCTTGTTTATGGAATATCGTCTCAGTTATGTGACTGGATTTGTGATTTCCTGTCAGAGAGGTCTCAGTTCGTAGTAACTGACGGAAAGTCATCGAGTAAAACAGAAGTGATTTCTGGCGTTCCCAAGGTAGTTTTATAGGCCCTTTGCTGTTCCTTATCTATATAAACGATTTGGGAGACAATCTGAGCAGCAGTCTTCGGTTGTTTACAGATGATGCTCTCATTTATCGACTAATAAAGTCATCAGTAGATCAAAACAAACTGAGAAACGTTTTGGAGAAGATATGTGAATAGTGAGAAAATCGGCAGGTGATCCTAAACAACGACAAGTGAGAGTTCATCCACATGAGTGCTAAAAGGAATTCGTTAAACTGGGCCACACGACAAATCAATCAAATCTAAAGGCCGGAAATTCAGCTAAATACCTAGCAATCACAATTACGAACAACTTAAATTCGAAGCAACATATAGAAAATGTTGTGTAGTAGGCTAACCAGAGACAGTGTTTTATTGGCAGGACACTTAGAAAATGTAACAGATCTACTAAGGAAACTGGCTGCACTACGCTTGTCAGTCCTTTTTTAGAATACTGCTGCGCGATGTGGGATACTTACCAGATAGGACTGACGGAGTACATCGAAAAAGTACAAAGAGGGGCAGCACGTTTTGTATTACCTCAAAATATGGAGAGTGTGTCACTGAAATGATACAGGATTTGGGCTGGACATCATTTAAAAAAAGTTCTCACGAAATTCGAATCACCAACTTTCTCCTCCGAATGCGCAAGTATTTTTTTGACACCGACCTACATAGGGAGAGACGATCACCACGATATCAGAGCTCGTACGGAAAGATATAGGTGCTCGTTCTTTCCGCACGCTATACGAGACTGGAAAAATAGAAAATTATTGTGAAGGTGGTTCGATGAAACCTCTGCCAGGCACTTAAATGTGATTTGCAGAGTATGCATGTAGATGCAGATATATAATTCCCAACTCAAATCCCGTATAGTGTTTCTTGTCAGTTTAGCAGAATGCGAGTGGGCATTATCATGGGGTAACATCATTTCACTCAATCGTTGTTCTTGGATTGCGTCTGGAAGACCTTTCAGTCATTGACAATAAATGTCGGCATTGATGGTTACGCTTCGGTGGAACAATTTATAGCGCATCACCCCTTCGCTCTTCCACCGGACGTAAAATATTAGCGTTTATGGATGCACTCTTGTCTTTGTACGGGAAGTTGCTGCTTTGTTTGGGCTCGACCATTTCTTTCTTTTTTTCTTATGTTAGCATAAATACACCATTTATCGTCACCAGTAACGATACACAATAGGAAAGATCGGTGTTGTTCGCGAGACAATTGAGGACGAGCAAGCAGAGATGCACATATAACCGCCCGCTGATTTTTGTGATTTTGTAGTAGAGCATGTGGCACCCGGAGAGCCGATTTTAGAACCTTCCTCGTTGCATGCAGATGTAGCACGATCAGAGTTTATCACATCTGCCAGTTTTCGAGTACACAGGAGTGGATAATTGGAATTAATGTGTTCAAACGATCTTTCTCAAACCCCAAAGGTTTTCCTGAACGCGGAGAGTCCTCCACTAAATAGAAAAATATTTTCTTGTCATGCTCTGTCCAACGTCATTATCCTTGTACACGGCGCTAATGTTTCTGGCTTTCCCCGCTGCTTTTATCCCTATACTGATCTCAAACAGAAGAATCTGTCGGAAACGTTCTAATTTCTCCACTTAGCACTCCATTTTCTAGAATCCACAGCTGCACACTCTCTCCGAATGACAAAATTTCAATACGTAAACGCAAATAGCAACAGTAAACTACAGACAAAAATGATAATTTATACATAAATCCATAGCAACCGGAGCACAATCGTGATAAACAAAAACGCTACGAACTTGTGCACCGTTTTTTTTAACTTGAATGCACATTCTGAGAGGAGAATCCCATTGTTGGTCAGCATGGGAAAAATGTTATAAATGCCGTGGTGATAGGCTGATAGACTTATTTCAGCAAAATGCTTAAGATAATGGATGGTTTCGTCACAAGGTAATACATCGATGATATACGTGGCAACAACCGACTCGTAAGTCAAAATCAATAACAGACTGATAAAAGGGCAAAAAACAAGGTTGTTTATTAAGGACGTGAGAGCTTGCGGGGCCCCGAACGTGGGTCAGACCATTGCTTGCTAATTTTAGGGATCTATTTTTCCCTTTAGATGGAAAGAAATAGTAGGTGAAGAGTGGGCAAGTGTTAAGTCGTCTGTTAAGTTTGCAGAAGGATTCGATTCGCTTCCTCTGTCAACTTAGTGTGTCAGCCAAAGCTTCAGATATCAAAAATGATACTGTAAGAAATTTGTATCAGTTTGTTAAAGCATGGATATACGAGGCGTTCGTCGAAGCTCTGGGGGAGAAGACAGGAGGAATATATGGTGGAATGAGAAACAAGCGAAACTGATGTAAATGAAAGAGGAGGCTTATAATAAGTGACTGAGCGCTCCGCTTGATGAAAGCCATAAAATATATGGAGCTAAATCGAAAGAAGGGCAAAAGGCCATTACCAAAGTTAAAAAAAGGCGTGGCAGAAAGTATTAAGGGGACAGAAGGAAACGTAGGTGATACCAGAGCAAACAGAGCGCGGAAGAAACTGAGGATGGTGAGAGCTGAAGATATAGACAGTGCTGGGATTATTCTAATAATGATGAAAAAGTGAATGAAGTGTTACCAAGCCCTGCCCACGAATAAGATAAAGGATTTTGTATAATAAATGTAAAATTTGACGTAAGAAGACGTACATCCGTATGTGTGCACGAAAGATAACCTCACAAGAAATTTGCAAAGCTCTGCGATATAGAAAAATGGGAAATCACCAGATTTGGATGACATGAATATAAAATTAATAAAAGCAGTTCCTATGGTTGTATGTGAAAACCTTGGTCCAATTGTACAGTAAGTGTTTCTAAGGGGATACCATACCCAGTCAATGTAAAAAATTTAGTATCACTTCAATTAATAAGAAAGAGAGTAGACCGGACTGTGGAAATTACCGGGGTATGTAATGCCTTCAGTTGCGTGATTATACGAGAGAATCTTATAAGGAAGCACAGAGATGGAGGCTATAGTATCTGAAGAACTGAACGGTTTTAGACCAGGGTGCTCATGTATTGACGGAATATTCACATTACGGAATGTAATGTAGAAGATAACTGACAGCGGGATACAGATACATTTAGTCTTCGTGAATTTGCAGAAGGTCCATGTTACGGTACCTCAAAACAATCTATGGACAAGTATAAAGAACAGTTCCGAGACAACTGTTTGCATCAAAGCACTTAAGAGGTTCAATACGGACTGTGTGAGTACCATCGAAGTAGGAAATTCAGTGCCACTGGAGTTTTCTGTTATAAAATGGCTATGGCAAGGTTGTACTGTCGCACCGACGATATTTAAAATCCGTGTGGAGGACGCACTCAAAGCCTTCAGGAACAGATGTGGAGGCATGAGAGTCCCTGTGGGAGATGAAATCTTGTACAACCTTCTTTCGCTGACGACCGGATCATCGGAACAGGATATCAGGATGCTTTGGAAATTAAAAGAATATGAAATATGGGGCCTCACAATAAGTACGAGAAAAACGGTATATGAAAGCTGGCAATTACGTAGAAAATCTGGAGGTTGGAGCCAGTAAGATCAGTGGAAGTAAGCATTTTTAGTACCTGGGAGTTATCATGCCATCAAACGGAAAAGGTGAAGACGGTATATATAATGACATAGGACAGGGATGAGATCCATACGACAACTGAACTTAGGCGTTTGGAGTAAACAAATAAGAAAAAGAACCAAACAGGCCATATAACGATCAGTTGTTAAAAACATTGCTACATACGGAGCAGAAACGTGGGGAATAAACAAACCTCAGCAAAAATGCTTACACTGGAGATGGACTTTTGGAGTCGAAGTTGCGTCATCTCCAAGCTAGACCCTGTACCAAATACCAACGTAAAAGAGGCAGTGGCTGTCGATAAATCAATAACAAATATCTTAAAGACGAAATGTGTAAAATCGCATGGACTTTTGAAAAGGATGGACGACAGCTGATTGACAAAAAAGTGTGGCAGTGGACCCCAGCGGAAAGAAGGAAGCGCGGATGACCTGGAAGGAGCTTCTATCTGACGCCACTTCGGCGAACTCCCGAGCAGGGAATCGAACGCGGCCCCCTCGCATGACATTCAACAGGCTGACCACTCAGCTACAGAGGCTGACAGTACTTATAAAACAACGGAAGGCTAAGACGTGGAAGGATTACATAGAGGGGATATACTAGAGAAATAAGCTTGAAAAGAATAATACAGGAAGTTAAGAGGTTGTAAATGAAGATGAGGCATACGATACCGCGAGAAGAATTTGACAAATCACTGACCGACCTATGTCGAAAGAAGTGCCCTGGAATGGAAGACATTGCATCGGAACTACTGATATCCTTGTAAGACAAAGTCGCGACAAAACTATTCCACCTATTGTGCAAGATGTAAGAGACAGGTGAAATACCCTCAGCCTTCAAGACGATCATAATAATTCAAATTGCAAAGAAAGTAGGTGCTGACAGGTGTGAATACTACCTATCGCCTTAAGTCACGATTGCAAAACACTGACACTAATACTTTACAGAAGAATGGAGGAACTGGTAGAAGCAAACCTCGAGGAAGATCAGTTTGGATTCCGGAGAAATGTAGAAACATGTGAGACAATACTTACCCTAAGACTTCCCTTACGTTAAGGAAAGGCAGACTTACGTTTATAGCATTTTTAGATTTAGAGAAAATATTGGCAATTTTGAGCGAAATAGAGTATTTTCAATGATAGATGCAGCGGGGTAAAATGTACTGAGCGAAAGGTTATTTACAACTTGTGCAGAAACCAGACTGCGGCTATAAAAGGCGAGAGGCTTGAAAGGGAATGTCGTGAGACAGGATTGAAGCCTATCCTTGATGTTGTTCAACCTGTACCTTGGGCAAGCAGTGAAGAAAACCCAAGCAAAAATCGGATAAAAAAATAATGATCAGGGAGAAGAAATAAAGACTCTAAAGATTTTAGACGAAACTATAATTCTGTCAGAGAAAACAAATGGCATGGAAGAGCTGTTGAGCGAAATGGACATTGTCCAAGGAGGGAGACCAAGAAATGAATATAATAAGCAGGTTCACAAGGATGTAGTTCACATTAGTTATTCGGAGATAAAAAGACTTACACAGAATAGAGTCACATGGAGTGCGATTTCAAACCAGTCTTCTATATGAAGATCGCAACAACAAAAATTAAGCCATTCGTTAGTTGATAATCACGTAGCAGTACGATACATATTGACACCTGAAAGTACGTCAAGCTAGAAGCACAACAGTGTTGCGGTACCGTTTAAATGGACGAATAAAGCCCATTTATTGAGAAAATGTTATACATAGTAAGATTAAATATAGATACACAAATCACGAGAGGATAGTGAGAGATATCACCATTTTAACACTAACACAAAAAGGACATTATTTCCTATGTCAAAGACACTATACATACGTGTATTAAAGTGATTTAGCCTTCATGTATCTTTTATATTATACGCTACTATGAAAACAGTCGATATCAAATACCAATTAACATAGAATTAAACAACTAGACGGTTTTTTTCTATTTTTTGTCTTGATAGCGCCTGTGCACCACTGCCTGTAAACTTGTGAAGACACTCCATTTTAACAAATAGTGTAAGCGTGCTGAAGCAGATTTCAGACGTTAGAAAGCAGGGAGGTGGAACGGCACGTAGTCACGTACCTTCTAAGGTTGAGTGCAGTGAGTCTTATAAAGGCAGCCGAATTGCTTGGTGGGATCAGCAGAAGCGGTCAGTGTCGTACGTAAGTTTGGACGGTGATGAAGTAGCGTTCAGTACTGTTGTCAATACTCTAGAGTTCTTCGAGTTTTATAAACCTTTCGGAGTTAGTGTCGCATGGGTCTTGATAAAAATCGATAGTTATGTTGAAGAGTGAATAGGTCTTACGAACAACAAAGTTAGTTTGATCACAGGAAATGGGCTATGGACCTTGAACGAAATTTCCGTAAGTTAGTGGTGCAATTTTAGTCAGTGAACATTATTCAGCGTACCTTCTCGTTGGTATTTTACTGCGCTCCTGCTTTTATCTAGACGGAGCATCCTGGTATACAGTGGTTGCTCAAATTCATGCTAAATGCAATAAATGCAGTTTAAAATTTATATCGTTCGAAATTTCGGCTAAATTACCTAATCTGGTCCACAATTTATTGAACTTCATAAATGTTTCAGTTAGACGTTACTATTTTAAGAGCAGATATAAAGGTCGATACGCAGATATCCATAGAATCCATCGATGAATTCATATCTTCCTGTGAATTATGGTAGAATGTTAACTTCGGGAGCTGTAGAGAATCTCGCCCAGTATGATTGTGTACCGCGCAACAGGCCATTACCCACTGCGGTGCGTAACACTGCACCTCGTCAATGGGCCAAACAACGCACAAACGGGGTAACAGCTGACTGGAGGCGTATACTGTTGATCGTCAAGTGACGATTTTCTCTTGTTTCAAATAAGGCGTCGAGTACACCGAAGGGCCAATAATGCGCTTAACCCTCGGTAGACATACTAATGCGTTAATGCGGAAAAGATCTACGCTGAAAAGGGAATTAGTTCCGATTGTGACCACCAGGTGCAAATCTGGCGATGTACGACGGTGTGACATCCACGCTATTTGACAAGCCGTAATGTGACTGAGCAGGATGGTTGTTGAGAAGAGAGACCGTGTGCTGTTAGTGAAACTGTTTTATATGAACGGCAGCATTCACAATACTGCATTGCGAGAGTGTCGCCGACTGAAAGATATGAGGGGAGGGCCGAAGTCATTAAATTATTTAAAGGAGATGTAATGAAACTCGAAGACATTTGTAAGCTTGGTGTGGCACCTAGAAGAGGTAGGCGTCCTATCCTGGTGGAAGTTGTTGACGAGTTTGCTGTTGATGTAACTGGCCACGCAGCATATACCTCGTGTAGTGCTAGTGTTCGTGCAGTGTCACGAGAATTTTCCATCCCATGCTCAAGAGTATGGACAGTTTTGCGGTATATATTACACTGGCACCCGTACAGGATCTACACGGTGCAGCAACTGAGACCTCGTGATCCGCAGCAGTGTTACGAATTTGCTCTTGCTCTCTGGCACGGATCTAAGTCGACGACAAGTGTATGAGCAGTATTTTGTGGTGTGATGAGGCACATTTTGCAGTACCGGATGCAGCGAATACAAACAACTGCCGAATCTGGAGTGCTGCTGAAAATCGTGTTGTGCATGAAGAGTCATTGCACTCGCATTGACTATATGGTGTGGATTCACAAGCACTTTATTCTCGGTCCAGCATATAGTACACCCAGAGGGCCTGTCGAGTGTACCGTGGCGCCTGCCTGTCATCGAGACCTCCATGTACAGCATATGATTGCTGCTTTGGAACAGCGCAACTGTGTGGAAACCAATGTTTTCAAGCAAGATGGGGCAATGCCTCACGTTGCTCGCCCAGAGAAAGATCTGCTGTTTGATGTAACTTTCCACGAATGTGTTATCTCCAGAGGTTTTCCTGATGTGTGGCCTGCAAGGTCACCTGAATCCATGTGGCTTGGTTCTTAGTCTGTTTAAAAGAACGCGTTCACCAGGGACACGTTCGGTCTATATCTGATCTAAAGGCCAGCATACAGAAACACGTTGGTCAGATTCCGCAGGAAATACTGCGAGCACCTTTTAATCACATCATTTTACGGATGCAGCATCTTGTCGACGTCTATGGTGCTCATAGTGAACAAATTGTGTAAGTAGCGCTTGACAGTAAAAATCAACATTATGCCTTTCTTACTCGTTTGACGTTTTCTGCTCATGTTCCGTTCAGGATCCATTACATACAGCGCCAGATTTGCATCTGATAGCCAGAATTGGAACTAATTTTTTCACAGTGTAAGTCGGTTCCACATTAGCGCATTAACATATCTAGCAAATTTCGCTGCCGTACGGTAATTACAGCCTACACTGACCTCCGTGAGTAGCTGCACTTTAATTGTAACCATGTGTTATTGTACTTCGGGACTGTTTGTCCTAGACTAACTTGGACCCATTCATGCATGTTACCGCGAAAATGGCGAGTACGTTTATTCCATTATTATTGGTGAGCAGGAATTGCTCTTTTCTGATATATCTTGATGGTTAGCGTGCTGTGGACACTCCAGATTTACCAGAAGACAATAGCCGTGTTAACAGGCTGCACGCACACACTGAGGTGACAAATTCATGGGACAGTGGTAGGCTTGTATACAGTTGGCGACAGTATCGTGTACACAAGTGCACTGCGTTGGCGGACGTGTCATTTTTACTCAGGTGATACAAGTGAAAAGGGTCCGACGTGATTATAGCCCCACAACATAAATTAAAAGACTTTGAATGCGGAGTGGAAGTTGGAAAAGACGCATGGGTCATTTCTTCCCGGTAATCGTTAGGGAATTTAGTATTCTGTGGTCCACAGTGTCAAAGGGTGCGCCGAGAATACCGAATTTCAGGCGTTACCTCTCAGCACGGACAAACAATGGTCGACGGTCTTCACTTAACGACCGAAAGCAGCGGCGTTTGTTTACAGTCGTCAATTTTAACAGTCAAGCAACACAGCGTGACAACCGCAGAAATCAACGTTTCTGTTAGGAGAGAGCGGCGAAATTTGGCGTTAATGGCTTATGGTAGTAGATGGCCTACTCGGGTGCCTTTGCTAACAATACGATATTGCCTGTAACGTCTGTCCTGTGTTAGTGACCTTATCAGTTGGACCCTAGGAGATTAGCAAACCGTGGTCTGGTCAGGTGAGTCTCGATTTCAGTTGGTAAGAGCTGACGGCTGGTTTCGAGTGTGGTGGAGACACCACGAAGCCATGGGCCCAAGTTGTCAACAAAGCACTGATCAAGCTACCTTTAGCTCCGTAATGGTGGAGGCTGTGTTTACATGGAAGTCACTGGCTTCTCTGGACCAACCGAACGGTTCATTGACTGGAATTGGTTATTTTCGGTTACTTTGAGGCCATTTGCAGCCATTCATGAACTTCAAGTTCCAGAACAATTATGGAATTTTTATAGTTAACAATGCACCATGTCTCTGGGGGCACAGCTGTTCGCGATTGGCCTGAAGAATATTTACCGCGCAGAGTAGCCGTGCGGTTTGAGGCGTCATGTCACGGACTGCGCGGCCGCTCCCGCAGGAAGTTCGAGTTCGGGCATGGGTGTGTGTGTTGTTCTTAGCATAGGTTCCTTTCAGTTAGTTTAAGTAGAGTCTAAGTCTAGGGATCGATGACCTAATCTGTTTGGCTCCTTAGGAATTCACACACATTTGAAAATTTTTTGAAGAATATTCTGGACAGTTTGGGCGAATGATCTGGCCAGCCAGATCGCTAGAAAGAAATCCCATCGAACGTCGTTGGACATACTGGAGAGGTCAGCTAGTGAACAAAATCCTGAACCGGCAACAAATTCGCAAGTATAGACGGCTATAGAGGCAGCATGACACAATATTTCTGCAGGGGACTTCCGACGACTTATTTAGTCCATGGAACGTCGAGCTGCTGCACTATGCATGGTACAAGGAGATCCGTCACGATATTACCAAGTATGCAATGGCTTTTGTCACCTCAG
Source organism: Schistocerca serialis cubense (assembly GCF_023864345.2). Classification (NCBI taxonomy): domain Eukaryota; kingdom Metazoa; phylum Arthropoda; class Insecta; order Orthoptera; family Acrididae; genus Schistocerca; species Schistocerca serialis. The sequence goes on from NC_064641.1 coordinate 347,526,698, forward strand.
TGTGTGCTGCTAGTTTGTCGAACAGTTAGGCACCTTATCACACCTCACTTTTCCCGAAAAATCGCCCGCTGCTATTCAGACGCAAATAATTTCCACGATTTGGTACCTCAGTCATCAATGAGTGGCTTGTGCTGGGTGAGGAATACCCGAGAAACTTGTGGAGTCACTTCTTTGCCGAATACAGGCTGTTATCAAGAACAGAGGCGATATTACTTTTTTTTTCATGATGTATTCTGGGAGTGACTAACTTGTTTCTTTGTTCAGAGTCTTTAGTTGCCTCAGCTTACGTAACAGCAACATTTACTCTCCCACTAATTTTTCTCAGCTTAAAAGATTTCTTTAATGTTCCCATTTCATGCAACTTGGTGGTATTTTCTTACCAATCATAGATACTTATATGAGATAAATAAGTTCAACTTTACGACCGCAGCATATCCCATGCCAACACAGACAACCTGCTTGCCTAACTTCTGACAAATATATAGTATGCTTGCAAAATGTTCTGAAGTCGGGTCTCAATATGCAAGAGCAAACTGTCTGCATCAGCAGCTGGGTGCAGTTTAGTGCTACGTTCCGTGGCATGAGATGCGTAACATGTCCTTCCTTCACGATTTAATGACTAATGTAGTGCATTTAAAAGAAACATATAATTTCACCTTATGTCCAGTACTACTTCTAAGAATTCCACTTTGTTTTTGGAGCTTGTGCTCTCATGTTCAGATTGATAAAAATCTGCAAGTACTGACAATGAAGTGCAACAGTGTAGTGGTGAGGTTGAACGCATCGACGCCCCGCAGGCATTCGACCAACGCGGTGTTTGGTTCTGTAGGGCATCCAAGCAGGGCTGCCACTTTGCGAGCCTTGTCCAAACCCGGTCTTCTGACCGCCCAAGTTGCCGATGCTACACCACTCTCGGAAATAACCTTCTGGAACAGACCTGGAACGTAAACACAGCATTCATCATTTTGTAATTGACCAAGGCGTATGCTGAAAAAATTCCTAAATTGACAGTAGTTCAGCAGACACGACAAGTCATAGTGATTAGATATTGCTTACCAAGATTAAGAAACAGTCTAAATAAATAATATTAATCATTTTATTAGTTTCTAACAATTTCGTTGCAAACGCTGTGAAATCCATGTGTCGCGTTCAGTTACTCGACAGGATTTAAGAGTGTATCAGAGTTATGTTTTCTGGGAAGTGAAGCAATGTTTGACATATTGTTGCAAGTAATATTTTTTGCTCCAACAACTCAATTTAGTTTTCCCTGTAATTTTCTTGCCTAGCAGGTAATTAATCCGAATTTTATTACTTTATCAATTGTCAATACCGTATTTAATTTTTATCTTTCGCGATAAAAGAAATAATGCCTTACATTTCATACACTAACTCAACACTGTAACACATCTGAGATTGTAACACAATATTCTGTGAACACGCTGTCAATGTCTCAAGAAATAGCGTTAGAATGGCCTTAAAATTAAGATAGGTGGTTCCACCTTAACCACAGTACTATACGAAATGTCGCATGCTGTATTTTCAAATACAGATCGATGTGTGTGCTCTTGGTGATAAAAAAATCCTCAATGAGAAACATGTAGAAGCAGTTGAGACGAATGTCGTAGTATTTTCCTCATTGAATAATACAAAAATCTATATTCTGTTTATAAATATGTATAGAGCTTAAGAATTTTGCAAAATTGTATAGGTCCACAAATTTTCTGAAGTGCTCAAAGGAAAACGTCGAAGTATGCTAGAAAACAGCCGGCCGCTGTGGCCGAGTGTTACTAGGTGCTTCAGTCCGGAACCACGCTGCTGCTACGGTCACAGGTTCGAATCCAGCCTAGGGCATGGATTTGTTTGATGTCCTTAGGTTAGTTAGGCTTAAGTAGTTCTAAGTCTAGGGGACTGATGACCTCAGATGTTAAGTCCCATAGTGCTTAGAGCCATTTGAACCATGTTTGCTAGACAATATTGTTCCACATTTGAAGTTCGAGTTTCTGATAAAATTGGGAATGGATACTCAGGACATTCAGTTTATAAGAAGAGAAGCGCTGAATAACGGGCTGACCCTCTAATGTAAATGCTTAGAAATAAGTGTTGCCATCTGTTGCTGGGTACGGCAACTATCAAAATTGACATTGGTCTCATTCCTAAATATCCGAATGTGATATTTATTGATGAGACCAATGTCAAATTTGATAGTTCCCTTGTTCAGCAACAGATGGAAACACTCATCTCTGAGATTTTATATTTGAGGGTTAGCTCCTTTTCCCGCGCATGTCTTCATGTTTGCCGTCACCTGAAGTGATGGTATACTTCACTGTATAGGGTGGTGAGAAACAGTACGAAAAATCTTGTAAGGGTGGTTCAAAATGGTTCAAATTTCTCTGAGCACTATGGGACTTAACAGCTGTGGTCATCAGTCCCCTAGAACTTAGAACTACTTAAACCTAACTAACCTAAGGACAGCACACACATCCATGCCCGAGGCTGGATTCGAACCTGCGACCGTAGCAGTCACGCGGTTCCGGACTGCGCGCCTAGAACCTCGAGACCACCTCGGCCGGCTGTAAGGGTGGTGCAGGGAAGGTTGTGCAGAGAAATAATTTTTAAGAAAAAAATCGATGCGTTGCGTCGTTTCCGAGTTAATTAGCAGTGGAGTTAACCAATCAGTCAGTTGCAAGCGCAAATTCATGCGGCCCGCCAGAGACCAGACAGACGTGTGCTCCGTTTGATTTCCTATAATCAAACATGAAAGCCATACAAAAATTGGATCTGAGAAGGCAGTAAGGCTCGAACCCGAGGCAAAGGGTGAACAGTCTCGTGCGATATCATGTATGCTATGAGAACAGCTTGAACTAATTGTTGTATCTAGTGGGTCTCTTGATGTTCGCGTGCAACAGCGTGATTGGCTAACTTCAATGATAACTAACTCGGAAACGGGGCGACGTAAGGTATTTTTTTCTTAACAACCTTTTCTCAGCATAACATATCCTGCAACGTCCCTACAAGCATTTCAGACTGTTTCTGGCCACTCTGTACAAGCCGAAAGGCTTCTTAGCTCTGTTGGCGTCATACACGGTCACTTCCTCACACTGCTGTTCCCAGTCATAGGGAAAACGATTGTTGATACTCCTCCGAGCGAGTTCGAATCTTTTCGCGAGACGTACGTAGGAGAAGCCAATACATAGGCTGAGTATTTTAATACAGAATGCTTACCTAATTTTAACAGCAAACTACACTTTCAAGCACAACACCTCTCTTACAACGCCTGCCAGTGGGGTTGGATGAGCATATCCGTGATGTTTTTCCCTCTTCGTAAACGGACCTGTGACGAAACGCCATGCGCTTCTGTGAATATTCTTTACTTTTACCATCAATTCTTTCTGGTACGGGTCCCAGACTGACGAGCAATACTAAGTATCGGTCGAACGAGGGTTCTGTAAGCTGGCTCCATTGTGGATGGATTACATTTCCTAAGGACCAACAAACCTTAGACTCTCACCTGGCTTCCCTACGGTTAATTTTATGGAGTCGTTATAGTTTTCATCCCCGCGTGCGCAGTGCTCTCAGTGACCGTTCAGCAATCGCGTGATCATACGATAACAGATCTTTCCGCCTATTTGTACGCAGTATATTACATTTGGTTATTTTGAGAGTCAACAAAATAGCGTACTTTACAGAGGTGCAATCGGATTAGGTTCCACGCTATAAGATGCTAACGTTGGTGTGTTTTGAGACAATAGTTTTCGAAGAAGTCCTTTAAGAAAGGAAGAACTACATACAACTTCTCCAATGATATTTCTATACCCGAATCGTACTGACAACATTTGAGACTTCGTAGGAAGCGGACATGCAGCTAGACAACATACGCCGAGGAAAATTCTGATGAACAGCACTGTTATTACAGGGTTACTGGTTCCTATCCTCAGAAATTTGTGAGCCGTCTCAAAGATGGCATGCCATAGCACTGCATAAGGAATTTAGTCATTAGGGATAAGTCTAGTCTACAATATGTTGTTTGCTATAATCAGATTATCCACTGCAATTCTCAGTTCTTAACGCAACGTATTCTTCTGTTTTGTTTACTGTGTAATATGACAAATACTTTAGGTTTTTATGTATAATCTGTATTTCATACTTTGCTTATACTCATCTTCTGACAGCTATTTCTGTATCAAGAAATATGACAAATACTTTAGGTTTTTATGTATAATCTGTATTTCATACTTTGCTTATACTCATCTTCTGACAGCTATTTCCGTATCAATGAATTTACTGTCTCATGGCAAAGGAGACTGTAGAGACCTAGCGTCTTTAAGATCAACCGTTTCAACGCCATTATACCTGTACTGTGTTTGCAGTTAATACTGCCGCTTGCCTGAGTTGTTTAACTATGTTTTGATTTACGTACACCTTACTGTGCTGTTTCAATAATACAACAGTCATTTCAGAAACGAGCTGTAATTCCAGTAACAATTAAAAGTGATGGCTAATGGCTACTGAGTTATATTATGCTTCGCACAATATGAAGAGTTGCCAGTGATTCCAGAGTGTTTCAGATAACTACATCGTTTCTCGTACAGCAAAGGTAGCTAAACAAATTGTGGCAGAAGACAGACGTGCTGCTCTACGCAGATGATATTTCTGTGGTCACAGAGACAAAAAAAGATCAACAGAAGGTCTTCAGCACAATGGAAAGCATTCACTGTAATCAGCATGGTATGAGAACAAACAAGCGAAAGACTAAAGTGGTGGTATGCAATGCTGAAGAAGAGTACGAAGCTTTAAGAATAAGAATTAAAAGAGAGGAAGAGAGGAGCTAGAAATTATAGGGGAATTCTCGTATTTGTCAAGCAGGATCACAGAGGATGGTAGAAGTCGGGAATAAATAGTAAGCAGATACAGCAGACCGAAACAGAAATTAATTTCAGAAAGAACTTACTCAAGAGAAAGACAACCAGTCTGGAAATACGGAAACGAATCGTGATAGCATTTGTTTGGAGTGTGGTCTTACACGGGAGTTAAATTTGGACAGGAGGAAGGCAAGAGGGAAGGCGTCTGGAGATTTGGTGCTGCAGAAGGATGACGAACATCAGCTGGAGTGACAGAACTGCCAACGAAGAGATGCTGAGAAGAGTATAGGAAACCAGATCTCTGTGGAGGCACATCCAAAGAAGAAGACACAAACTCGCAGGTCACTTATCAAGGCGCACTAACGTCACGGGAACAATAGCAGAAGGAGCTATTAATGGGAGGAATCGCCAGGAACAACCAAGGATGTCATACTTGTAGCAATTTGTGAATGACGTGGGATGCACTACATGCGCGGAACTGATGAGGAAGGCTGGCAGAAGAAGCGAACGGCGTACTGCTGGAAGCCAATCTCAGTGTTGTACGCTATAGAGGGATTAAACTTTTGGCACATGCAGAACTGATGCTACATTTTAATTTCTATCTTCTATGCAGTAACCATATCATTAGAGTTTTTATGGACAGTATAATTACATTGGAGTCTTGTACTGGAAGCTTCTTTGGTTCCAGCTATACATTAGTCATTTTCATAACAGAGGAGAAGTTGTAAACAGCTCACGTTCTCACCATTTATGTTCGATGAGATTTATTAGAGATTTACCTTTTATTTATAATGTATGAGAAGATAAAGAATATATTAAGTTCATTTAGTATTATCAACGGAGTTGCATTTAAAAATGTAAAAAAAGAGAACAATTAATGCCTCCGGTTCTAGCAACGCTATCAAATAGAAAGTATACGGAGAAATTGCATACATCTTATCGCTTCATCTGTCCTACATACAGAGAGGAAAACTGAGGAGGTCATCATCCTACATACAAATAAAGCTATTTTTTAAACATTTGTCTCTTGCTTCATATAACTGACCCTGTTTAACCAATTTTGTTAACCAAAGCGTAAATTTTAAGCATTCTAATTATTTTATTCCTCTCGAGCAATCACAACAATAGCTAAATTATACAGGGTGATCCATTGATAGTGACCGGGCAAAATATCTCACGAAATAAGAATCAAACGAAAAAACTACAAAGAACGGAACTCTCTAGCCTGAAGGGGGAAATCAGATGGCCCGCTAGATGGCGCTGCCATAGGTTCGAATAGTTCAAATGGCTATGGGACTTAAAATCTGTGGTCATCAGTCCCCTAGAACTTAGAACTAATTAAACTTAACCAACCTAAGAACATCACACACATCCATATCCGCGGCAGGATTCGAACCTGCGACCGTACGGTCGCGCGGTTCCAGACTGAAGCGCCTAGAACCACTAGGCCACTCCCGCCGGCAGGAAGTGTTCAGCCACATGTGAAACGTCAACCACGACCTGCAACAAATGGTGATACCTAACTAGGTGTTTTAGCTACAGTCGCGGTTAATCCGTAATCAGTAGCAAACAAATTGCGCGAGAATCGGGAATCTCAAAAACGTTGGTGTTGAGAATGCTACATCAACATCGATTGCACCCGTACCATATTTCTGTGCACCAGGAATTGCGTGGCGACGACTTTGAACGTCGTGTACAGTTCTGCCACTGGGCACGAGACAGATTACGGGACGATGACAGATTTTTTGCACGCGTTCTATTTAGCGACGAAGCGTCATTCACCAGCAGCGGTAACGTAAACCGGCATAATATGCACTATTGGGCAACGGAAAATCCACAATGGATGCGACAAGTGGAACATCAGCGACGTTGCCGGGTTAATGTATGGCGCGGCATTATGGGAGGAAGGATAATTGGCCCCCATTTTATTGATGGCAATCTAAATGGTGCAATGTATGCTGATTTCTTACGTAATGTTCTACCGATGTTACTACAAGATGTTTCACTGCATGAAAGAATGGCGATGTACTTCCAACATGATGGATGTCTGGCACATATGTCACGTGCGGTTGAAGCGATATTGAATAGCATATTTCATGACAAGTGGATTGGTCGTCGAAGCACCAAACCATGGCCCGCACGTTCATCGGATCTGACATCCCCGAATTTCTTTCTGTGGGGAACGTTTAAGGATATTTGCTATCGTGATCCACCGACAACGCCTGACAACATGCGTCAGCGCATTGTCAATGCATGTGCGATCATTACAGAAGGCGAACTACTCGCTGTTGAGAGGAATGTTGTTACACGTATTGTCAAATGCATTGAGGTTGATGGACATTATTTTGAGCATTTATTACATTAATGTGGTATTTATAGGTAATCACGCTCTAACAGCATGCGTTCTCAGAAATGATAAGTTCACAAAGGTATATGTATCACATTGGAACAACCAAAATAAAATGTTCAAACGTACCTACGTTCTGTATTTTAATTTAAAAAACCTACCTGTTACCAGCTGTTCGTCTAAAATTGTGAGCCATGTGTTTGTGACTATTACAGCACCATCTACCACAAAGCGAAAAAAGTGGTCAAAATAAAACATTAATATTTCTTTACGTACTACACGAATATGTAATACAAAATGGGAGTTCCTATTTAAAAAAACGCAGTTGATATCCTTTTGACCTCTGGCAGCGTCATCTAGCGGACCAACCATAGCGCCATCTGGTTTCCCCCTTCAAGCTAGACAAGTTTCGTTCTTTGTAGTTTTTTCGTTTGATGTTTATTTCTTGAGATATTTGGCCCAGTCACGATCAATGGACCACCCTGTATATTAGAAATATGTCCCTAGTCTAAATATGTATGTTTAGCTATCAGAACGTACCTTTAGAAAGAGGGGACAACATATGGTAGTTCACACTAGCTCCTCCCGCACTCTGGCCGAAGATCGTCACGTTGCCAGGGTCACCGCCGAACGCCTCGATGTTCTGCTGAACCCACTTCAACGCTGCCACTTGGTCCTTGAGACCGTAAATACCCTGACAAACTTCATCGTCCGTGCTTAGGAAACCTGTTAAAATAAAAATTGTTTATCAAGCTTCCATGAATGATCACTGACCAGGTGTAAATGGAGTAAAATGAACGTTCTTTGGTCAGTTTCTTTAAACTCGTCCGGCCATAACATTCCTCGCAAGCGTTTATAGCGCCTGCCTGTAGCTAGCATACATTCTCACGGCGAGGAAAGCTGCGAAGCTCATCACCCTACCCAAACCTAACAAGAATTTACTCCTTCCCGAAGTCAACAGACACACTTCCCTCCCAACTGGCCTCACAAAAATCCTAGAGTTAATCATCCTTTTACCCCTTTATCAGTTTCTGACTGAAAACAATATCCTTATTCTGGAACTGTTTGGATTGCGCACTGAGCATTCCATTTTCCAGCAATCCCTCTGCTCGGTGGAGCACATTCGCCTGGCCAGGGCAAGGAGGGGAACAACAGGAACAGTGTTCCTGGGCATAGAGAAGGCACTTGATCGTGTCGGGCACAATGGCCTAATTTACAAAGTAGATCAAATTGAGTGCCCAGGTCACATAATATAGATCGTTGACTCCTTCCTTACAGGGCGACAGTTTTTCGTAAGGAACGGAGACAAGTGCCGCTAGACACGGAAAATTGCATCAGGCATCCAGAAAGGTTCGGTTTTAGGTCCGGTCCTTTATACCACATACACAAATGACATTCCTAAGCAAATCGGTGAAGAGATTGCTCTCTATGCCCATGACACCACCGTCTGAAAAAGTAAAGGCAGTCTCCTCCAAATACATCGCAACCTGCAGCAACACCTGGACAAGATTACGCAGTTGTGTAATTGATGGAACATCAGGATCAACCTCACAAAGTGCCAGGCGATCTACTTCACCCCAAAAATCAAGCTCCCTGACCATCAATGGCGGCAGGGAATTGATTTGGAGAAATTCTGTAACATAACTGGGCCTTGAGATTGATCGACGCCTAACACGGAACAAGCATCTCACTACTGCAGCAAACAAATGCTTCATACTTTTCTGTAAGTTGTATCCACTCCTGAAAGGTGACTTACTAACCGTAGAGTGCAGACTACTCCTCTGGCGCCAGCACGTACGTCAGGTCATACAGTATTGCTCAGAAGTGTGGTCTATGGCACAAGACACTATAATAACAAGACTGAAGTGTCTGCAAAGCAAAGTTTTCCGTATCTTCTCAGGCGCTGGTAGGTACGTCCCCGACACATATATAAGAGATCTTTTAGGGCATCCCACAATCTACTCATTTATTGAGGACAAATCCACAAAATTTTACGAAACAATACAAATAGCGCCCCACATCCTCATTCTAAGTTTAGGACAAGAACCACCAGAGGCTTCTCCCAAACGCCCAAAACAACCGCTACGCGCCACTTTAGAGATTGATACCAGACACACACAAAACACCAAGCACAACCTTAAACATTGAAACCACATACATAACACCATTTCCTCGTCCCGTAGCGCATTCTGAAGTCAGAGGTGCTTCATATACAATATAGCACAACCATATACTCATATACTCAACGCATTTACAAGGAACTAGAAATCAAAACACTATTCTAACAGAGTTTACTATAGGGATTACATCACTCAATAAATTTATAGTCTTAAATAAAGTGTTCCACTTGAACGGCTGCAACGTCTCCACCCATCATTTTTAAGGGTACTTTCTTACGAAACACGAATAGGGAATCAACAAACCACAACCATAACTGCTGCTCCAGACAGCGCTCCTGCCAAACAGCGTGTTTTATTATTTGGCAACCTGTCATCCCTCCGAAAGTCTTAGTTTGCAGTGTTTGTTGTCATGAACTCTGTTTCACGTGTTCGGCTGTTCTCCAGTTGTGAACAACGTGGCAGCGTTAAGTTTTTGTCAGAAATTGCTAGGGGCACCGGGACATCATGATACGAGGGAAGACACGCAGACGAAACAACAGTCAAACCAGTGGTGGTCTTTTACATAAAGAAAGCAAAGCAAATGAGAATTAATCAGAAAAATATGTTGGTTTCCTTCTTTGGAGATTAAATTTTGAACAACAGTGTAACTGGGAACCCTTTCAATGCAAGCAGATTAATAGCATGAAAATTGTCTACTTCTATTTGTAATCGTGTTCCGTGTACAATGCAGTGTTTTCATATTATCTGGTTAATTTCAAATCAGATCACTTTGAACACATTTGCTTACCTAGAACACCGATACGGTAGTTGATGGTGACGAGAACGATGTCGTGATCAAGGAGATAGCCTGCTTCGTACCCTTTTGCAGTGCCTCCTATCCAACCGCCTCCATGAATGAAAAACATTACCGAAAGAGGAACAGCAGGTTTTAACTGAAAAACATTTAAATTACACCTGTATGCGTTACAAACAGTTCTGAATTAACTATCTAGAATGTAGTTTCACAATACCAGCAAATATGAAATTCTTACGAAAATGCACAACGTGGCACTCACCTTAAGAGGCAACTGGCTGAAATGAGAAAACATGAAAATTAATAAGTCAAAAAAAATTTGTTGAATATTTCACTCAGTCGCACGCACATTCTCTACAGAATTTTCACCATCGGACTCTAATGGTTACTTTTGATATTATATTTTTGTAACGGATGTCGTTAAAGTACAATTCAGCTGACAGAAGCTACGCAACATCTCCGTAATTAGAAAGAGATGACTAGCTTCCCATTTAAAAGAAAATAAGAGAAAGAAGAAAGGAGCAAAAATGAGAAGATAGAGGGACAGAAAAGTTACGTTGACAGCTATCTTCTTATCACAAACTCAGCGGTATAATTGGTAGACTCAAAAGGAATGAGGGTGCTCGCATTATTTATGAAGTGCTATAATTTGTCTAGGCGTATTAGTGCTTTATTTGTTTGTACTGTGAACTGTATTTATGACCTTAAATATCAAAATTGGTCTCTCCCTAGCAGTTCACGGACAGTTTACTGCAGACGTCAACTTGTGCTCCATCGCAAGCAAGTAAGGTGGAACTGGATCCCAGTCTCATGGAGAACGACAGTCAGAATTCTTTTAGGCAATGGAAAGGATGAATATAAAATTTTTTGTCCTAAATTGAAGCCGAACACAACTAACTAAAGAAATTTGTACAGTTGGTCCCGTTCCTTTTTCGTCAGTGTTTGTTTACTGGCGGTGCCGAAGAACAATTTTTAGTAAACGGCTTCTCCATTGCCATTGAGCATAAGGTGAAAGCTCAATTACTTAACCCTATTTTACTAAACCTTCTTAAAATTTACGATTGCAGTTGTATCTCTTTACGGTTCCCACCATTTTGGACTCATTAGCGACACATACTCTTGAGTACCTTAACAATGAACATCGTTGTTAAGAAAGACTGGATTATTTATTGTCTGATTCCAGCGGTTGTAGTGGGACGCGAAATTGAAGCGTCACCCATCTACCATTGTCAGCCCAGTTTGCAGGTGAATATAAATTTAATTTAGTGTTTTGTTTATGTATTTTTGTAATCTTTGTAATTGTTGTGAATTATCTAAAGTTTTGTATTTATTTTTTTATGTTTCATGTACGGAGAGGGAGGCGCAACGAACGGAGACAGCATCTTCACTACCGGGGCCAGAGAGAAAATTGCTGGCCACTATACGTCGCGGGTCGACAGCCAGAGAGCAACAGAAGATCCTGAAACCGAGTTGTTGCGTCGTGCTTCTAAAAACTGAAAAAATAAGATTTTGTAATTTTCTACAACAACGATGTCATAGAAAGTTTAATCATGTTGTAAATGTTCGGTCCTATCTTGTCACGGCTCAGGTTCACGTCTATATGTAGGAAGATAATAAACTAGTGGATACTGCTAAAGCTCAAATACGTGTTCCGAGAATTTATTTATGAAGAATTATGTGAATGAATTGATTATTAATTTTGACTACGCTTATCGCGAGTTTGAATCTGGAAAGTTTATTCAATGTGGTTCTAATATTTGCTGAATCAGATAACTTGCATTAATATAATTTCTGAGAAGAAACAAAACGACATCTAAATTGAAAAGGTTTGCACAAACAAATTGGACTGAGTGACGAAATTCTGCGCATACGACTCAAATGATGATGTTTTACAGTTTCGTTCAAGAACCATTCAGAGACAATTTAAAAAGAATTTAAATAATTTTTGAAGTGTGTTGTAACTGACTTAGGTGACGAAGTCTGCACATGGTCATATGTCAAAAGAAAATCATTTATACAAAACTTGCGTCGTTACACTACACGGTTTGCTGATATTGATATTTGTCGTAAATATTAGGAATGTTTTGTAATGGTGTGCTTGTTTTCTAATAGTAGGCATATTCGTTGGAATTCAAATTAGTGTGGCATCTTAGGTGAACTACCAAGCAGTCACGATTAGATGAATGTTAGTTTAATCATATTGGCCCCCTCCAGTGCTAATCTCGTCCTCTGCTACTAAAATTAGCGCAATATGGATGGTGCTGATATGCCAAAATATAAGATGATTTCCTTGAAGAAGCTGATAAAGACACAGAAGATGGAGAATTAACTGAAGACAACAAAAATGCCAAGGGAGGAAAGAATGCTAATTTTGTCCTTCGATTAAACGAAGAATGACGACGACATTTTGTAACCACTTCTGAAGAGTAATTTGAGCAGAACACCGATATAGGTCTTGCTTGGATTGTAATAGTAGTGTCTACAGCCGAAGACTCTCGTTTTGTATGTATATTACAAGGTGTACAACTTCGCTTCCACCGTTTTTTCGCCAACATTTGAGGTTTTAATGAAACAAATTGGTTACACATGTATCATTCAAAGTATTTTCCATCGCTAACCACTACTTTCTCCCATTGTTCGGGCAGTGTATGAATCACGCATCGAAAAAATTGTTCATCTTTTGAAGCGATCCACGAATCGATCCAATTTGTGACTTCTTCATGAGATCGGAAGTGTTGGTCAGCCAGGTCATGCGACATTGATCTAAACAGGTGATAGTCAGAGGGAGCAATGTCTGGAGAATACGTCGGGTGGGTAGGACTTCCCATTTTAACGTTTCCAAGTACGTTTTGACCCATTTAGCTACGTGGGTTCGAGCGTTATCGTGCTGCAAAATCACTTTTTCGTGCCTTCTCATTGTATTGCGGCCGTTTGTCTTTCAATGATCTGCTCAAACGCATTAATTGGGTTCGATAACGACCACCTGTGATTGATTCACTTGGTTTTAACACCTCATAGTGCACGACGCGGAGCTGGTGCCACCAGATGCAGAGCATGATCTTGGAGCCGTGAATATTCGGTTTGGCTGTCGACGTGGAAGCATGGCCGGGATATCCCCATGATGTTTTGCGTTTACGGTTACCGTAATGAAACCATTTTTCGTACCCGGTCACAATGTGATGTAGAAATCCCTTCCGTTTTTGCCTCTTAAGCAACTGTTCACAAACACAAAAACGCCGTTCAATGTCTCTTGGTTTCAGCTCACACGGAACCCAAGTTCCTTCCTTCTGAATCATGCCCATAGCCTTGAGAAGTTTTGAAATGGCTTGCTGTGTCACTCCCACTAATCGTGCCAATCCATCTTGAGTTTCGCGGGAGTCTTCGCTCAGCAATGTCTCCAATTCTGCGTCTTCGAAAACATTATCTCTTCTACCACTATGCCGGTCTACGACGTTAAAATCACCGTTCTTGAATCGTTGAAACCACTCACAACACGTTCTTTCACTAATAGCGTCCTTACCATACGTACTTGAGAGCATTCGATGAGACTCAGCTGCTGTTTTCTTCGTATTGAAACAAAGCAGTAATGCCTTCCGCAAATGATGAGAATTAGGCTCGTAAACTGACATTTTGAATCAAAAACAACTTTATGATGCAGACACAAATCGACTAATGTTTGAATGAGGTAATGTTGACCGAGGTCCAAGCTAACTGTCTGACGTCTGCGATCTGTTTCTTTCGACCGCTACTTACCGTTGTCGCCACCTATCGGCAAACGGCGGAAGCAAAGTTGTACACCTTATACTCCTGGAGTTAACGCATAACACAAATTATGAATTGTTTTCTAATAAAGTTTTGAGCAGTGACATTAATATTATAGGGGATAAAACAGCACATATCGTATTTATTTCGCGTGTAACATATACTTGTAAATCAAATAACCGTAATTAACTAGTGCATAAGATGTAAATGAAGACTTTCTTTGAATAAAATTTGGAGCAGTAAAATTTACGATGGTTTAGTAGAGATGTAACGATTTCCCTCTATAGTGTTCTAGGATTTAGGAAACATAGCAAGCGGTGACTTTTTATGTAGCTTCATTTATGCCAAGATTCGTTTCGTATTTTCACCAATCTTCAGTTCGCCTACTACTTTTAGGGGAATATGTAGTTTTGACATGAAAATTGAGACGCGGGGTTTCTGTGGGACTGAAGTTTGGCTGAGGGCTGCGCGAGCGTGGACTCTCAACCAACTGTAATTTAATTTTACTAACGGTATGAACCACGCAAATATCTGAGCGCATACATATCACAAAATGAACCTTTAGTTTAAACTTAACTATCCAACTGACTGTACACCCAATTTTACAACATAAAATTTCATGAAAATAAGCTATCAGCCCACAGTATAAAGAAAAGCTTTAGGGATGCACAAATGAATACATAATCAGAAAATCTTAACCTAATAAATATATCTCATCCAATATAGATACTTTACGAAACGGCCAGTGGACGTTACTTGAAACAACTTGCACTTGTCAACAAGTTCAAACGAGGACACCCCATTTCGACCCACACCTAAGCAAATACCAAGCGACAGCACGGACACGAAGCAGGCCCTACAGCGAAAGAATAAAAAAACGTAAATCAATTAACAAGGCACGTAAACAGACAACTTGAACCACTGAAAGCGTATCACCAAAATACTGTTGCCCAGATAAATCACTGCTTTACAGTGTTCAGGTCTCACACGGCCTTAAATTTTACATCGAGATATAACTGACTTACAGAAGACACTGCTCCTCAAATTACAGGCCAATTAGGGGCCACACCGTTTCATCAGTTCATAATCTTGACAACACTCTAATTTAACACGGACCCAAGGGTCTATACAACAGAATGACACAAGTAACTCTTAAACCTGTTTCATACGAGCGACTTTCTGGTCAATATCGTCTTCTCGAAGTTCCGATGCCTTTTGTGCCTGCGTGTAAATTCGAACCCGTCATGACGTAAGAGTGTCTATAAAGTCAATAATCTATGGATGGTGCCGATTGTCTTCTAAATTTCCATGTTAAGGTGCACCTGAGCATGCGTAGAAACAGGGGAGCACAACGGCGTGTGATGACACCGGATTTTAACCTATTCTGGGGGAGCTCATTCCTATTACAGAAATGGATATTATGCTGTCGCGTCTTCTTAATCTTTATTCCGTTGTTTGCTTTCTTTTCATGAGACACTGAAATCTTATCCAAAGTCCTGGTAATACTTCCTAATAGTGTTCTCTTACAGGAGAGAAAAAAATATCAGGAAGTGGAAACGTATTTACGTTTTACAGAGAGGAAACGTCAGAATTATATGACGAGAAAAATAATTTTCGATGTTATTTAGTACTGAGCAAGGAAGGAAGACAGAAATGGGAAAGAAGAAGCAGCTTTTTACTGCGTTGTAGACATGATGTTCCATGTGTTTGCACGTTTATATTTTCTCGAGCAAATAAATGCGTATGTTCTGAGACGTTTGCGTGATATTTTCCTATTCTTTCAGTTCTCAGGAGTGTAAATAATTTACAACGCGACCTGTAACAAGAACTACCGCCGTGAACTGTGCTTTGGTTATTAATAAGCGTTGTTATCATTGCTTGTTCCTACATTTTGTTACTATATTTCGATTTTTTCTCAAAACGGGTAGTCCCTCATAACCTCGCCTTCACCATTCAGATGACAGACTACACAACCGACAGATGTTCACAACACATACAGTTTTGGCCCTTAGATGTACACGAAAATGACCACGCTAAACAGATGAGACTCAGAATAAAACGCCAAAGGCGCTGCAGTAGGTACACTTGTCTCGAGTATCAGTTTTATGCATGGCATTCGATTCGTTGCAAAGGAAATCTCTCTTTCGCAAATGCTTGCTGGCTCCCAGCTGCCGTATCCTCTAGACAAAAGGTCGTCAAACTTTTTAGCTATAGTGCAAATATTTGCGTTGTCGGAAGACACCTCGGGCCACATGAGCGTAGGGTGGTGGTTGGGGGGTGGGGGTGAAGTGGTCACTCAAAGGGAATTTCACGACACCATGGTTAGAAAGTTACCACTTACATATTTTAATTCTAAGTTTTACAAGGTATCAAATCAAATATTTTAAATGATAAATGAAACTATATACACGAACTAGATTTTATTTAGTTATTTATTTATTTTTTGAACGGTTACGTAGTGACCAATATTCCATGTCAAAGTGGATAACGTGGCCAGTGCCATTGCAGCACGACTCCGTATTTGTTTTCTCTTTCTTTTTTATTTCTGGGCATATGTTCTGGGCATCTTCATGTTTTAGTATCTGGAAAATTACCAAGCCGCTACAGTAGACCGTTTCAATCGGACTTTTGTATTAGACCAGAACAGAGACGGTTTTAAGTAATATGAGATACTTAATTCAAAATTGTCCCAAAGAGATAAAATGGTGAATATAGAAAACTTTTAGAAGTCAATGTTATCTGTTGTGTTATGCGTGTTTTTTGGAAGTAGATAACTCTTATTTGGTTAAACACCTTGGCCACTATCCGCGGTTCTAGGCGCTGCAGTCCGGAACCGCGGGACTGCTACGGTCGCAGGTTCGAATCCTGCCTCGGGCATGGATGTGTGTGATGTCCTTAGGTTAGTTAGGATTAAGTAGTTCTAAGGCTAGGGGACTGATGACCTAAGATGTTAAGTCCCATAGTGCTCAGAGCCGTTTGAACCACTATCCGCGAGGAAGAGTCTGGTCAGTTCTTCCGATTGGAAGCCAGGTCGGCATTAGTGATGCATAGAAGCTACTAACAAACTGAAGGAGATATCAAAGAAATACATTTGTAGGCCAAAAGATGTCATTTAAACATTGATATACAATTTAGGTATATACTAGTAAAGTAACAAGAATGATACACACTTCAAAATAAATTTTGCATCAACCCAGTTCCCAGAACTCCTGCAGACAGACGGTGACTGTGAATATTGTATCACAGACACAGTCCCTTTGACTGTTCAGAGATGACACTAAACCCGCCCAAAGATGTAAGCAACCACGCATGTGCAGCGCCTATTAGACGGAGGGGGTCCGACAGCCGATCAGTTCAAGTCATTCCAGAAGGAAGGACGTAGACGGCTCATGTTGTCTGTAGTTCATTCAACAATGCCTAGACGGTCACTACTGCGGTTCGATCGCGTCCGCATTGTTACTTTGTGCCACGAATGTCTCTCATCAAGGGAAGTGTCCAGGCGTCTCGGAGTGAACCAAAGCGATGTTGTTCGGACATGGAAGAGATGCAGAGAGACAGGAACTGTCTATGACATGCCTTGCTCAGGCCACCCGACGGCTACTACTGCAGTGGATGACCGCTACCTACGGATTATGGCTCGGAGGAACACTGTGAGCCAATGCCACCATGTTGAAGAATACTTTTCGTGCAGCCATAGCACGTCGTTTTACGACGCAAACTGTGCCTAATAGACTGCACGACGTCCACGGCGAGGTCCATCTTTGCAACCACGACTCCATGCAGTACGGTACAGATGGGCCTAACAACATGCCGAATGGACTGCTCAGGATTATCATCACGTTCTCTTCACCGATGAGTGTCGCATATGCCTTCAACCAGACAATCGTGGGAAACGTGTTTGGAGACAACCCGGTCATGCTGAACGCCTTAGACATACTGTCCAGCGAGTGCACCTAGGTGGAAGTTCCCTGATGTTTTGGGATGACATTATGTGGGGCCGACGTACGCCGCTGGTAGTCATGGGAGGCGCTGTAACGGCTGTACGATGCGTGAATGCCATCCTCCGACCGATGGTGCAACCATATTGGCAGCATATTGGCGAGGTATTCGTCTTCGTGGACAATTCACGCCCCCATCGTGCACATCTTGTGAATGACTTCGTTCAGGATAACGAAATCGCTCGACTAGAGGGGCATATCTCCGATATTCTGGAATTAAAATCACGGAAGTTCGCATATGCCGATGATCTGGCTACTACTTTGCATAGAGAGTCATTCGAACAATTGGAATCAGGCCTAAATTCTGACTTGGTGCAGCTTCATAATTACTACAGGGCCTGGCAACTGAACCATACTGCATTAAAAACACTAAGCACAGTGATGCATCTGAAAAACAAGCAAGCAGACAGGAAGCTGCCCTTGAATATAGCAGGCCAGAATATAAGACATGACAGAACACCAAAAATACCTGGGTGTTAAACTGGACCGCAGCCTAACATTCAAAGAACATAAGCGAGGATGTCAGCCAAAAACTCAGAGGCAGAGTCAATACCATCCAGAAACTCGCAGCTTCTACCTGGGGAAGTAATGCTACGACACTTCGTACTTCCTGCTTGGCTCTCTACAGCGTTCCAGAATACTGTGCACCTTTATGGGCCAACAGTACGCGCGTCAGTAATGTAGATGTTCGCCTAAATGACACCTTGCGAACAATAACTCGAACAGTGAGACCTATCCCAACACCATGGCTCTCTGTGCTGGCAAACACTGAAACTCCCTCACTCCGCAGACAACACGTAATCCAAAGAGAAATGCAAAAAAATGTTGCTTACATCACACTCCCAATACTCGCTGATCTGCATGGTCCGACACGATTAAAATCAAGAAATCTCTTCTGGAACCACCCCTCGAACAATCGGGACACCATAGCAGAATGGAAACACCTACGACAACAAGCAAATGTTAAAAATGGACACCTCCTTAAGAACCCGGCTGATCATGTTCCTGGCCTCAACATTCCTCGAAGAACCTGGGTGGCACAAAACAGAATGAGAACTGCTGTTGGACGGTGCAACGAGCTGACGGCCAAGTGGGGCTACGTGGACGATCCTCATTGTGACTGCGGCGAAATACAGACGATGCAGCACATAATCGAGTGTGAAATTCGTGGTTTTCGGGGCGGTTCACTAGAGGATCTGCGTAGACTCACAGACTGTGTCATTTCTTGGCTTTGTAATTTAAGTGTTTCTGCTTAAGTGTAAATTTTTTTGATAGATTACAACATGTACGCCCTGTAGGTTTATAAATGCTGTAATATGTACAACTAAATTTAAAATGAATAATGTTTTGTTACATTTGCATGGTAATTAAGTTTCCCATGCTGAATGTGTATAGTACTGTAAGACATTTGGCATATCGAACGCAAAATAAAATAAATAAATCGACTAGAGTCGCCAGCATGTTCTCCAGACATGAATTCTGTCGAACATGCCTGGGACAGATTGAAAAGGGCTGTTTATGGGCGACGTGACCCACCAACCACTCTGAGTGATCAACGCCAAATCGCCGTTGAAGAGTTGGATAATCTAGACGAACAGTGGCTTGATGAACTTGTGGATAGTATGCCACGACGAATACAGGCATGCATCAATGCAAGAAGACGTGTTACTGGGTGTTAGAGGTACCGGTGTGTACAGCAGTCTGGACCACCGCCTCTAAATGTCTCGCTGTATGGTGGTACAACATGCAATGTGTGGTTTTCATGAGCAATAAAAAGGGCGGAAAAGATGTTTATGTTGATCTCTGTTCCAATTTCCTACACAGTTTCCGGAACTCTCGGAACCGAGGTGATGAAAAACCTTTTTTGATGTGGGGCTAAATGACTTACTTTGTATCACACGATTCAAAATCAAAAAAAGTTTTTACTAAAAAGTGACAGAGAAAGTTTCTTCTGTCATTCTCAGTGACAACATTAGCGATGCATATTAGAACTAGTGTGACCACTTCTTGACAGGCAGTAGCGCTGTTCAGGATAAAAAGTATACAATAGCCACTTTTCCCACCCTGGCGCCTTTACCACACTTTCCCCTAACGATCTTACAATTAATTGGAACTCTACATAAATTAGTATGTTATGTTAATTAATAACGGTAATACGGGACACGATCTTAAATGTTTGCTAACAATTTTGGATGTCATTTTTCTTCTACTCATTGCATTTTATTTCAACAGCTGTCATCTGTTTTCATACTACTTGCTACGAACATGTAATGATGTGCCACATTTTAAGATGATCGTGTCTAATGAGTATTCACGAATCCACGTTACTTCCGTTGTCATATATGCTATAGCTGTTGACTGGTACTAGTTGAGAATGCACGGAAGTTGTGGTCATTGGAAGACAAGAAATGTATTATGCCCCTTCTCACTGCTAGTAACTCCGAACCCGGCGCGCTAATCACCACTCTTCCCTGAGGTAAGCGGCAAACTTCAATTAAATCACTACCAAATTCACCAACGTCGATTAATAGTAAGCTCATTTTAAAATATTTGTATCTCCGTAAGCATATTTATTTATTACCGAGCAAGAAAAATACGCTGTTAACACTATGCCGTCCGGCGACACCACAGTGGTGTCGTGCGTGAAATAGCGGTCAACGACCGGCGACACCACAGTGGGTTCGTGTGCATAGTATCGTTCAGTGGCCGGCGATACCACGGTGGTGTCGAGAGCATAGTATTGCGCAGTGGCCGGCGACAGCACTTTAGTATCTTCTGCATTCTGTTGGTATTTTGTTTAGGTAACAGAAGTTACACACGACAACAAGTTTTTTGCTTTTATAAGTACATCTACATCTACATCTACATTGATACTCCGCAAGCCACCCAACGGTGTGTGGCGGAGGGCACTTTACGTGCCACTGTCATTACCTCCCTTTCCTGTTCCAGTCGCGTATGGTTCGCGGGAAGAACGACTGTCTGAAAGCCTCAGTGCGCGCTCTAATCTCTCTAATTTTACATTCGTGATCTCCTCGGGAGGTATAAGTAGGGGGAAGCAATATATTCGATACCTTATCCAGAAACGCACCCTCTCGAAACCTGGCGAGCAAGCTACACCGCGATGCAGAGCGCCGCTCTTGCAGAGTCTGCCCTTTCATCATTGCGGACGAAAGACAGTAGGATTATTTACAATGAATGCGCGGAAGTCTTGTGTGACGTTTCGGACGATTTGGCCGACTGGGAAGAAGACACTGAATATAAAAAAAAAAAAATGAAAGTGAAGCAGAAACGTAGGAAGATAGTGAAATACTGCGAAGAAGAATTCGGCGAACGCTATGGTTGCCAACTGATTCGGCTGAATCAGACAACGAAGAGAGTGCACAGTGGTCATACTTTGATTTACCGAGGACCAATAATAAATTTGAAGGATCCCCGGGTCAAAATATATTTCCTAAAGATACACAGAGCGTCGAGGATATCGTAGAATTATATATTGGGAGCGATCTTACTGAATATATTAGCAACGAAGCCAGCAAGTACTACAGCCAAAATTGCGATAGAAGGAAAGTGGATTTAAAAAATGCCAAATTTCCGACGTTACGGGACCCGAACGTAGAAAATGGTTTGGGCTTTTTAACCCTATGGGAATTATAAGAAAAGCATGGATCGATGGTTTTAGTCAACGAATCCGTTGATAGACACACCGATATTTCGCAAAACGATGTCCCGAAACAGATTCAGACAAATATTATCATTTTTACATTTTTCCTACAGCAACAATAAACCGGATAATATCGACCAGCTTCTCAAAGTGCAATTCGTAAGTGATTATTTTTCCAAAAGGTTTAAAGAAAGGGTTTAATCTAAGTCAAAATATCTCAACTGATGAAGGAATGGTACTGTGGCGTGGACGGTTAAATTTTAAAGTTTACAATTCGTCGAAATTACGAAATTCTACAGATTCATTCGGATGATGTGTGGTTCGAGTACGGGATACTTTCCTCATTCAGAAATATTCCGGCGCTGGACAGCCTCCAGCGAAAACAGTGATGGAACTATTGACACCTTGTGATGGAAAGTGGCATCACCTCTGCATGGATCATTATAATAGCAGTGTAGAACTTGCAGACAAGTTACTTGAAAAGAAAATACGAGCTTGTGGAACGATACGGCAAAATAGAGGATTTCAGGAACATAAAAATGCGCAAAAGTCAATGTGTTTGAGGCCTGTCATCAACGGAAAGGTGACAAGCGGCCGGCGACAAGCCAAGTAAATCGAACTAGCGCTGCCGGCGCCAGGCGAATAAATTTGTACGAGACGTGCGGACGGCAAAGTGTTAAGAAGCTGTTAACGTTAGTTGAAGTTTTTGCGGTCAGTTGCGAGAAGCAAATTTTATAAAATACGGCTGAGACCCTTGGGCAGCGCGAACACATGATTCGGGGTGCATGCGGCCCGCCGGCTGCAGTTTAACGACCACTGCTCTAAACACATGGAGGCGAACGCCGTCTGCTGCTCCAGCAAAACTACGCCGCACATTAACGGCAGGCGACACTCGGTGTCGACGGTCGGCAACGCCATTGTGCTGCTGCCTCCACGCTAACCGCCCCCACTCCAGGCGCCACTGTCGAGCTTCCTTCCGTAGCTGTTCGCTTTCACCTCCGCGGTGGCCTCACGCGGATCAGTGGATGCCCTTCCTCCGTTCTGAACACGGAACACCTTGCTGCAGCCCCGTCGATACCGAACAAGCTCGGTCCCCGCGCCAGTGCCTGGCCTCCAGTGACGGACCGCACACTTCTCCGCCCCTTGGCATTTCCGCGTCCTGGAATAAATCGACCTGTATAAATAATGGCTGATTGCTGTATGCCTCCAGAATGAGATTTTCACTCTGCAGCGGATTGTGCGCTGATATGAAACTTCCTGACAGATTAAAACTGTGTGCCGGACTGATAGTCGAACTCGGGTTCGAGTCCCGGTCCGGCACACAGTTTTAATCTGCCAGGAAGTATGCAGACACGGAGCGACCTTCTGCCTCTGGCCGGGAACAGTGTAACGAGAGGGTCTTTTCTAGGCGGCGGCAAGGGGAGAACGCTTAGCTCCTCGTGGCTTAGCCGGTGAACGAGCCAGAGAAGGGGCAGCACAGTGGCCGTCCACCTGGGAGAACAACATCAGAGATAAAGGCGCCGACTGCACCGAGCAGTGCCGTAGAGAGCGTGCCGTTCCATCTGATTCCTAACACTGCTCTTGTTCGAGGGACAGGCAGTACCTGCGCTTTCTACTGTGTGCAGTTTACTCGATTCCCTAAGAGGAACGATGCTCTGTGCTACTGAAGTTGAACTGAATTTTCTGAATGTGCTATCTGCCATTCCATGTTGTACGTTATGGACCTTAATACACTTAATGTAGTACATTTGTGGTATAGTCCCACTGAGGTTACTAAACACGCTACTTCCATTAGTTTCTTTTAAACAGTTCTTTCCCTGAAATTTATCCTTGGTGCACACTATATTTTTATTCTACTATTGTTTCTTTATAGTACATCTTGCGCATAGGCCTTTGAACCTACGTTACTACTATTTTATTATCGTTCCGTGTTACTGGACACATGCCCTGTTTACAGGTACCGGGCGCAAATATGGTAACAACGCGAGAAATGTGTACTTGAACAAAAGTGCAGCTGCTGGCCAAGCCTGCAGGTTAGGGTAAGGTAGAGTAAGAGTACACGTCAGGTTAGAGTTCGCAGTGGCATCTTCTCTTCATTGGCAACGCTGACCGAAACCGGAAAACTGCATTTAGTTGTTGGTTCTATATTGACGCCATCACGTGTAATCTTGAAGAGCTCCGCCAGGTTTACGGGTTGTAGCAGCTAAATATAAGCTTTTGTTTTAGATTAAGTAATCTTTTACTTGTACATCCAAACAGTAAGCGCTGTCTAGGTGTCCGCTAGGAAATTAAACTACTTGCCAAATGAATCACCGTTCTTTAAGCAACAAACCACAGCAAAACTGCGGAACCAAGCAGAAACTGCCATTTGTGATATTTTCTTGAACTGTGTGGCCAATCGGTTAAGGGTACACTGTAAGACAACTGGAAAGATTACGCGCGTGCTCTAACTCTTCCCCCCTTCCCCGCTCCTCCGTCTTCGGTTCTAACGGTTACTAATCCAGGAAGGCCCATTGGGCAGACATATGTGAGTGCTTTGCTCGAGCTTCATGTTCTAGAGTATCCGCAATCTAAACAGCTGAGAAATCCTCCTTGTGAAACGGAATGTTCAGGTTTAATCCGGATGTCTTCGCATCAGAAGATTTTGCTCCATCAGAAATAACTGAGAGAGTTGAATTTCCAACTACTCAAGAAGGCAGAGCAGTATAACAAGAGGCCACGGACAAAAGCTGCTTCTCAGTGACACATGATTTGTCTGTGCAGTCAGCAGGAAAAAACCAAGAGCGTAACACAAACTAAGTTCAGAGAGCTGATATACGAACAGCCGTAGGCCTGTCGAGTATTTATCCACTGCCAAAATATGATCGACACATAACAAAGAAGAAAATCCGACAAAATGCATTCTTAAACAAACAACCTAAATCAGGCAAAACCAAGAAGAGACAAAATACCAGTATCAACAACGCAGAATCTCTATGGCTAATCTGGACTTATCCGTGCGATCATCTTCAGGAACAACCAGATCCAAATCCAAGGAGCGCTCCCATGTTTTAAACTGTCCAGGATGTGGTGAAGTCTACAAGCAGCCTACCACTGAACGCTGGATTAATGTGATAATTGCTCCCAATAGTGCTACGAAGAAAGCACAGGTTATGAAGGACATGTTGAATTTTCTTGTGATTTATTTTAGTGCATACTTTTTGAATACATGTTGTGGCGTCACCGCCAGGCACCACACTTGCTAGGTGGTAGCTTAAATCGGCCGCGGTCCATTTAGTACATGTCGGACCCGCACGTCGCCACTGTGTGATCGCAGACCGAGCGCCACCACAAGGCAGGTCTCGAGATACGGACGAGCACTCGACCCCAGTTGTACGGACGACATTGCTAGCGACTACACGGACCAAGCATCGCTCATTAGCCGAGCAGACAGTTAGAATAGCCTTCAGCTAAGTCCATGGCTACGACCTAGCAAGGCGCCATTTGTAACATTGCATGTACCTCAAGATAGAGTCTCACTTGTATCACCAAGAACGTTGTAAACCAATGAAGATATAAAAGTTAAGTGTTCTAGTAGCTACATACTTTTCTTTATAACATTAATAAGTATCCTGTTTCAGACCTCTATCTAGCCGACTTAAGATTACGCGTGCCTTTTGGCTACTTCAGTGTGGCGTAGCTGTCTTGTTACGCCACAACACATGTCGTGCACCATCACAAGACTATGCGGCTAAGAGTACGAACGAGAAATGTCTTACATATGTAGACATCTGAGGTTTATGTTAAAAGCTAGGCAGCTGCAACCGTTATACGTTGTTCCCAATTAAGCCAGCAATAATTTATTATAAGAAAAGTTTGTTTTAAACTTATCTACTGGGTCTGAGCGGTTAAATGCTAAGTGCGTACTCTTTCCCAACTTTTCCCTACTCTGTTGTATTTGATCATGAATGACACATGTGCAAGTGTCATTCGTGGTCATAACAGTGTTCTGTGTGGCATTGTATCGGAACTAACTGAATTCGAATGTGGGCAAAGTGTTAGTGGTCGTTTGTGGGTGGTGCTGTAACCAAAGTAGCAGAAGTGTTTCGTGTTTCAAGTGGTAGCGCATCGAAGATTGTTACCGCATTCAGGGAAAGGGGATAAAAATAATCCCTTAAGTCCTAACGCGGAAGAAACTATGTGATAGTAAAGGATGGTCATTGGACAGGACTGTGACAGAAAATAAGAGATAGCTGTAAAAGTCACTCCAGAAGTGAATGTCGCATTCGTGAACCCTACCAATACCAAAAAAGGGAGCTCCATAAGGTAGGAATTACAGGGGGACCTGGATTTCCAAAACCACACCCCAGTGATGCAGATGCCCATAAAAGGAAAACGGGTTGTCGAAGCCATAAAACGCGAAATATGGAGCAATGGAAGAATATCATTTGATCGGATGAGTCTAGTTTCAAACTGTTTCCAATTTCTGGCAGACTTTTCGTCCCAAGAGTAAATACAGCGGGGTTCGGTGATGATTTGAGCAGCCATAGCGTGGTATTCAATAGGCCTCGTGGTTAGAAAGCAATTTCACATTACTGCCGAGCATTAAGTGACCGTTCTAGCTGATCAAATCGATCCTATGGTAGAATATTTGTGCACCAATGGTAACGCTTCGGTTCAAGACTACACGACCGCTGTTCACACAACTCGCATAGTCCATGACTTGTTTTATAAGCGCTAGGATGAACTGTCACATGTCCCCTGGTCACTAAAATTATCAGGTCTCAGTAGTATTGAACTATTGCGGTCTGCATTGGATAGAAGAGTGCATCATTGCTATTCACTTCCTACATCGTTACCTGAACTTGCCGCTATTTTGGTCGACGAATGTTATGAGATTCCCATGAAAACCATACGACACCTCCATTTATCCATTACGTGAAGACTGGAAGCTGATCTCAATACGAACAGTTGGCCTATCCCGTACTAGGCATGGTAATATCTTGTGGTTTTGGTGTTTCGATATTTTTGTCCGTCCCTTGTATAAGACTTTAGGAGTATTTTATTTTTATTTCGTTTATCCACACCAGATATCTTTCTTGTTTATAAGCCAGTTTTGTGGGTAATTCTACAGGTTGGATAATTAAGTTGATTGCAAACCACTTCCACACAACAGCATACTCTTCTGCTGAGTGATTCCCTCGTACTGTACTGTTTCTCCTGGGTGGAATTGGGTTTAAAAAAAGTAAACTAAATATTATGACAAATTTTATAAATAATCGACAAGTGCGCCAAAGAAGAAGAGATAGAACTACAATGGACATGTTATTCCATGGACTCTTGCGCTTCTATGCATGGAATATCTTTCCTTTGTCATTCGCTTATCTTATCTGCTTGGATTCGGACCTAAGAGGACGTTCTTGTGTAAAGCTCATCTTGCTGTACCAGCTGATAATGTAAGTTGTACTTAAAACCCGAAAAATATAATGGTTATTTTGTCAAAAGAATTTGTGTATGTGGTCAATCTATTGTAAATCTGATACCTTTATTGCCTTAAGTAGATATGGGCCTTAAAAAAGAATTTTCGTCGTTAGGCGCCATCTTAGAAAAATCTTTAACATTTTCTTTCAGCTCATCTTCGAGACGTGCCGTCGGTTGGGACAATTAACTTTATTTCAGATCCCACGAGACTGGAGGCAGCTACTAATAATTTAACAATTTTATTTACAGATTTTCTTTATATCACGAGATAACATCCCAGGTAGAAAAGGTCTGGTCAAAAGATTCCAGTTCCATTACAGGATTTCATTTGTAGCTGCTACTCTTGTTATCTTATATTGGGAAATCGAGACGAAGCCACGATCTATCGACGATTACGTAACTACCCTGACAACTGAGCTAGTTTACTGAGTGCTTATACACATTGGGCTAAATTAAACAACGTATTACACTGTTAATAATATTCCTACATTAGTTATTTCTCTTTTATGCTGAGCCATTGCATTAATGTGTGTTTCTTTTCTGTATAAGTTACGGCTCATATTTTATTTTATTACATTACAGTACCATTTCTAACATCACGTAAATTCGAAGTATGGGAGCTTTTATAACTCTAACATTAATTAATATTGTATTCTGAATCATCAAATTCGTATGTCTTGAGAGCACTTTCCCTAATATGACTTGAAAGTAAACGATAACAGAAGTAGTTCTGTGGGTTACTGAGGACGTTACACCTCTTCCGAATGTTGCTGATATCTCATCTCGTGGCGGCATCGTATGCGTCCCATTGTTGATAAATTTTTATAAGAGACACGATACGAACCTTTCACGAAGCTAATAACTCAGACTACAATATTATCGTCAATAGATAGGTACAACGTCTAAATGTCGTTGCAACCCTACACAGGATAAACTAAACAATAAAGTACGAGCATACCTCTGGCGTGAAGACATTTAGGTATAGGCAGTCCTCACTCTCGTCGGGCCCCAGCTGTTTATTCTGCGGGCATACTGGGCCCGGGACGGTGGCATCGCGGATGTTCAGCCAGGAGTCAGGAGGTTGAGGGCTCTGTAACACAACGAAACGAACTGAGGAATTACATAAGAAACACCTTGAGCGCATATTAAAGTACGTCACATTTCTGCAGTAGTTTCTCCAAATGTACGGAGTATTTGAGCAGTTAAACAGTGTTAGCCGTTTGATAATATCGAAATGTAAATATTGGGACTATGGAGTGACAGGTAGTTTCTAGGTATTCCTGTCACAAAATAAATTAACTTAGTGGCAGGTTTAACGTCCCAAATTATGTACTATTTAATGAGTCGGTCCGTAGTGTCCAACGGGCACAGTATTTCGGCGATCAGACATGTAACCATCAGCGCAGCTGACGATGGCGACATGTCTGATCGCCGAAATATTGTGCCCGTTGGACACTATGGACCGGCAGTACACCCGTGGACTGTTCGAGAAAGAAATACGGCGTGAGTAACTGAAGAATCACATATTTAATGAATGTTTCTTGGCTGATGCCAACCATAGAAATTTATCCTGAGGAAGTAACATTATTTTAGCAATATAAACCACGTAGCATGTATTTGGTGCAACAATACATAAAATGTTGGTCGTATCGGCAATAGGACGAAATATACATAACCAATATTCCCATATTTTTGGGCCATTGTCATGTTTATAGTGTTTGAAAGGTATTTCCACCATTCGAATGTACAAACGTATATATTTTATAGTGCCATCGATATTTCGGCCTTAAGTACAACAATGTCGAGTATAATTAGACTTTGTCAAGTTATGTCGTCGTCAGTATCTACTGAACTGTGTGTCGCAGCCTGTAAATAAGCACAAAATCACAAAATGTATGGCAGACAGATGACAAACATGTTTTTCAACCATAGAACAGTTGAGCCACGGAAAACATCAGTACAGTCATTTTACGTGCAGTGAACGGGATATAGTATATTTTCAGACCGTGTTCACTGCACATGATGTTCATTCTGTGGCTCAATTGTTCTATGATTGGAAAAAATGTTTGCTATCTGTCCGCCACAAATTTTGCGATTTTGTACTTATCTACAAGCCAATACACCCAGGTTAATAGTTCCTGACGATGACTTCCATTAACAAAGTCTAATTATACGCAACTCTGTTGTATGTGATAACCACTGAAGGCCGAAATCATGACAGTAATATAAAATAAAGAAGTGCGCGCAGTACAACGGCGGAAAAATTTTTCAGACGTACGTAACTAAGTTAGGCAAATACATTAATGAAAGTGATAACTTTATAGCAGTGATTGTATACCAGATTAGCACAAAACAACTATTACCGCTACATTATCTGTGCTCTGGACAGAAAATATCATATTTGAGAAAGGACGAGATGCTTTATTGAAGCTTACCTGTTCCCTGCCAGCGTCGGCGTGGCTGTCTGGTTAGGAGGAAAAGAAAGAAAATAGGAAGCACGTGTTTGAATTATGCGTGGAGAATGGATATAGGCCAGAATCTCCTTCTCCCCCTGCCTCTTTCCGCCTCCTCCTCCACCTCTCTTTCTCCATATGCTCCTCCTTCCCCCTCTGTCTATCGATCACTTCCTCCCCTCTCTTCGCCCATCTTCTCTTCCCCACCCTCTCTGACATTTAATCTCGTTTATTCTCATTTCAAATTCAGATTCTGTACAATTCAATGAGTCCAAACGTTTGTTAAAAAATGTATAAAAATTTGAAGTAAATTTGTCGAGTACTTTTTGGAGGGTTTGGAGACGATGTTATGCTTCGTGCTCTGCAGCTTACAGAAATTTGTTGAAGGACATATTCTACACACCATCAGCTGCACTATAATTATTTTATTTGCTAAAACTGGTTTTCGGGTTTGTAACCCATGCTCAGTGGCATCTGATACAGAGGAGCAAACAACTATGAGTATATAGATTTCTAAAAAATGGTAATACATATAGTAGCAATAATAAAAGTCTACTTACGCCCTTTTATAGTAATGACATACTTGTCAGTTAATATGACAGGATATGAAATATGTCTAATAACATCAGTGATATATTCTACCAGTTCGTATGATTTTCTCTATGCGAGGGAACAGAAAAAAAATAACTTCATTACTTGGTGACAGTATGTCGGCCACGTGGAACCTACAATTTTTAGGAATCCTGATTTGGTGCATTTTAGAAAGGGCAAACAGGACGCCACTGGCACAGAAAACGTAGCTTTTTAAGGTTTGGTGGCGACATTCTCTAGGAAAAACATGCAGAGAGGCATTTTCTAGCTTCTAGAAATGAGGGACTTGTCGGTTAGCTCTTGGTCACTTGTGATCGACTCTCGGCTTCCGGCTCTTGATAACTCAACTTTGGAACTTACTTTGCAGGTCCGAAGTGGCAGATTTGGAAGGCAGCTCTCCACAGCAGTGGTGGCTGGCATTGTCCTATGTTCGAGTTCACAGCAGCGCACTGCTCGGTGCGCTTTTGATGGCAACCGATCACGCACCAGCGGTCTGCTCGCATTACATAGACTAGTATGACAAGAGTAGCCTGCAGCACCAGCACGTTGGATCAATGGGAGCTTCGGGACTGAACAACGTTTACGGTTTGGTCTTTCCATGTTCGACAGTACAGTCACAGCTGTATGGATAACTTCAGCTTCTCATTCAATCCATACAATCACTGTTATCGATGCTTAAACAAACTACGATAATTTTTTTTAGGAAAGGAAGACAATGTTTAGCATACCCCATCCCAAATTAATTAACTTAGTCAGGCGTTAATTATTTATCTTCGTTCTTTATTGAGGGTTGAAATGTGAATCAAACAATTTCAAGGTATTTCTTTTTCACATTTTACGCATAAAAATTTTGGAATAAATTCAAAATCGAGATCAGTATTTTTGCATAAAATAATTGTGAACGCCCCAAATTATCCCTTTCTGTCGTTCTGTTCATTTTCTGGGATGAAAATTTCGTAATTTTGTATTCAAGAAAAATTTTTTTAGAAACGTTTTCATGTAGCAGAAACCAAAATCGTAATATCCAAGTTATGGGCTGTCCACTGCGGTGGACACTGTGACGTAGCGGTATAATTTTTCATACTTTTCAGAAATTTTTCTTTACTTTGCATCTCTAAAATTATTGTGACGTTTGTTTTTAAAGTAATGGAACACTTAAATAACACGCTCGTAAAACAGTTATGAAAATTTATTAGAGACACCTTTAAAAAGTGGGATGATTTTCAAGTAATATTTATTTTGTGTAGAATTGTAGAAAGCAGTTGTGCCCTCCACCTGTTCAAACATGGAGCTTGCGTTTGTTACGTTGCATATGAGTTTCAGCTTTGCAGCCTGAGTTTTTACAATTAGATACCGATTCCTGCTGACCAAAATATCGTAAATGGTCCACAGAATCACATCTGATATCCTCTATCGGTTTCAGTCCATTTCTGCCCTTTGCTGTCACATGTACTGCGCTAGCTTCACCCGATGGTCTGCCTCTCTAGTTTATAGTCCGTTTTCGTGCCATAATCTACTATCTGCAGTACATTTGCTCTACAGAGGCACTCTATCCAAGACTTGAGTCAGAAACATGTTTTTCGAAAATGTGCTTGTTAGATAGTATATCAGAAGCAGACTCAACAACATGATTAGCTTCGGCTACATCTTCCTCCTCTACATCCTCTATTGTCTGCGAAAGTTTATTATTGCTGTCGGTCACTGAAGAAAAAAATATCACCTTCAAGTTCTTCAGTAGCAGATATCGACTGTCACTGTTTTCCTGAATTTCTACAATCTCTTACACAGTGGGCTTTTTTTAACTCCTCATTATTATTGGAATTATTCCAACTAATTAACAACAAGACAAGAGAAGACAAGACCAAGCACTTAGAACCAGCATACATGTAAAACGAGGATTGTTGCAGGAAACCAAAGATAAGGATCGCTAAGGACACTTTGTTCATTATCGTTCACGAATTTTTGAAGTTGCCTTGGCAACTGTAATTCCGCTAACTTACGATTGCAACTGGTTTTGAAATTAT
This sequence comes from Schistocerca serialis cubense, assembly GCF_023864345.2. Taxonomy (NCBI): domain Eukaryota; kingdom Metazoa; phylum Arthropoda; class Insecta; order Orthoptera; family Acrididae; genus Schistocerca; species Schistocerca serialis. Next base: position 347,558,766 of record NC_064641.1, read on the forward strand.
GGAAACCTTCATCAACAGGAAAAAGTGCCAGAACTATTGATTATTTGGGAAACAAATTATACAATTATAAAGGCTAAGTAATCGCAGCCACAATATTTCACAGCCGACACTTTGTACATGCCTTCAAAGTTCAAAAGTTGATAAACAGATGGCACTGGAATTTAGACTTGTAGAAGATAATGTTCACTACAAATCATGCTATGCCTGGTTCCATACAACGCTTACAGACGCGTATATCGACCGAAAATAAAATAGTACACTACGATGGAAAAATACACCGAAAGTGTTAAATCTCACTACTAGGCCGACAATTTCTAAATCGTTAATTCAGTCAGTTGTACATATTTAATCCAGTACTGTTGCTTAAAGGCGGAACAGCCTCACAGTTTGTTGCGACACCGATTTTTCTACACGCACAAACTGGGTTTCACAACTATGTGGACGGTTTACAGCCACGCAGTCGCAAGTTTGCGAGGCAGATGATTATGACAGTCGCGTGTTTTTGTGAACTGTAAGGGGAAGCCAAAAAATTTCCTTTTGAGGGCCATACTGTGATGTGCACACGCACATGCAACATAGCACGAGTCCAATACTCGAATACAATCGCCGACACATACGTAAGGGATTAGTGTGGCATTCGTGTCTTCCGGACGTGCGTGCAGGACAGGATGTGCAGGAGGCAGTTAAGGAGTTCTTCACGCAGAAGAACACAGTATTTTACCAAACGGGTATCTTCAACGTGGTGCGTCGTTGGGACGACTGCCTCAACGCTCACGGCCATTCTGCCTGATCGGCATACCGATTCTGGACTGTACGGCCTTCTAACGGAAACTTATTGATCACTCCTTATACTTTATGTTGTGAATGAAGCTTTGATCAGCTATCGTTACGAAGGGAATAATAGGCGTAGGAAATGAACTTAATTCTCCATGTAATGAGATACTGACACACTCTGTGCGTTACCTGCCAGCTTTCGTTTATAGCTAAACAGTTTTACGCCGCAAAATGCTCTATTTTTTTTTCAGAGAAATAAACTTTTTGATCTACAATTATAAGATTCAGTGTCGTTTTCTTTTATGAGTCAAACTGCGACCATCTGCTTACACTCATTTTATGCTGCCATTAACAACCACTGCTAGGAAGTCTTATGGCCGCTGGGTAGTTAGTCTACTTTCGAGCCAAAGACAGTATTTAAATTCCAATCTTGAAGTCAAGTCCCGCTCTCAGTGTGTCTAATTTATGTGTGTAACGGAGGTCGCAAGTCCTGTATTCCCTGGGGAAAACACTGATATTTACTGCTGGTATATCTCAACATCGCAGTGAGGCAATTTTTTCACATTGTGAACAAATCGTTCCAAGTTAGCACACTCTACGATAAAGGAAGCTACACACTACGAGGAAATTATACGAATGGTGCGGAAATCGGTAGACGCGCTGAACATGCAAACACAAAAACATAATTAAAATTTCAGAAAAATTGGATGGTTTATTCAAGAGAAACAGCTTCACAAACTGAGCAAGTGAATAACGCTTTTCTCTGCCTCGTGATGACTGGGTCTTTTGTGCTGTCCTTAGGTTAGTTAGGTTTAAGTAGTTCTAAGTTCTAGGGGACTGATGACCATAGATGTTAAGTCCCATAGTGCTCAGAGCCATTTGAATTTTGAATAATGCACTGCTTCATCTCTGGCCCTAATGTAAGCAGCTACTCGGCTTGTTGCTGGATGTCCTCCTGAGCGATACCGTTCAAATTCTATCCAGTTGGCATGTTAGGTACTCAAAATCCCGATCCCTGCTCATAATGCCCCAAACGTTCTCAACTGCGACCTCGCTGGACAAGGCACGGTTTTGGCAAGCACGAAGACAAGCAGTAGAAACTCTAGCCGTGCGAGGGCGGGCCTTATCTTATTGAAACGTAAGCAGAGGATGGCTTGCAATGAAGGATAACAAAACTAGGAATACAATATCGTCACGTACCGCTCTACTGTAAGGGTGCAGCAGATGACATCCAAAGGGCTCTTGCTATGAAAGAAATGGCAACCCAAATAATCACTCTTTCCTTGGGCCGTATGGAGCGGGACAGTCAGTTTGGTGTCCCACCACTGTCCAGGCCGTCTCCAGGTAGGTCTTTTATGGTAATTCGGACTAAGTTCGAAGCGGAACTCCTACTTAAGACAATTCTACTGCAGTCAATGAGGTTGCACTTCGAAGACTTGTCCGGTGATTTCCCAGACAGTGTGGGATACCAGGATGACTGTCACCTGCCGTACAGCCCAACAACCAGGAATGGTAGTCTAGGGTGCCATTCCATCTAGTACCGGTATCCTTCAGTTTGTCATCCGTGGGAACCTTACAGGACGGTGGTACGTTGACAATATTCTAAGCACCGTTTTGTTGCTCTTGACGGCAAGCCATTATATGCTCAGATTTCAGGAAGATAATGCCCGACCGCGTACTGTGAGAATTACTGCGGCTTGTTTTCGCCCTTGCCAAACCCTACCTTGTCAAGCGAGGACGACGGATCTCTCCTACACTGTAGACATCTGTACTGTTATGGGCAAAGCCCAACAACCAACCAGGGATTTTGACGATATAACGCGCCGGTTGGACAGGATTTGGCACGTTATCCCTAGGAAGATATCAATCAGTGTCAAGCCGAATAACTGCTTGCATCAGGGTCACAGGTGGACCAACGCATTGTTGACTTCCTCGATCCGTGAGACCCTTTCACTTCAATGAACTACCCATTTTTTTCTGAAGTGTAATCATTTGTTTGTTAGTATATGTACATCACATCCACCGACTTCCGCCCCATTCGCAGAGCCTGCGTCGTTCTTTCTTACAAAGGTATTGGCAGAAGGGATAAGACGTTGCGGTTCACTAACCCTGAAGCGGAGTTTCCCCACGGGCGGCTTGGCGAACGGCAGATTGTAGAAGGCCAGGTACTGCCTGCCGCCCCTCGTCGTCTCGGTGGAACCCCTCACGAGGCCCTGACGCGTCGGCACCACTAGCTGGACGCGCTCGCCGCCCTGCAAGAGGGCCAGCAGCAGCGACGCGGCCGAGATCGCCAGCAAGCACAGCAACGACGCCGCGGCCGGCATGCCTGCACTGACTGACTCACGCTTTGTACGCGCGCCACTGCTTTTACCCCGAGGATAGGCTGCGGGGTCACGGTTACGCAGCCACTCTGCCGCTTATCGAATCCCTTGACCCCTCGTAGCTGCCCTGTAACGCTTTACTATTGGGAGAGATATACCACAAGGAACTTTCCTGTTATTGAAGTTTAGGTTTAAAACCGTGATTCACCACTACACCGAAACGGATTTCGAAGCGCACTATTTTCTCAAATAACGACGTTGTTTCAAAATCATGTGCGTTCTATAAGTCAATAACGAAAAATATTTTTATTCTATCACGAGCTGAGTACCTACCATTGCCCAGGTATATACTTATTTCAAAATTCTGTTACTCCATCTCTCTTTCGCTCCTCCCCCTCCCCCCTCTCCCTCTTTACCTCTTCCTCTTTCCATTCTTTGACCATTTCTCCCTCTCCTATCTTGTCCATCTACTCCTCTTCTTTTTCTCTGTGTATTACCCTCTCCCCCCTCCGCCTGTTTATCTTCTTCTCCTACCTGTCTGCTTCTCTTCTTCTCCCTATGTCTCTTTCCGTGTCTTTCTCTTTCCTTTATCTGTCCATCTCTTCCTCTCCCACCCCTCTTCCCATTTCCCCCCTCCTCCTCTCTCGGTTATCTCCCCATCATCCTATCTGTGTCCATCTCCTTCATCCCATCTCTCTTCCTGTTCATCTGCTTCTCCCCCTTCTCTTTCCAAGTTATCACAGTCACTCCAATAGAAGGCTGGTAGTTGTCACGCCCACAGCATTTCTCTCCAGATCGTAACTAGTATGTGTACCAAAATAGGTGAAACAGTTTTACGGGTTAAAATGAGCATTTTATTCATCGCTTTTCCTGTGTACGCACATTTCAAATATATTCCACACGTACTGAACATATTTCACACGTATTTGTACACTTGTTTCATCTGTATCAGTGTCCGCAGCTCGTGGTCAAGTGGCTGGGGAAAAAAAAGTGGCTAGTGTTGCTGTTTCTGGATCACGGGTCACGGGTTCGATTCCCGGCCGAGATGGGGATTTTTCTCCACCCGGGGACTGGGTGTTTGCGTTGTGCTCATCTTTTCATCATCATCATTTGTGACAGTGGCTAGACAGAACTGTGTAAAAATTTGTTCTTGGTACGGGCGCTGATGACCACGCAGTTGAGCGTCCTACAAACCAAACATCATCATCAAACCTGTATTTGTAGCGAATTTCGCTCTGTAGTTTCATTTCCACAAGACTCAATATTCATGATGTCATTTCTCGTTAACAGTGAGCTACATAATGTTTTAATTTCACAAGCATATAAAGTGGTATGTGTGGCTACTGTGTGCGAAATCTGTTCCGAATAGTGTTAGTAGAAAAGAAATAATAAATTAAAAGTCATGCATAATGCAGCAGTTTTCAAGCATCTCAATGTTTATGACGTTATATCTCCTGAACTATGTGTCGTAGAGTGATACAGTCTTTTGGTACGTTCAGTGGTACATGTGAACACTGTCTGCAAAATGTGTCCTGAATATAGTTCATAGTAAAGAGGCAATAAATTAAAACGTCATGCTTCATGCGGTAGTTTTACTGCATGAACAGCGAAAAGATACTAAGAGGCAAACTTTTTCCCTGTCATCATTTTGTGGGGTCTCAGCTCAAAAATGTTTCATAAAATTTTGAAATAATGTGCAAAGTTTTTCGTACGTCTCTAAGTGTTCTCATTCTCAAATAATAGATGTCTAAAATACAGGTATTCGCAATTCATGGACTACACTGATTTTTAAGACCCACCCTCATCCGTTTAATAGACCGGTGGTTTTTACAGCCATAATTTACAGACAGTAAGTGATATTTGTAACAAGTTAGGGTGAAATCACTGCAGTGGTTTAGGAGGAAATGTGGAACATACATACATACACGGGGTGTTAAAAAAGAAGTGTCGACTACTTGGAGAGGTAAAGAAAATCAGTCCAACAGACATGGGTTCGAAAATGCATACGTTGCGAGATGAACACTTGTTTATAGGAACAGCTGCACAACGCTTGGTTGCGGATATCAGCACAGTGGTTACGCTCCGTCAGATGTGTCGGCAGGGTGTTATCGTGTCTTACTCACAGTACTCTAACTAGCATTTGGTGGTCTGCAGTCAGTGAGGTGGTTCGTGTCATGTTGTAGGCTACGCTACTTTTGGTCGTGTTTGTGTGCCTTATTGTAAGTTCTGTCAATCGTGGGTACGTATCATGGTGTTTTACTTTCTTCCAACTGTGGATTCACTTATGTGTTTCCTGCTATTGCGCTGTTTCTACGTACAAACGATATAGAACATCTACATTTTCTCTCTTCCACTACTTTTTAGTAACGGAAGCCTTCTACTCGACCAGTGAAATTGCGGATATGACATTCTGAGTAGCCAGAGCGAAGAGTGCCCTCTGATAAGCTGCTCGGTGGACTGTTACAGCTTCTGAGGGACACACATACCCTTGTACACGTGAAGACTGGTAGTGGAAGGTCCCGAACAGTCCGCACGCCTGGCATGGACGAGCACGTACTATGTTCGACGAAGAAACCCCTGGGACCAGTGTGCGACTATTAGCAGCGGCGGAAGACTTGTCTCACTCCCTTATCTGGAAGGCACTTCACAAACAATTGCTGTACAATCGTAATCTACAGGCCTAAGGCCACGGAATCATCATGGCAGACGGCGGTTCTGTCAACGGCTGTTGCAGAAGTGTGCTCAGATCCACTGTTCACATTCAAGATTTTATTTACCTATGAGGCAGAGTTCACAAGAGATGGTGTTGTGAATTTCCAAAACCAGAATGTAGGGCAGATGTGAATCCTCAAGCAATTCAGGAAGGAGGGTATCAACACCGATTCTCAGTCAACGTGCAGTTAGGCGTACTTGGCGATAGATTAATAGGGCCATATGTGCTACCACGTTAGCTGTTATGCATTATCTAGACTTTCTCATTAATGAATTGTCTAACTTACTGGGAGCTGTGTCATTGCAGCAACGAATACGAATGTGATTCACGCAAGATGGCGCACCAGCACACTTTCGTCACAATGTGCGTGAACTGCCGCAGACATTTCAGGACCGCTGGATTGGTCAGGGACAGGCGGGACACACCTTGATCTGCTCGGTCCCCTGACCTTAATCCTCTAGACATTTGGTTATGGAGACACTTGACCGAACTGGTCTACACCACGCCAATCAACGACGTGCGGACACAACGGGGTTGCGTCTTCAATATGTGCCAGCAAGTGTAACAAAAACCGGGTATACTTCAAAGGGCGCGTCATTTCTTCGCCAGAAGCCAGAGGGGTACATTGTCATGAATAGGCCCCACGTTGATTACTTCCTGTAAACACGTGTTTATAGCAGAAAGTATGCATTTCCGTATGTTCGGCTCTGAGCACTATGGGACTTAACATCTATGGTCATCAGTCCCCTAGAACTTAGAACTACTTAAGCCTAACTAACCTAAGGACATCACACAACACTCAGTCATCACGAGGCAGAGAAAATCCCTGACCCCGCCGGGAATCGAACCTGGGAACTCGGGCGCGGGAAGCGAGAACGCTACCGCACGACCACGAGCTGCGGACATGCATTTCCGGACCCATTTTTACTTGTCTTATATTACTTGTTTCGATGAATACTACCACCTCTCAAAGCATTCGACACTCTTTTTGAACATATATATCCATCCATTTTTGTAATATATGTGGACTTTCCGGCATGCATCCTGGACAGCAACGTTTCTTCTTCCAATATTTCAGTTGCGAACCTTTATAGCAGTCGTCAAACCAATGTGGGGACTGTGTTCCCAGTATCCAAGCGTGCCTCTTTATAGGCTGCCCAGAAGTTTAGCATGCCAACGGCCTTGCCGCAGCGGTTAACACCGGTTCCCGTCAGATCACCGAACTAAAGTGCTATCGGTCTGGGGTACCACTTAGTGACCATCCGGTCTGCCGAGCGCTGTTGGCAAGCGGGCTGCACTCAGCCCTTGTGAGGCAAACTGAGGAGCTACTTGATTGAAAAGTAGCGGCTCCGGTCTCGTAAACTGACATACGGCCGGGAGAGCGGTAAGCTGACCACGTGCCGCTCCAATCCGCATCCAGTGACGCCTGTGGGCTGAGGATGACACGGCGGCCAGTCGGTACCTTTGGGCCTTCATGGCCTGTGTGGTAGGAGAAAGAGAGAAATTTAGCGTATAAGAAAGCATAAAGATCGCTGTAAAAGTTCCTAACAGAAATATCGAAAGAAGAAATTTTGCTGTTAAGGATGCACATACCTTAAAAGCGAAGGAATATTCTATCCGTCGAGGAAACCCCAAGAATCACACAGACCTATACACACACACATACACACACACACATACACACACACACACACACACACACACACACACACACACATTCGTTTTCAGTCACCTTACTCCATTATAGCCGTTAGACGTTTCCGATTGGCAAATTCGTCATCAGACTTCGATGTGGAGTGTGTTGATAAAGCTTCACAATACTGAATTAATTGGTAGTGGACGTCTCTCAGACGCATCTTTTGAAGGATGTCACCTCAGCAGATGACTCCAGCAGGTAGTGCTGGCACATCAAGGCAATTTTCAAAGTGTGTCAAATAGTGGGAGAATAGATTTATTTTTATTTTTATTGTTAATGGTCCAATAGAACTAAAAAGTGTCCTATTTGATTCTTAATCACGGCTGTAGGTACTTTGCATCCTATAAAGGTTCAGAACTTCATGAATTTTAAGTGTGATCTGCTTAGGTGATCTGTAGTGTAGAATCCAAGTTTTCGTCGATAATTCTGTTCTAACTTGGAGAGCCAAAAAACATCGAAATTTTGAAAATATCTTCAGTTTTTTCTCTGTATTGAGTTTTCCTTGTATCCTACAATAGTAACATCTGGCAACAACAGCACTTTCATCTTTTGTAGAGCGTTAAATTTCCTACACCTTTCACTGCTGAGACCTATTTTTTCGTCACAGTTTTACCACGATACAGAGCTTGACCAGAAAAGAAAACTTCTCAAATATATTAAATAAAAAAAAACCCTCAACAGGGATAGGTTCTATCACTACAGTTTTAATTTCACAATGTTCTTTAAAATAAAAAGCTAGGTGCCTCTAATGGTTAATGTTTAACAATATCAGGAAACCTCACCCCAACCCACGACGAGGTACTCAGTTCATTTAAAGCCGCTTAAAATAGCAAAAGAATGAAAGTCTTTCATGGTAAAAGCTTGTAATTTTCAAAGTTCAACAACCCGACGAATCCCTCTCCTCCCTCTCCCCCTTTCCAACCGGCTTACACTCTTCGATGGCACCTTCATCTAGTACAGATACATCACAGCTTTGGATCTATAGACTGTTTAGTTTTTAAAATTTTCCGTTACATCTAATACAAGGTCATTTATTATCAGCTAAAACTTAAAGAAATGAAAATTACTGCTAATGAAAAGACACACAGCAGAGTATGAAGCCTCACAAACAAAGTTAAGGCCTTGGCCTCTCTCGTCTAGGAGGTTAGACAAATTAGGCATCGGCTTCTTCCTTCTCAGCAAAGATGTCAATTTGGATAGTCCTGTTGTCACAATTACGCTCAACATCTTACGCGTCGAGGTCTGACTTAGGTGAATTCTCGCAAGTATGGTTAGACAATCCTTGAAAGTGACAGCACAGCGGAGTCCTGCTTACTGTTGCTGCAGGGCATGTGCTACACTCCCGCGCATTTGTAAAAATTAGTATTCAGTGGTGTGGCGATTACACACTGTAACCTTGTATACCAGTAACACAACCAGTTTGTAGTTCCAACACTTCTTTATTGATTACACACACACATGAATTCATCATCAGTAATAACAACATTTGCATATCAAGGCCCTATCAACAATTAGTATTTACAATATTAACCGTCACACTTGAGACAACGGCCCCTTTACGTGCCGGTAACGAAGGCCAAAATAATAGATTAAATGTTTGTAATGTCGGCTATCGTCTTTCTCGCTCAGTTTTACGCTTACTGAAGAGGTAAAATTAATTTGATGCTATTTGACTTGAAGGGTACTATTAAATGTTCTGTATGCACTTAGCATTCTACTACACTCAACGTCCAGAAGATTCTAGACTTTATGCAAACTTCAGGCAAAACGTCAATTTGATGAACATGTGATGGCCTTGAGCAAACATTAATCTATTACGATTTCACAAACACACGATCCAAAGGGTGAACTTATACTCAACTTTGGGCAGTAGGAAATATTCTGCCTAAAACAAGCCTCTCGTTGAATGGAATAGAGAAATGGCGCGTTAACGGGGTCCCGGACGGCCCTGAGTTCAAATCCTGAGATTTCCGTCACACTGCAAGCTCGCGGGGCGAGGTTTGCTCGCGTCGACCACTATACACGTTTCTGAAAACACGAAAATACGAGCGGCAGACACACTATAGTATATACAAGTTACAGAAATACAAATATAGAAAAGCGAGACCTTAATATAAAGATATTACAAGTTAAACAATGAACAAAATTTGACCAAAAAAAAAAAAAAATCTAGATACTACGTGAAAAGATGTGTCAGTCCACACCCAATGACTTAAGGTCCACCTCACAAGATAATCTGTTTTTGCTGAATGGCTGACACCACATAAATCAAAAGTGCAGTACTTAACGTAATAGTACATCATTTCTGCCCACAATATTTTCTCTGATAGAGGTTATCTACCTTCAGTAGTGGCCTACCTTAAATATCTAGTGGTGTAATTCATACATGACGATAAGTGAGTCTTAAAGAATGAATGACGATTTTCCCGCTAAAGGCGGTGTGGCCCACTTATGTATTTTTGTGTTATTGTGAAATTATGTGTCATAAATTTTTTGTGTTATTATGAAATTATGTGTCATATATAAAATTATTCGTGTAGCGTTTTCGTTTTGTCATTGTCCTACCCATGAGAGGTAACGCTGATTGAGAAATAAGTTTTGTAACTAAAGAAAAATTTTAATGTGTCGGCCTCTAAAGTTTTCATCGAAGCAGAAAATAAATATATTAAATGAGAGTCAGCATTTCAGTTAAGAGAAATTCCCCCAGTCACCTGACACATGAAATGGGTAGGATGTATCTTATTCAGTTCGATTTTCTCAAGTTAATGAAAGACAGAAATAATCTGCAATGTGAATTTAGATAGGCTACCAGGTGCTATAGGACGGCTTTGAGTTCAACTACCCCAGAACGTGTTATTTTAGAGAAACTTGCACCAGTTTCCGTTGCGCATATTTCAAAAATAATTAATTTGTTTATCAAGTTAATCAAGTAAGGGTCACAATATAGACACCATTTCTTATGGGCCTGGTATATTAGCAGCCAGGACGCAAAGTCGAGTACAATTCTCTAAGGTAACGCGAGGAGATGGTCACACAGGTTCAATATAAATTAAAAATATATAAAGAACCAGCATACAGCCAACCAGCAGTCATATAGCACCTTCAGCGTACCACTAAGCACCAAATCCAAACTTACAAATGCGAGTCGCTGTTTCTAGCCACTTTAGTAACATAATTTCATGGCCGTTCCAGAACATAGCTCACCTCGCCACCACTGCAATGAATGTTTTGCTGGCCACTAGCACGAGCAACTGCAAGTCAACAGTCCTTAAGTACCCAATAATATTCACTATATATAGGAGGAGCAACCCATCACGAAAGCTTGGCGATTAATTTCTTCTTTTCATGTGAAATTCACACGCCATCCATCCACTTAACTCTCGAGGTTGTCGACACTGGCCAGTCATGTCAATACAACTTTAATACTTTCCGGCAGCGGCCCGTGCTTCTTCGTTGCTTTTTTTGTGAAAACTCTTAAGGATTTTTATAGAAAACGAAAGCTATTAACATTCTACAGCTTTATTCTTCGTGTATACATATTTATTTCTGAATACACACACCCTAGTAACTAACAGATTGCTCCCAACTAGAGACCAGTTTGTTGATACCGTCACTATACAATGTTTCACAATCTCACCTTTACTTGCACCACTTCATCACTATCAAAGTGAAACCCCTAGTAGGCAGTCGGCTGCAAATATGTAGACATGAAGAATAAAGACGTATAATGTTAATAAAAAAGTTTTAAGAGTTTACACATAAAAAATACGGAGCCATTACTTTCCAGCATGTCTTAGCACTTCAAAGACCAACCACACCTATGGCCTAGATCATGACGAGAGAAGTTCGTGAATAAAGGACTTAAAACCTTCCGCCAAATACAGTACGACAGATTTCTACATCTACGTCCATACGCGGCATGCGACCTTACAATGTGCGGCGGAAGGTTCTTTGTGTTCTATAGATTACAGTGCGTCGACGTAGGATCCAAAGAGTAGGTTCCGTCCGACCCGACTCACCCTGAAGCGCAGCGGCCCCACGGGCGGCTTGGCGTAGGGTATGCGGTAGAAGGCGTGGAAGGGCCGGCCCTCGCTGGACACGCGGCTGGTGCCCCTCAGCGCGTCCTGCCTGGTGCGCACCACCTCGCCGGCTGCCGCTACGCCGCTCAGAGAAGCCGCCACCACCGCCAACACCAGGCATTGCTGCAGAAGAAGCGCTCCAAACTCCAGCCATGATCTGCTGTGAGCCGGCGGCCGTAGCTTGCTCCGCATTTTGATGGATGCCACACTGCAAAGTCACTGTCCTTGACAATGCTTTGCTGCTTATCGCGTACTCTACCCATGACCAACCACGGCCGCAACATGCAACTTACCTAGCGTTTTGCAATGCAAAGGATTCTCCACGTAACCGGTTATCTTAAATGTGTTGTCAGCGCCGTTGGTAACCAAGTATACCAGACATGAACTGGGGATCTGAATGAATGTGGTAGTGAATGGTATTGACGATCCTAAGAAATTTAGCACCCACTCTATTAAAATATAAGAAATAAATTTGTCACTAAAGTCGACATAACCGTCTTGAGGGATTCAGCAATTGTTTAGATAATTAGGATAACTCTTATTTATTGTCGCATCTAAGTTGCACATTAGACTACATGTTTCAATCACTCTCGATCATCTACAGATGTAAAACAAAGTAAAACTAAATAAGTCTCATTTAATACATTACAATACATAGAAAAGACAAGAAGTGTACATATTCGCAACTAAGCAGAAGCAAATGCAATTATCCGTAATTTTCCCACACTGTTCTCTATAACTTCAGTTGTTGCGCATGGTTTCGCTTTTGTAATTCATTGTCTTTGATTTTTAACGGCTTTATTCTTTTAGTGTTTTCAAAATTCCTAATTATGACACTTCATGCAACTCTAGGTTCTCAACATAATCCCACTTCCGTACGTTTAGGATCTTCATGATTTCACTATTTATACGTCAATTGTTCCAGGTCTATAATTTTTGCTTCCTTAAGGAAATAATTTATGCGATTTTATTTTTCTAGTTTGATAGTACTCACTTAAGACTTCACTCTTTCAAAGTTTCACTCTTCGAAAAGCTGCAGATATTAATTAAGTTTTCACTACTTTATTTCCACTTTTATAATCAATTATATTACCCCCTTTTACAGTTTTACACATCCATTCTGGTATCTTAATAGAAGGGTTTTTACATTATTGCCTTTTTCTAGTTCCCGTATAAGATCATAATACTATCCCTCCTTCAGTCCCTCTCCCTTCCCTTCCTCGCCCGCTCTCAATCCCCCTTCGCTCCGTTTTATAATTTCATTGTTTTATGCCGTTTGCATTTAACATACCCATTGTCCTATACTATTAGTGTTTCGACGAGAATTTATACAAAGTTATACTTTCTATAATTTTAGTACGACATCGCGTGTTAAACTCATGACATCCACATCATCCCCTCCCGGCTTCCATTCACGTCTCCCAATCAGTCTCCCTCCATCCCTCTCCCCTTCCTCCACCTGCCTCCTACGTAGACTTATTTAAAACACTGATCCCAGTTGGAAAACACAGTACTCCGAATTGTTGGTCTGTGTAGACAGGACTGGTTGCTCCCTCACTACTTAGGTAAACTTTACGTTTGACAACAATTCTTGTCTTTTCGAGTTTTTGTAAAATATTAGATGGTACATACAGTATTTAGCTTTACTTTGTTTTAAATCAGAAGATGATGGATAGCGATCAAAACATGTTGTCTATTTACAAATGTGCAACGCAAATGGAACAATAAATGAGAATTATCTTAAATAATTTGTTGTCACACGCTGAAATTTTAAGACTGATGTAACGGATAATTTGTTTTCCAATTGTTGAGAAAATAATTGCCATAGAAAGATGAAAAGTTTCAGCCTCACAGAAAGGGGGCATTTATATTGTTAGAACTGTCTTTTGCGATGTTGGTGGATGTTTGATAGTAAAGGAAATCAAGTCTCAATATGATCTGTAGCATAGTTATATTTAGCAGGCCGTTTGGAGTCAGGAGTCAATACGAGAGCCATTCGGAAAGTAAGGTCAGATCGATCGCAAAATGGAAACGACAGTGAAAATGCGATTAAGCTTTGCACAGATTTGTTGGGCAGCGTCTCTAGTAACCTGTTGATCGCCACACGTCGCTCTTTTCAGTTTTGAGAGCACATAAACATGCCCACAAAAAATTGTCTCCCGCTAAGTGTGAGGGTCTGGTGAGAGATTTCGCCTGAAGCTATACAGCCCACGTAACATGACTGTCATGCGAATCCTTCCTCATGACAATTCTCGCCCGAACTTTGCAGGGGAATCGAAGATGGTCCTGCAACGTTTTGGATGGGAAGTGTTTGATTGCCTATAATACAGCCTGAAATTGGCTTCCACTGGGTTAAGTTTCTGCTCACATGAACCGTTGGCTATGAAGACAACATTTTGGTCCAGAGAACGAGCTGTAGAGCAGCTTAGAGATTTGAGATTTGGTGCAATGCACAGGTGGCTGCGTTTTATGGTCGACTGGGTAGAGAAGTAGATGGAATGTCTAGCTAACTGTTTCAAGTAAAATATTTTTGAATTTCTTAGTGGTTTCCATTTCGCGACCGATCGGACGCTACTTTACTAATGCCCCTCGTATATCTCTGTCTAGTGCCTACATGTCCGGCCATCTGCACAACAGATCCGTAAAGCGGGTCGCGGACGGAGCAGGGGCTATCCTGTAGACCGCCGAACAGAGGCCAAGTCACACCGGCCGTGACCATGGGCGTCAGACACGCAGGTAGAGGTCGCGGTGTACACGGACTAGTTTATTGCGCATAGAAATGTGATTCAAAATAACTTGCAGAGTATTCTGCTGCGGCCAGCTCATTTAAGGCTGCTCACAGACCACAGAAGTGGTCTTCACTGCGTAAGCCGCCTGACTACTGAGTGGAGGTATTAACTGTTGTTCTATTACAATTGCACTTCTGCCAAGAGTTATTTTGTTGTCTGGGCATTTAACCAGAAGAAAGTTGATCAACTTCTGTCTAATAACTGATGTGCTGGTAAACCGCCGCATTAAAAGATCTTGAATTCTTCGTGCTCTGCAGTTCGTGGAAATTTCTTAGTGATGCGACCTGCATTTAAAATATGTAATAGTCAATCTGGTATTTGCTAGTACAACCCAAAGTCAGTGTCACATATATGTTCAGTAACATTAATGTGGCCATCTGTCAAAAGCCTCAATATCCAATCATTGCAGACCGCTGCGGGATGTGCAGTAAGAGAGCCAGTGAGGTTCTGGAAGGTAACAACAAGGCTGTAAATCCAAGCTCACTCCCGTGGCGTGGCCAGGTGCGATTGTTTTCTCCGATGAAGTTGCATGAAGCGAGCAACCTGATCGAGATGGTCCCACAGACTCTCGATTGGGTTTAAATCCAGGAAGTTTGGCTGCCAGGGAAGTACGGTAACCTCATCCTGGTGTCTTCGAACCATGCGTGTACACTACGAGCTACGTGACACTTTGCATTATCCTGCTGGTAGATGTCATCGTGCTGAGGAAAAACAAACTGCGTCTCCTCAAGGATGCGTACTTGGATTTCTCGATTTTGGTTTCCAGAACAACGAGATCATTCAGGGAATGCTACGAAAACATTCCTCAGATCATAACAGACTTCCTGGATGCAGAGTGTTTGCTTTCAGAGGTTTCACGCCGTAAAGACCAACAGCCATCTGCCAGAAGGAGCATAAAACTTGATTCATCTGAAAAGGGCACTCAGTGGACGTCTAGTTACTATGCTGGCGTGCGGATTCCAGCCTTTTTCGCTGGTGAGCAGCATTCAATATGGGGCATGAGCAAGGCGCCTGTTGTAGAGGCCCACAGGGAGCAACGTTCACTGAACGGTCGTTGGTATCTCTTTGGTTCACTTGTGTAGTTAGCTGATCATCTGTTACACGTCTATTCGCCCTTATGCATTTACACAGCTGAGGTTTACCCTTGAATGTAGTGCACCACTGTTTCCTTGGAGTCGGTTTTGTAAAGCACCATTTTGCTATGCATGGAATACTTTAACCACAGCCGTTTCGGAGATACTTCCACCCTTGGTCCGAAAGTCAATGATCATGCCAGTTTGGACGACAGATAAATCGCTCTGTTTCCGCTTTACGACAACGACTGCACAGTTTCCCGCATCCCCAACACACTTCAAATCCACTGCTAGCGCTGCCGACTGCCGGCTGTGATTGGTTATTGCACGTTGACGTCGAACATACAGTGATCACACAAAGGGAGGAAGCCACGTTAGGAGGTTCAAAAAATCCGATTTTTGTATCGCATAAATCGTTAGCGTAACTATCCAATAAGACGCTATCAAAATTTCAAAGCGAAATTCGCATTCATTTACATTATATGAGATTAGAACCGAACGCACATTGGGTACAACAGGAAATTCTCCCAATTAATGAAGATTTATCAAGGGACTAATTACTGGAGAGATGTTCAGGTGGCCACACACAAAATGCGAATGAAAATTTTAATTCCACTATTTGACGATTAGCTTCTAAACACTTGCACTCCACCCTAAAAGTCGTTGAATTGGCATCGTATTTAGCAGCGGGCTTATTCAATGAAGGAAATTCATCCCTTCTGATGGTCATGAACGAGGCAGGAATTGTAGTAGACACGCAAAGCTTCAGGTATGCCGAACAAATCGATAACCAGTGAGTGAGCCGGCAGAATCGACGTAGTTCGTTGAATCTAAAGAAGGTCAGAAAGAACGGAAAGCACTACTGCAAGCGCAAAACGAAGCCTGTGAAGAAGAAGGATTACTATATGGTGCTGGAATCGCAGATTAAACGGTAAGCATTTTACATTATTGTTAACTTCCTTGAATCTCTAATTTCCGAGAATTTATTTTTCAAACGCGTTTATCTCGAAATGACTTTTTTCGCATTTGCATACAGTCAAACTCCAAAATGATGGAAAATTGAAAAAAATTGATAGTATGATTCTTTATAATATTAGGAATTATATGAACCAATTTGTGAGATTATATAATGATTTTAAGGGTATTTTTCTTTGCATAATCAGAGAAAAAATCATGAATATCGAAGTAAATTGTTCTAACGCCTGCAAAATTTTTGATTTTCGTTATTTTCATATGCATTGAGTTCATATTCTTAGAAAAGAAGTTACTAATGTAAAATCAAAACCTTTTTGATTTCAGATGAAAATCGAAATGGCTACACTGCACGCAAACGGAGAAGTATACTCACAACTTTAAGCGGACATCACAGCGTAACTTTGCCATGTTTGGTTAAAGTTATTCAAAAAACTTTTAAAAAACTGTTGGAAGCATGAATAAAATGATATCAAAATTTGATAAAATTCTAATTAATTCTTCCCCACCACCCTAAAAGAAAATCCCAAAAAAATCTGTCACAAACAGATGTTATTTTCCCCATTAATAAGAATAGACCGTGTATTTTCTATCTTTATCTTGCAATGTGGGCATTCATTCTGATTTTTGTATGTTATCGACGTGCACGTCAGACAGAGAGGGGAAGTTACTTCACTGTTAAACAACCTTTGGTCTTGTCGTGCCACAGTTTTTGGCTCTGCGCAGACTGATAGGTTCTTAGTTGAAGTGTGTTAGATGATGGACTATTTTGTAGTGCTGTGTGAACTTGTGATTGCATATATTAGATTAAGAAAGGACGGCAAGGATGAGTATGATGAGTGCTTTGAAACATGAAAGAAATATAAATTTTGCATACTGCATTGTTCTTGAAGAGAAGGAGTTTGAGGTAAGACTGCAGCACTGCACAGCTGGGAATGATTATCGTCAGGTAGTTAACTTGCTCAGGGCTGAAAGAAAGACCAGCCCACTTCCCTCAGTCATGGATTTGTATATTAATTGATTGAGCTGTTTTATTTTTATAGAAATTCTCTGTTAAGTGTGTACCCTTTCTTAAATCATTGTTCACTTGGTTAAACATAGTATTGTTCAGAACCATGTTATGCATGAAGATCACGCGAAGTTGCATTCTGTCTTTTTGAATATGTATAAGGGGCGTTCAAAAAGAAACGAGCCAGAGGCATAATCATAGAAGCCAGTACCTGTACGTTAGAAGTATTGACCCTCGCTGGTGAGACACTTGTCCCACTGTGACACAAGGCGGTGAATGGCTGTCTCATAAAATTTCCGGGGCAGCGATGTTAACCAGTTCCGCACGTTCAGGTGGACGTTGTCATCCGAGGTGAACTGTTTGGCCCTAAGAGCCATTTTAAGGGACCAAAAATGGCGTAATCACAAGGAGAGAGGTCCGGACTGTATGGAGGGTGGTCGAAAACCCCCCATTTGAATTTCTGCAAGAGTGCCGCGGTTGTGTTGGTCGTACGAGACTTTGCATTGTCGTGGAGCAGAATGACCCCAAGGGTGAAATTGCCTGGTCATATTGATTTGATAGCTTGGCGAAGGGTGGTCAAGGTTTTCGAGTAACGCTGGGCATTCACTGTTGTCCCGTGCTTCAGGAAGTGAATCAGAAGGGGGCCATCTTGGTCAAAGTAGAACGTTAGCTCTGAGGGGCAAACGGTTCACCTCAGACTACGACGTACATCTGCAAGTGCGGATCTAGTTAACATCACAGCCCCGGGAATTTTATGGGGCAGCCACTCACCGCCTTGTGTCATAGTGGGATAAATGTCTCAACAGCCAGTGTCAATACTTCTAACAAACAGGTACTGGTATTTGTAATTCTGCCTCCAGCTCGTTTCTTTTTGAACGCCCCTTGTATTTTATTCTAAAATCGTTGAACTGGAATAACATTTCGTAGGAATATTTACTTTTGCCTCCTCACTGTTTATCATTACGCATTACTACGTGCAACATTTTGATTATGAGGAGTAACTTTCCAAACCCCAGTAGTCCACAAATAAAAATTTTATAGGAGAAGCAAAAAACTAATATTAGGCTAAGCTGTTGAGTAAATTAGATTTGTATATGAGACTTTATTAAGCTTCAAGAAGTTAGAAGAATGGAATGAGTGAGACAAATCTCACTCTTTATGTAAAGGCAGTGTTACCAACTGAATTTATGAAATACATGGAACTTTCTCGTTTTGCAACAGCTGAACGGACATAATGGGTTTTGAAACACATTTGCATAATAAAAATACAAGAATCAATCGTTTTGTCTTTTATTTACACCAATAAGACACAGTACAAATGAAACAGGAATAAGTGTCCAGTTGTTGTTGAAAGAAAACAGTCAAAATTAGTCACGTATTTGAATGGTTGCTTACAGTAACTTTTTACATATTGTCTTTTGTAACAAATTTATAAATGCTGTATTCTTTATCACTCACTCAAAATTAAAATTAAGCATGCCATTTTCAAACATTGTTAAAGGATACAGCCACAATTTTTATCGAACCTACAAATTATACGCTGTTTTTCTCAAAATTATCTAAAACGTTTGTAACCAGTTAAACTGAAATTATTAAAAATTCTTTTCACACCGTAGTTAATTTATTATTTCAAAATAATTTTAAAACTTATTTTAACGAAATATTGAAAAGAAAATCATATTTTGGACATCAAAAACATCATTTCAGTTTCCCCATGTTTTAATTAAAAAGTGTTCAGAATGTACTGGGAATTATTCTTTCAAACTTTCTCCAAAGTTTTGACATCCTAGTTCCTCCTCCAAGCAACGACACTCTTTATAAAGTTGTTCTGCAAGCTACTTACGGTGTTTCTTTACATAATCTGCTGCTTCCCTCCTTGCTAGCAGTGGTTAGTGTCAACAGGCTTTGTTTCACATCTGCACTTAGCAGTTTTTGGCGTTCTGCAGTATTTCCTGCTCTGTACGATTCACAAAACAAAAGAACAGGCATAAACACTGTGGCAGTGCAGAACGAAAAACAGTTCAAGAAAGTAAATTGTAAATAGTGCAGCGTAAGTAGCTTAGAGACCAACGTTATGAAGAAGATGCTGTCTTCGCCTAAAACAATCAAAAAATGTACAAACATATGTACCCAGTTTACAGAACAACCACTAAAGATGCTTTATAAATAAAAGCGAAACGCGTCTGGTGTAATTTTTTTAAATTAGATTGCACTCAGCTCAAGACGGATAACCTGTAGTAACAGATAAAGACAAGATATTGAGCAGTGTACCTTTCATAGCTGTGTAAAACTGTTCAGCTCTCATTTTATGAGGAGCAAGCTCTGTTCGCGCCCTTTGTTTTTTTAATTAGTTTTATTTCATGTTTAATTCTAAGCAGTAACTACAAACATCTACTGCAGGATCACCAAGCCACAAATCAAATTATTTTAAGAATATGTTGCTGAAGAACCACTTTTTTGCTTTTAATGAATCAGGGAAACTTTCATTAGACATTTTAAAAAGTTTTGTGGTATTTAAGTCTGCTATAGTGACTTTATCTAACCTTCAGATTTGCGATGAATTATATCACACTATCGTTTTTTGCAAAGTTTTGTTTTGTTCTGCGATCCCCTCCTCTTTTTTCACAAGTGAAATTACCAGCATGCCATTAAGTCGAGTTTTCCCTATACCAAACAGATCTCTCAAAAACTTGGAACACACAGGAACTCTCATGCTGTCTACTCTCACCTGAAACTTGTAGATAGGGTCTTCAGTTTTCCATCCTCTTCGTTTTCGACTGGAGGCAACCATAAATGAAGACAGAATCATGTCCTGCTGCAGTTTGTTTAAGTGTCTGTAGACTTTCATCCTATTTCTGATTAGATGGTGTACAGAGTTGATGCAGCATTTGAATTTTCCCTCTCTGTGTCTACAAGGATGCTCAAACTCCAGCATTTCAAGGTCCTTATCTGAAAGAGGTAAATAGTACACGTTTAAGTGGATTCCTATCAAAAAATTAAAGCGAAACACGTAGTTAGTATGTGTAGTAAAATCAATTTAGGAGACAATCTCACAAAAATATTGTCTTTTAAAACATCTTACATCTTCATCTGCTCAATCTTTATTTTCACATCGGCCTTCTGCCTCTTCGTAGATTCAGAGGAGTGGTCCCCTACATGTACAACTCCTTCTACATCAGTCATATTTTTCACGAATAGCAAGCTCCCACATAAACAAGATGCTGGCCAACCAATCTGGCTACAACAATGAGTGGTACGGGTTTACCACAGATACATTGTAGTGAAGTTTTAAAACGTATTCTGTAAAATTTCGTTATCAAGCGGCAGTAAATGGGCTTACCACGATTTGAACCAATTTCGCTGATGGACTTATTGTACATTGAACCGAAAGTCAAATTTACATCTGATTTAAATAGTTAAAAATATCATTATTGAATGAAAACAACACCATAGCTTGATGTTAGCACACCTTCTGGAGCAGAAATTCACTTCAGCTTAATTTTTGACCGTGAGTGGACTTATCGCGTTTTGAAACGTCACTCCTCATTGTATTCAGAAACGAAAATGTAGCTTAGCCGCTACCTGCTTGCTGTTTCTTGTTGCGCTTGCGAGAAAGCTGCAACAACATTGTCAAGACGCGAGGTATGTTCAAATTTTGATTAGGGCCAAATAATTGTTTTACTTCTGTTGCATATTCAATACAAAATTACAGTTCAGTTCAAATTTGGTTCTGTTTAGTCAGAGGTTATCATACGAGTGTAAGTCGAATAACAGTTTGTGAATACAAATTTTTGGTAATAGGTAGACGTTCATAGAGGTACTTTTATAAAGGTAAAGTTGGACTAAATTTCGTATAGTTACAAATAAAGAGTGGCGAGGTTACATATGTCGACCTTTCTGCCTGGTAGTACATTCTTTCGGTAATACATAGTCAGATATTGTTGGATTTCTCGGAAGCAAAAATAAGGCTGCGCTAATTTTTCTAATATTGTACCTCTTCTTCCGGCAAGTTATTTAAAATTCTGTGTTCAGTTTGTGAAATTTAGTGTTGTATGGCGATTATTGATTACTTTGTTGCGTAAGCAGTTGACATAACAGTACAGGTCATGTGAACATTTCTTTCTTTGTTCAGTATTTGCGTGCGCGATAGTACAATTTTGTTTGCTTGGTCCTTGTAACAATTCTGTTTCTCCAAGAAACAATGTTTCGTCGTGATTGGTACAACAGAAAACAATATGAAAGTTCGTGGTAGCACAAAACAACACAGAGTGTTGCAAAATAACGAGTCGGCACAGGATGAGACAAACCAGCTTAAGCAACTAGCAAATACCAGTAGTTTACATGAAATTGCAGGAGATTGCGCGGATCTACAATTATTAACCAATTTAGCGAACAATAATGAAACTGAACAAACGATGGGTAACGAATACGTACATTCTGAAGTTGAGTCGATCGGCAATAAGTTGCCACAGTCAAGTGAAAGCTCACAAATGTCGCCAGAGTGGTGGGAAAGTTTGCAACGACTGGTAGCAGAAACAGATTTTGTGTCAGTGCCTTTTCAACGAACGCAAGACACATATCACCTTCGTGAACAGTCATGTAGAACCACACTTCGCGAATCCGACAAATTATCTAGAATCAGCTCATCATATGCTTAAAGAAACTATAGGTAAGAATTGACTAGCGCGCGCATAGAACAGAAAATAAAAGGAAGAAATGATATTAAAACACACAAAATTTATCAGTTGAGATTAGGGAAGAAATTAAAAATGACCTTGAACCAACAATTAACAGTTTTGCAACTACAATACATGACCTTGAAACAAAACATGGAAACTTGAAGACAAATCGGCGTAAAGAGAAGGACGAATTGTTAGCTAAAATCAACACTGAAGTTCCGAGTGCTATAGTTACACATATAAAAGAACGGAACGAACATCTTAACACAACGGTAAAAGATATTAGCAAACTAGTGGAAACTTTGACACTAAATTCTGAAGAACACAAAGAACAATTTTGTGCGCTAACAAACAACACAACATTAGCCGACAAGAGCAGAAACAGTGACACAAATCCGTGCACTGACAAAGTAGAAAAACTATCCAAAGAAAACAATGTAATACCCTGTATCGCTGCAACTCATGGTGAAAAAGAAATCCAACGTCTGGCTGTCCCAACCTTTGAAAAACACGAACAAAGAGCATAGGCCGAAAGTCAGAAAACATTTCACTAGTTTGTTCTTCTCGTATAGCAAAACTTCAAGCTTTGAAACAGCATACAGACGGTCATGTAAGACTTCTGGAACAACTGCTTACACGTAGTGAAAGAAAATGCAAGTACGATGATCTTGGTCATTCTCATTCATATTTTGGCGTTTGAGGTATCTGTATGTGTTCACGGAATTTATGTGACTTTTCAAGAGAACACAATTTCTTTCGCAGTCGAAACAGTGAACAGCCTTGGCGGCATACCAACAGAGATTTGTAGATACAGAAAGCTTACTGCTAAATTCACAAATATTTTGGTAAAGACGGTTTAGGCGATTATTTTCTTATAAAAATGCACTTACACGCAAGACAGTGAACAATTCGAGCGCAATTATACCGAGCACTGGAACAAAATAACTACGAAAAAGTGACGATCTGAATTCCATGCATTTTATCACGTTCAACTGTCGGTATGGGGATCCATTGCACTTTTCTGGATACATCTATTGGCGATGATGCCTCCCCGAACTGGGTGTCAACTATTCTTCAAGTTCTTAGTACACTCGTCTTCTCTTACTATCCTTTTGGTCGATATGTACAAGGAACTTTTCTCTACTACCCTAATGTAAATATGTTGAAAGTAATTTTTAGTGATTTGAGAGCTACGACCGTCCCAGGAACTCTGCTATCAGTAAACATTTGCTAATACGAAATTTTTGGAAGTGAAACACAAAGTGGCGAAACAAATACAACTTTTACAGATAGCAGTAATAGTCGTGAGTTATAAAATGAGATATTTAGTACCAGTTCTGATGAGATTTGCAGATTAATGAGATAGTAGTTTCATTCTCTAAATGGAAAGTCTGTTTTGCAAGTAATAGTCGTACTGATGAATTGCAAGTACACTCCTGGAAATTGAAATAAGAACACCGTGAATTCATTGTCCCAGGAAGGGGAAACTTTATTGACACATTCCTGGGGTCAGATACATCACATGATCACACTGACAGAACCACAGGCACATAGACACAGGCAACAGAGCATGCACAATGTCGGCACTAGCACAGTGTATATCCACCTTTCGCAGCAATGCATGCTGCTATTCTCCCATGGAGACGATCGTAGAGATGCTGGATGTAGTCCTGTGGAACGGCTTGCCATGCCATTTCCACCTGGCGCCTCAGTTGGACCAGCGTTCGTGCTGGACGTGCAGACCGCTTGAGACGACGCTTCATCCAGTCCCAAACATGCTCAATGGGGGACAGATCCGGAGATCTTGCTGGCCAGGGTAGTTGACTTACACCTTCTAGAGCACGTTGGGTGGCACGGGATACATGCGGACGTGCATTGTCCTGTTGGAACAGTAAGTTCCCTTGCCGGTCTAGGAATGGTAGAACGATGGGTTCGATGACGGTTTGGATGTACCGTGCACTATTCAGTGTCCCCTCGACGATCACCAGTGGTGTACGGTCAGTGTAGGAGATCGCTCCCCACACCATGATGCCGGGTGTTGGCCCTGTGTGCCTCGGTCGAATGCAGTCCTGATTGTGGCGCTCACCTGCACGGCGCCAAACACGCATACGACCATCATTGGCACCAAGGCAGAAGCGACTCTCATCGCTGAAGACGACACGTCTCCATTCGTCCCTCCATTCACGCCTGTCGCGACACCACTGGAGGCGGGCTGCACGATGTTGTGTCGTGAGCGGAAGACGGCCTAACGGTGTGCGGGACCGTAGCCCAGCTTCATGAAGACGGTTGCGAATGGTCCTCGCCGATACCCCAGGAGCAACAGTGTCCCTAATTTGCTGGGAAGTGGCGGTGCGGTCCCCTACGGCACTGCGTAGGATCCTACGGTCTTGGCGTGCATCCGTGCGTCGCTGCGGTCCGGTCCCAGGTCGACGGGCATGTGCACCTTCCGCCGACCACTGGCGACAACATCGATGTACTGTGGAGACCTCACGCCCCACGTGTTGAGCAATTCGGCGGTACGTCCACCCGGCCTCCCGCATGCCCACTATACGCCCGCGCTCAAAGTCCGTCAACTGCACATGCGGTTCACGTCCACGCTGCCGCGGCATGCTACCAGTGTTAAAGACTGCGATGGAGCTCCGTATGCCACGGCAAACTGGCTGACACTGACGGCGGCGGTGCACAAATGCTGCGCAGCTAGCGCCATTCGCCGGCCAACACCGCGGTTCCTGGTGTGTCCGCTGTGCCGTGCGTGTGATCATTGCTTGTATAGCCCTCTCGCAGTGTCCGGAGCAAGTATGGTGGGTCTGACACACCGGTGTCAATGTGTTCTTTTTTCCATTTCCAGGAGTGTATATGAAGGATTTTCTGTCAGTTCAAGGAATAATTATAGGTTTTTACAGATAGGATTGTGTTGTCTGAATGAAATTGTCAGTGCCCGAGGTAATATGTATTTTTGTAGGGCTTTCTTTTTGTGATTAGTTGTGCAGTAATGAAGGCTTGTTTGCTCAGTAGTGTTATTTATGAAGTGTGAGTGTAGACTGTTCCACGTGTAAGTACTGATTAATGAAACAGAGCAGGGAGTATTTACTATTCATTATTTACGAGATACGAGGATATTACAAGATGTGAGGTTATTGTGATGATGATATAGCAGAGATCAATAAGTTAAAGGTCTTACTGATTATTAGTGATGATGATTATGAGGGTAATGACGACAACATAGCATCAAGATGCTATGGTTAGGAATTATGACGTATTATGGGGAATGTGTGGGTAATGGTTAGGGCATATGTTAGGGACTCTGTTTCTGTTGAAGTTGATTTTTCTTTGCATAGATATATTTCGTTAGCTTGCATGTAGTAAAGGGAGGGTGATAAACGGTAAAGTGGTTAGTAGGAAAACGGAGTAAGTAACGCTTGTGTAGTAAAAGGCATCAGAATTATTTTTTCATGTGGTGGTACCCATATAATAGAACTACCTGTCACTGCAAGCTTCTGTTTTTCAATTCCAATCAAGACTTTAATAAAAATGGCAAAGGTAACGTTAATTAGAACACTGGGAGGAGCTGTGATCTAAATAACAATTGATTTATTCATTATTAACATCATATGACAAAATATGGCTAAAGAAACAGCACATTACATTTTTTATTTGACAAACGATTTCAGTGATATGGGGTGTATGGTGAACAATGTGGTCAGCTGTGGATCAACACACGACACTAACCAGAACTACTAGCCTTACCTGACTTCATACATGTGAATCCGTGGTATGGACCAAAAACTATTATCAAGCATGTATATTGTACTATTTCATAAAGAATAATATGGTTCCAAAGAACAGGGTGTCGAGAAGCATATATTGGATCCCTACACCTTAGCAGCGAATACGTTACCCTTCTGCTGCTCAGGACGGCACACCACGATGCTCTCTGATGCTGCAGTCATGGACACTGACAATCTGTTATTAAAAGCACTTGCCCGGAAGAATGCAAATACGCGTTATAGCGTTTGGCTAATTTGGGATTCAGGTACTTCCCTGTGAGCCTATGAAACCCCACTGGATTCCAGTGTGCAGGTAGATCCATTTGCTGGTCTGTCGAACCAGTTTGGCTCTGTGCCATGACTATGCATGATGGCGTCAAATTTTTAGACAGCTGACTCAAAGCAAATAAGTACACCCGCACATCGCTCGTTGTGTGCGTGATGCAAGGAGCAGTATCTTTTGACAGTTCAGATAGCGACTGACACAGGCTATAAGTGGCACACTAGCAAAGGACACAAACCTCACCATTTAGGTAAAGACCTGCCATTCTTTATTAGCAAAGCGACGGTACAAGTGAGAGCACTTCGCTTTCTCTCAGCTTTCTTCGTCAGCTCGGTAGCATTTACATCTTACAAGGGGAGGCCGCCAATTGTGAAATTCAGATTCGATTCATACTGCGCGTAATAAAAGCTCATGGCCAGAGGTGTAATGTGGGAAGGCACCAAGATGCACTTCTCAGCCGTTGTCGAGAAAATCGACAGTTAAAAGAAACCGTTGCGGTGAAATACTCTCTACGATTAACGATTTTCCAGAGCGTCCTGGCGCAGCGGTAAGCACTCGGGTTCGTAATATGAAGGTCGCCGGATCGAATCCCGCACCATGCAACTTTTTTATTATTAGTTTTTGTAATTCATATATATATATATATATATATATATATATATATATATATATATATGAATTGCTTATGCATGTTGGTGAAGGCGGATCGCTCTTCAATTGTACCGCCTCCATTTTTCCGTTTGTTTAACAGGGTGTACCAAAGCTCTCCCGTCCGCACTGATTTTCGACGATGTTATAAGTTGCGCTAGGGACCGCATCTACCTTCTTTCGAAGTTAGCAGGCAACTACGCTGTTAAGCGGCGGCCCGTTTCGTCCCATTCAACATCTGTCCTTCAAGTGTAACGAGCGAGTAACGGAGTTTATATTTCATACCTGCCACAGCAAATTTGTGTTCGTGGGGTTTCTATTCTAATTCGAACGTTTGACTTACGCTATACGTATTCGTTTCGGAATATCGTTTCTACGTCTTCCGTTAACTATACGTGGTTAACATTATGAAGACAATTAATAACATTTGTGAAATACAACTTTGTTTGCGGAAAACATAATGATGTTCGAAGTCGCCAGTTTTTCCACGACAAACGACTTTGAACAACTTATTATATGCATAATTGTTGCGACTGATTGCCGAGAATTTTATATATATATATATATATATATATATATATATATATATATATATGAATTACAAAAAACAAATACTAAAAAAAAAAAGTTTGCATAGCGCGAGATTCGAACCGGCGACCTTCGGATTACGAACCCGAGCGCTTACCGCTGCGCCAGGACGCTCTGCAAAATTATTAATCGTAGAGAGTATTTCATCGCAACGGTTTCTTTTAACTGTCGATTTTCTCGACAGTGGCTGAGAAGTGCATCTTGGTGCTTTGCCACATTACACCTCTGGCCATGAGCTTTTATTATGCGCAGTATGAATCGAATCTGAATTTCACAATTGGCGGCCTCCCCTTGTTAGACTACTCCCACTTTAGCACAAGCCAATCACGAGCTGGATCGTGGCATTTGAAGCTGGGAGACCACCTCCTGCACGGAATACACAGATCTGACCAGCCAGTGACTTTAAAAAATAATTGGGAGGAAAGGAAAAATGATTCAGCTTTGCGGCCTCTTTCCCACGCATGTATGCCGTGTCTTTGCTAGCAGCCTGACCTGGATGAAACCACAGCCCTCTATAAAAAGATCGTTATCTCCCCTGTTGCGTCAATTTCAAACTTTCCAAAGAAAGGCCATAAACCCGCTAAAAGCCTCGTGCCTTCACAGATATGTTTTGTAGCCCAGTCTGGACGCCTGGGCACCACTGACCTGTCCCACGGAAAATCGCACGAACTCACAGTCGTCTCATCGGCTTCCCACCTAGCAAGGGCTCATCCTCTGCTTTATTGCCGGTCATCAATGTTCTGCCCATAGCTCCAACGATTCCTTGCCGCTAGTCAGCGCACCTGAGCACGGCCAGCGAGCGACCGGTGCCATCCAATGTGTCTGCACAATGAGACCGAGAGACTGGGCAGTCCACAAACGTTGTCACCTCGGCCCTCAGGCATTGCATGCTTTTACTGCAGTCAGTTAACTTGGCACCCTGTTCTTTGAACGCAGGTAAAGCTTACCACTATTCCTTCACTAAAGCACACAAGCAAGAGCGTTAACTACTGCAAACCATTTCATCAAAGCAGCATGACACCGTATCAGAAGTGAGAGTGCCTTGCAATCTCTCAATTTGTTTCGAAAATATTCATTGCGTTACAGTGCACAGCAACTGCTATTGCACCACATGCGAGAACAACTCCAGTCGTCCGGCACATAACTTTTGACAAGAACTGGGCGAATATCGTCGCGCAACAAACTTCATTTATTGCACAACAACTCGAGCGATTTGCTGCCATGATGCGAACGCTAAACAAACTGCTCGAGAAGTGTATATTTTTGTTTCCATTTGTGCACGAAAAATGTTTTTGCGAAGATATGGCTCAGCATTGATTGCTACTCTGTACCCTGTCACACTATTTTAGTATATGACATTTCATTGACCTTTTTGTCATTTGTCTTTGTGTTGAACTTTTTGTGATTTGTCTTTGTGGTAGTGTCTATTTTCTTCTTGATACTGATGAATGTCACTGTTTTCTCTGATTCGAATACAGCTACAAGCACTCAAGATTTATCTTCTACTGAATTCTGTAGAACTAATCTAGCTTTCCTTTGTCTAACAGATAAGCTTTACATATGTATGAAACGATGTTATAACAGTATAGGTATGCAGAAAACTTTAAATTCTTGGGAACTGAAGATGCAACTTCTGACTCACAAGGTGTGACGTGGATAGAAAGTACACTTAATAAGAGACAGGAGATACAGAAATTATGTGGGATACTACTGATGATGTATTTATTACTTTTCAGCTTTACGTGATGGTTTCTCTTTAACTTTTAGCTTTAATTCTTTTTCCATGGCATTGTGTAAGATTATTTTATACAAGTGTGATATTGCATACTGTCTTCTTGTATTTACACATAATGTAACGTAATAACATGCATTGCTTTAACTTTAGGAATCTTCAGCTTGTATTTATCTTTTGCAGTTATGTCATTTGCTGAGTTGTGACTTCTGAAATTTTCCCGACGTATTTCTTCTCCTAGAAATTTTCGGGTTTGCAGCCGAATCCCGTCAACATTCTGCCACTATATTTCGGCTCAGAGATGTCTGGCCATCCTCAGGTGGGTAGACGAAGTATTGAAGAGACCTGATGCAGTCATAGTATTTATAGCGGATTCCGCGCTTGCGAATCGTTATGGCGGCTTACGGTGCATGCATTACGAGGTGACATGCGTAAGGCAGCCAAGTTGTGTGTGCTGCCCTCAGTGATGAAGTAGTAACAAATTAATCGCTAAGTATCGACTGAGCATGTCGATTCAGTTGTGACCACATCATTTTAATAATAAGATTCCAATTTTTATCGAGCTGAAAGCCGTTGTCACGATTCATTTGATTATCAGCAAGACGTATTTCCTTGGATTCTTAAAACAAATTCACAGAATTGGTAACCGGTGCTAAAATTTTGGTATTATTGCATTCCATTGAATGTCCCAAGGAAATGCAATCTGTCACAGCTTATTTTAAAGGTGTGTTCTACGCAGCGTTCCTGAACCGCTCGTGTGGTCTGGCCTATATATGCAGAGTCCCACTCACAGGGAATTTTATAAACACCAGTCTTCCTCAATTTTAAATCGTCTTTAACGGATCCAACTAAGGCCCTGCTCTTTGCTGGTGGACGGAAGATGATATTAATGTTATTCTTTCTAAGCAATCTGCCTAATTTGCAAGACATGTGGAAGGAACGCAGTTGATTTGCCTTTAATTACGTTCTGAACCCCAGTCGACTTGCCACTCATAACGACAATTAATGTTTCAATTTCTTTCACAATACTCTCAGCTATAGTATGAGCATTTTGACTTTCCGGATTAACAAAGTTCCAAACTCCTTCAACAGATTTTCCCTCAACAACATAACACAAAACAACTGAAATTCGCAAGACAGATCTGTGGTCTCATCCGCGATTATTGCTACATAATCGGCACTTTTTATTTCTTTATGAACTTCATCACGGTACACTTCCAACACGTATTACAGTAGTCTCTTCTGGACAGTCTTAGAAATGCCTTTAAACACTGATGCTTGACTGAGATGAACGTAAAGATCTTCACCCAGTTCCGCACTGAACTGAATTAGCTCATGAGAAACCCCTTTTTTGAGAGGCATTAGATTCATCATTGCCCCTGAGAGCCAGTTTCAAAGCACCACAGAATCGAATACAGTTTACAACCAACTTCAATATACACTCCTGGAAATTGAAATAAGAACACCGTGAATTCATTGTCCCAGGAAGGGGAAACTTTATTGACACATTCCTGGGGTCAGATACATCACATGATCACACTGACAGAACCACAGGCACATAGACACAGGCAACAGAGCATGCACAATGTCGGCACTAGTACACTGTATATCCACCTTTCGCAGCAATGCAGGCTGCTATTCTCCCATGGAGACGATCGTAGAGATGCTGGATGTAGTCCTGTGGAACGGCTTGCCATGCCATTTCCACCTGGCGCCTCAGTTGGACCAGCGTTCGTGCTGGACGTGCAGACCGCGTGAGACGACGCTTCATCCAGTCCCAAACATGCTCAATGGGGGACAGATCCGGAGATCTTGCTGGCCAGGGTAGTTGACTTACACCTTCTAGAGCACGTTGGGTGGCACGGGATGCATGCGGACGTGCATTGTCCTGTTGGAACAGCAAGTTCCCTTGCCGGTCTAGGAATGGTAGAACGATGGGTTCGATGACGGTTTGGATGTACCGTGCACTATTCAGTGTCCCCTCGACGATCACCAGTGGTGTACGGCCAGTGTAGGAGATCGCTCCCCACACCATAATGCCGGGTGTTGGCCCTGTGTGCCTCGGTCGTATGCAGTCCTGATTGTGGCGCTCACCTGCACGGCGCCAAACACGCATACGACCATCATTGGCGCCAAGGCAGAAGCGACTCTCATCGCTGAAGACGACACGTCTCCATTCGTCCCTCCATTCACGCCTGTCGCTACACCACTGGAGGCGGGCTGCACGATGTTGGGGCGTGAGCGGAAGACGGCCTAACGGTGTGCGGGACCGTAGCCCAGCTTCATGGAGACGGTTGCGAATGGTCCTCGCCGATACCCCAGGAGCAACAGTGTCCCTAATTTGCTGGGAAGTGGCGGTGCGGTCCCCTACAGCACTGCGTAGGATCCTACGGTCTTGGCGTGCATCCGTGCGTCGCTGCGGTCCGGTCCCAGGTCGACGGGCATGTGCACCTTCCACCGACCACTGGCGACAACATCGATGTACTGTGGAGACCTCACGCCCCACGTGTTGAGCAATTCGGCGGTACGTCCACTCGGCCTCCCGCATGCCCACTATACGCCCTCGCTCAAAGTCCGTCAACTGCACATGCGGTTCACGTCCACGCTGTCGCGGCATGCTACTAGTGTTAAAGACTGCGATGGAGCTCCGTATGCCACGGCAAACTGGCTGACACTGACGGCGGCGGTGCACAAATGCTGCACAGCTAGCGCCATTCGACGGCCAACACCGCGGTTCCTGGTGTGTCCGCTGTGCCGTGCGTGTGATCATTGCTTGTACAGCCCTCTCGCAGTGTCCGGAGCAAGTATGGTGGGTCTGACACACCGGTGTCAATGTGTTCTTTTTTCCATTTCCAGGAGTGTATATATCTATTCTTTTCCACACATTTGTTGTGGCTGTTAATTGCTTGTGTATATTGCGAATATAACGTCTGCTGGTTTTGCCGTGAAAGACTAAACACATTGTTCATGTGTCGCTTTGACATTTCAAAACGCCCAATATCAGTTATTCTGGGCTTACACCAACGAACATTTCCCCCAAATAACACACAAGAAAATCGAAGAACAGCATTGTTTTCTTCACAGCCACAAATCTATTTGTTCTTTTGGTAAATTTCTGGATCGAAGTGATGGCATCGATCTTTTGGTTGTTGCTGCAGATTCAGATTCAGGAGTGGCCCACCCTGTGTTTTTATGCGAATTTTTTCTCTGAGAGTCCCGTCGCTAAATGGCGTTTTTAATAAGTCAGTTATTTTGTCCATGTTTGCTATTTTCACAGTCAACTGAGTTTTCCCTTGCAGATAACACCGCACACACAGCTATATACGGTCAGTTACCTGATCTCACAACAACTGCAACGTTTTTGTAAAGAATTGTATAATGCAAAAGTAATGAGTATAAACAGAAATACTTCATTGTTGTTTGGAGGGTAGATGCTCAGCAGGTGGTGTATACGTTAGTTTTTTGTTCTGTACCAATAGCCCCTCTGTTGTGAAATATACCAATATTGAAATAATGCCTCTTGGTTCCAAAATCTAAGGGCATAATTATATTTATAACGATATTTAAGTGTATTATTTCTATATTCGATTTTGCAAGCATTAATTTGTGTTTACAAATGTATTAGCATTAACTTGCAGAAAGAGTGTAAGATTGGATTACAAGAAGTTTGTGCCTCGATGCATTGTAACATGATCGCTAGAAGGCAAAGCGTGCCTCTATAGGTTCTGCACTTCACTGCTCTCTGGCGGAATGAACGTAAAGCTCTGAGTCAGACCAGCTGTGGCTCCATCTCCGCTATAAGAAGTGTGCAGGAACCGACAGCCGAGCCTTTCACACAGTGATTACGAGGGCAGATGGGGCCAGTCTGCAGTTGGCTCCAAGCTTCAGAAAACTACCGCAAGAGTGCATGCGGCGAAATGCGCCTCTTCAAATCAGAAAATACTTACTCCGAAACAATGTTTTATGTGCAATTCGCATAGATTTCTCTCTCTTTCTTTTTCATGCAAGTGGTGCTATGGCACAGTGGCACTTCTTTAGAAACCGCCCCTTTTGTATGCCTTAGACAAAGAAAGGACAGCAAGGATGAATATGATGAGTACATTGAAGGGTGAAAGGAGTATAAATTTTGAATAATGTCGCCATTTTTTAAGAGAAGAAGTTTGAGGTAAGACTGCAGCACAGCACAGCTACGAATGATTATTGTCAGCTTGGAGGGCTGTACCAAAAGTAAGGTTCCCAATGACGTACAGCCTCGAGGGAAGGTGCTAGGCTAAATCCGACAACAGTGCCATGTACAGTGGTTGCCCACTTTTGATTCCACCAATCCGTGATTTGCTAAGTCGCTCAGTTCACGGGAGTGCAAATGCGGCCTCCCACTCTTTTCTCCGCCATGATGAATTTTGAGCAGTGACGTCACCTGGCAGCTACTGCAGTTTGTTTACAACAGTGTCGCTCAGTGTTTCTATCGAAGGCGTTGATGTGAGTTCGTGTTACATGTTTGTGTATATTTCTTGTCCTGCCGAGTGTTCAGATGGAAAGGAGTTTGTTTCGTGAGTCTTGTAGCTTCGTTTTTGGAATTATGTCTACAAATACGACGTACTGTGCAGTTACTGAATGCAGTAATAGCGGACGTAAGACTGAAGGCGTAATTTATCATCGTCTTCCAAAAAAATGTTGAACTACAGCGTAAATGGATTGCTCGTTGTAAACGGGAGGACAAAATTAATGTTAATAAAAAATGGTTCAAATGGTTCTGAGCACTATGGGACTTAACTTCTGAGTCATCAGTCCCCTAGAACTTAGAGCTATTTAAACCTAACTAACTTAAAGACATCTCACACATCCATGCTCGAGGCAGGATTCGAACCTGCGACCGTAGCGGTCGCGCCATTCCAGACTGTAGCGCTTAGAACCGCTCGGCCACTACGGCCGGCCAATTAATGTTAATAGTACAAGAATTTGTTCTGAACGTTTTTGTGAAAGCCATTACAAACGAGACTTACAGAATGAATTCTTAGGTCTACCTACACGGAAATTGCTACAGGATAATGCTGTTCCGTCTCAAAAAATACCAAACTGGCACGGAAATCTATTCAAAGTTCCAGGTCCTAGCACCGCGAATGTCACCGGTAGCGTTCTGACAGAGAGAGAACGTCGCTGTGATACTAGAACAGTAAAAAAAAAAGAGCTCTCTCAACGTTGAAAACTTAAACTCCGAAGAAAAGTAAGCTAGACAATTCCAGCAACACAGACATTTTTACTGATCCGCTAATTTCACTTAAAGACCAGGAAATTCAAGAACTGAAGGAAGACTTGGTTAGGTTGAAGATTAAAAATGTTCGACTGGAACAAAGAATTAAGTCCATGAAGGAAATTATAAAGCAAGTTACATCTATAAAACGTAATGTGTCTCACACTAAGAAGCACAAATGTGTATGCTCGGATGTGAGAAGTCCACTTTCTCAGTGTTTCACACAAGGACAAATTCGCTGTCTGTTAAAGAAGAGGAAGCAAGTAAAGTGGTGCTCAGAGGACACTGCAAATGCTCTTACGTTGAGAGCTTTATCTCTTAAAGCATATGCGTATCTGAGAAGGAAGAATTATCCTTTTCCCTGCACACCAGACATGGTTGAAACAGTTCAAGTGCCAATCAGGTATTTTGAAACCAGTTTTGGAGTTAATTAAAGGTAGGTCAGAAATGTTCACATCATTAGAGGCGACTGGTGTCCTAAGCTTCGACGAGATGAGCGTTGACGGTCGTGTGACTGACGATTCGTCCGACGATGTAGTACTCGGACCACACAACAATGTCCAAGTTGTCATGGTTCGCAGCTTGTTTTCAAAGTGGAAGCAGCCAGTGTATTATGTTCAAAAATGTTCAAATGTGTGTGGAATCTTATGGGACTTCATTGCTAAGGTCATCAGTCCCTAAGGTTACACACTACTTAACCTAAATTATCCTAAGGACAAACACACACACCCATGCCCGAGGGAGGACACGAACCTCCGCCGGGACCAGCCGCACAGTTCATGACTGCAGCGCCTAAGACCGCTCGGCTAATCCCGCGCGGCAGTGTACTGTGACTCTGATGTTTCAGTGTCTAGTGATTTGTTGCAGAATGTCATAAAAGAAATTGAAACAGCAGGAATCCCTATCGTAGCTGCTACGTGTGACATGGTGCCAAAAAATGTATGGAAGCAACTTGGTGTGTCTACATCCAAGACTTTCTTTTTCAAACCCTGTTGATCATAGCAGAAAGGTCTGGGTTATTTTGATGTTCCATATTTGCTTAAATTATTAATAAATCCTTTTCTTGATGATGGAATCACTTTAAAAAATTGTTATAAAAGATCTTCTTCGACATCAGAAAGGCGATCATACTATCAATCGTCACATATCGGAGGTTCATCTTAACGTTAGTGGACTTGATCATCAGAATGTCCGAAGTGCTGCGCTGTTATTTTCACGTGGCATTGCCCAAGCTGTGAGACATGTTCTGCATAAAGATCGCGAAGGAAGCTTCATTGAGCTGGTGAACGATGTTTTCGATGTGCTGAACTCGAGATATCCTCAAGATGAGAAAGCTCCCCTTAGAAGTGGTTACAGGTTTAATATCAGAAGTCAGGAAAACTCTCTAAAAAGATTTCTTGAAATGTGTTCTAATATACGAATATGAAAAAGAAACAGTCTTCTCTCGTTTCAGAAGGGATTCATTATATCAGTAAATTCACTTTTTGGACTTTACAATGATATGAAAAATTCCGGAGCTACTTATATATTGACAGCCAGACTTAACCAAGATTATATGGAAAATTTCTTTTCCAGAATTCGTGTCTTCTACAACAATCCCACACCTTTCGAGGTGAAAAACAGAATTCGTTTATTGATACTGACTGGAAGTGCAAGCGAAATACCATTTTCTTCAGGTGTTCCGACTTCAGAGGACAGAAATGAGAATTCTGCTTCTGAAAACCACCCGACACTTGCTGAGGAAACTGATGAAGATTTTGCGCGTTTCCTCTCGAGTGATTTATGTATCATAGTAACTGATAAATCATTTGACGTCGCTACAGATGACGAAAACTTGCTCTTAGATTTGGAGCTCAGTGATTCAGTGTGTACCAGTGAAGACGTGAATGATGATACTTTAAAATATTTAGGGGGATACATAGCATTCAAGTGCAAAAACGTTGACAGTTCTCTGGGAAATACAGCAGGGCAGTGTGTTGTTGATACAGTATTAAGTCTGAAGCAAGACTGGATTACTATTACTTCAAAAGGAGGCCTCATTTCTCGCTCTACTGACTGGTTTGCTAAAATACGCGAGTTTTAAATTATATTTGCCGCTTTCATGGATCAAATATTTGTCATTGTAGTAGAGTGATGGCAACCTTAGCAGATCAAATACGTGCGAAATTTCCCGAACTTGATAGCAAAATAGTTCAAATTTTATGTCAGAACAAGAACTTTTATACGGATTAGGCATTTAAACAAAAACGCCAAATTGATGCAATGAAACGGAATTCGGCAAGGAAGAATCGGCTCTAGTCAGCGTCGCCCTCTGCATCTTCGACGTAGCTTCTGCATCAGCTTTGTAAGATAAGTTTGGAGATTATTATCTTTTTATTTACAAAAAAAGTGTACAATAGGCAGTACCCAATTGTAAAACATTTACCGTAGTCACATGCCTAAAACACAAGCACGAATGCGGATGCGAACATCGGCCACTAGTTTTGCGCGCATTTCTTTCGGAAACCTTGTATATAATATTAACATGAAGTGTGTTCAACCCTGTGAGCGCGAAACTTTAAGTTATATGAGAAGAGAAGAGACGTGAAAACAATTATTGTGCAATCTCCCATTCTCTAATAATCGGAGACTTCTGCCGTCTGGCTGCCGGGTGACGTAACAAGTCGCTGACCAATGAGAGAGCACTAATCCAATCTGGTATACCTTTTTTACTCTATGTTCCTTGGCTCAGTGTTGGCATGGCAGCCGTCAGAGATAGAAGTGTTATCGCTGCCCCCGCCAAGTGCGAGGTTCGAGCAGTAATCCGGTTTCTCCATACGAGGTAATTAATTACTGCCCATGGAGATTCATCGGTTAATGGCTGAGATTTACGGTGAAGAGTGCACATCCGTTCAAATCGTCCGCAAATGGTACAGGGCTTTTGCTGAGGGTTGCACAGAAGTTCACGATGAAGAACGTAGAGGAAGACCGCCGGTTTCCAGAAGATCAATGGTGAGCTGCTCAAAGATAGGAGGGTCATTGTCTGTGAACTTGTTGAAAGCATTCCTGAAGCTTCCCACAGCACAATTGAAAGAACTTTAGCAGGAACACTGGGTTATCGCAAGGTGGTGCTTGCTGGGTCCCCAGACGCTGACTGACTGACTGTGCTCACAAGTTTCTTCAACAGTGTTAGGGGTGAGGCAACAAGGGAAAGCTGTTGGACTCTATCGTCATAGGAGATGAAACGTGGATGTTTCATTACACTCCTGAAAGAAAACAACAATCTCGTCAGTGGTATCACTCCGGTTCAGCGTCACAAAAAGGTACGAACACAATTAGCAGGAAAGGTTATGGAAACTGTGTTTTGGGATCGGAAGGGGTTGCTCCTCATCGATTTTATGCAGCCTGGGGCGACAATAAACTCAGACAGATATTGTGAAACATTGACCAAACTCCGGCGAGCGATCCAGAATCGCTGGAGAGCAGAGGTCACATGCTTCCTCAACAGGTTGGCGGGACACTTCTTTGACTACAAGGTGGAGCACCATCTTCAAAAGTGTGACGCAAAAATAGAGACTACGTTGGAAAATAGACAAAAGTGTGAGCTTTCTAACGATGTATAAATTAATAACACTAAACAATTTTTTCTATTTGTTAAAATATATGGGGACCTTACTTTTGGTACAACTTGCTGAGAGAAAGACCAGTCCACTTCCTTGAACCATGGATTTGCACATTAATTGATTAATCTGTTTGACTTTTATAGAAATACTTTGTTAACTTTGTAACCATCTTAAATCATTTTTCTCTTGTTAAGCATAGTATTGTTCAGACTCATGTTATGTCTATAGATCATGCCAAGTTACATCCTGTCTTTTTGAATATGTATTTCATTCTAAAATCGTTGTCCTGGAACATCATTTCACAGGAGTAGTTACCACACCCCACAGTTTCTCATTATGAATTACGACATGCAGCAGTTTGAATATGTATGCTTGCTGTTTGCTATTGTGCTTCCGATAACTCTGCAACACGCAAGGTAAGTGGAAATTTCGCTTAGGGTTGTTTTACTTCAGTTGCACGTTTAATACAAAGTCAAGCTGCATTCAGATCGGTTACAGTTCAGTTCATATTAGGCTCTGTTTCGCAAAGTTTGTCATAAGAGTGGATGTTGAGTAACAGTCCGCGGATACGAAGTTTTGGTAGTGGGTAGACTTTTATAGAGTGGGAGGTAAGTTGAGCTACATTTTAGACAGAAACAAATATAGACAGAAATTTACAATACCGATGACATGCGTGTTAATTATACGATTTCCTTGCTGTGTTCAAATCGATGTTCATCTCACAGTGCACATGTTATCGTCTATGGAACTGTTGTCAAGATTTAAACGGTGACGTTTCTTTTTCGCTCTGTTCCCACAAGTCACGTAATGTAAGCGAGGAACTATCAAACTAAGCGAAGGTTGCTCTTCATCGATAATAGAACTAACTTCAGAGGAGAACGCAGAAAGTATTAGGTTGAATAGCCTGTCTTACAGTTCCCTGTTTATATTACATGACAACTGTGTCCATTGTGACCAAGAAATGTCACTATCTGACAGCACCCATGCACGCCATAACTTTTACGCTGTGAGATACCCATCGACTTGAATATCACAAAGATGCACAATTAACACACATGTCTTGATGTGGAGATACGTAATACACTGCTTGGCAATTGTCAGGGAAAAGTTGTCACCTGCTAAGGAACAACTGCCAATTCCTATGGAACATTCGGAAACGGCAACGAAATACCCGATCCATGATAGTAAAAGGAGATGTGGAGCGTGGGATGTGTTAACAGCAGCAAAGCCTGCGTATGAACGCGCTGTATGCGTTCAACTGTTCAGGCAGTACGGTGTTTGACAGAGGTTGCTTTGGAACTGATCAGTGCGACATTCCACATGTTACGGTAACGTGTCCGCAAAACATCTTTTGAGTGCTTACGATGGTGGGCGAGCAGTAGAACGGCTCGAAGGCGGTCAAAGTGACGTTATTATGGCTACAGCAGTGTGTGCATCAGAAAGCTACCGGTACACGTGTCTCTGCCACAACCATTTTGCAGCAATTAGTATCACACTGGTTTGTACGCTTGGAAAACTGTTAAATGCACCCCACTTCAACCACGTCATCATCGGGAAAGAATTCGTTAGTGTAGGGAGCATGTTGGCTGGGGTCAGTAAGAGTAGCTCTGAGTGATATTCTCCGACGAATCCCGCTAAAGGGTGTAAGTGATTCTGGCCACCATTTAGTGTGGAGAGAGAGAGAGAGAGAGGAACGCATTACATGCGACAGAATGTTGATGAACGTCATCGGTGTGGCCTAGGCGTTATAGTGTGGACAGGCATTATGCACCGTGGCCGAACACCGGCGCATATCTTTGTGTGAGGTGCCGTTACAGTACAGTGGTAGATTGCTCTGGATCATGTCTGTCTATTTAGAAGTTCTGTTGGACCCGACTTTATGGACAACACTGGTCGATATCACAGGACACTTGAAGTGTCTTACACACTTGAAAATGAAGATATTGAGCGTACCGTATAGAATGACCTGCGAGCTGACCGTACATGAACCCTACAGAGTGCACCAAGGAGATTCTAGCTCACGAGTTTCTCAATGTTGGTCAATGAACACCTCCTCCCCATATCGTGCAAGAACCGAACACTGCCTTGAGAGGAGCGGTACAATATCCTCCAAAGATTCCTCGACAGTTTGGAAGTCAGCGTGAACAACAGGTGTAATATGTTAGTGTACAAGGAGAGTATATTCCTTATTGAAAGTCTGATATCGCATTTATGCTGGGAGTTCTCACGTCCGTCGGCCGTCGTAATTTAATGTATATATTATTATTGTTATTATTATTTTTTGATTGTTGCCGACTTACGTGGTGGGCCTTAATAAAAATGATATTTAAGTTGAACAATGTAATTAACTTTTCATATAAATTTCCTCGGCTAGTCAGTTGACGTTAAAGCAAAAGATCTTTAGTTATTAATTACAATTGCGGCCCACACACGCGCGAGAGTATTTTCTTACCTCCGTTAACCATTGTATTGTAGTCAGAGTCCTGGCTCTGGGTCTCGGCTATGCTACTGAAAATAAGAATCTTAAAGCTAAGTATTTCTGCAACTTCGTGCGGCTGTGGAGAAAAATTAATATTATGCTAATAGCGGGCGAGGTTTCCGCTTCCGCTAATTTTTCATAAGTTAATATCGCCACGTAATGGCG
Source organism: Schistocerca serialis cubense (assembly GCF_023864345.2). Lineage (NCBI taxonomy): Eukaryota > Metazoa > Arthropoda > Insecta > Orthoptera > Acrididae > Schistocerca > Schistocerca serialis. The sequence continues at coordinate 347,599,386 of NC_064641.1, forward strand.
TCGTTGGCTGCATCGGCCGCTGCGATTGTTGAGCTGTAAATTACTTGAATGCAGGTTAATTCAAGGAAGGCGGACATGAAATCGGGATCACCTCTTACAAATTAAAAGTGCACAATGATATTAAATAGTTATATTATATGTTTAACTCATACAAATATGCTTACATTTGTCAGCACATGCAAGATGTCCCTCTAGACACATTCAAGACAAGCGAAGAAGTAAGGTCGACTAAAAAATTAACAAAAGAGTGTAACTTGTCGTCTCTTTAGATCATTCTGTCATAAATTATTTCTTTGCAATCTAAACTTACACAGAGAAATTATTATTTTACGGCTACATGATAAAAAAAATCTCTTACAAATTATGAATGTCTTCTTTATAAATAATTTAAAGTCTTTTCGTAATATGGCACTGGGGACGCTATATTGCCCCCCGAAATGTTTATGTCATAAAAAATGTTCGTGTTTTTTGACATAAATATTTCCACTTTCATGTCCACAGTGTCCACACGCAGAGTTTTCTTTCATAGTCTATATATGTCACATCGTATGTTGTAATTACTGAGGTGTGTTGCACACAAAGTGTAATACAGATGAAGTTATCTACATAACAATATAATATACAATTGGTTACGTATGCAGTCATGTACAAAAGGACATAGAATACAACTAGTTTTATTTTGGTTGCTTCTTCTTAGGGTTGCAACTTTTGCAGTGTTCAAAGGTATACAATCACGAGTTAGTCCATAAACTTGAAGTCCCAGGGGTGTCAACTATTGGCTCCCCATTTGGCGCGGCCGTAGGGAAACCTGGGGAAAACCTCGGCGGAGCGACAGACTAACTGCTTTGGTCACTTTCACTTAATTGTTTCTGGAATGTCATTGGAGTACAGGATGTGCATACAAATATTTTTGTTGCAATATGCAAAAAAATGAGGTCATTAAAACAATTGATTGCGGTGTCGTTGATGATCTACGCCGCGACGTTTAGCTCGCGACGGCGTCGGTTGGTGTGTTCGGTGCTCGGCGGTTGCGGCGGCTGCGGAGAGGTCAACGCCCGCTCGACGCCAGCGTGTCTCTCGCCGTCGCGGAACGTCAGAATCAGCTGATCGGCTGCACCGTTGGCGATGCGCTTCTGTCTCGGCCGGGCGTGGCGGAGTGGGATGATATCCGCCCCCCGCTCTTGTTGGCAGGAGTCAGCTCTGCTACGCATCTCCGACGTAGTACATGAAACACACACACAACCAACGTAATATTTGTTTCCCGCTTCAGATGGTTACGCTAGTGGGAAAGGAGCATTTATTAGTGCGGCAGTTGTTGTTAAGTTTTCGCCAGTTTCCGAGTGTCAAGCTAGCACTGTCTTGCAGAAAACATGACATGGACCTTCTCCCGTGAATGCAGTTTTGATGCAATACTGTTTCCATTACACGTCAGTTTTTGTCTTAATAAAATTATTTATGTTTTCGCCGCACTCGCAGGCACTGGTGAGTGTCCCAATACGAGCTTAGCACAAACATTCGCCGTTTCTGCGGTCGCTGTTTTGCAACAGTCCACGCATCGCATTCCAATCTCGCATTATTGTGCTCACTGAAACTACAGTCTGTCCCAAAAATATTGACTGTGGGTTCACTTCACGTTAACAGTTCACATTTATAGGCAAATTCACAGTTTTTCGTGCGTAATATTGGCGTTTGGCGTCCTCACCGCTGTTGAACGTTCAATACTAGCACCTCACTGTCCATATCACAGTTTCACCTTCACAGTTTTTCACACTGTTTAAAGTAACTGTTTCGATTAGTTCACAAACACTAATGAATTTCATTCAGTCTGAACTGGATTTTGGCTTGTGCTGGATTTTACCAGTCTCTCGCACTACTTGTCTCTTTTCCTTTTCCACTTAGAGTCGTACTTGCCTCGTACTTGCCTTCAGATTTTTTGACTATACAATTGTATTTCCGTCTCATCTGAGGTCAGTCCCCATGTCATGTCTGCCCACTCATTGCGTACTTGCCCTCCAGAGCCAGGCTCGACTTTACAAAACTTTGCCTCTCGCATTATTGTAGACATTTTATAATCTAGGCCTAGCGTGCAAGTTCCTAGATTAATGTTAGATTTGTGACTTTTGTTTACACAACAAATTCGTGCAAATCTCTGCCTTAGCAGATGGCAATATAGTTTAACAGTGCTTAGCGGTAGTCGCGTTTATTGATTTGCTTTGTACCTTGTCCACAACACATGAGGTACCTTGGGTGATGTACACCCTGCACTCATGTTGTTTAGTAAATTATGATTGAGCATATTTCAAGATCGGTATAGACATAAATACATGGAACAACATATACACTATAATATTGAATTTCATAAGTTGCGTTACTACTACAGTTCAAAAATATTCATGACACACTAATGAAAAATTCTTTCATCATTAAATGCTATTGAAATTTTTTTTAATATACTTTTTTAGCTTTTTTCAACATGAAATTTTTAAAATATTCTTAAATCTATGTTTTTTTTCAAAATGCAATTGTTTAAAAATACTATTATTCCTTAACATCTACAAAATTGAATCGCACTAATCTTTTGTGCCTCATTGTCTTTAAATGTTACACTAAAATCTTAACATTTACACACAAAAAAAATACACTATAAACTTAACCTACTACACACAAATGTAAACGTTGCTCTACTGAGCAAACTTCCTTAAGTCTTTGTAAGTATTTTTTCTTATTTCCTTCGTAACTGCCTCCCTCTTTGACCACGGGATGGTGTAGTTTGCGTGACAGAAAGTATCATGAGGTACCACTTCGATGTTATAGGTGTAGCCCTCGATAACACCGGGTTTTTCCGAAAACACATTCTCATAATCTGTAAGTAGCTGAGTCAATTCGTTTTGTTGTGCTTCAGTCAAATGTTCTGACTCCCTAACTTTCATGGCTATCAGTTTCCTTTTTTCCTCTCTGTCTTCAGTAATAAACTCCTTATAATATGCTTGTCTTGTACTTAAGTCAGAATATAAATTCATTACCTGTATTCCTTCGAATCTCGACTGAAAGCTCCGGCAATATTTACCGTGCACTTCCCGTGTCCTCAACAACGGTAAAATTACACGTCTATCCTCATTCATAAGGCTTACTTCCCCGCACAAGAGGTCGATTTTTGCGTCCCTCTAGCGTAAAAATTCCATCCCCAGGATGCAAGCAACACCTAATCCCTTAACTACTAGGAACGAGCTTTTCATTGCTTCATTTCCTACCGTAAACTCGACTTGCACCTGGTGCTTTATGATATGAGATTGTGCACCTATTGCACCTGTAACACGACAATTCTTCACTGGCAATACTGGTATTCTATTATTTTGACTCAAGTACTTGTAAAAATTTGCGCTCATGTCATTGGTTGACGCACCGGTATCGACTATTATGTGTATTGGTGCTCCGTACATATCTGCTTGCAATATAGCCTGCACAACACTTTTGTCGGTTCGGTTACATGTCTGCGGTATGTCTACAAGTTCCTTTTCTATTTTTGTTCCTTCATTGTATCTCAGCATACAAAGTTTATGGCTGTCATCCGTGAATGTGCCCTCACTACACCATCCTGCAGCCAACAACGGAGAGCGTATTGTGGCTGTCTTTAGTTTAACGGATGAGCATTAGTGGGTTGACAGTTGTCTGTCACTTCCACTAACCTCACATTGTGGTTCTGGTTGTTGTTGTTGCTACTGTTGGGTTGGCCGCCCTGCCTCCCCGATGGTGTATTTTGATATTGTGTATGGCTCTGGTTTTGCGGTGGTCGGTTGTAACTTCCTGACATGTTCTGTGATGGACCTGGGTTGGCGTTCCATTGTGGCGCTGTGTTTTGTTGCCACTGTGGTGTCGGTTCGTTACGACCACGCCACTGGTTTCGGTTGTTCCGCCATTGCGGATTGCCGTTACCATTATATCCATTACTCATGCGTCCATCATGATGTCTCTTTCGATTTTGACGATTATAACCATTGCCGTTATAACCATTGCCATTGTTTGTGCCTTGATTCTGTTGCCGGTGCTCTTGCCTATTCCCGTTACCATTTGGTACTAAGTTACTACCGTTACTGTGGCTGCTATTGTAATCGGCTTTGTGTTGATTATAGCCTGCATGGTTCCACTTGTTTTCGGTTTTCATATCTTCGATCAATAGGTCAACAGAATCCACTATTTCCATGAATTGTTCTATATCGTATTCCGGCACATTGATGAAATATCTTTTAATTTCACTGGGCAACTTCATTTTTATTAATCTGATTATGTCACGATCGGACATTGGCTCGTCCCAGTACCTGGTTTTGTTTATATACTTTTCGAAATATTTGCGTAACGTTCCCATCTTAGGATTGTACATTTCTGGACTGTACAACTCCTTTCGTAGTCTTTCTTGGACGCTATCGGACCAGAATTTTTGCAAGAATGCACTTCAAACTGTTGCATCGTTAGACATTTTTCGGACACGTCGGTGGCCCACAGTGCCGCGTCACCTTGAATAAAGGAGACCACGAACTGTATTCTTTGTCTTTCCGTCCATGTCCTGGGAAACACATTCCTGAAGCTCTTAATAAATACAACAGGGTGGACATTTCGTTTTTCGCTATTGAAGGGTTGGAATGTCCTGTGTTTTATTACATTGTCCTCTTTTTTGCACATCTGATTGCTACATTCTGGGACATTCATCACTTCGTGATGTGCGCTGCACGGTATCGCGTGTTGCTCGTGCTCATAATTCGCATTAGGTTGCGGTTGCGCACTCGCACCCTGGCTACCGTCAGCGTTATTATAGTAATCAGTACGCGAAGTTGGATTCATGATCTGTCCGCCACTGTTTACATTGCTTTCCAACACAGACAGTCTCCGCGCGACCTCCTGTTGCCAATTTGGCAACTCCGCTGTCACAAGGGACTTAATCTGTGTTAATTCGGCATGTAGTGCGGCAGCGCTGGCGTCAATATTTACACTCGCGGCCGCAGTCGCTTGTTCTACAGCTGTTTTTACGTCGCTTTCAATCTTTGCAGATATCTCGCGATCCTTTACTTCTAGCCATTCATTTAATTCTTTTTCTACTTTTTGAGCTTGCACTTCCAAATATGCGTCAATACTTTTCCGTGCATCTATCTCCACATTATCCACGCGGTTGGTTAAAGTCTGGACATTGTCTTCAAGCCTAGCCTGCGATATCTGTAATTTTTGCATCTCTCCGGCTAAGCTTTGCACGAGATCGGGGATCTCTTTGCACGCATCCCGCATCTCGGCTAGTTCGCTTTGGATCCTATCTAGTTTCGCTTCATTGCGCTGCTCTTGCTCACGTAGCATCTGAGCCAGTTTTTCGTCTCTTTGTTTTTCCCTCTGTTCTGACATTCTTTCCTTTTCCCTTTCTTTCAGTTCTCTTTGTTGCTCTTGCTCATGGAGCATCTGAGCCAGTTTCTGATCTCTTTCCCTATCTCTTTCTTCTAACCTGCGCAGAAATTCTGCAAATGGGTCTGCAATCGGTGAGCATACTGGTGCCCCGCTAAATCTAGCACTCGATTGGCCCCCCTGCCCAGGCAGTGGAGTTGTTACTCTATTCCCATTCTGCTGTGGGGCGTCATTCACCGTCCACAGATCCTCGCCCCCCGCTCCGGAAATTATGTTATCCGAGGCGGTGGCTTGGGATTCGTTTACGTATTGCAAATGGGCACTTTCCATATTAACAGAATTTTGTTCTTTTGGTACGGATGCTTTAGGTTGTCCTATCTTACCCATACTAAATTCACTTTAAGCCACTGACGAATCTTTAACACTGATACACACACGATTAATTATCCCCTCCAAAAATAAACACATAAATACACAAAACGAATAATTATCCCTCCAAAAATAAACACATAAATACACAAAACGAATAATTATCCCTCCAAAAATAAACACATAAATACACAAAACACCGAAGGTATCTCATGTGCACATGGGTTCGATATTCCGCACAGAGCTACACAGGATGCTTGCACAATAGGCCTTACCTTACTTATTTTTCTTTCTCGCAATCCTTTTCCTTTTCTACACTTTTTCCTCTCCAGATCTCCTCAGGGTGTGGTTTTGTTGTTGTACATGTAAAAGAATTCATACAAGCATTAATATTTTACAACAATTAGACACATACATAATTACATTCATTACAATAGAATCATATTAATCGGGCCCCAAAGTTGCGGCGCCAATCTCGCGTCCGTCGGCCGTCGTAATTTAATGTATATATTATTATTGTTATTATTATTTTTTGATTGTTGCCGACTTACGTGGTGGGCCTTAATAAAAATGATATTTAAGTTGAACAATGTAATTAACTTTTCATATAAATTTCCTCGGCTAGTCAGTTGACGTTAAAGCAAAAGATCTTTAGTTATTAATTACAATTGCGGCCCACACACGCGCGAGAGTATTTTCTTACCTCCGTTAACCATTGTATTGTAGTCAGAGTCCTGGCTCTGGGTCTCGGCTATGCTACTGAAAATAAGAATCTTAAAGCTAAGTATTTCTGCAACTTCGTGCGGCTGTGGAGAAAAATTAATATTATGCTAATAGCGGGCGAGGTTTCCGCTTCCGCTAATTTTTCATAAGTTAATATCGCCACGTAATGGCGTCGTTGGCTGCATCGGCCGCTGCGATTGTTGAGCTGTAAATTACTTGAATGCAGGTTAATTCAAGGAAGGCGGACATGAAATCGGGATCACCTCTTACAAATTAAAAGTGCACAATGATATTAAATAGTTATATTATATGTTTAACTCATACAAATATGCTTACATTTGTCAGCACATGTAAGATGTCCCTCTAGACACATTCAAGACAAGCGAAGAAGTAAGGTCGACTAAAAAATTAACAAAAGAGTGTAACTTGTCGTCTCTTTAGATCATTCTGTCATAAATTATTTCTTTGCAATCTAAACTTACACAGAGAAATTATTATTTTACGGCTACATGATAAAAAAAATCTCTTACAAATTATGAATGTCTTCTTTATAAATAATTTAAAGTCTTTTCGTAATATGGCACTGGGGACGCTATAGAGTCTAGCCCGTGTCAATCACGAACGTAATTATGCCTATTACCGTGCTTTCCCAAGTGGTGAAATCTGTATAATTTTTCGATGTACCACATCACCTCTGTTACGTATGTACTGTTTTTCATGTTGTCGATCATAATCTGTGAATATTGCTATCCAACAATGTCTCTGTTCCTTAGCATTTGTCAGGCAGTGTACATGTGGCTGACAATGGGCTTTGCAACCAAATAACGGTTTGACTATTCCAGTTTAAAATGTAGCTCATTTTGTTTACAACGTGTCCTTTAACAAACCGCAACAGCTCACGTATTAGTATTTATTACGAGTTCTTCTTTTTAGATGCCTACATCTTCTGATTCCGTTGCCGTGGTGGAAACACATTAAATGACTAAAGCTTTGATCGGCTCCATGATTATCACGCGTAGATTTAGAATGAATTTTCACTCTGCAGCGGAGTCTATCCTGATTTGAAACTTCATGGTCAATTAATACTGTGTACCGGACTGGTACTCGAAACTGAGACATTTGTCTTTAGTGGGCAGATACTCTACTAACTGAGCTATACAAGCACATCTCACAGTATGCATCAAAGTTCCACTTCACCCAATGCCTCATGTCCTGAGTGTTTCGACAGCTAATTCAGTACAGAAGTTGCTTTCGAAAGGCAGAAACCCCATGTTAGAGTTCCAGTCGAGAACACACTTTTAATTTACCAACAAGTTTCAAATCGTACAGATTCACTGTGTGGGACTGAGTATCTTTCTACACTGTACTAGAGAGTCACAGTTAAAATGGACATCTAGAGAGTTGACAACTAGTCTTCTTGATGGCAATGGAATTATTGCTCCTTTAGTGGTAGACTATCGTCCAGACTAAAAGTTGTTCTGTAACTGTTGGAGTAGTTTAGTCTGTCTGGACTCAGTGGTCTGTCAACTCAACGTTCTGTGACTAAGGTGCCTGAAGTAAGTCACATCAAGTACAACATTGTGACTGCAGTCTGCTGAAGTGACAAATTTCAAGGGTTGTGTTCTATCATTGGTATTTTTTTTCCCAACACGTATTATTGGTGGTACGATGTACAATCTAAGACAAAAGAAACTACAAACGACAAAGGAATTATTCTAATTTGGCAGATATTGGTATATGTGGTGTACACATAAGGAAAAACAAATGCTTAAAATTAAAAAAAAATTAGATGATTTATTCAGGAGATAGAGCTTCACAAATTGAGTAAGTCAATATTGCGTTGATCCACTTATGGTCCTCGTTGGGATTGACACTGATTGATAGAGTTGTTGGATGTCCGCCTGAATTCTGTCTAATTCGCGCGCTAGGTCGTCCAGAACTGATTGTAGGGTCCAGTCCATAATGAACAATGCATCCAGTTTTTCTGAAAATATAATGATTGGTTTGTCTGTAGAATCTATCGATTCCCACTCCTCCCTCCCCCCCCCCCCCCCCCCATACGGATAATTCTTTCTTGGTGCGTTTTTTAAATTATTTTCTTCTCTCTTACAGAGTATTTTGCCTCTCGCAACCTACAGAGCAATGGTCCTAGAATCTCGGAACTTCTGTCTTGGCTGTCGGTGATGCACGTACAGGAAAAGACGTCCAGAATCTGTAAGAGTCACGACAGGTTGGTCGTTCATGATTAAGTCGAGCGATTTCTAATATTTTCGCAATTTCATGAGATTTTTGAATTGAAGACAGACAGCCTCGGCATCCTTACACGACATCTCGACTGACGATTCAGCCATATTCAGCGTGAAGGTGGTCGAATGCTTATCATCCGTTGATCACGCCACATAGCATCTTCAACGCTTCGATTCTCGTCTTTCAAGTTTGCACACCGTCCATGATGTACTTCCATTTAACGCAGTGCTGTAACCGTTTATTGTCAGAAATTTCGTCCTCAAACTGAGAGATACGTTCGATAGACTACTAGGAGACTTCCTTTGGTGAGGAATGTTATCTTTGGCTGTAATATTCTGTTTTTTATGTCCTTTGTTTGACCGGCGTGGGTAATTTTTCTTACTAGGTAGCAGAATTCCCGCACTTCATCTACGTCGTGTTCCAAATATTGGTACTGAGTTTATCGCTAGTCTCATTTCTGTTACTCCTCATTACTTGCTACTCTATGCATTTCAAAACTGCTTCATGTCGGCAGCTTATTGGCAACAGAAGATCATTAAATATTAGTCAAGGTTTGTGAATCGGCTCCTTCACTTTCGATTTAGAACTGACTGGCTGAATTCAGACAGGGATACTTCTCATGAAAATGATCCATGTGAACAACATTCCAAAACTGCAACCATAGCTTAAATCAACGACGAAATGCGCAATATGGTACTGGATGATGTGCGAAATAGCTGATGGAGTTGGAAGATCGGAAAAAGTATTGCTACAAACAAGTTTCGTGTCGTATATACTAATGACTTAAAAGCTAATTTCTCAACAAGGTTACAATAAAGAAAAAGGTCAACTTGGTTTCATTAAGATGGTAATAAGAGGGTTGGAACTAAAATAGTGGCAACTATTTATTCACAACCGATACAAAAGAGTTACATGTTTGTACCTGTTATTGGCCTTCAAGGCAGTCACCAGCGTTGTGTAGAACCCGTTGCCAGCGATGTGGAAGGCGTAGTATACCGTTAGCAGAGCCTGTTCTGATGATGCTGTGAATGGAGCGGTCTATTGCCTGTCAAATCTCTGAACAGTTCTGTAATGAATGCCACGAAGCCAAAACTGAAACGCCAATCCAACGAATGGCGTCATTATGGGTCACCACGAAAGTCGAAAATGCGTCAGAGCCCCAGTATGGTGAAAGTGATGGTGATTCTCGTGTACGATTGTGATCGTGTTATCCTAACACATTACGTTCCTCCACAGGAGACTGTCAATGCACAGTATTACTGTTCGCTTTTAGAGCATCACCTGCGACCATCTTTGCCAAAGAAGCGGCGACACTTTCTGCGCAACCTGCTCATCATTTTGCACGAGAATGCGCGAGCGCATACAGCAAAAGCTGTGGCTGCTCTGCTCGGTCGATGGGCCTGGGAAATACTGCACCCTCCACCATACTCCCCGGACTTAAGTCCTTGTGACTTTGATTTGATTCTGAAGATGAAGGAACCACTTCGCGCCATTCGCTTCAGAATTGTTCCAGAAATTCGACAGGCAGTAGACCGCTCCATTCGCACCATCAACAGAACAGGCTCTGCTAACGGTATACTACGCCTTCCACACTGCTGGCAACGGGTTCTACACAACGCTGGTGACTACTTTGAAGGACAGTTACAGTTGCAAACATGTAACTCTTTTGTATCGGTTGTGAATAAATAATTGCTACTATTTAAATTCCAACCCTTGTGAGCCATGCGCGGCTCATGTTCATCCCACTTATTGTTTGTCATCTTTTCTTACGGTACTGCCGCCTCGTTTTCTTATTCCTTTTACTGGAGTGATTAACTTCCTGCCTTAACTGCCTGTGAGTGGCAGCAGCAGCGCTTATCGATAAGTGCACTCTCATGCCATCTCTGGCGCGACCGATAGTATTTCCAGGTCGTCGTGTGTCGGGAGTTTAGTCGGCACACAGCAGCAGTGAAGGCGAGGATGGAGCGCCGGCGACGCGCGGACAGTCAATGCTTGTCCACCGCTGGCGACACACATGAACTGTCCGAAGGAAGGAGATTGGAGCAAGACGACCGTTGGTTGGTCGTCTCATCGGGCGACGTGTATTTGGTCCTTTGACCGTTTCCAGGCCTAGGCAGTCAGTCGGTTGGGGCAGAGCAGCGAGGAAGTCTCCGTGGCGCACATTCACGCCGGCGCCGCTGGCGGCGTGCACGCTTGGTTGGAATCGTGAGACGCTTCTTGTGGGGTTACGAAGTTCGTCGGCCACCGATCCTGGACACTGAAATTGAGTGCTCACTTAACCAACTATCAAACCTCAACTGCTATCACATCTCTTCGTTTGATCCTGGTTGTCGCCTTCTGGGAAATTCCCACAAGCAACAACATGTGTGCTTTGAAGTCGGTTAGAATTGCAGCCATCTTCCTCTGTGGTGTTTAACGTAATCAAAATTATTCCTTCATTAATGAAGTATTCCAGTGGTATTTTCTGCCTTATGGCCGTTGACGTTCCGGTTACCTGCCCTGGTCGTTGACATAGTTTTAGGCAGTGTAATTTCCTCGTCGTGTTGATGCTATCCAGCACGGCGTGTAGTTCGACAGCTGAGATGTTGTTGGTAGTTTTGGGCGTTTATTCTGCCTTGGCCGGATTGGGCACCAGTAACCAGAACGTTGTGCTATGGACATATTGTTGTCGTTTTGCTGGTCAGGTGGAGCTCAACTGATCTTGTTGGTTGGTTTGTCGGGTGGCTTTTGGTTGGGTTGCCTTCCGATGGAAACGTTGTCAGTCTGGTTGCCTGTCTCACCTAAACGTGCATTAGTGTTACCTTCCAAGACCGGCCCTTGGAAACGTCTGAGCGCTGCTCCTTGTGTTTTACATAGTGATTTCTGTTTTAGTCTAAAGTACTCTTTGTGGCCTTCAGTCGAGTTTTAGCTTATTTAAATTGCAATGCTTTTCTTATTAGGCCTTAAGCGATTAAAAAAAGTTTCTTGTTTAGTATGCGGCCTTTGACCGAGTTTCAGCATTTAAAAATTAAAACTGAAAATTCCTTATGTTTAGGCTTTAAGCCGTAAATTTGTTTCGAGTTGGTATGTGACCTTCAGTCGTGTTTTCAGCATTTTCATATCAAAAGTTGAAAAATTAGTCTAGGCCTTAAGCTGTAAGAAATATTTTCTAGTTTTTATGCGGCCTTCAGCCGAGATTTCCAGCTTAAATTAAAAATTTGAAATTTCTTTGTCTGGGCTTTAAGCCATGAGATTGTGTTTCTTACGTGGCCTTCAGCTGAGTTTTATGTGAAGCATTTTAAGATAAAGCCTTTAGCCTATTTTAGTTGAAATTTAGAAGCTCTTTCCTTTAGGCCTTAAGCCGTAAAATTGTTTTCTGCATGGTGTGTGGCCTTCAGCCGAGTTTTAATTCCTCTTAAATTAAAAATTCAAAATCGTTGTCTTGCCCTTAAGTCATAAGATTGTTATTCTTTGGGCCTTCAGCCGAGTTTTCAAATAGAAAGCTCTTCTTCCTAGGCCTTAAGCCGTTAAATCGTTTTCAACCTACTTAGATTAAATAATGAAAATGTTTGTCTCGGCCTTAAGCCATAATACTGTTCTTGATTAATATGTGGCCTTCACCCGAGTTCAATGGGAAAAATTTAAGCTAAAGCTTTCAACCTATTTATACTGAAGATAAATTTTTTTTTTAAGAATTGAAACTTCCAGAAGAACTCCTGTACCTCAATTCCTTGCTTAGGCCTTGTGCCTTGGATTTTCGATGTGGCGTTCAGCCGATTTACATTAAATCAAAGGATTTAAAACTTTGCGAGTTTTTGATTCTTAATTGTGTGATTGTGTCTTTTAACAAATAAAGTTTATATGTTGAGTCCAACTGACAGTAACTTATTTTGGCCCCTTTCCACAAATATAACCTCGTCCGCTCTGTCCTGCTAGCCCAGGGATTTCATCTCGTATTATAACCAGTTATATGAATAATTATACTTCATTTATGTAATATTTAGATATGCAGTTTTTATTTTGGCGTACGCCTTAGCTTAAATGTACTCAGTAGTGTATTCAGTGAAAATATGAGCTGATGTGGGACCACTTAGTGCTTTGTGACGGTTGAAATCCGTCGCCGACGCGGACTGAGTTGATCGGCAGCCATGCTTCGCCGTCGCGGCCAGGGCGGCCCGCTAAGAAATTGTCCATGTCGGCCAAACCTGTCGAGAGGATTCTGTCGTGTGTTCTCAGTTCCTGCGTGGCGATCAGCAAGTGACGACGGCAGAGAATCTATAACCGATTCTCCATCCAGGGTATGATGACGGGAAATGAGCCTGCTCTGTTTCTCTTGTCTATATGCAATATTTGGCCTTCTGAAAAGTTGTACAGTGGCAACCTGCACTGGGTTTCTGACGCTGCTGGTTAATGATACGAGGAGAACGTGTAAATTACTCAGTGTGCCCACCTGTCGGCAGTTGACTTTAGGAGACTTGTGTTATCTTCTCTCGCCGGTTGCGCGCCCGTCACAGTTCTTTAATCCAAGAAAAAACGGAAGCGGCACTTGCTCCTAAGATAGTTTTTCATGCGTGTATATTTTGTGGCGCCCTTTTACTTAAACTGAAGTTCTGTCACACACAAACACTTAGGTATTTCAACTATATGAGAGTATTAGGTACTGTTATTGTTTTACAGGAGTGTGGGCGTAAGGTTATTTATTTAATTAGGTTATTGCCTTTACCTTATTTAATAAATTTTGATAGTATTACGCAACTTCCTAAGTAATGGTAATTTGTATTGTTTAAATTACTGTAAATTTTGAAGGTCGTCGTATATGGTCATTATACTAGTAAAATTCCTAAGGGTTCTGTTTGTGTTATTTTAAATGACTGTACATTTTTGGGGTAATGTTATATACTCATTGAAAACTGTAATTCCGTGTGTTATTTTAAATGATTATACATTTTTGGGGGTAATGTTACATCCTCATTGAAAATTGTAATACCGTGTGTTGTTTTAAATGATTATATATTTTGGAGGTTATTTTATATGCTCACTGTAAAACAGTGATTCTGTGGCCCACTCTTGGTTGAGTATTCACTTTAATGCTTGGCTTTTTGAGTAACAATTAGTTGTTTCTAAAATGTGGTTACGCACATCTCTAGAACCTGGCACCATACTCCATGTACTGTACATGTTAACGTTTTTGAGACGGAACGACATCTGTAAACACAGTTTTTAGATATTCCTAGGTCATATCTGAAAAGAACTTAGGAAACATAATTTATGTTTTTCACACACACACACACACACACACACACACACACACACATACACACGCACACACACACACGTGGCTAATGTTACCTGGAAACAGAGGCATTCATCATATTGCGTACGTTGCGAAGGTAAACAACTGGTAAACCATACACTAGGCTTCTGAGCCAGCTTACCGTAACAATATTTGCCACACATCGGATACTGCAAAAACCAAAATGCAAGCGAAATGTATCTATCCACGAAAGAACTTGGGTGAAGGGAAAACTGATGTTCAGGAGGTGTGAGGTATGGCAGTATCCCCATTATCACAGATTTCCCACTCTCATAGTCCCAAAATCCCATTATCTGAAAGAAATTAATTCCTGTAATAAATTTCAAATTTTAGTGACACATAGGGTCTACTGTTTACCACCACAAACATTTCTTGCCTTTTGTTACGTTGTATTATTACCGTTGTGCGTTGGAAATATGATTCCTGTTGCGATCAATGTGCTCTTTAGAATTTTTATATTTTAATTACAGTGTGCGTCGGAAATTAAAAGATTCAGCTCATGATTTTGTTGGTTCCTCACGTTTCTTCTGGTTAGTATTCTGGAATGATGGCATATGCACCATCTCTCAGCCAATCAGCGACCTGTCGCTTATGAAGTACGTACATCATCGCTAAAAACGTTTTTAACAGTGACTTAGAATTAGTTCAAAACATATTTGCAGTTTCTGTGTTGGTCTAGTCTTCAGCCCGAAGACTTGTTTGACGCAGTTGATCTCGCAAGTATCCTATGGAAGCCTCTTCTCCTCTGCATAACTGCTGCAATCTTAATAAACTTTATCCTGAGTACTAGAGTCAAGTCTTGTACCCTCTCTACAAGTTTTATCCCACACACTACTGTCCATTAATAAACCGAAGGTTCATTGATGTCCCAGGACGTGTAATATCAAGCAAAACTTTCTTTTCGCTTAATCGTACACAAATTTCTTTGTTCTCCAATTGATTCAGTAGCCTCTCTTCGGTTATTCGTTGTACTACCACACTTTTCAACAGTCTTCTCTAGCACCACATTGCAAAAGCCTGTATTCTCTTCTCGTTGAGCTATTTATCGTTCAAATTTCACTTCCATACAAGGTACACTCCAGACAAATGCCTTAAGTAAAGGCCTCCTAACACGTAAGATTATATTAGATGTTAACAAATTTCCCTTTTTCAGTTCTGCTTTTTCTTGCTGTTGCAAGTCTTTGTCTTATCATTGTCTCTACTACGGCCACCGTCAGCTACTTTGCCACCCGAAATGCAGTTACGACGTCGGCGGCAAAATTTAGAATTGTTTTTTCGCTAGGCTCATGTATACATTTTTAATAATATAAGAACTGTGCAAGTGAGTACTTTATTGTCTACATTACAGTTGGGGTACAATGTAAATTAATCTCATTTAGCAAGTATCGATGGTTTATTGCACACAGTGGTCAGATGTGCCGCGTGCAGCATGCTGTAGTAGCTCGCTGGTTGTCGTAGCTCGATGGTTGTCGTGCTTCGAGTCAGCAGTTCAAACACGACCAAAAGCGATTACTTATTATTTAGTATCCATCGTCTCTGGAAGTTTCTTGACATATGTTCGTAACGTTTGTGTATTCTCTAAAATTCTATGTATGTATAAATATCTGCTCTCTCCGTCCAGGAGGTCTATTCCGTTCTGGTTGTACTTCTGTTTCAATAACAAAAGTGCTTTCAGTACCAGTGAACTTTATCCATGGCCTTCCATTCGGATTTGGATTTGACTGTCATTTAAACGTAACATTATGACAAAGCACATTACACCTTAGTTAAATAGGCCCCATCTATTACAAAGAAATATTTGTGACATTACTAGCTGACATACCCGTCATTGCCTGGTATTCATTTTGCCAGCTCTATATTGGATACGAAAAGAAAAAAATGAACTCTGTTTGTAGTGCAATATCTAAAAATTTCTTTTCCATGCATTTTAGGAAACACATTTGAAATTGTGCAGTAGACTTGATGTGAGATGATCACGGACAGTTTCTGTACTGTGCGCTGGGCGCAATTGCTCGGTTTGTCAACAGTGCGATTTTGTAAACTAACCAAGAAACGAATGACCAAAAGTATCACGTCATCTCTGGTCTGAGCGTTAGCTAAGTATTTTGCAACCCATGGTGGGTTGCGACACACCGTTTTTGCCTGCGATTTCTATTGAACCGAGCTACCAAGAGAACTTCCTTACGAGGCTTCAGTCAGTAAATCAGCTTATCGCTCGCGAGAAACTATACCGTATATAGCCTTGTCTAGTCGAATTTCAGCGAGAAGTACAGTCACTCTCGCAGTTCCAACCACTGCCTCTAAATTACTCGCCGTATTTCTAGTGGTAAGAGCTGTGTAACTGTTTCTGCGCTTTCCCTTTATAGCATCCACTTCATTGCCTCCCGTCTCTAATCTATGATGTGTAGCTGATAATTATGCCTCGAGGACAAAAAACCAATTCCTTATTATTTAAGACAGCGTTTGCTTCGGAAAATTCAGTGTGATAGTCTGTTTACGTGCTCAGTTTTACTCCATTCGTGTATTCTTTCAGCTGATACAAGCTACAATTTTTATCTTATACTTTTTGGACATGTAGATCATTATGTTCATCCCTCTGGCCTCCTTATCATTATTTCTTAGGTGCGTGGTGTTGATCAGCGTATTTTTTTTTAACAAAAATGGGAATTCCATGTGACACAATGACAGCTACGGTGAAGTCTTAGCTGCTCATGATCTTTGTTTAGACTGTGGCTGTACGTTATCTGATTGCCAGCAATTCAGAACGCACAGGGCCTACTGTGAGCGATAAAATTAAGTCACACTTGTTCAAACAGGAACAGTTTCTTTGACCTAGCCCTTTTACGCAGATATACAACAGTATATTTTTGTTGGTTACGTTAACCACAAGATGAGGATTTCGCACTGGAGCCAATGATACATAACTACGTGTCATTCTTCATGTTTTGCATTTAGTTTAACAACATAACAAAGTCGCCCACAAAATATGGTCCACCGTCGTTAGTTTCACGAGACATTACTGGCTTAAAACTTTTTCGTGATTAAATATAACTGGATTTTATGAGTTTTCTTCGGGTGAATACATTTAATTACAATAATTGTCCTTTAATAAGCATTAAAAACCTTTAATAGCTTGTCATCTATATCTTGGAAAAGGCTTTATTCTTATTAAGCTGATATGATATTTAACTTTATTGTGTACATTCGATGTTATCATTCAGTATAGTGGCTTTGGAATTACTTAGCTTCAACTGGCCTTAGGAAGAATTCTTTCACTCGAGTACCTTGCTCAATTTTACTGTCATACTATATCTTTTGTGCTCCTTGTTGAACATAGGATGTCCACTGTATCAGTAATACTGTGCTACAAACGTCTTGTTGACTACGAGGAACTTACTTCCTTTGAAGGATTTCGTCACCTAGTATTCAAAAATATAAAATTCAGTGTTCTGAAGCTGCCACTTGTTTGTTATAAAAAGCTCATAGATTTCCTAATAATTATATTTGTGCCATAGAGAACCTCTATGAGGACCTGTTGTGCATGTGTTGTAAATATCTAGTTTCATTTAGCTCGTGACATCAGTCGTGAATGATGAAAACTTCCATCGCAGTGACACCCGGTCAACGTACAGAGCAGGAGAAAAGAAATAGTTATAAAGTTGTCTTTCTAAATAACTATAGTATTTCGTCTGCCTATTTACCCCTGTCTGTTTCTGACATAGAGAAAATGAACACCATAAGGAACTGATTACATGAATCATATGGAGGTTACTGGAAGTTGCAGAAGAGCTTTTGTCCGGATTGATAGATGTCTACAGTGTCGACCTACTCCTGCAAACTAAATGCTGAATGTCAGAGAAAGCAAGGAGGGGGTAGACACTCTTCCGAAATTTCCAAGAGAAGCAAAGTCCTACGAAGAAATAGGAAAGGTAGTGTTAACTGCATTCACAAATCAAGCGCAACTTTGAAAGTTGCAGTCGATAAGATTTTCAGAAACACGTAAAATTGTGATGAAGGAAATTATTGTTTACCCAAGACTCACTGCAAATCTTCACAGTTCAAACGAAAAAACAGCAAGTGTACGCTACTATATGAAGGATCATATATCATCATGCAGGTTGTTATTTCCTCAGATCCAAGGAGCAATAACTTCAACGTCTGTACCCACACAAAGATTTGAGAAAGCTTCAACATATACAAAACCAATAAATGAACATCAAGGAAGGTAAGTACCGGCTACGAGGATATTGGTTGAACTTCTTGCCGAATGAACTGGAACATATGGAACATTACGTATCTTGACTTCGTTTGGAATTAGCATTATAGTTGCAACATATGTATGTATCAGTGATACAACATCTATACTAGCTGGAATTGTATTTATTCGATTGCATACGGACACACATATTAATATGGTTTTCAATGTTTCATTCGTACAGGTGTAATGTTGTTTCCTCAGACTGCAAAGGTGCATCTCAGACTTAGACATTGCTGAATACACGCTATCTTTAACGCATTTCGATACTATGACATTTACTTTGTGGTGACAGTACAATATGGTCATAAACTAATACAGCTGATTGAATAGTAAAATGACAGAGGATGATGTATTGCTAATAAATGGAAACATTTATGGAGGTACACTGCACTGTGTGCCATGTACCACCTAAGCACAAAACAATAAAAAACATGTATATAACGTACTAGCCCGTTCACAAAGTAAACATTAGTAGTACACTTACACAAAATGTTATTATGCAACGTGAATGGTAATGTTCTGCTGACAGGAAACGAGTAACTAGACGTTCTTTCCTGTGCTCCTTTTGGATGACCTTCTTTTACACTTGAATCCTTTCTGATAGTAAGTACTTTGCCATTTTGTACTCACGTACTTCAGGCACTGATGTGTTTTAATGACTTGTCTCTGACTGCCTTTTATGTGTATATAAATAAATGAAAAATGAACTTCAAGATATGTGAACCATACATCCGGATTATAAAAGCATATTAACAATCTAGGTAATATTTTGTGAAAATGACTGGTTAACAAAAAAAATTTAATAAAATGACTTGGGCAGAGAATCTGTAAATATGAAAGCCTATTTTAAGTAAGAAACCTCACGCAAAAGTACCTAAACCAAACTAATGGTGTGTATATATGACAACACAGTGACCAACAGTAGGCAGTGGGATGAGATTAAGTTCATTGTGTGTAATCCCAGTCCCTAACGGGATGTTAAAGAGACGTTAGGATAAATAAGCAGCAATTTTGCTGGATACAAAGATATACACTTAGCTTGTGAGAAAACTGAAGCTGCTTCCTCCAAGAGAATGTGATACCGAAAGGGTGCCGGTGGATTCGACTGCAGAGGAACTCAGAACCCGTCTCCAACGCCAGTCCTCGCTGAAAGAACTTCACATGACATGAAGCTGGAGGGAAACGAACTTTTGGCTTTCTCTGAAAGCGGCAATATCCAAGTCCATCCAGTTAAATGAAACCAAATAAAAAGGAATAATTTCTGTTGTACACAGTATTGACGTTCTGAGCTCATATTACTATTTGTCAAAACAAAGAATTTTAAACTTTTTATTGTATATTTATTTATCTACGTATTTCAACTATCTACGCTCGTAGTAGTGGATGTTTTTCAAGAGCCTAGTATCGTGGTAGGAATGTTTCTTGAATCCCAGACCTTCAGCACTGCTGCATGAATGTGAGCCGACACTGGCGTCAAGCAATGAGACAGCGATGTATTCGTGGACCGCAGACCGTGCTGAGGAAGATCGCATTGACTGGCGTGTTGCCGCCTGATGATGTCTTGCAGCTCACATCTAACGTCACTCCTCTAGACCTACGAGGTATATTGCGTCACGCACACAAAGCAATAACAATCCAGAGAACAATAGTGTTGCTCACATGCCGTGCTGACACGGACATATGGACAAGCCTTTGCCAGGAACTCGATAACTAATCAAAATAAAACAAACACTGCCCAAACAGGTCTTTAATGCCCACTGCAATATACACAGTACTATCTGCAGTGAGAGTTGAGCGTAATACGTAAAAACAGTGCAAAAACTGGACATGCTATTCTATGAAAATTTTCGCTAAGTAGTAAACGTTTTTTTAGAAAGTAATTCCATTAACGACAGCTGAAAATCATATTTCGTATTATGTGAACCGAAATGCTTTGTATTTTCTTAAATAACGAAGCATTAATACATAATTCTCATTTGAATCAACTTTAGAGTTCTTCCTTGGTAGCGCTGCATCGCTTTGTTTGCCGGAGAGGTAGCGACCTCCAGAAATCCACTCGCTCTTGGAAGAGACCTTTCTTCGTTTCCAGCTGTTTTCCTATATCCAGGTACTCCAAATCACCATCTGATGTTACCCTGGGCCAATGCACAGGGTCGTTGTCTGGTGTGGGATTTCTGAAATGTATGAAAAGCTTTATTGGCAAATAACGTTATAATAATGGATGGTTTGAAGCTATATCACGTAACTGTAGTAAAATGAATCTAAAATCAATAGGAAGAGTTGCACGCAACTACATTAGTGTCAAAACTACAATTCGTCTATGAAATTTTGGAAAATGTCTTCTTTGGTTTCCTCTGCAGTATGATACGTATTCATCGTCCACTAAGGGCGGACTCTTGATATTTTTTACCCTCTCTCATTAAGTCTTACTTCCAAGTGCTTTAACTCAACATGGAAACTTAATGACTTCAGGAGGGTGAAGATTTTCTTGATAAATATCACGAATGCTATCAGGTTATTTAATCAAGTAACAGAGTCGTATTTAAGCAACGTCTCATCAGGCTAGAGGTCCGATTAGTGCAACAAGTGATCCTTAATCGAGTCTGAAACACGCTCCTCCGTTTCCGAAGGAGAAACGTGTGAACCATTCGTATTACTTTGGAATACAGCGTATTAATAAATAACATATCGTTCAGTAGTGGGGGCTCCCAGCATTGCGTCCTTCAGATACTTCAGAACATTGTCATCATTGCCTGCCTAGACCTTAGCAGGGAGCGACCTGACGAATTTCTGTTGACGTATCACACCATATAGATTTTGTTGGCAATAACTGTCGTGGTTGATACTATTTTCTGTTACTTTTATTTGCACTACCTCTGATTACAGACTTCTATCATCCACTGACATGGCACAGAAGTTTTTTTCTGTTCAGAGCCATACATGTATACTGAGAGCAACAAGGTACCGAACAGAATTGTTTCTACAGCCTGCAGCCCCTACAAACGCATTTCTCTCCGCGAAGTTTATTAAGACCGACACTGATAATTTGTAAAGCGTCACATTATAACAGTAGGTGACATTTCAGCCGAGGTTGACGAACAGGAAATTTGTTAAAATGATTCATCATGACGAAACTGCCACTCGGTTAAGGGGAGGCGTATGTAAAATAGGCCAAAGATGTTGAAATTTTGGTTCCCACCAGTACGTTTTTAGCGTGTTAGAAATTTTGTTTCCAGTTTTCAGAGTTTAATCCGTACTGCAAATGATTATAATCCATCTTGTTTAAACCAATGTAAAGAGCCAACCCCCCTTTTCAACCTGACTCTGTCCTCGTCTGGCATATTATGTTTATTTATTGCCATCAGAGGAGACATATGTAGAATATAAAAGACTGTGAACCCATTTGCGAAGCGATTCATTACGATTTATAAAGTAAATGCACAGCTGGTTGAACACAAGACACGAACGAAAGCTTTAATAACATCATTCAGAAGAGATTCCCAAGGACAACGTATTGTCCATCTACTGTTTTTAATACGAGTATTTTCTCTTATGTTGCACATGTTGTGTTCAATAATGTTAACTCTGGAAGAATCAGGACCTCTTTATGACACTAGAATTTTAGGTAGTTCCATTCACTGAAAAACTACTGAAGGAGACTGTTGATGTGCACATTGCTGGTTCGGAAATGGCACTGAAGGATACGGACAAAAAGGCACTTCAATAGGATCAGACCTACATGAAGACCAAAAAGAGAAAAATATACGGCCATGGCCAACAGTAAGGTACTTGTTTCTGGCGTAAATACTAATAAAATCTTTTTTCTCCTTTCCTGCAACACCCATTTTTGAGTGTATAAGGAAAAGTACGTCTAAAGTAATGCACATAAAGATGTGTAATTTACTACAGACTTCGTATATTCTATAACACAGCTTCCTGTGGTACGGAATGTTTCAAAGTGTATTACTGAGAAGTTTATTTAAATTTTGCTGAAATACAAACTGCTATGTATCACACGACCAGTGCGAGAATTATCGCTCAGTCAGATTAACAGCTCATGCATCCAAGTTGCTGACAAGAATAATTTACAGAGGAATCAAGAAGAACGTTTAGGACCGTCAGTTTGGCTTCAGGAAAGGTAAAGGCACGAGAGAGGCAGTCCTGACGCTGCAGTTAATAATGGAAACAAGACTAAAGAAAAATCAACACACGTTCATAGGATTTGTCGACCTGGAAAAAACGTTAGACAATATAAAATGGTGCAAGATGTTCGAAATTCTGAGAAAAATAGGGGATAAGCTATAGGAAAAAAAATGTAAGTTATGCAATATGTACAAGAACCAAGAGAGAACAATAAGAGTGGAAGACCAAGAACGAAGTGATCGGATTAAGAAGGGTGTAAGTGAGTGATGCAGTTTTCGTCCCCTAGTGATGAATCTGTACATCGAAGAAGCAATTACAGTAATGAAAGGAAAAATTCAAGGTGACAGAATACCAATATTAAGATGAGCTGATGACACTGTTATCTTCAGTGAAAGTGGATAAGAATTACAGAATTTTCTGAATAGAATGCACTGTCTAATAAGTAAAAAATATGGTTTGAGAATAAACCGAAGAAAGACGAAAGTAATGATAAATAGCAAAAATGAGAACACCGACAAACCTAACTCACAATTGGTTATCACCAAGTATATGAAGTTAAGAATTCTGTTATCTAGGCAAGGAGAACTTCAAAAGCAGACTATCACTGAAAAAAGGGCATTCATGACCAAGAGAAGTCCAATAGTATCAAACATAGGTCTTAATTTGAAGAAGAAATTTCTGAGACCGTACGTTTGTAGCACAGCATTGTATGGTAGTGAAACATGGACTGTGAGATAACGGAAAAGATGATAATCGGAGAATTTGAGACGTGATGCTACAGAAGAACGTTGAAAGTGTGGTAACTGGTAAGGTAAGGAATGAGGAGCTTCTCTGGAGAATCGGCGGGTAAAAGAATTCATGGAAAACTCTGATAAGAAGAAGGAACATGGTAATAGGACATCTGTTAACACATCATGGAACAGGAAGTTGTAGATGGTAAAAACTGTAGAGGTAGACAGAGACTGGAATACACACAGCAAATAATTGGGCTGCAAGTGCTTCTCAGAGATGAGAAGACTGACAAGAAGAGGAATTCGTGGCAGGCAAAATCACACCAGATAGTAAAGTAATGTGTTGGAGAAGTATCCTGCAACGTCCTGATCAAATTAGTTGACAAAACCGTTGAAGAAGGTCCAGATTATAGCCAATAATATAATTACAATATGCAAAACATTTGGTTCATTTGTCATTCAAACTGTAAAATTTACATTAGCTTATACGTACCCGTGTATTTTCCCATACTTCCTCCTTCAATAATCACAGAAATATCGACAGAATAAGAACTTTTTCGAAAGGTGAATAATAAATCAGATTGTCATATTGCAAGAATTATCCTTGCATCATCTGAAAAGATTCAGAGAACATTATAGAAAGTGTTTGATCAAGAATACAATGCTTTGCTTTCTCACTCGTTAGGAATATTTGGTCCAGCAAAACATTATCTCCCCTCCCCACGTCTCCGACACGTCACACCACCCCTTTCTTCCCCAAGAACTACGGACTTTCCCGCTGTGGGAGTGGGATGGCTTGAATGCGTTAACAATATTGATAGCGGCCAGCTAACTTAAACGGTTTGTAAAATGGATCAGTAGCCTTTACAGTTGTTACTTTAACAACAGTATGGATAAGTGACCTTATAACATAAGCCTTGCTATGTTCAAATTGCGGAAGACTTAAAGCAGCGGAGAAATATAGTCGGTATATTTCTCGAACGCGTACAGCTCTATTGCACGGTGTAATGATGATGGCATCCGCCTGAATAATATATGCTCGGATGTCAAATAGCCTCCCTCTGCCAAACGCGGGCTTTTTGAGTGTTTTAGTTAGTCAGAAACGAAGTTTACGTATTCTGAATAAGGAATGTTACAACTTTTAAACGGATATGTTGGTTAACGAGCGCGAACACGGAGAGAGAAAGGGAGATGTTGAACTTACATACGATAGTAGTCAGTAAAGTTTGGTGGCTGTAATTCCAGGATTTCTGATAAGGAAATACCCGATTATCAAAACAAAACGAAATATTTTTAATACAGAAGCAGGTCTCATTGTGAGCATTTTAATAATTGCTAACAGGCTGAGTCAAGAAGGAAGGTATATGTGGAAGAAAAACGTGGAGACACCGGAAGATTTAAGATGGATTATTTAACGATAAGGCAGAGATTTAGAAGTAACATTATAAACTGCAGAACATTCCAAGAGCAAATGTTGACAGTGTTCATAATTTATTATTTATGAAACTTAATTAAAACTGAAGAAACTGCGAAAGGATTTGAGACTAGAATAAAGTGGAAAAAGTACACGCTGTTGTCAGTTTCAGAGTGAGCAGTAGCCAACGATTGACTGAAACAGGGGAAAGGAACAGATTACAAAACGAATAGGTGAGAGATGAAATAGCCAAGGTACCGGAGGAAAATGTAGACCACAGGGCGATGCCCAAAGAAATGCTTGGAAAACATACGAAATATGTTATTGACATAAGGAGAAAATATAAAAATGCTTCAAATGATGGAGGCATAAGGTAATACACATATCTAAACAACAAATTGACAGGAAGTACAAAATAGCCTCAGCATGTCTAGAGGAAAATATAAAGCAACGTAGGTGTGTATGACTGTCGGAAAGGTAGATACAGTGAGTAGGAGAACTGAAGAAACTTTCTTGCATGTACGACTATCTACAAGTTCTGCAATCAATCGTACAGTGCATGGTGGAGTGTACCACATACCACTACAAGTGATTTCCTTTCTTGTTACAATCGCAAACGGGAAAAGGGAATCATCTTTGTGGTTCTTTAGCGGAATAAACCTTGGCAGCAGTAGAGTCGTTCTGCAACTGGCATCAAATGCCAGTATTCTAAGTTTCCCACATGGTGTCTACCGAAAAGAACGTAGTTTTCCTACAGGGGCTCCCAATTGAGTTCACGAAGTAGCTCTGTAATGCTTCGATACCGATCGAACCTACAGTGACAAACCAAGCAGCACGTCTCTGGACTGCTTCGTTGTCTTGATTTAGTCGGAACTGATGGGGATCTCAAATTCTCGAGCAGTATTCAGGGATGGGTTATTTATTGTTCTTTAAGTCGGTTCCTTCACAGATGAACTACACCTTCTCCAGATTCGCCTTCGCTACTACCAACCTGCCGTCCTCGTTTCATTTTATATTGCTCTGCACATTACACCTAGATATGTAATCTATGTGGCTCTCATGCAGCACACTGCTAATAATGTATACGAAGTTTGAAGGATTGTTTCTCCTGCTCATCTGGATTGACTTATATTGTTATACATTTAGAGCAATTAGGAATGCAGTTTGTCATCCTTTATCCTCCTACAATTACTGTACGACGTCACGTTCTCGTACAACACAGCATCACCAGCAAACAGACGAAAATTGCTACTCACACTGTCCGTCAGGTTAATTATGTATGCAGAGAATAATACGAGTCCTATCACACTTGCCTGGGGCACTCCTGCGATACCCACGTTTCTGATGAACAACTCCTTTTAGGACAACGTACTGTGTTATAGCCACGAGCGACTGGCGAGCGGTGCGCAGGAGAGAATAGAGACGTGAAGCTGCCAGTAGGGGGTGCCGCTGGAGGTATCGCTAACAATGAACAGACAGGACAAACGAACAAGTAGAGGACGACAGGCACTACAACCGACCAGGACATAACACGGAGAGTGGCGCACTCCATGGCTAGACTCGCGGAGCAGATGGTAAAGCTGAAAAGTGAAATACATATGGAGAAGGGGTGGGCAAGGAAAGGTACTTTATGAAAATATTATGCAAAAGGAAGAGGAAATAGACAAGGAAGAGAGAAAAATTAGCCACTGCATGAAAGCCAACGTCAAATAATCCGTATAGAATAGACAACTTGCTGCTAAAATTACTGAAATCCTTGGAAAAACCAACGATGACAATAACATCCGTTTTGATATGAAAGGCATATAGATGTTCAAAATGCCAGCAGACTTCAAGAAGAATGTAAGAATTCACTTGCAAACAGGGCAGATCACTAAATTATCACTCTAATAAATCACAGATTCTAAATAAAAACACGAATTACAAAAAGGAAGAATGAACTACTTATAGAAGCCAACCTGGTGGAAGATCTGTTGGAACTTTAGAGAAATGAAGAAATACCCGAAACTCTTGCCAATAGAATTACAACAACATTTGACCATCTTGAACGCTATATAGGCCTTGAAATTCAGGAAATGTTGCGGATAGTATACAGGGAAAGAAAGATTAACTACTACTTATGCACAAATCATATTATGAGTCGAAGAGCGTGTGAAGGAGGCAGTAACTGAGAAGCGAGTGACACGGAAAGGTAGTCTGTCGCCCTGTTACTCGAAATTCAGGTAGAG
This sequence comes from Schistocerca serialis cubense, assembly GCF_023864345.2. Lineage (NCBI taxonomy): Eukaryota > Metazoa > Arthropoda > Insecta > Orthoptera > Acrididae > Schistocerca > Schistocerca serialis. The sequence goes on from NC_064641.1 coordinate 347,626,174, forward strand.
GAAATAAAAACAATAAGACTAGCCGCTGACATTGTCTTTCTGCCAGAGTTGGAAAGAACCTGGCAGATTAGTGTAACGGAATGGCTAGCGGTTTAAAAAAGACATTATAAGGCAAAGATCTATGAAAGTGAAACAAGGGAAGTGGATTTTAGCGGAATTAAATTGAGTCACAGTACGGGAATTAGTTTGGGAAATCGGACGGTAAACGTAGAATCGAGTTTTGCTATTTGGCCAGCAAAATGAGATGGCCAAAGCAAAGTAAATATAAAATACAGACAGGCCGCAGCAAGAAAACATTCCAGGAAAAATGAATTTGTTGGGACAAAATATAAGTTTAAGTTTCAGGGCGTCTTTTCTGAAAGTTTTTGTCAACAGTGTATGCTTATTTGAAAGTGAAACGTTGGTGGTAAATCGCACTTACAAAAGGAAAATAGAAGACTTAGAAAGTAGATGTTATGGAAGTGTTGAATAGTAATAAGAAATCTTACTGGTTCTTACTTTCATTTCGTAAACGTGTAAGGGCAGCTTAGGAGTACACCAGCGAATGTAGTGGCCGCTATTGGTGTGCAATGCACAACCCAATTTGTTGGCTTGACTCGTTGTGATAGGTGTGGGATCGGTTGGACACCGTCACCTTAACGTCCACACATTTAACAAAGACCCAATTTTTAAACCATGTTTATTAAATGAAGAAATCAGCGAAAAAGGATTGGGTAAAACCTGAAGTATTAATGAGACACGCGGAACTAGATATTTATAGGTTAAATCACTAATCGCTGCTAAACGTATTTGAAAAGTTTCGTAAGACAGGTCTAGAGACTTGTAAGTATCCATTCGATTTCATAAACGTAAGTTTTTCACGTACGAGAACGATGACGTCACATGAATTGCGAATTCAAACGAAAAACAGTTTTAAAAAATTAATGAGATAGTAGTGTATGTAGGGCGTCGAATACCAAAAAATGTGAGAGCGAAGTTCATTCAACAGTACATTAATTCACGAAGTCAAAAGCAAATGTTGTAAGTCGAAACCGGCAGTTTCCACTGTCAGTGGCGAAATAAACTAAGGTTCGTTGCTTAGAGTAACCATTGCGAAAAATATGCAATTTGTCCATTATACATGAAAATAAATCTCAACTGCAGCAAATAATTACAGTTCACAGCTATCTTTAGTCCTGTGAAGCAGACGTCCTTAAAGTCTGGCAAAGTCGACCACCGAAAACACAGGAATATAGAGAAATTTTAGATTCGTATCTTTCGCTGATGTAATTTTTCCAAGTCCAGAGAAATGTTAAAGGCTCTTACTTACACGTGGCCGCTTGGCTGCACAGCCTCCTGACAAAAACATTCTAACAACTACAAAAGCGAACCAACGAAAAATCTTATGCACCTACTGCTTGTCCATAAATACTTTCTACAACGGCATGCACCACTGAATCGAAGACAGAGACTTTAATAGTGGCCTCCATTCAAATATAAAGCTAATTACATGAACACAAAATACAAAAGTTTACAGACACTACTACTGTGGTCTTTAAGGATTGTCATTAAAATATCAACGCACTATTGAGCTACGAGGGTGTGCTGAATAGTAATGCGTTCGAATTTTTTATGTGAAAACTTTTAAAGCTTTTTAAGTAAAACAAACTTCATTGCCATCTGCATCTTTATTACTTTTATCTACATATTTTTTTGATAACACAGTCATTCTGGTGATGAACACATCTCTCCCAACTAGAGACCAATTTGTTAATGCTGTCGCTGAAGAATTTCTGACTTCTTTGACTGAGGCACATCACCTCTGCTTTTACCGCTTCAACAGTATCAAAATGAAGTCCTTTAAGCTGTTCTTTAAGTTCTGGAAAGAGATGAAAATCTGATGGGACCAAGCCGGGACTATGGAGGATGATCGATGACAGTGAATCCAAGGCCTCGGATTGTTGCAGGTGTCGCAGCACTCGTATGTCGTCTGGCATTGTCTTGCTCAAAGAGGGGTGTTCAGTGTGTGGACGACCTTTTCGAATTCGTCCTTTCAGTTTTATGAGGGTCTCGCTGTTCTGAAAAGATGAGCTGTACACTCTCACGTAATATGCCATACTTACCTCAGAGCTGTTACGGCCCGATGATTTTGTCTCATGAGTTCATCAACGCATTCCCATGGATACCATCGGCATCATTCCGAGCATTGTCACACACGCTAAGATTAACACCATCGTTTTCATCATTACTCGCAGGCCCCTAGAGGCACAGGGTTGTACCTTGAGTCAGCGAAGTGAAAAAGTCGACCGAGTTGTATGAATGACATGTAATACTTCAACCGATAATGAGAATATTGAGAACGGAATAAAAAATTCGGATTCATTACTTTTCAGCATTTCCTCGTAGTTACTAATAAAGTTGATGCCAACATCTGCTCTTGCTACGCAAGATAACTTTACGTAATTTTATACGAGTAAATAAATATCTAGTCATAAATTGCAGTTACTCATCCACTAGGAAAATTAGTTAAGGATCTGGAGAACTCATACTACCTTCATATTAGGTGTAACCGTGCAGAGCCTCTACTAATGGTATGCTCGCATATTATCTTTTAATAAACTCGTCTTCAGTTCTTCATATACATGCCTAATTGAAACTGTTTGATGTGGCGTTTATCGTGCAGGGCTTAATTTCGGTCGGAAGGTGCCAGAATGGCGTGGGGCTAGTGTGTGTGTGTGTGTGTGTGTGTGTGTGTGTGTGTGTGTGTTTGTGTGTGTGCGCGCGCACAATACACCAAGGTTTTTTGTGGCTGGGAAGAAGGGATTGTGTGGTTCAAGACGTCCGTTCTGGCACTTACAATTTTAGAAATTAAGCACTGTTTACAGAAGTTATGTTACATAGTGATGTGTAATACTCGTAATATGTACTGCTATACAAAGGCATCGAGGCAAAACCTGTGCTGCAGATGTACGGCGCACTTGTCACAACTAAAAGTTTTTGAAATGTTTCATGCGACAGGTTTAGGGAGTTGTAAAATAGCTATACGAGTTCATGAACATAAGCTACCCATAGTAGACTGACGATCTCTAACCCTGAATTGTTGTGTGTTGTTTACAACTCTGTAAATTTTTGAATGAGTGCAGGGATCAGTCAGGTGTTGCACACGCTGCATTTAAACTTATGAAAATAAACAATATATTAGCAGAAAGTAGCCATACTGTATTGAATTTCTTTCCATCAACCATGTCATGCCCACCATTAAATCAATTTCCAAGAAACAGCAAATCAGCAATAAAGCAATACCACTGGTGTGTTAGGTCCCCGTGGATGATGACACAGCCAACGAGATTTAAACTCGGACACACATTTGTAATAGGCATTTTTATGTTCAGCGGTACATTCTACCGAAAGCTGCATTGGGCAAATGTCAAACATTGTTTTTGCGTTTGAATTCACGAAAGTTATCAGCAAACGTTCCAAGTGCAAACGAGCAGAACCTCACTGCCAGTGCCGACGTAAACTGAAATTCTTTACCCTTCATAACCACTGTAAAAACTGTGCTACATGTCCATTACACACAATCAATTCTGACAGTTAATTTCTTGGTGAAGTACACTCTGCTTCACCAAAATATCTTTTTGACAAATTGGCCTATTTATTAAATACTCACCGGGTTTTAGTGAAGTCTGCACAGAGCTTGGTAATGGTTTTAGCGTCTTCACAGTTTTTCTCGGACATTTCACCAAATGTTGGTCTTATTTATTAAATCTAATACATACTCACCCAGTTTTAGCGAAGTCTGTCCAGAGCTTGGTTATGGTTTTAACGACTTCGTAGTCCTCCTCGGGCATGTCACGAGATGTTGGATAGTAAGGATTCTTAGAAAATAAGTAAAACAGATCGTCCCCATGGGCCACTCCTGTAACACAGAAGGTCACTCTATCACAGAAGATCTACAATTCAATTTTTCAGCCTTAAATTGCATTCTGACTTGTCCACTAGTGTTCGAAGAACTTACGATAACACTGATGAAAATTGTGCGCACTAGACACCGATAGAGCCCTATGGATTGTAACTCTGGCAGATGTCGTTTGTGGGGGGGTTCAGACTTGCTCAAAACTGTACAGATCATCCGATTTCCAACTAGTCTTTCTTAAATACGAAAAACTGACATCACTGATCGAAAACTGGTTGTATTTCGTTCGGAATCATTGTAATTTTGTATGTATTTTGATTTATTCACCACCTTTATCATTGTGTTGCTTTACATAACAGAACACACATGCTGTTCCATTAATCTGGACTCTCTTCTGACGACAACTAACTCAGCTGCAGTCACCCGCTCACTACATCTTCTCTCTACAACCTTCGCTTCCCGTTCAGCCTCGATCATTGTGGACGGAGCGAAATGGCTCGGTGGTTAGCACACTTGACTCGCATTCGGGTCAAAGTCGCGACAGGACATTCACATTCACTTACGTTTCCAGTTATTTCCCTAAATCACTCCACGCAAAGGCCAGTATGATTCATTCGAAAGGGCACAGTCGAGTTCCTTCCCCATTCTTGGCACAATTCGAGCTTGTGCTGCGTCTCTAATGACCTCGATGTCGACGGGGCATTACAGCCAATTTTCCTTCCTTCCATCCTTCAATCGTTGTGCTATGGATTATTATTGTTCATTATCACTAATCAAGGCGATGCATGAGTTAAGTATCAGCAAGATATCAAACACTGCGGGAAGCATTACGACACCTTACATAGTGCTTCTGAATAGTTTAGAAAAGTCGAAAGAGTAAAACTCAAAAACAAGCGATCACTTTAAATTAGCCAAAACTTAAACTACGCAACGAATGAGTGCGTAATTACACTGCTGGCCATTAAAATTGCTACACCACGAAGATGACGTGCTACAGACGTGAAATTTAACCGACAGGAAGAAGATGCTGTGATATGAAAATGATTACCTTTTCAGAACATTCACATAATGTTGGCGCCGGTGGCGACACCTACAACGTGCTGACATGAGGAAAGTTTCCAACCGATTTCTCATACACAAACAGCAGTTGACCGGCGTTGTCTGGTGAAACGTTGTTGTGGTGCCTCGCGTAAGGAGGAGAATTGCGTACCATCACGTTTCCGACTTGGATAAAGGTCGGATTGAAGCCTATCGCGATTGCGGTTTATCGTATCGCAACATTGCTCCTCGCGTTGGTCGAGATCCAATGAGTGTTAGCAGAATATGGAATCAGTGGGTTCAAGAGGGTAATATGGAACATCGTGCTGGATCCCAAAGGCCTCGTACCACTAGCAGTCGAGATGACAGGTATCTTATCCGCATGGCTGTAACCGATCGTGCAGCCACGTCTCGATCCCTGAGTCAACAGATGGGGACATTTGCAAGACAACAACCAGCGGCACGAACAGTTCGACGACGTTTTCAGCAGCATGGACTATCAGCTCGGAGACCATGGCTGCGGTTATCCTTGACGCAGCATCACACACAGGAGCGTCTGTGATGGTGTACTCGACGACGAACCTGGGTGTGCGAATGGCAAAACATCATTTTTTCGGATGACTCCAGGTTCTGTTTACAGAATCACAATGGTCGCATCCATGTTTGGCGACATCGCGGTGAAGGCACATTAGAAGCTTGTATTCCTCATCGCCATGCTGGCGTATCCCCCGGCGTGATGGTATGGGGTGCCACTGGTTACACATCTCGGTCACCTCTTGTTCGCATTGACGGCACTTTGAACAGAAAATGTTCCACTGCTGACATGGCCAACACATTCTCCAGATCTCTCACCAATAGAAAACGTCTGGTCAATGGTGGCCGAGCAACTGTCTCGTCACAATATGCCAGTCACCGTTATTATGGACAGAGGTGGTTGTTCTGCGTACTGATTTCTCAGGATTTACGCACCCAAATTGTGTGAAAATGAAATCACATGTCAGTTCTAGTACAATATATTTGTCCAATGAATACCCGTTTATCATCTGCATTTCTTCTTGGTGTAGTGATTTTAATGGCCAGTAGTGTATTATACTGAGAAGATTGAATTGCACCCACAATGTACCACGTTAGCCTTAATATAGGTGCATTGTTTAGCAATCACGAACTCGCTCATGTTATAATCGTTAGTTTCTAATTCTTTCTTTTCCTTTACTTCAACAACAGTTTGTGCCAGCGTACCCATGTAGAAGTCTATCGTTGTGCTACGGGATAGTACTGATCATTATCTCTAATAACGGCGATGCATTATTTAAGTATCAGCAAGAAGTCGCACATGTGGAAAGCACTGCAACACCTTACATAGTGCTTCTGAAGAGTTTACAATTGTCATTAAGAGGATAAAACAAAAAAAGAAAATCTTTCGCTTTATAATTAGCCAAAGCGTAAATTATGCATCAAATAAGCGCGTAATTATTATACAGAGAAGAGTGAGTTGCACACGCAATGTACCAAGTTAGCCTTAACGTCGGTGCATTGTTTAGCAATCACAAACTCTTGCCTCTTATAATGGTTAGTTTCTTATTTGTGCTATTCATTTACTTCAACAACAATTTCCAACCAGCATACCCTATGTAGCAGATAATAACAGTACAAACATAGCAAATATTTCATGGTTCTCTATTTAATAACACTATTGAGAACATATCTGATTATCAAAGATTGCAAATTTCGAAAATCTCACTGTCGCTGCCATATATTTCATGATTTACGTTTTGCTTTCCATTGTAAAACTATCACTCGTATGTTGATGATGGTGGTTATGCACCTTTATTGTAGAGTTAGTTAAAATATAAATAATGAATTATGCGCCTCAGTGCACCATGAATAGGTCTATGATAACAGTTAAAATTCTGAGACAGGCTGAGCTGATTAAAAAAAAAAAAACAACGAGAGAACCGGTTTTGGCACTCCCTCACGTTTCATAAAATCATAAGTTTTCCCTTGTATTTTATTTTATCTGGCATTCGGTATGATTAATGGCCTTAAACAAACAAATTGTTTTTAATAAATACATCTGTGATTTGAGGTAAACTCTGTACTTTTTTTTTTAATTCTCAGAATATCTTTTTCTACATACCTACGATACTGTTCCTCCAATCACAAATTTTGCATTAATTCTTTCTCGTGAAGAGCACAAATTCCTAGTTCTTTAGAAAAAAAAATCGTTTTGCGCAAATTACGGGTCTAACCATTGAGGAAGAAGTAAAAATATACTTTTAGACTCTACAAAGCACTTCAGAAAAGTAAATGATACCTCTAACGACTATTTACTTTATTCATTTCACTTTCGAAAAATTTTCACAGAACTCTTACCCAGATCCAGATCAGCACCTCCGAAGTATTTTGTCATTCGGTATTTTCCCCTGTATGAAAGAACGTAGTAGTACACAGGCGCTGTATCCTTGTACTTCCTGACAGCCTCATCCGCGTTCCAGATAAACAATCCATCAGTGTATAACTAGAAAGAGAAAAGTGGAAACTATTTGTATGGCAGATCATTCCATAAAATTCAGTAGCGAAAGAAAAAAAATTACTTTTACAGAACAATGTCGGTCACTTTTATTCACACATGCATTAATACAAAAATTTGATAGGGCAAGCGAGTAAAAGCACACAATAAAAACATGAGGCATTTAGTCTTGCAGTGACAGTAACTTATGGTAGTATTACATGTATCCATTAGTTTAGAGTTGCTTCATAAAATATAATCCATATCTATATCTACATGGTCACTCTGCAATTCACAGTTAAGTGCCTGGCAGAGGGTTCATCGAACCACTTCGATGCTATTTCTCTACCTTTCCACTCTCAGACAGCGACTGGGAAAAGTGAGCGCCAAAATCTTCCCATGCGAGCTCTGATTTCCTTTATTTTATTATGATGATCATTTCTCCCTATGCAGATGGGCGCCAACAAAATATTTTCACACTCTCAGGAGAAAGTAGGTGATTGAAATTTCAAGAGAAGATCCCCCCGCAGCGAAAACGGCCTTCGTTTTAATGACTGCCACCCAAATTCGTGTATCATATCCGTAGCACTACCCCCTCCCCCTCCTTATTTCGCGATAATACAAAACGAGCTACCATTCTTTTAACTTTTCCGACGTTCTCCGTCAATCCTATCTAATGCGTTTCCCACAGCGCACAGTAACACTCCAGAAGAGGGCGGACAAGCGTAGTGTAAGCAGTCTCTTTAGTAAACCTACATTTTATAAGTTTTCTGCAAATAAATAGCAGTCTTTGGTTTCCATACTCCGCAACATTACCTATGCAATTGTTCCATTTAAGTTATTCTGTCACTGTAATCCCTAAGTATTTAGTTCAATTTACAGCATTTAGATTTGTGTGCTTTATCGTATGAACGAATTTAGCAGACTGTTTTTAGTGGTCATGTGGATGACTTGACGCTTTTCATGATTTAGAGTCAATTGCCACTTTTTGCAGCGTACAGATATCTTGTTTTTATGTGTACGCAGCTTGTTTTGATCGTCTTGACGACATTAAATGACGGTAAATGGCAACATCATCTGTAAACCATCTAAGAGAGCGTCTCAGATTGTCTCCTTAATCGTTTGTATACATCAGAAACAACAGAGGCCCTATAACACTTCATTGACGAACGGTGGATATTACTTCTGTTTCACTCGATGACTTTCCGTCAGTTATTACGAACTGTGACCATTCTGACACGAAATCACAATCCTAGCATACAAATGAGGCGACACTCTATAGACACGCAATTTAATTAGAAGTTCCTTTTGGGAAACGGTGTCAAAAGTATCCTAGAAATCTATGAATATGGTATCAATTTGACGTCCACTGTCGATAGCACTCATTACTTCGTGAGAATAAAGGGCTTGTTGTGTTTCGAAAGAACGATAATTTTTGCATCCGTATTGGTTATTTGTCAGTAACTCGTTTTCCTCAAGGTGATTCATAATGTGGAGCACAGCATATGTTGCAGAATCCTACTGTAAATCGACGTTAGTGATATGGGTCTGCAACTCACCCGATTACTACTGTTTCCTTTCTTGGGTATTGGTGTGACTTGTGCAACTTTACAGTCCTTTGGTACGGAGCTTTCTACGAGCGAGCGGGTGTATATGATTGCTAAATACGGAGCTATTGTATCAACATACTCTGAAAGGAACCTGACTGGTAAACAATGACGATTGGACGCCTTGTCGTTCTTAAGTGTTTTAAGCTGCTCCGCTATACCAAATATATTTACTTCTAAGTTACTCATGTTCGACACTTATTGTTGATTCGAATTTTGGAACATTTATTGTGTCTTCTTTTGTGAAGGAAGAATGTTTAGTAACTCTGCTTTAGTGGCATTGCCACAAATAACATCACCATTGTTATTGCGCAGTGAAGGTATTGACTATATATTGCCACTGGCGTACTTTATATACGACCAGAATTTGTTTGTGTTTCCTGCGAGACTTCGAGATAGGGTTTCATTGTGGAAACAATTACGAGTTTTCGCTAAATATCAAGCTTGGGTAAAACTTCGCCAATCTTCGAGATCTTGCGTTCTGTTTAATTTGACATGCTTCTTTCGTTGCTTTTGCAATAGTATTCGGACCTGTTTTTTGCACCGTGGTGGATCAGTAACACCTCTTATTAATTTATTTGGTATATCTCTCAACTGCCATAGCTACAACTTCTTCGAATTTAAACCACATCTGTTCTACGCTTATACAGTCACACAGAAAGGGTTGGAGTCCGTCTCTCAAGAAAGGTGCCAGGCGCATTTTTGTCTCGTTTTTTAAATAGATAAATTTTGCGTATACTTGTGGTAGGATTGGATGGTAAAGTGGTCAGTCTAGCTACAACAGCCTTGTGGTCACTAATCCGTGTGTGTGTCACGATGCTGCTTATTTGGTCAGCGGTATTTGTTGCTGAGAGTTCAAGTTTATTTTCTCAAGCATTTACACTCCTGAAACAGTTGTTCAATACAATTTTCTGACAAGGCAGTTAAGATTTCAGACGACGTTTTGTGCCTACCTCCGACTTTAAACCTATATTTTCGCCAATATATCGATGGCATATTGAAATCACCACCAACTTTAATTGTATATATGAGGCACCTATTTGAAATGATACTCAAGTTTTCTTCGAACTGGTGAGGAACTCTATCATTTGAGTCGGGAAGTCGGTAAAAGGGACCAGTTATTAATTTATTCCGACTTTCAAGCATACCCTCTACCCTTACTAACTCACAGGAACTATCAACTTTAGTTTCACTGCAAGGTAAACTGCTTCTGACAGCAATAAATACTCCACCACCAACTGTATTTCATCTATCCTTACTGAACACGGGTAGGTCCTTCGTAAAAATTTCGGCTAAACTTATTCCCGTCTGAAGCCAGCTTCCAGTAAGTATATATAGAAAGAAAGAGCTTTGTGACTTAACGAACTAAGAAGTGAACTAGATTGTTATTGCACCTAATTAGGAAACGAACTGTTTTCGTTCTTACTGACAACACGAAATAGTTGTTTCTTGGGATGGTATCCATTAGTACCAAACTGTACATGAGGGAAAGATTAAACCTCGAAGTTTACAGTCAAAAGGCTGTAAATATAAGTGAAACGCTGTCTATAACAGTGGCGCCTGAGTGCGATATACTTAATCCAATGTAAATGTCTCATTAAGTGAAAGGTATCATTGGTCTGTATCCGTCAACGTTTTTGATTCGTGATTATGGCTGGTGTTCTAAGGGGAACATTTTAGCGTTCTCTTCTAGACACTGCATGGCTTCTTAGTGATCGTGCTATCTAAATTTCGTTCACAATCCCATACACGGAAATATTTAGGCCTGTGGATAGTAATAAGACTTAATATGCACCCACAGTCAGCTGTCGTGGTAGATGCATTGGACTCCTGTAAGTAGTGGACATTTCTGTGGTCCATTTCAGGATTCCAGGTAGGATTAACTCTTCAGTCGTGCCTTTCATTGACAGTAATGTATTGACACATTCCAAAGCAAATCTCCGTGTTCCGCCCCTGATTTGCCAGTCGGGACAGCCGTGTCACACTCTGCCAGCGGTGGCTGGTGATTGTGGTGTGGAGGGGCAGGGCATGACGTCAGCACACGACACTGCCGGCCATTATTTTATTTTTCCCTGGCAATACTCGGTATTGAACCTAGGTCTTCCACGTGGGAGTCAGATATGCTGACCACTAATCTACAGAGGCGGACTAATGTAGTGGGTATCATGTTATACACCTAAGTGATAGAGAAAATAAGAAATTCTTAATCTTAAATTTCATTTTAGTCGGAATACAAACAGTACATCCAGTTTGAGAATATTTACTTCACTGAGTTTGCTGACAGAAACTTCACCGTTTGAGAAGTAGAAGTCCTTAATCTTCTTAGTGACGAAATCAGCCTCTGGCTCTCCGTCATACGATAAGGACAAGGGAAACAGCCTTTCTCCATCCTGTGTCAAATCTTCCAGTAGCTGTTCATTTGCTATGAAAGCTGAAATGTAGAGCAATTTTTGATGAAAAGTTATTCAATGGACGTATATCATACATTCGTCAATATTTGCAGGGAATCATAAGGCTACGTCATTTCGCTAGTGACATATGAAAATTTTCTCTACTTTAACTGTGTACAGTACTGATGTACTATACTTATGACCACTTAATTTAGAGACAGATACTTAGTAGCGTGTTGCAATTAGTTTCTCCTCCATGGTACCTGCTTTCAGTCGTGCCACGGGTTCCACTATACTGCTCAAGCTTTCCTCTTACCAGCTGAGTTAACCAAGCCTGGGTAGCTCAGGTGGGGAGAGCAATTTCTACGAAAATCAGGATCCAGGTTGAAATCACTGTCCGACGCATAGTTTTAATCTGCTCGGAATTTTGAATCTGCTTTTTCTTTTTCTGGTGATATTTTACCGTTTACTCTAATAATGACAGAGATCTAAATGGAAGAGAAATACTTAGGAGTTAAAATATTGAAGTGTTAGAATTTTTAAAAAAATAATATAAAAACCAGGACATATTACCAATGAAGTCTTAGTGCTATTTCTATTTGATGGGTTATGTTTCCAGTACGGATGAGATCAGAAAACATGGATTCATACAGTTGAAAAAGGCAACGAATCATGAAATAGTATTCAGAGCGGTCAAATTAGATAAAGACACATTATGTGGTTACTGAATTTATTGTCATCATATTACAGACGGAGCAAATATTTCGTAAACAGAGAAAAAACGAAATTAAAAGTCTGAAAATATTGCAGATATCAGTATATTTCTAACCAAAAACAAACATCATGAAGTACACTCGTGAGCCAAAACGTTATGACGACTGTCCACCACGACAACAAGCGCCAGCTGGTGGCGCGGTAAGTATTGTGCTCAAGCGTAGCAGAGACACTATGTGATCAAAAGTATCCGGACACCCCCAAAAACATACGTTTTCATATTAGGTACATTGCATTATGCTGCCACCTGCTGCCAGGTACTCCATATCAGCGACGTCAGTAATCATTAGACATCGTAAGAAAGCAGAATAAGGGGTTTCGCGTAATTCACGGGCATCGAACGTGGTCAGACGATTTGGTGTTTGCGTCATACGTCTGCACGTGAGATTTCCACACGCCTAAACATTCCTAGGTCCATTGTTTCCGATGTGGTAGTGAAGTGGAAACGTGAAAGGACACATAAAGCACAGAAGCGTACAGGCCGACCTCATCTGTTGACTGACAGAGATCGCCAACAGTTGAAGAGGGTCGTAATATGTAAAAGGCAGACATCTCTCCAGACCATCACACAGGAATTCCAAACTGCATCAGGATCCACTGCAAGTACTATGACAGTTCAGCGAGTGGTGAAAAAACTTGGATTACATGGTCGAGCGGCTGTTCATAAGCCACACTTCACGTCGGTAAATGGCAAACGACATGTCGCTTGGTGTAAGTAGCGTAAACATTTTACAGTTGAACAATGGGAAAACGTTGTGTGGAGTAACGAATCACGGTAAACAATGTGACGATCCGAGTGGCAGGATGTCGGAATGGCGAATGCCCGGTGAATGTCATCTGCCAGCGTGTGTAGCGTCAACAGTAAAATTCGGAGGCGATGGTGTTATGGCGCGGTCGTGATTTTCAAGGAGGGAGCTTGCACCCCTTGTTTTGCGTGGCGCTATCACTGCATAGGCCTACATTAAAGTTTTAAGCACCTCCTCGCTCCCCACTGTTGAAGAGCAATTTGGGGATGGCGGTTGCATCTTTCAACACGATCGAGCACCTGTTCATAGTGCACGGCCTGTGGTGGAGAGGTTACAAGACAATAACATCCCTGTAATGTACTGGCGTGCACAGAGTCCTGACCTGAATCCTATAGAACACCTTTGGGATGTTTTGGGGCGTCGACTTTGTGCCATGCCTCACCGACCGACATCGAAATCTCTCCTCAGTGCAGCACTCCGTGAAGAATGGGCTACCATTCCCCAAGAAAGCTTCCAGCACCTGATTGCACGTATGCCTGCGAGAGCGGAAGCTGTATCATGGCTAAGGGTGGCCAACACCATACTGAATTCCAACATTACCAATGGAGGGCGCCACGAAATTGTAAGACATTTTCAGCCAGGTGTCTGGGTGCTTTTGATCACATAGTTTATCATTCTAGTGACGACGTGGGCCGCAAAGGGGAAAAGTATCTGCCACTTTGACAAAAGGGAGATAGTTATGGCCCGGCTCCCGGGAAACGGCGAAGTTTATCTACTGTTCGTGAACTACTGTCGTGAGCATTCTCGAGGTGTGTGATAAAAGTAATGAGAGTAACAACACTGCGAGCGGTGTTACTCTACTTGTGCAGACATGTGTGTTCATTCCTTCGAGATGTTCATTCCAAGTTTTAGTTCGTACAGACATTAGTGACTCTTTACAGCGCCGCCAGTGAAGTTGTGTTTGTGTGTGTGTGTGTGTGTATCTGTCAATGTCGCGAAAAAGAAATAGCGAGATTTAGAGCTAAGTTAAGCAATCAAGTTTTGTGTTACTCTTGGGGAATCCGCGACCTAGACCTTTGAAAAGCTGGAACAGGCCTACGGGGAACATTCCTTATCAAGAGCAAAAGTTTCTCCCTGACACAAATCATTTCTGGAAGGCCGAGAATACGCTAAAGACGAACTTCGCTCAGGAAGATCTTTATCTTCAAAAACCGACGAAAACGTGTTCTTGCTCTTGTGAGATCAGGCCGACGTTTAACAATAAGGATGATGGGTGACCTGTAAAACTTCAACACTTTCAGAGTACATAAAATTTTGAAAGAAGATTTGCACGTGCGAAAGGCTTGTGCGAAAGTGATGCTGAAAACCCTCAAAACAGCAGAAGAACAGTGGAAGAAGTGTGTGCGTTTTTTGAGAGGACTGCAAATGACCACTGGTGACGATTCCTTGAGTTTTGAGTACGATCTTGAGACAAAGTGGCAAAGTCAGGACTGGCACATCCACACATCTCCTCGACCGAAATAGCTCGAATGAGCAAATAAAAGATGAAAATTTGCTTTTTTAAGTGTAGAACGGTTTGTTCATCTAGGACAAACTGTCAACCAAGAGTTTAAAGATGTCCGTGAAAGCCTCAGGGAAAGGGTGAATCGACGCGCGCGGTAGCCTTGAGGTCTGAGGCGGCGTGTCACCGTTCGCGCGGCTCCACCCGTCGGGTTCGAGTCCTCCCTCGGGAATGGATGTGTGTGTTGTCCTTAGCACAGGTTAGTTTAAGTTAGATTAAGTAGTGTGTAAGCATAGGTAACGATGACCTCAGCAGTTTGATCCAATAGTACTTTCCACAAATTCCCAAAGGCTGACTCGAGTGAAACTGGACATTGCAGAAAAGTGAGTGCTGTCTCATGCCAACACCCAATGTCCCCATGTCACAAGGCCACTTCCATCACGGAATTTTTGACCTCTAAAGGCATTCCTACTGTTCCACAGTCCTTCGTATTCAAGTGAACTGTGTCCTTGTGATTTCTTTCTATTCCCGAAACTGAAAAAGTCTTTTGGAAGTCTCGAGAACTTTCAAAGGAACGCGAGCGACATACCAAAGGCCCTGTCAGATGAAGCGTTTCAGCGCTGCTACCAGGACTGGGAAAAACGAACGACTCCGTGTGTGAATGCCTGCCTTAGAGAATTACCTTGCAGGTAGTAATGTTGTAGAGGTCAGAGACTTGTCCAGTCCTTGAAAGCAGGATAGGCAACAATCAGTGGCAGATATGACAGCAGAGTACAATGCTGATGCAACCTAAAGCGTTTTTGAGTATACATTTAAGTGGACATTGTTGAATATACGCCTCCGTAGTAGATGACTCCTATTTGCTTCCACGTTAACTCAACGGTCACGACAATTATGACTGCAATGAGATGGTATCATCGATATTGCACCGTGGATCAATGAAAACGTGTCCCCTGGTCGGATATTACACCAGGTCAGTAGTCATCTCCGGATACATCACCATCCTGACGAACGGCTGTTCGAAACATACATCGTGCCATGTATCGACAGTGACAGGTTTGACAGTGTTATGCCATGAGGACATTTATGTGGGATCCCATGGGAGTTGGTGTAATAATCGAAGGCAACATGACAGCTTTGAATGACAAGAAATTTTGTCACAGTCCAGATGGACCAAATGGATCTGAACACTATGGGACTTAACATCTGAGATCATGAGTCCCCTAGAACTTAGAACTACTTAAACCTAAGTAACCTAAGGACATCACACACATCCATGCCCGAGGCAGGATTCGGACCTGCGACCGTACCGGTCGCGCGGTTCCAGACTATAGCGCCTATAGCCACTCGGCCACTCTGGCCGGCTGTCACAGTCCACTTGCATCCTATGATACTTGGTTTCTTTCACGATGGCGACAGCATCTTCCGGCAGGTTAACTGTCTGTGCTACAGTGGTTTGCGAAGCATGATAGTGTATCAACATTGATGTCTTAGCCATCCAGTTTGCCTGATGTCAATCTGATAGATCAAGTCAGAGACGCTGGCGGACGCTTGGTGCGTGGCACGGACCGCCAGTCCGCAGTTTACGGGAATTGGGTGATCTGTACGTAGATACCTCGTATCACACAGCTCTGGAAAACTACCAACGACGCTTTCGAATCCATGAAATTCAGAATCACTGATTCACTTTCTTGCCTAATCGTACCAACACACTATTAAACGAGTGATCTTAACTGTGTGGCTCATCAGTGAATAACAAAAGGCAGTACGTTCTCACATCTTATTATGAAATGGGGTGTGCAGTTCGAGGATTTTCTTGCAAATAACACAATGTTCCACTGACCCCTTAAGTTTGAAAACATATGCTAGTTTTTGTGATTCAGGAAATGAGACATTAAACCGTCTTCAAACGTTTAGTTGCTAAATTTTCAGCTACCGAAAATATGAAAAAACAAAAAGTAACGTTCCGAAATGAGTGAGTAATAAAGGTTTCATTTTTATCCTCATCACTACTATTTCTTCTTTTCGGCAATTCATAACGTTTCCGATGTCGGTGTAAGCAAAATAGCTTGTATGGTATCTGCATTGAAGGAGCTACCAAAATATTTACCTCGACGAAACTATTAGTATTCCATACCGTAAGCCTTCCAGAATCATCAGCGAGTCAACCTGTAAAAACGAAACCTTACCCGCTGCAAACATGTACCCTTCGTCCTGGGTGGCACCTGTCATCCATGGAATTGCTGTATGAGGCTCCAGTTCAAGTGGATGTTTGGGCAGAAACGAATCTTCTCCTTCACCTTCTATAGCTGGTCGGAAAGGTATGAGTGGGCAGAAGAACCATTCCTACAACAAAGAAACTAACGTTATTTAGGTTTGCATAATCTAGAGTTTTCTCGAAACTTTAAAAGAAATTCAGATGCAATAATAAGTGACCTACTTTGCTATTTTGATCCTGCAGCCATTATGACATGTAGCTGCCAGTGGGCATTGATTCACGTATTGCTGTTACGGCAATCGGTGAAACGCCGCGAGTAATGAGTAGGGGCACTACATCAGTACTGTGCGGATAAGTTGAGAATTTGGGTATGACGGGAGATATGCTAGGACATTCCGTGCAGTTGCGATCGCCATTTTGTCTGGATAGCTCAGTGGTCAGTCGGCTTTTGGCGGCCGTGGTGAGTGGACCTCCGGCGTGTGCTGTGCGCTGCGGTCTGCTGCGTTCCGGTCGGTAAGTCAAGCGTCTGATGCAGTAGTTAGCTGCGTTATTTCAGACTCTTGATGGATTTGTATTAGAAGGAGAGATGAATCAGCCTAATATGCTACTGGACATTAAAATTGCTACACCACGAAGACGGCGTGCTACACACGCGAAATTAACTGACAGGAAGAAAATGCTGTGATATGCAAATGATTAGCGTTTCAGAGCATTCACACAAGGTTGGCGCCGGTGGCAACACCTACAACGTGCTGACATGAGGAAAGTTTCCAACCGATTTCTCATACACAAACAGCAGTTGACCGGCGTTGCCTGGTGAAACGTTTTTGTGATGCCTCGTGTAAGGAGGAGAAATGCGTACCATCACGTTTCCGACTTTGGTGAAGGTCGGATTGTAGCCTATCGCGATTGCGGTTTATCGTATCGCGACATTGCTACTCGTATCGGTCGAGATCCAATGACTCTTAGCAGAATATCGAATCGGTGGGTTCAGGTGGGTAATACGGAACGGCGTGCTGGGGCCCAGCGGCCTCGTATCACTATCAGTCTTGATGACAGGAATCCTATCTGCTTGGCTGTAACGGATCGTGCAGCCACGTCTCGATCCCTGAGTCAACAGACGGGGACATTTGCAAGACAACAACCATCTGCACAACAGTTCGACGACGTTTGCAGCGGCATGGACTATCAGCTCGGAGACCATGGCTGGGGTTACCCTTGACGTTGCATCACAGACAGGAGCGCCAGCGATGGTGTACTCAACGACGAACCTGGGTGCACGAATGCAAAAAGTTATTTTTTCCGATGAATCCAGGTTCTGTTTACAGCATCATGATGGCCGCATTCGTGTTTGGCGACGTCGCGGTAAACGCACATTGGGAGCGTGTATTCGTCATCGCCATACTGGCGTATCACCCAGCGTGATGGTATGGGGTGCCACTGGTTACACGTCTCGGTCACCTCTTGTTCACATTGGCGGCACTTTGAACAGTGGACGTTGCATTTCGGATGTGTTACGACATGTGGCTCTACTCTTCATTCGATCCCTGCGAAACCCTACATTTCAGCACGACTGCATGTTGCAGGTCCTGTACCATCATTTCTGGATACAGAAAATGTTCGACTGCTGCCCTGGCCAGCACATTCTCCAGATCTCTCACCAATTGAAAACGTCTGGTCAATGGTGGCCGAGCAACTGGCTCGTCACAATATGCCAGTCACTACTCTAGATGGACTGTGGTATCGTGTTGAAGCTGCATGGACAGCTGTACCTGTACACGTCATCCAATCTCTGTTTGACTCAATTCCCAGGCGTATCAAGGCCGTTATTACGGTCAGAGGTGGTTGTTCTGGGTACTGATTTCTCAGGATCTATGGACCCAAATTGCATGAAAATGTAATCACATGTCTATTAGTCAAATGAATATTCGTTCATAATCTGCATTTCGTCTTGATGTAGCAATTTTAACGATCAGTAGTGTAAAAGAGACACGTTGAAATTCGTGTCTGATCAGAAAGTTCAGAGACCGAATTCATTCGAGATTGAGACATGTCTAGAGAAAGTTGTGAAAATTTCGTTTGAGGATATCGTAGGTATTCACCTTCCAATTGTGAGCAGGATCAAGTACGTAAAGCTTAAAAACACAGAATCGTGTGAGAAAATTGTGGAATCTAGTGGCGGAACATTTAAGTATTAACATCATGATGGCAATATTAGTGAAGTTTGTGTTACGCATGCTGGTTTGGATTAAGGACTGTCCGTATCTTGGAACTGCCATTTGAAATCACCGCTGAGCACATTAATTCGGTGATAGCTCCTCATGGGAGAATAGTGAGTAATTTTGCAGAAATGTGGTCTGCTGCTTACAAGTTCCCCGGCTTGAATGGTATTAGGCAATTGCGAGTCGATTTACGCAAGCACATACCCTCGTATATAAATGTTTGTGTGATTATCATGCTATAGTAACATATGGTGGGCAGACAAGAACCTGCGCGTCGTTCGGCGGTACAGGCCATGTCCGCTCGCAGCCGACACAACGGCGACTGGCCCGGCCCAGATACCTGCGGGCGAAGCTTGAGACTCCCTGCTACTGTATGTCAATGTTGCTTTTAACTTATGCACGGTAGCCGCTGGACAGCTACATACGCGACACGCTCCTGGCGCTACCCAGGATGACGCTGCTCTCGTCAATGAATTGATAACGGACGTTAACGACTCGACAGCGACAGCACAAACAAAGCGTCAAGAAAGGGAACCTAATATCACTGTTGAAGTATGACAAACCCCGGAACCGACTGAAGTCTTTCAGAAGGAGCAGACTCCAGAAAACAACAAGGAAACCGAGCCACCACTTTCCAGCGAACAGGACCGAGCGCAAGAAACATACGAGGCAATGGAAAACGCTGAAATCTCCCCAAGAGGCAGTCCTACAAGAAGGCATAAAAAAGGGGGACTAGCTCACAGGGGTGCTGAAGAA
This sequence comes from Schistocerca serialis cubense, assembly GCF_023864345.2. Lineage (NCBI taxonomy): Eukaryota > Metazoa > Arthropoda > Insecta > Orthoptera > Acrididae > Schistocerca > Schistocerca serialis. Next base: position 347,645,830 of record NC_064641.1, read on the forward strand.
CTGGCACCGCCCTTACGAGAAAAAGCAAAGCAGATTAGCAACAAACTACATGAAGAACCACATAGTAATCCGGTTCTGAGTATGCATGCATCTGACCCATCACAAACCAAATCAAGTACACCATGTCACATGTCAACGGACCATTTTTCACACGAAAGATTGAAGCTGATAGCAAAATGTGATACAGAGAAGGTTCTCGCTGAGACTAGAAATGCAGAAAAAGACACGTCTAGAGATAATCAACACAAAAATGGGGCTGAGGAATCGGACGAAATGAACCAAGACGAAGAAATGAATGAAACTGGAGGAACGGGACAGATTTCTGCCCGGCAAGATGAATCGAACACGATGGATAAAACATTGACGGAACATAATGTGAAAAAGGATATAAGTCCGACAGCACTTCTTAAGACGAACATTGACTTCGATAATGAATAAGACAATATGATCGCTGCACATGCTTTCAAAATCGCCACGTTGAATGTTAATAAGAAACGTTCCTCCTTACATTTGCAACATCTCCAAGACTTCCTATAAGCAGCTGACGTTGATGTACTACTGTTGCAGAAAGTAACAGATATTAAATTAGAAAAGATACTTGGGTACAACGCCATAACTAACCCTGGTATCGGTGCAGAACTGGGAACCGCCATTCTTACGAAAGAAGGCATCCGTGACACACAAACAGTAAAGCTTGCAAACAGTAGAGGAACTGCAGTGACTGTTAATAAAGTCCGCATCATCAACGTTTAGGCACCATCTGGCAACGATAACAGGCATGCTAGAGCGGATTTTTTAAAAAGTTAAATCGTTCATCTATTCTGTACACATCAAGATTATGTAATCCTAGCCGGCGATTTTAATTCTGCCCTTAGCCCGAAAGACCAGACACCGAATTTCAAGTCCTTAGAGTGGTTCAAATGGCTCTGAGCACAATGGGAGTTAATATCTGTGGTCATCAGTCGCCTAGAACTTAGAACTACTTAAAAGTAACTAACCTAAGGAGATCACACACATCCATGCTCGAGGCAGGATTCGAACCTGCGACCAGAGCGGTCACGTGGTTCCAGACTAACAAGTCCTTAGAACTTGCAGTTAGCCGACACCTGGGAACATACACATGGCGCACAGCCCGGTTTTACATATTTTACCAGCCACTCAGCGAGCAGGCTGGTCAGGATTTACGTGTCGTCCAACCTAAAGAACCATGTACTCCCGTCTGAGGTCTGGTCCACTATGATTTCTGATCATGCCGCGTATATCACCACAATAAATTTACAAAAACGAGAGACTTACCGAGCCAGGGGCTTAAGAAAACTCAACGTTACACATCTACAAGATGAGGAATGTCATGTGGCATTTACTAATGTATGAAAGGAATGCGAAAAACTATTCCCGCTATACAGTTCTACCAAAGCTTGGTGACTATAATGTGCTAAGCCTAAAATAAGAAGAATGTTGAAGAACAACTCACGACAGAAAAGCTGCTGGATTAAATAGATGACTGAGTTTTATTTTAGCTGCCTTAGAGGCCTATACACCCTGGACACATGATTAATAGAGGAGTATACACGGATTCAGAAAAAGCTAAACTCTTAGCACTGAAGCGGCGACGGTCAGAAGGTTTCAAAATCAGAGCAAGGATACAAAACATTGTAGAAGTGGAAGAAATTGCTATGTATCACGTAATGGGTAAGAATAAGAGAGGAAACAGAAAAATATTGACAGAAGTTACCTGATGGGACCAGTCTCACAAAACAGAGTGAAATTCAAGAGGCAGTTCATAAATATATCTCAGACATCATGTCCAACAAACGTACAAACGACGGGGCGCGGCGAGACCTTGTAAGGAACGTCTTCAGGCAGAATTATCACAGAGTAAGTATGAAACCTCACGGCTGAAATAGAGGAGGACGAACTGTAAGATGCAATAGCAGAGTCCCAAAACATAAATCGCCAGGATCTGATTTGTTCCGGCCACAAATAAAAGCAAGCTATGCATGTTCAACGCACTCATGAACGGACATTTCCAAAAAATTTCCTGAAGGGAGTATAGTTCTAAATCCTAAAATCTCACTTAGCAAAGGAATAGGAAACCTTCGTCCAGTAACATCACTCAACAGTGATTACAAAATTACAGCCCGCTTAACAGCAAGAAGATAAAATGGTTATTAACTCTATAACTGGCCCGTACCAAACATTATTAGGCAAAGACAGAAATACCTATCAGAATATATGCGAATATAGGGATATAATATCTACCGCAAATGTCTGCCGAATAAAATGTGCATTAGTGTCATTAGACTTCGAGAAGGCGTTTGACAGAGTAGATCATAAGTATCTCCTCGGAATCATGGAACTGAAGATTATTCAGCAAATATTAAAAAAAAAAAAAACTGTGTAGCACGAATACTGATGAACGGACAACTAAGCACAGAGATTGAGATGACTGGATCCGTACGACGAGGTTGCCCAAAGTCAATGGCCCTTTTCGCAATAGCAATAGAACCTCTCCTCGTGACACTCACGCATCATCTACAAGGATTGCATATCAACCGCAGAGAAAATAGTGTGTAACGCTTATGCGGATGATCTGGGCGCCCTGGTCTTAGATGAAAATGAGGTGGCAAAAGCTCTTCAGATTGTACACACATATGAACTTCCCTCTGGCGCCAAACTAAATAAGGAAGGCGGGCATCATGAACGTAGGCATAGGAATACGCATTCAGGGACAGTTGACGGAAGTACAACCTGAAATGTTTGGGTATTGAATTTAGGAGCAACATGCAACACACCATTACCATCAATTACAAAAAAATACTTGCAATCATACGAGTATCTGTACAGGGGAGCGGTATGAGGCAACTCGACGAGATACAATGCTCCCCACAAGGAAAGGAGGCTTAAATCTCGTTGATGCCAGTTACAGGTCACGAGCGTTATACGTGTGTTGAATGTACAAGCCATGGAAGCAGCTGCTGGACAGCTTAACGGCCCACTTGCTGAATGAAATTGCTTCTGCAAGCATGCAACCGCCAACAGATGTGCAGCATATACCAACTAGTCTTTGCAACTTAAAAGCTTTTCTCGTTGAAGACAGTCATATTTCATCGATGCTCTCAGAACAGCAATTGACGAAAGTAAAGGACAGCTATACATATTTGATGAAAGCTAAGGAAGAAAATATCATTGAAAGAAAATACCCTAACAACGACTGGTCAGCAATTTGGAAAAAACATCCACGATCGGAACTTTCCCTCTAAAGTGAAACCAACTTGGTATAATGCAGTCAGCAAGGAAATATCAACTAATTCCAAACTGCATGCTATACATCTCAGAAATTCGCCCATGAGCGCGTCATACAACCTTCTTGATACTGCAGAACACAGATTTGTGTTTGAAAAAGTCAGAGAAATTTGGCAAATAGTTAAGCAAAAGTTAGCGACTGTCACAGAACATCTCCAACCATCTTCACCGCCGCAGATTTTCTGACTCCAGACGCAGTGCCATATCATAATGCGAAAAGAAACGCTGTTAACTGGCTAAAAAATAATTTAAGCACGCTTCTTAAATAGAATCACGGAATAAAATGCTACAGGAGAACAATAATAGATAAAGATTGGTATGGACTTCTGACATGATAGTGTTGCATGATTACAGATAACTGACACAACAATGTGGTAGATCCTTTCACGAGACATTCCAGAAAAGATATAAAGTCAGTGGCAAGAAGCACAGGACCAAATACTCATGAAGAAATTAGTCGAAACATTTCCTTTATTTTAGTTTTTAATCTCCTTATGTGTTGAGAAATTTTATGTTCTAAAATAGCTTTAACTTCAAGGGGATACCAGATTTAATTTTTTTTTTCCTATGAAGATGAGAGACTTCATGTTCATTTTATTTTAATATACTTGTCTTTCCATTCTCAAGAGCAAGATTAATTTCATTTAATTAATATTAAGGAGAAATATTTATCTCCTTTATGTTAGCAACAGTGGTTAAGGCTGTGAGGTAACGGGCAAGTTGCGGCGCCCTGGAAGTTTTGTATGTTCGGAGTTGGGCGGCCGCTCAGACAGCCGGGGCGTTAGCCAGACGAGAGGGGTAGCTCCAGCGCATGGTCCAGCCGCGTGGCTGAGACTTCCGCTGTGACGAGGACGGTGCTTTGTGTCGATGAAGGAGATGGCTATGCCGGGAGCGCCGAAGATTGCGGACTTTGTGAAACCATCATGGCAGACATTTCACAGTTCGTATAGAAATTAATAATCGCTAGATGAATCACGATACCTCAAAAAGAAACATAAACATTACTGTTATTTGCACGACGATTCAGATGGGTCATCAGATTTTCAATATATCTATTAGTTTCAAGTTTAGTATCTGACTGTAAATTAGACAAGCAACCCCCAACAACGAATTTCCAAAATGTAAAAGGTTCGTCCGATTTCGTCGATCGATGTGTCTTTAGAAAGCTATTAGTGTAAACCTAAATTAGTATGAATTATAGGCATGTAACTTGAATAGTTCATGAGTTATTGGAGGTCAAAGTGGCCGATTACTATTGATCACGTCAAGCCATAAGTACTCCACAGTTACACGTAAAAACGGTAGCAGCATGCTTCTTGTTGTTGTGGTTTTCAGTCCTGAGACTGGTTTGATGCAGCTCTCCATGCTACTCTATCCTGTGCAAGCTTCTTCATCTCCCAGTACCTACTGCAATCTACATCCTTCTGAATCTGCTTAGTGTATTCATCTCTTGGTCTCCCTCTACGATTTTACCCTCTACGCTGCCCTCCAACGCTAAATTGGTGATCCCTTGATGCCTCATAACATGTCCTACCAACCGATCCCTTCTTCTAGTCAAGTTGTGCCACAAACTCCTCTTCTCCCCAATTCTATTCAATACCTCCTCATTAGTTATGTGATCTACCCATCTAATGTTCAGCATTCTTCTGTAGCACCACGTTTCGAAAGCTACTATTCTCTTCTTGTCTAAACTATATATCGTCCATGGTTCACTTCCATACATGGCTACGCTCCATACAAATACTTTCAGAAACGACTTCCTGACTCTTAAATCTATACTCGATGTTAAAAATTTCTCTTCTTCAGAAACGCTTTCCTTGCCATTGCCAGTCTACATTTTATATCCTCTCTACTTCGACCATCATCAGTTATTTTGCTCCCCAAATAGCAAAACTCCGTTACTACTTTAAGTGTCTCATTTCCTAATCTAACTCCCTCAGCATCACCCGACTTAATTCGACTACGTTCCATTATCCTCGTTTTGCTTTTGTTGATGTTCATCTTATACCCTTCTTTCAAGACACTGTCCATTCCGTTCAACTGCTCTTCTAAGTCCTTTGCTGTCTCTGACAGAATTACAATGTCATCGGCGAACGTCAAAGTTTTTATTTCTTCTCCATGGATTTTAATACCTACTCCGACATTTTCTTTTGTTTCCTTCACTGCTTGCTCAATATGCAGATTGAATAGCATCGGGGAGAGGCTACAACCCTGTCTCACTTCCTTCTCAACCAATGCTTCCCTTTAATGTCCCTCGACTCATATAACTGCCATCTTGTTTCTGTACAAATTGTAAATAGCCTTTCGCTCCCTGTATTTTACCCCTGCCACCTTCAGAATTTGAAACAGAGTATTCCAGTTAACGTTGTCAAAAGCTTTCTCTAAGTCTACAAATGCTATAAACGTAGGTTTGCCTTTCCTTAATCTTTCTTCTAAGATAAGTCGTAGGGTCAGTATTGCCTCACGTGTTCCAACATTTCTACTGAATCCAAACTGATCTTCCCCGAGGTCAGCTTCTACAGTTTTTCCATTCGTCTGTAAAGAATTCGAGTTAGTATTTTGCAGCCGTGACTTATCAAACTGATAGGTCGGTAATTTTCACATCTCTCAACACGTGCTTTCTTTGGGATTGGAATTATTATATTCTTCTTGAAGTCTGAGGGAATTTCGCCTGTCTCATACATCTTGCTCACCAGATGGCAGAGTTTTGTTAGGCCTGGCTCTCCCAAGGCTGTCAGTAGTTCTAATGAAACGTTGTCTACTCCCGGGGCCTTGTTTCGACTTAGGTCTTTCAGTGCTCTGTCAAACTCTTCACGCAGTATCATATCTCCCATTTCATCTTCATCTACCTCCTCTTCCATTTCCATAATATTGTCCTCAAGAACATCGCCCCTGTATAGACCCTCTATATACTCCTTCCACCTTTCTGCTTTCCCTTTTTTGCTGAGCTCTTGATATTCATGCAAGTGGTTCTCTTTTCTCCAAAGGTCTCTTCAATTTTCCTGTAGGCAGTACCTATCTTACCCCTTGTGAGATAAGCCTCTACATCCTTACATTTGTCCTCTAGCCATCCCTGCTTAGCCATTTTGCACTTCTTGTCGATCTCATTTTTGCGACGTTTGTATTCCTTTTTGCCTGCTTCACTTACTGCTTTTTGTGTTTTCTCGTATTATCAATTAAATTCAGTGTCTCTTCTGTTACCCAAGGATTTCTACTAGCCCTCGTCTTTTTATCTACTTGATCCTCTGTTGTCTTCACTATTTCATTCCTCATTCTTCTTCTACTGTATTTCTTTCCCCCATTCCTGTCAATTGTTCCCTTATGCTCTCCCTGAAACTCTGTACCTTCAGCTTTAATCAACAGTTCATAACCAATAGATTGTGGTCAGAATCCACATCTGCCCCTGCATGCTTACAAAAAATATATTTATTCATCTATGTCTTTGTTTGTGTCAGATATATGCTATTCATGAAGAAATTGTTTAAATATTACTGTGTTTTAGAAAGCACAGAGACATTAGGCTACTGTCTTACTTTTGCTTGGTATTTCTTTGATATATATTTATTTAATTCGTTTATGTATTTAATAATGTATGTTAGAGCGTGTTTATGGTCGAGTCATAGCAACATGTATTTAATGTCAAGTTATTTAAACGTAACTCCAGTATTTCGTATGTGTTTCAATATGTTTGTGGAGATACGTTGTCTTGGAGACATGGAGGGAGCGCTCTAGCCAATCACAGCGCTCGTTACTAAGAGAGGCGTATGGTGGTTGGGGAGGAGCATCGTTTCTGGAGAGGACACGAGGGAGTTCGGAACAGTGCTGTCGGAGGGGGAGTATGGCACAGGGCGCGGGAGTGAGTGCTGGACTCGGACAGTACAGCACGACGGAAGTTGTTAAGCAGTAGCTATCTTTAAACTTTCATGGAAATAGTCTGTGTGAAGCTGCCAGTGTGATTAGAAACCTGGCGATATATGTAATTGGGAAATATCCAGCCATTTCTCAAGAGGTCATCACAATGTGTTCTACGACCAGAACCTTTGTTCGAATAAGACACCTCAACACATCAGCAAAGGCACAGAGGACCAAACAACAGCAGAAGAAAACAGCACGCCGGTGGAGAGCTTTTGCGGTTCATTCCAGATCCGATTAAAGTATATAAATTCTTCTTCAAATGGCTGAAAATGGGGCGATTAATCGTCTACCTTCCGTTTCATCATGCGTAGTAATGTGACAAGTAACTGGACTCATAGCGTTTCCTTACTATTTAACATCTGCATGAGAAAAGTTTCATACACTATTTCCGATTGTGACGCAAAAACATGTTTACTAAACTGGAGGCTGTTGTGATTGTTGCGTTTACATACGATTGAAAATTGTATAATATTTGGAAACGGACTAAAGGATACCAGGTTTTGAGTTATCTAATAGAAAATATTAAATAACAGAATATACGTGTTAAGGGGGCACAATCAATAGTTTTTTCATTACAAGAAAGACAACCAAAGAGTTTCGTAGTCTTAGTAAGTAGTTACATTCAGTCCCTGTATAGGTAAACTTCTATCGAACCCATTACTGGTTACATTGCCCTTCAGTTTTAGTAGATTAACGTTGGTATGCGAGGAATGGCATCATACGCGAACTTGAGAATACGTCTCGCGCTGCTGACGTTTCTCGACAGTGACGTCACGCGGAAGCGCACTACCGCTGTCGAACGCACTGGACGAACCCTCTATGTAGGAACCTTGGGCAGAACTGACGAACGGTGAGTCATCCCGACTCAGCTGTCATCGCGACTGCAGGAACCGCCCTAGCACGCCTCCCGTCAGACCCAAATTCTCAACTTACCCACACACTACCAACGCGGGGCGCGTCGCCCGCTATCCTCATTACTGGTGGCGTTTCGAGGATTCCCGTAAAAATTCGGGCCTGGTTGCAACCGCACTGATGAGATCTTTGGTCATCCTTGGCTTAATTGTATACCCCGGTCCAGTCCCAATTTTCAACATTCGCCATTAATTTAAAACAATCACCACACGCAGCCGATGTCTGTAATTCCTTTGTGTCGCAGTGGCAACTGGATCAAAAAGTCCGAAAGAACAGACATGACACATATTTTCGAACCATTTGGTTGGTGTTTCAAGATAGGTTTTGTATTGAATTGAATTCATTTATAATTTTAAAGAGGTCTGGGTCATTACACCTCTGAAAATATGCACATGTGGTTTTAGTACCTCGTACCCGTAGTTTTGTTTGTTAACTGAAGCTACTTTATGCTGTGGAGAGAGCGTTTCTCCATCTATTAGTCGTTCAGTTTCGAAGCTAGAGAGTCCATAAAAACAATCAGTCTAAATTGCTGGTCGTTGCGAAATAGCCTAATTACAGTGACCATCTGATACACATTTCATTTAAAAACTGTAATTTCTGATTAGTTAATGTTGTCGTGCCGTTAAGGCCTTATATTGCTATTGTTGTGGACCTGAGAGACTTTGTATTGGTCTCACACAAACTTTTCCAGTGCCTAGCAATAGCACACTAAGTGCACAGGCACACAAAGTATTGGCGTTATGTGCGTTTTATATACTAGGAGTAGAGGTTCATTGCCAGTATGGGTAGTCCAACACTAATTTCTGTGGTAGTAAAATCTCGGTTGTATCTGCCTACCTTGCCTCACTTTTCCTTTTTGGGGATTCTGCTTCACTTTTGACGTTAGCACAGTAGTGAAAGCGTCCTTGGAAACATGTCAGTATTGTCCCTGAACCTGCATTGAATTTTAACAGAAGGAGTTGAAGTAGTTGAAACAAAACAATGTAATCAATTCATTCGTGTTAAAGCCAGTAGTCACACAAATAGTTAGTGTACAAAGATTCGCATAGTTGCGTTGACAGTTCCATTAATGCAAAATACCATTGTTCTTAGGTTTTTCGCAATATAGGACCATCTGATTCATTGACCTAATGGTCAATTATTTCTAGTAGTGCTATAAGAATGTGTTTAATAGCATTGCTCGTAAGAACTAAATGGAAAATGTGGCTGCGATGAGCTATTTGAAAATTATGAGAAAGAACAGTAATGTCACTAACAGTAAAGTGGTGTGTCGTGTTGACGATCTTGTAGTCGTCCACACTCCTCAGGCAGTCGACGAGGGCGGCGCTGGGCTCTGTGGGGCATCCCACCAGGGCTGCCACCTTCTGCGCCTTCTGCAGGCCTCCAGGCAGTGGTACGCCCCAAGGCGTCACGGAAACGCCACTCTGCGAGATCGCCCGGTGGAAAAGACCTGATGGATAAACAGCACACACAAGTCATTGCAGCAGCTTCCGATGACAAATGCATATAGACTGTCTTAGCAATTCCTCTCACCCATTAGTTTATTCTGTGTAAACACCCAAAATTTAATTAACTGGTCGAGATACTTCTAACAACCGACATTGTTGTGTGCTCAATATTTACAAACTGAGACAATGAGATTGAAATTTTGCTTTGAATTTGAGTAACGATATTCGACAGTCCTCGAAAGCAGGAATGTAGTGTGAAATATGTCTTTTTAAGATTTGTAGTAACACTCTGCAATAAAAAATAAAAATTGGCCAGATGCTATTAGGACTTTCGCTCCGACGGTTCCGTACATTCTTAATTATTTGTATGAACATTTCATCGCTCCTGCAAATCAAGATCTCGAAGATTTTTTCTGTTATCGACATAGATACTGGTAAGACGTCAGTTGCTGGAATTCCATGTCTTTCGACAATCTTTTAATTTTAAGTCTAAAGTCGGATAACAAACGACAGAATATATATTTTATTTTCGTCTGCTGTAATTACAAATTAACAATTGTCGGATTTTTTATTGATTTTTGCTGCGAAAACTTGCTTCTTGCCATATTTCGTGACACTAGGTCAACGGGGAGTACCCAACAAGTTTTCATGAGTGAATTTGCGAGTAATAGAATATGTGACTTAAATGGCCATATTTTTTAAGGCCTCTACGTAGAATCTCAGGTGTTAACAGAATCCTCTTTCAGTTCTTGGTAGAACAACATTATAATAAATGAAAAGCACCAGTTTGCTTTTGTTCTACAATATTACTTTCATTGTTAACCGGTTTTCGGCTTACAAGGCCATCTTCAGATTTTTACTGAGTATTATCACCAAAGAAGTTACAATATTTGCAAATAACTTTGGAAGAGAAGTAACACGTCTAGACTGAAGTAGGAACATACAGTAAGTAATATTTTTGACAGTGTGGTGGTAATGCAACGAAAAAGTAAAATTTGAACAGTACATAAATAACAGTGGAGTAGTACTCCATTGTTAATTATGTACTATTCAACAAAGGAAATGCAAGGGCGAATTACTGTAGCCAACATTATTAAGGGGTGTGTAATAGATGACAAAAGGCAGAGATCCCACAAAAGTGATCAGGGAATAATTAGAACAGTCAATAATGAATTAGATGAAGAAAAATCACAAATTCTCAATGCAGACAAAGTCAGTTTTCCTGTTACCCTTACTAAAGACGAGTGCATAGAGGAAACAGAAAGGTTTTTAGAAGATAATCAAATATTCTATATTCCTAAGGATCCCTCCTGATAAATACCAGGACTAAACTAAAGAAGCGGTTCACAAATATTTTTCTATATTTTCAGATTTTCGAAAGAAAGAGTGTATAGTCATGAAACCAGTGCTTCTAAACTTAGAATTCAACCCAATCATTTAAGTCAAAAATTGATTCAGCTCACAACAGAAATCTAATCATTTATAAACAGCCATGTGCTAAAAATGCAACGGAACTAGAACTGCTTATCCAAGACACTGGAGTCTCAGTTGAGGCCAAAGTGCTGTTATTAATTGTGACTAATATATATACAAATTTACTAGTTGAGGAAAAAATTAAAATTTAAAAAAAATACTCTAATGACATACAATAAATTGAATAGCCACCAACTTGTGGAGCTGCGTGATCTTGATACAGTTTCCTCTCGAAATTATTTTTCATGCAATTGGGTACAATGGTTCAAATGGCTCTGAGGATTATGGGACTTAACATCTGAGGACATCCGTCCCCCAGAACATAGAACTACTTAACCCTAACTAACCTAACGACATTACGCACATCCATACCCGACACAGGATTCGATCCTGCGACCGTAGCGGTCGCGCGGTCCCGGACTGAAGCGCCTAGAACCGCTCGGCCACGCCGGCTGGCATGCAATTGGGTCTTCTATAAACAACCTTTTGGCTTAATAATGCATAACTGCCTGGTGAGGACTCTAGGAAACATTTCCATGGATGATCTTAGGAAAAAAAATTGTCCAGTGAGTTACAGGCACTGAGTAGTAACATCATCTATTACAAAGAAATATGTCGATGACACACTTACACTGTTCAGCGGAAGCAGATCAGTCAGTCAAAGTTTACATGACAAGTTTAATGAACTGCGTCCTAATATCAGCTTCACAATTGAAATATAAAAGAGAAACACTACCAGTTTTCTTTGTATGAGGATAACCAGACTTAACAGGAAGCATTAACAAAACATATTAGAAAAGCTACGACTACAGATGTTGTCATATGTGAGTCTTCATGTTATACATTTTCCATGCCATGCTCCATACGTTGTTTAGATCTTCCATGTCTAAGAAGCGCATAGATAACTCAACATCTTACAGCATGTGGCTACTAGCAGTGGGTATGAATCTACAGTAATGGATAAACTACTCAAGAAAACAAGGAGACCCGATGACAGTCTGATGATACACTGAAACTGATCATCACCAACAAAAATTACTGATACAGCCGTCCATTTCATAGTGTAATTTATAAAACAATTACAGTGGAATGTAGTCGAACTAAATCAGGTGATGTCAAGGAAATAGAGATTTGGAGAAGAGACAGTAAAAGTAGTATATGAGATTTACTACTTGAGTAGTAAAATAAATGATGAAGGCAGAAACTGTGAGGTTATAAACTGGGGCTGATAATAGTACGAATATAAGAAATTTGTTAAGATATAATAAAAATGTAAGTGATAGGGAATGTTTCCTTTGCGTATAAAAATGTCTGGAGAGTAACCTTGTACGGAAGTGACAATACTTTTAATTAAAGTCAAGAAATAATTCGCTAAACTACCACACACGAATTGAATCCCGATGGTTCTTCATGTTTACTGTGGCGATGGCATTCCGGTTCTCCATTCTGGTTCCGTGTTTGGAGACTCACCTCTGGAGAGTGGGGACAGCATGTGGTAGTGTACGCTGGCGCCACCTGCACTCTCGCCAAAGATGGTCACACTGCCGGGGTCGCCGCCAAACGCCTCGATGTTCTCTCTGACCCACCTGAGAGCCGCCACCTGGTCCTTCAGGCCAAAGTTTCCTGGGGATGCAGCGTCTTCTGTACTCAGGAAACCTTCGAAATAAAACGATCCTTTTCAGCTAGAGTTATCACAACGCTATTTACCAGAATGAATTTGTAGAAGAAACAGTCATTTATTCTATTTAAGACACTGTTAAGTGCAATTCATTGTTTCCCAGAAAACGCAACTGTTTTGCAGTTACCACAAGAATACATGGTCATATTTCCCAGTAAATTACCTGTGTAATGCATGATGTCTTCATAAACTCGAGTCGACTGACCTAAAACCTAACTATCCAGAACTGTCATTTTTTTCTGTTGTGTCGTGATTCCAACAATAAAAACCCACTTGTGTGTAATATTTATCCTTATTTTCCCTGTTACTGTTGTGTAGTGTCAAATGCAGTTGTGAAAGATCTCTGGGCGTAGAGCTGCTTCACTATTCGAATAATTCAGTATTTTGATTTATATAACTTAGTCATCAATGTGCTCTTACAACCTTAAATTTTTGTGTATTACTCTGTGCAAAGGGTTTCAGTGAGTTTTTCTATGCCGGTTGAGTACTGTACCGATCTGACTCGTCTTCGGTTTGTATTTCTAAAGGTTACAGATGTTTTTTCCCACACACTTACGTCTTCTAAACAATGCGACATTTAGATAAAATAATAATCTCAGGAAAAGGAGCAATAATTTAGTATGATGTTACCTGTAATGTATAAATTCGATGAAAACGTATAAGATTCCATCTCTCAAACACAAAAATTTACTAGGGAGCAGTTGCAAATAAATGTGGGAAAATAATTTATGGATAGTGTCGCACATTAAAGACACACTGTTCTTCCTGAAACTAAACTAGTCCACTCTGAATCTATTATCAGTTTTCTCTTCTATTTATTTGCAATATCTTCTTGTGTAGAATGTAATCCGGGGCAAAACTGTTACTTTTAAGATAAAATCTCAGTATCTTACAAACAGAAACCATTTTTAGGTGGAAGATATATGAGAACCAGGTTTGTAAGGTGACTTCCCTATACACCATGCAGTTAAACTCGTTCGTGAAGTGTACGGATCAGGGACATGGCAAACTACTGCGCAAGACCCTAGAAAAGTTTTACTTGTTTGTGATGGACGGAAGAGATAGAGCTTATTGCGTTGTCTCACTAGCTGGACGGGATAAGTGCATATTTTAAACATATTTCCAGCATTCACTTCATGTGATTTTACTCAAGCAGGGGAAAACAAAATCAAAATGGCCAAAAAAGGATTGGAACGATATTGCCACTTGAGATGAATCGTTCTTAAACCTCAGTGTTACCTTTTTCATTATGTTTAATTAAGCTGTTACAGCACCAGGGAATATGTGTGAGATTTGTTTGAGAGTGATTGGTGGACACGTTCTCACAAGAAGATTGGACCTCTGGATTGTCTGACCCGGTACAAGGATAGGAGCCAGAATTTTTGCCAGTTTACATCAGGGGATCTATGGGTTGCGGAAATAATGAGATCAAGTTCTTATCTATCACAGACGCATAAAGTTTACGAAATCTTGACATGACGTCTTTCACCAACATATTCCATTGCCTTCAGGCTTTGATTGTAGTGTTACCTAATGTCATGTAGCATGGAAGATTATGACTGTAGAGCTCTGAGCTCAAAGTATCTATAGTGTAAGACTAACTGAACATCGTTGTTTGTTGGGACAGTGTAACATGCAACGTCGTTCACATGCTTCCGAAGAATGGAGCAGTGATAATAATGACTAAAAAATAATTAACCATTGAATATTACGTTCCATTTCTTGTAACTGCTTTTTGTCAGGTAGAAAATACTATGAATCTACTGCTCCTTGCTTTTACTTACCCAGAGCACCAAGACGGTAGTTAATAGTGACAAGAACGATGTCGTGGTTCATTAGGAAGTCTGGCTCATAACCGATTCCACTACCTTCAATCCAGCCACCTCCGTGAATCCAGAACATGACTGGAAGCAGCTCCGCATGTTTCAGCTGCAAGAAAAATGATAATGCTATACTACATCTGTATACCTCGTAAACACGATACATAGACCTAATCCTTCGGAAAAATATTAGTTATGAGACCGAAACCACGTTGTTTTTTAAATGACCTAAATAGATGATTAAATAAACTATTTCATAATAAATAACTATTATGAAAACATTAAAACCTATGGAATGAAAACAGAAAAATCTAGCAAAGGTTTTATTGTGAGTGTAGATTTCTGGAAGTAATCAGTTAGTCAAATAAAGAAATAAGAGTCTTCATTATACTTTAAAAACTTCCCTTCGTTTTTGCTGCTACGCAATTTTAATTTTTAAATAATTCTTCATAAAATTTCTCTGCTTACATTTCAGATAGCGTAGAGAATTCAAAATACTGCAGTGAGAACTTTAAACGCATCATAATTACGTGGAAATCACTTTTTCATGAGGTGCTTTTTTTAGACATTAATGCCAAGTAAATTACGAAAGAAGGCGGATTACAGTTTAAAGTTCCGACTACGAAGAGGTTCTGAGGATTGTCCTGTTACTAATATTGACGTTTCCCATAGTTTGTTGTGCCGTGTCAAAACGCGCGGCTTACGTTCGCCCTTACTAGTGCTGAGCATCCTACACGATAACTTAATAATAACACCTGGTGGTTACTGTAAATGTACGTGTACGATGTATTAAGACAAAAAATATGTTGTAGATGAGCCGCAAACGTCGACGAAAAAGCAGGTGGTGAGCGCGCGCGGCTTCAGCGATGCAACAACTCGCCTTCGCTGGGTCCAGAGATGCTGCCTGAGCGACGCGCAGTAGCCGACCGCTGTCGTAGAGAACCGACAGCAGCAACGAATAATAATTAACTGTCAAAAGTTGGCGTGGCGCTGCGTGTTTGTTCGTTTTAAATGGTTCCTATGTCATGACATAAAGAGTTGGTTAGTTTCCATGTAGACCTCCCACCGACTACGTGGATATATCGGTGTTCGTCTAGGTCTGGTACTAGAGCGTCCCACTGCGTGGTGTAGTGAGGAACCGCAGCTGGCGGTTAAGGCTTGGGAGAGGGAAAGGAGTTTTCATTGGTAGTACCAGTACTTTAATTTGGGTACAGTCCGAGGAGGCAGTGTGGCTATTTTGTCTGTTAGGCCCTTGCTCATATACGTGGCTGTGACGGTTGATCCCTCCCAACGCTGAGCAACGAAATATACAGAGATTCTGTGGGATTTTCTGAATAGTCGCTAGTGATACACCGGTTTTGGAGAATTTAGGTGCACGAGCTATCAATTGATTGTTGTCTTGTGGACAGTTTCGGTCGTAAAGTTTGCTGTGGTAAATCCAGCGTGAGCCTGATTAGAGAGAGAAGTAGATTTGTAAGTGCTGAATTTTTGGGAGTCGGTGGAACCGATATCCTGCCCGTGTTGTACGATTAGTGGTCGGGACTAGCCCAGAGGTCATTGGGTTGTTGAGCGTTTTGTTGAAGTGGTTTGGTAGTGGTTGATGTGTGTGTGTGTGTGTGTGTGTGTGTGTGTGTGTGTGTGTAGTAAGGTTAGTATTGCCTCACGTGTTCCAACATTTCTACTGAATCCAAACTGATCTTCCACGAGGTCCGCTTCTACCAGTTTTTCCATTCGTCTGTAAAGAATTCGCGTTAGTATTTTGTAGCTGTGACTTATTAAACTGATAGTTCTGTAATTTTCACATCTGTCAACACCTGCTTTCTTTGGGATTGGAATTATTATATTCTTCTTGAAGTCTGTGGGTATTTCGCCTGTCTCATACATCTTGCTCACCAGATGGTAGAGTTTTGTCATGACTGGCTCTCCCAAGGCCATCAGTAGTTCTAATGGAATGTTGTCTACTCCCGGGGCCTTGTTTCGACTCAGGTCTTTCAGTGCTCTGTCAAACTCTTCACGCAGTATCTTATCTCCCATTTCATCTTCATCTACATCCTCTTCCATTTCCATAATATTGTCCTCAAGTACATCGCCCTTGTATAAACCCTCTGTATACTCCTTCCACCTTTCTGCCTTCCCTTCTTTGCTTAGAACTGGGTTTCCATCTGAGCTCTTGATATTCATACAAGTGGTTCTCTTCTCTCCAAAGGTCTCTTTAATTTTCCTGTAGGCAGTATCTATCTTACCCCTAGTGAGACAAGCCTCTACATCCTTACATTTGTCCTCTAGCCATCCCTGCTTAGCCATTTTGCACTTCCTGTCGATCTCATTTTTGAGACGTTTGTTTTCCTTTTTGCCTGCTTCATTTACTGCATTTTTATATTTTCTCCTTTCATCAATTAAATTCAATATTTCTTCTGTTACCCAAGGATTTCTATTAGCCCTCGTCTTTTTACCTACTTGATCCTCTGCTGCCTTCACTACTTCATCCCTCAGAGCTACCCATTCGTTTTCTACTGTATTTCTTTCCCCCATTCCTGTCAATTGTTCCCTTATGCTCTCCCTGAAACTCTGTACAACCTCTGGTTCTTTCAGTTTATCCAGGTCCCATCTCCTTAATTTCCCGCCTTTTTTCAGTTTCTTCAGTTTCAATCTGCAGCTCATAACCAATAGATTGTGGTCAGAATCCACATCTGCCCCTGGAAATGTCTTACAATTTAAAACGTGGTTCCTAAATCTCTGTCATACCATTATGTAATCTATCTGATACCTTTTAGTATATACAGGATTCTTCCAGGTATACAACCTTCTTTCATGATTCTTGAACCAAGTGTTAGCTATGATTAAGTTATGCTCTGTGGAAAATTCTACAAGGCGGCTTCCTCTTTCATTTCTTCCCCCCAATCCATATTCATCTACTATGTTTCCTTCTCTCCCTTTTCCTACTGACGAATTCCAGTCACCCATGACTATTAAATTTTCGTCTCCCTTCACTACCTGAATAATTTCTTTTATCTCGTCATACATTTCATCAATTTCTTCATCATCTGCAGAGCTAGTTGGCATATAAACTTGTACTACTGTAGTAGGCATGGGCTTTGTGTCTATCTTGGCCACAATAAAGCGTTCACTATGCTGTTTGTAGTAGCTAACCCGCACTCCTATTTTTTTATTCATTATTAAACCTACTCCTGCATTACCCCTATTTGATTTTGTATTTATAACCCTGTAATAACCTGACCAAAAGTCTTGTTCCTCCTGCCACCGAACTTCACTAATTCCCACTATATCTAACTTTAACCTATCCACTTCCCTTTTTAAATTTTCTAACCTACCTGCCCGATTAAGGGATCTGACATTCCACGCTCCGATCCGTAGAATGCCAGTTTTCTTTCTCCTGATAACGACGTCCTCTTGAGTAGTCCCCGCCCGGAGATCCGAATGGGGGACTATTTTACCTCCGGAATATTTTACCCAAGAGGACGCCATCATCATTTAATCATACAGTAAAGCTGCATGTCCTCGGGAGAAATTACGGCTGTAGTTTCCCCTTGCTTTCCGCCGTTCGCAGTACCAGCACAGCAAGGCCGTTTTGGTTAATGTTACAAGGCCAGATCAGTCAATCATCCAGACTGTTGCCCCTGCAACTACTGAAAAGGCTGCTGCCCCTCTTCAGGAACCACACGTTTGTCTGGCCTCTCAACAGATACCCCTCCGTTGTGGTGGCACCTACGGTACGGCCATCTGTATCGCTGAGGCACGCAAGCCTCCCCACCAACGGCAAGGTCCATGGTTCATGGGGGGACATAAACCTTACGTGTATTTAATTAGTATCTGGTGTGTGTATATATATTCTGCGGGAAAAGAGAAGGGGGAATTCCAGAGATCTTAATACCGCGTTGCAGGACACAAGTATACTCTGGTATTTGTAAGTTTGCACAACTCATTGATTGAGTGGAACCACGATAAACCTACGGAGGGTAGATATTCTATACAGTTAAAACGATTTCATATATAGAAAGCGTGTCCTCAATAAATGCAATTAGAATTGAAGTTGTCGCAATTTATTACGAAAAAAAGAGGTTCAAATGGCTCCGAGTACTATGGGACTTAACATCTGAGGTCATCAGTCCCCTAGAACTTAAAACTACTTAAACCTAACTAATGGCTCTGAGCACTATGTGACTTAACTACTGAGGTCATCAGTCCCCTAGAACTTAGAACTACTTAAACCTAACTAACCTAAAGACATCACACAGATCCATGCCCGAGGCAGGATTCGAACCTGCGACCGTAGCGGTCACGCGGTTCCAAACTGAAGCGCTTAGAACCGCACGGCCACACCGGCCGGCCAAACCTAAGTAACCTAAGGACATCACACACATCCATGCCCGGGGCAGGATTCTAACCTGCGACCGTAGCAGCAGCGCGGTTCCAGACTGAAGCGCCTAAAACCGCTCGGCCACAGCGGCCGGCTATTACAGAACAGTCAACGATTATACCTATAACAAAGATTGATAAATCGGTAGAGTACGTGACGTCGTGTTATTTACATAGCAACGCTGTGCTAAGCGGAAAGAGATTTAGTGGAAATATAAACTATTTTAATCCATATAAATGTCGGTAAAGGCGTCTTAATACAAACTGGTCATAACACGACGATATATGGAATAGGAATTTTGTAAGTAATCATAAAAGTTACATATCTTTTCCAGAGATAATGTACTGCGTTGTGAGAATTTCATTGTGTGGGAGAACAATTGAGAGCTAGATGTGACATTTATCTCGACATAATCTAAATAGGTACTGTATTTAAAGAGATTTGTTGCTTTGATTTGACCAGTAGTTTAGATAACGAGAGTTGCTATCTAAATTGGCCTATCACGTAATTACTGCTTGATATTGGTGATCATTGTCATTAGAATGATTGGATGTGTCTAATCGTAGTGTAATCGTGTCATTGTTCGATCTCGACGTTGCGTAAAGTAAGGGTGCTCTCTTTCATTATTCGATATTGGAGCCGGCTGCATAGTCAGTGGTTGAGGTTTCCCTATTAGTAATTATACTAAAAGTGATCTGTCTTCAATCTGTTCCTTGAGAGTGCGATTACGATACGAGCTAGACTTCGAGTAGTCGCCAGACGCTCCACTACGACTGGTATCGTCTAAAATCAGATAGCGATCTGCAGTCATAACGTAGACTGTGAAATTAAAAACTGTACCAAATTAAAGCTGTAGTTGTCGATTGGTTCGCCCAAGAATTTTGCGCTGCAGGAAGCCATACATTAACGACATAGCGACGTTGGTACAATACGATCCATTGTCGTTGTAAGTTCGATCTAGGGTACCGCCAGGCGGCACGTTACACGGTCAGTGCTTACGTCGGTGTTGGGTCCCGTGAAAAGAAATACTGGATTTCTCCCCTGAATTTTTTATCTAGAACTTGTGCTCCGCGGCTAATGACTTCATTGTCGATGGGCTGTCAATTCAAATAGAATTAAAATGCTGTTACCAGTAGCAAAAATACGGAAAGTGATGACTACAAATGATTTCATGGACTCTTACATCTGGTCACTGACACTGACAGAAATCACCGACCCTGCTGACAGCCAAGGCAACGGGACGAGCTTGAAAAATATGTAACCCCAGTATTAAACAAAGTATGGAAGCACGCAGGAAGCATTCGCAAATGCGAAAAGGAACCACCGTTGGCTGTATATTGGGAATGATGACAGTGAGAGTATATGCCATACCAGGACTCGAACCCAGATATCCCGCTTTACGCGAGCGGTCACCTTAGCAGCTATTTTTTTTCAAAACTTTATTTAACAATATAACGCTACACAATTACATCATCGCAATACATGAACAAAATAAACAGTTTATGGATTGTTGTGCACATTGCAGCATGTCACGCTTGAGTCTTAATTATGGATAGTTCTGGGGATACACATTTGTGTTTATTTCATTGGGGTATGTGCGTGTAAATTGCATCAGTTTTTAATGTATGTCCATTGGCGACGACCTGTGAGATTTGTTGGGATCTGTTGAAACTTTCTAAACTGACTTTTCTCTATTCGATTTCAGTGAGTTACTTTTTTTGTAACGTAATCGTAAATTTTAATAAATTTGGAAACTTTTCCTTTTTTTAGGTTGTTATGCTATGTAATGAGAGCCAGAGATCTTTCCAGAATGAAATTTTCACACTGCAGAGAAGTGTGCACTGACATGAAATTTCCTGGTAGATTAAATCTGAGTTCCGGACCGAGACTCGAATTCAGGACCTTTGCCTTTAGCGGGCAAGTATTCTACCATCTGAGCTACCCAAGCACGACTCACGTTCCGTCCTTACAGCTTTACTTCCGTCAGCACCTCGTCACCTACCTTCCAAACTTCACAGAAGCTCTCCTGCGAACCTTGCAAGAGTAGCACTTCTGGAAGAAAGGATATTGCGGACACATGGCTTAGTCACGGCCTGGAGGATGCTTCCAGAATGAAATTTTCACTCTGCAGAGGAGTGTGCGCTTTCACGAAACTTCCGGGCAGATAAAACTGTGCGATGGACCGAGACTCGAACTCGGGACCTTTACTTTTGTTTTCCATCAGTTTAAGATGTGTTTCCCTTGTCTTCGTCATATTCTATTAAGGAATGTTTATATGTATATAATTGAATACAATTAAAAATTGTTTAAGACGATGTAATCCGTTAGGGAGATGTTGCACTTTAATTGGCGGTTCACACTGACTGGAGTATTTTCGTTGAGCAAGAGAGATGTTACAGTGTTGAACGATCTTTATTGTGCAAATAATGCTTTAGACTTTATGGTAATATCCACGAGGTTTATTCCGCCACTTTCTGCAGAGATAGTTACAGTCCCAAATTTAACTTTCAGTATGTTTTGACGGGTTACAAAGTGAGTTAAGGCCGACATAATTCTGGTACCTGTGTCTCGAGGAATCGGTATCCCTTAAGGAACATAGCTGATTTTTGCCATTATGTATATCTTCGGGGATGACATCTGGAATTCGACGAATTTCATCACTATTGAGACCCATGTCATCAGTGTTTGCCCTACATACGTTATTTTGAGCATTATGTTTATTACTCTTAGCTGTTTTACCTGAGTGACTAGCAGAGGTTCAAATACGGTGGCAAACAGGGCCAATGTCATTGGAGATCCTTGTCTTACCCAGCAACAGAAGTTAAATGTTCTCGTTAGCTGGCTGTTTATTAGGATTCTGGATGAATCTTAGCTTGATATTCTGAGTATTAATATGCTAAATCGTTGCGGAAAACTCATTACCTTCATCGTTTCGAATAAGTAATGTTGGTTTACTCTACCAAAGGCTTTTTGAAAGCCTTGTGACGTTACAGAAGATTTTAATTTGAAACCATCTACTATGGCTGTTGTATCTCTATAATCACCACAATCTGTACAATCGTTCTATCCTGGCCCACGCTTGTTTTAGAAGGAGCGGTAACTAACTATATACGTTACATTCTTGAGCCTCTGATGTAGTTCACGTGCCATGATCTTACAATCACTGCTCAGCAAAGTTAATGATCTATGGTTTTCCATGGATACACTGTATTGTTTTTTGGAACTAAAACCGTAATTCCTTCTACACAGTCAATTGGGATTTCTGTGGCAGTGTTCACTAGTTCACTATATATACATAATAATTTAATTTTAATTTGTTGTTGGAAGATATGATAAATCTCTTGTGGTATTCAATATGGGCCCGGCGATTTATTTTAGGGACTATGTTATATAAATGCTTCCAAAACTTTTTGATCAGTCTTCATCTGAGTCAGGATTGTTGAGCTCTTTTCTGAAAATGTTTGAGAAGACTTCCTGTGCATTATTATCACTAGATCTGCTGGAAATGATTGTAAATGCCTTCTTTTATTTCGTGCTGTGTATTTAGTGTGATCCATGTTTCCTTTTAATTTTTGTCAATATTTTCCTTTGTGCAGAGCTTTCTTTCGCACATACCGTGATATATTGAGGTTTCTTCAAGGTGTACATACTCAGGTATCCTCGCCCAACTTTTGTATCCTTCTTAATGTTTCAGTATCTAATGTTTGGATTTTATTTTCTTTATCTTCACGCATTTCCCGATTACTGAGGCGTCTACTCTGTAAAGATCTCGAATACATTCAAGTAAAATTGACTCGTTTTCCTGTACCAGAATTTTTTTCACGTGAGTAATTCATTGACTGTATTAGTAGTTGGGGTCTGGCGCATTTGCGCCACCAGGCTATTGCTGAACTATACGATGCAAATTTTCGTTCACATTATTCCCACATCCGAGTGAAACTTTCTTTCTATACGTCATCTCGTAAATGTGTGACGTTCAGTTTCCACATTCATTTTGCACGAATCAGGTCAGACCCAGACTTCAATACGTCCATGTGTCACATTCGGCAATGTTCCTTTGGACATGCATGCATGTCCAAAGAAACATTCCATTGTACTTCTTAATAATATAGGCACTGCTATTTCATAAATAATGGAAAGTTGAAAGATGGATGGAATACAGGAACATTCAAGTGTTATACAAAGGAAACAACGTGAAGCCAATATTGCGCAAGATTGAAAGATGATAGTTGTAGTTGAGATGCGATGCGACGAGAGTAGTTTGATGGAGCCCTGAAATACCTATGAATAGACTAGACGCCCAAGAGGCGTTATTCCCTCATAATTATTTTGAACTTTGGTGGCACATACCGTGACAAAACCATTCATCACGGGATGCAAGATATCATGGGAAATACACTCCGACTTCTAGAAGAATGTAATAATAATTACAATTCCAAAGACGGTTGGTAGTGACAGTTGCCAATATTAAAGAAATGTTGGATTAATACATCACAGTTGCAAAGAACTAACATGTATTATAAAAAAGGAGAATTAAAAATTGTTAGAAGTCGACCTCAGGGAACATAAGTTTGAGTTCGGGAGAATTTGTGACATGCGAGGCAATACTTACAATCTTCCGACTGAAGAAAGGTCAATATACGTTTATGCATTTGCAGATTTGGGAGACAGTTCTTGAAATGTTGACTGGAATATACTTGCAATTCCGAAGGTAATAGTGATGGAATATGAAATATTTTTCCAACTTGAACAAAAACCAGACTGCTGTTAGGAGAATCGTAGGACTTTAAAGTCAAGCAGCTGTTGACTAGGGCGTGACAAGAGGATTGTTATTCTATGTGTACACTGGACCAGCAGTGAAACAGTCGTTGGAAGGACGCAGTCCCGTGATCCGTCGGTCAGTAGTTCTAGTCTACTGTGAGTTTTTTGTCGGATAATTAGTAAGAGAGTGTTCCAGTTTACTTCACGCTCGAGGGTGTCTGAGGTATTTTAGTGTTAGTTAAATTAATAGCTCTGGTAGATGGAAGTCATGGGGCAGAGGTTGAGTGTGGTAGATGTGGCCTTAAATCCACAGGATTTCCTGCAATTATTTCACCTGGAAACTCCGAGAACATGGGGGACGTTTGCGCAGCAGATGGGTCGAGATACAATCTTACAGTGTGAAGGAAGCTCTACCGGCCATTATTACCCTCTGGAGAAGATGTGAGCTTTCCCTTGCTGTGTTGTATTGTATGATTCAACATCTGCTTGCAGCTTCTACAGTTCTCTTTTATCAGTTGGTTCCAAGCGTGTATCGCTGTTGCAGTCAGAAAGTCGCAGTAAAAAAATCTATTTTCAGACTATTGGTTGCTGCGTCCCATCGAACTAATTCACACATACTGATATATCTTTCTATGAAATGGCATTTGCTTATGTCGTTCCAATTTGTATGACAACTATTCATCGAAGATGTTAGACGAAACGCTAACAGTTTTTGGTCGCGCAAGTGAGAACGCTGCTGTACCTAAGTAGACGCCATCTCTTTGCAGTTGTAATCAGTTTTAGCTGGTACACTGTTTAACACACCACTGAGATCGATCTGATCCGAGAGGTTCTTTCTAGGCGTTACAGTTTTAATAAACATTAGTACTGCGGTATCCTACAACGATATAGACTACATAACGAAAGAAAACGTACCTGTGGAGTGAAGACGTTAAGGTACAGGCAGTCCTCAGTGCCGGAGACAGCCGATCCCGGCATCACCACTGTGTACTGGGTGCACACTGGCCCAGGAGTCGTAGCATCGAGAATGTGTGTCCACGTATCCGGAGGCTGAGGACTCTGCAACAAACAGTGAAACTCATCTTGTTACACAAATCAACGATGCGAAAACATTTTCAAAGAACGTCACATATTACTGTGATTTTTACTACGTTTAGTAGTAATATAAAACGAAGACGCCCAAATATCCACCACTGCTTACAGACATCATCCAAAATTTAACCAACTGCATATTAATTATTTTTGTGACACAAGTTTCATGTACAATTTCATTTAATAATTTGAATTACATAGATTAGTAGGGCATGTGATCAACATTCAGACAATGTACTGCCGTGCAAGAATATCTATGAAGCCAAGCGAGAAAAGTTTTTGTGTAAGGACATTGTGAATTCGAAAAGAAATCTGTTACCTTCTCTTCACAATAGGCTGGGCCTACTGAATAGTCTATGAAAGCATTAACAGAAGACAGGCAATGTTTCAAGTACATCTACGAAAAGTTTCTTCATCCATCATAGGTTAGTTTAAAAAAAGGCGCGTCTGTTAAATATCAAATTAGAAAAATGTTTTTCAGTTATAGCTCCGAACAAAAAATAGAAACTGGAGTCAGACGGAGGTTTTTACAAACTTGTCTGGCAGTAAGAGAACCCATGTTACATATTTATTGTAGGCAACATGCTATAAATACTCAGGAAGTTACACTGTTTGATAAGCTCAAGTTTCAGTTTGTGAACATTCACCTCTCTTTCTTGCCTGATAATTTGAGAGATGTCTATAAAGAACAAGACGAGGCTCTTTCTTCAAGAAATCAAAGCGATGGAAAGATGATATGAGATTCACAGGAAAGTTAATACAGTTGGTTGCTTACTGAGATCCACAACATTAAATTTATCGGAGAAAGAACTCTGTGGAGGAGAAAGAAGCGACATCTAAAGTAACGGTTACATTGTCCCAATCAAAGGAGGTGTTTTCGTGTCTAATCTTCAGTAAAGCCTTCGTTCAGCTTGAACAAAATTAAACTGGTTTTCATTCGAATTACATATATATTGTCCGTTTCCTGGATTGAGGCAAAGCTGTACGTGATGAATTAAAATCAAATAAAGGTTAAGCATCCGAAAAGACGTAAGACTAAGGTATTTCCCAACAAAAAATACCCAAGAATGTCTCTCACAAGTTATGTGAAATTGATAAATTTCATAAAAATACGAAGCAGTTAAACACATTCATATGGAATTGCGTATCTGAACATTCTGTAGCAAGAATGTAAATTAATGTAGGAATTATTCCCTATGATTTCAGCAATCTCAGTTTAGCTGGGTTGGAACTTTAATAGTGGCAACTATTTATTTACAGCTCGTGCGAAAATAGATACGCGTTCAAAGTTGTGTTGACAGTTCGAGCGGCGCGGTCTATTGCCCTACGAATCTGTAGCAGTTCTGAAGCGAATGCCGTGAAGTGTTTCCTTCAGTTTAGAAATCGAGTTGAACTCAAGAGGGCTTAAATCAGGGGGGTGCAGTAGGTGGTACAGCACTTAGTAGCCTCATCAGTCAAACAAATCATTAACAGCTTGCACTGTACATGCTCGAGCATTGTCCTGCAAAATGATGGTCAGGTCCTGCAGAAAGTGTCATCACTTCGGTCTCTAAGATGGTCTTAGGTTATGTACCAAAAATGAATGGCATAGAAACAGAAGTGGTGATAATTTCAGTAAAACTTTGAAACACGTATCTATTCTGTACGAGCTGTAAATAAATAGTTGCCACTATTAAAGTTTCAACCCTCGTGTTTTACGATATGAACGTAGCTGCAAGTTGGCAGAATGTTACAAGTGCGAACGCTCCCACGATTTAAGTCAATTCGAACAAAGTCGTTTTGGGCGTTTGGACTCGTCCTATACCCACTGTTGAAATCAATATTTCCTCCGTCTTCGCAATGGTCATGTTCAGAACGTCACGACGAGGATTTAGTTTCAAAGTAACCCAGCCTAATGCGTAAAAGGACTTTGTTCTGATTGACACAATGTTGCTCCTTCTGCTCTTTAACGTAGAAAACAATGCAAATAATTGCGAAAAGGTATATAAATGACGAACGTACGCTGCTATGATGCTCCAGAGGATGATACAAAACTAGGAGCCACTACATTTTTAAGCACTGTGGCCGTCTTGGGAATGAAGATTCCGTCTATCCTTGTTTAACTGTCATATGTTTCCACTAAGCACTTGACAAGAAAGTCGAGATAGGCCATCATCCACATTTCGTTCTTACTTGTTAAACTGATTTCCTCTACCGATATGATAGAAAATGATATTTATGGGACGCTAAGGTCCCACCTACATTCCTTTTTATAGCTTTTCATTTGGTGTCACCTGGGAGAGCGTGACAAGTTCCTTGACATACCAGAATAGTGAAGAATCGTGCTTATGGAAATTCAGATACGTTAAGGACACAGTGAAATGGCTGGACAAGGATTCTCACATAGTGAATGGTCGTTGCATGGGTGAAGCTAATACTTCGTGTATAGTACAGATCATTAATGATTCCAAAAGCTGATGACTCTCTGAGAGGCGAGTATTAAGAGTGTTGATGATAGTCGTACGCAACTATTCAGTCAACCATGGTCTTTATAGTTGGAACGATGCGCATTTTAACTGGAACACGCAATTTTGTTATCGAAGAGTGCAACACTTGAACAGCTAGTGGCATCTGTTGCGAAGGTTCTCGCTGAATGTCGTGGAAAATAACGTTAGAATGTATGTCACATGAAAGCAAAACAGTTCGTTTTTTATCCATAACCCTGTATCTTTTGAAGTCAATGATATAGTAATTACGTTAGTTGTTCATATAAAACTCCCGACTTCCATAAGACAAAGCTATGTTTAAAACACTTACTACCAAACAAAGTTCAAGAAGAATGCTCTGGACGCGAGTATCCTCTTCACTAAATATTCAGAAATATACATTTAGACGAAATATGGAGAACTGTGTGGCTCCATATCTGATCCTTAGTGTGACTGGTAAAGCAAGACAGTGAAGCCTAGAGCCTCGTCGATGCACACTCCACTCGTTAGAGAATACTAACTTTCTCTACAGCTTAAGAAGTGAGCAGTGATTTCCGTCATTACGGGATATCTACATCTACTTCTACATTCTTGGAGCTCCATTACGCTGTGTAGCACAGAGTACCTCTTTTACCACTATCATTTCTCCATACTGTTTTCCACTTGCGAATGGTGCGTTGGAACTGACGATAAACCTCTGTATATGAACAATTTCTCCGAAATTCTCGTCTTGGTCATTTCGCGAGACATGTGTTGTGCGTCTCTTTTGCGAAAGTACGTTCGCAAAGTTTCAACAGTATCTCCGGGACACAAATTTTTTAACGTGTACAACTGGAGTTTGTTGAATATTTCCAGAACGCTCTTCCCCTTATTATACCATCCAATGACGAAAATATGTGCCGCTCTGTCTCTATCTCTCGTATTAACACTGCGCGATAACGGTCTCAGAGTGATAAGCTATATCCAACAATCAGACTAACGGGCATTTGATAAGCCGCTTATGTAATGTGTGGATTAGATTACCCTACTATTATTCCAATGAAATTTATCTTGGCATATGGTTTTCTTACAACCTGTTTTGTGATTGTGGTCATCCTACTTTAGGTCTTCCATAATCTCCAAAAAAATCGTCTTTGTATTTGGAAAGTAATTAACATAATTTTCATAGTACGATTATTGACAGTTGATGTCAAAAATCTTTACTTACGAACTTCTCTGTATCACAGAAATTGCATCTACTACCTCATTCCCGCAGCTAGTATCGGCCACAACAACACCAAACGCGACAGCTGTGCAAATCAGAAACTTAAATCTCCATTTTCGCGAGACTTGGTCAGTGTGGGATAGGCAACAGCTGATATCGTCTGCAACATGGGTGTCGAGACCGTAGTGCAACCGCGGCTCCAGAGCCGATCCTGCATTACGTAGCAGACAGAAAAAACGCGATCTTCAACAGGTAGCTGCCTCACGCTTGGGAATCTACGCGGACTATTGTGTACCTGTCAAGTGTGTAGTGAAATTTTTGAGGTATTGTGAAAGTGTGACAATTTTCCCCTTTGTGAATCACGAGAGTACCATTAGAAATATGATGAACCAAGAGAACAAATACACATATTCAGAGTGTGGGAGAAGTGATTATAACAAGATTCTGAGGAAGCACGTATCACAAGCACATTCAGGAAAGATATGTGATGCCGTTCCACAATTAAATGTGCAAAGTTTTTAGATATATTTCAACCCTGAACACAGTTTAGTGTGCTACGAATGGAACCACCATACATCGGAAGATAGTTGTGTGAAAATGAAATGTTCATTATGTGAAGTTTCAGTGTTTTCGATAACTCAAGTTACGTATTATACCTAACTGGCAAATCGCTTCAAACATTTGTAGATACATGTTCTGAAAATTAGTTACCAGTCGCATTTCTTGTGAGTGGCCTGAAACACCGATGGGTGTAGTAGACACACCTAAAAGCCACTTGCCTCCCGCGTTTCTTTCCTCACTGCAGAAGAAAGTACGAAACGAACAAGCGGGCGGCTGTTAGGGACAATCACAGTCATGGACTGGAAATGCAGTAATAGCGAGCACGCCAAGAGAAGTAGCAGCTGGTCAGCAGGTCACACGAGGGTTCAAATGGTTCAAATGGCTCTGAGCACTATGGGACTTAACATCTATGGTCATCAGGACCCTATAACTTAGAACTACTTAAACCTAACTAACCTAAGGACAGCACACAACATCCAGTCATCACGAGGCAGAGAAAATCCCTGACCCTGCCGGGAATCGAACCCGGGAACCCGGGCGTGCGAAGCGAGAACGCTGCCGCACGACCACGAGCTGCGGACTGTCACACGAGGGGACAACGCGTCGCTATGGTAATAATACCAGAGTGGAAGTCACGTGGCTGAGTGTTTTCCAAACGTACATTTCGTTCATGCACTAATGCGACCCTTTTGATAGTCATGTGTCTGCGACCACTTGGTGCATCGCGTCATTTCTAGGTGACGGGTATCAACGTATAGAGGAACTACTTTGGAACTATCGTGTAAGCGAATTGTTTATAGTAAATACTGATTACATTTAGAATTGTTAGCCGTGCCCAAAAGAAGAGGAGTTTGCGCACCGTGTAAGAGTTACGTCGGGTAGTTCATAGAATCCCTTGTAATTAGGACATCCCGAGGAAATTGCAACATCTGGCAGTACTAATTCTTAGATAGAAGCATTGTCTCCGTTTACTGAATCAAGTTCGAGCAAAAGTAGCTCAGGGAAAGAAACGCGCATATCAGCTATGTTTACAGGCGAAGAAAGAATCTCCGAAACAAGAATCTAAATGTCTCATACCAAAGTAAAAACCACTGCCATGAAGAACTGAGCAACCGTGGACTACGTTTGCATGCGTAACTGAACACGATTTCCACTGAAGATAGTCTACAGCTTACAAGATGATAAAACGTTTAAATAAAACTTAAAAAGAGGCAAGGAACTTAAGCATAATACCAGAAGATAAAGAGATAGTAAATTATTAACAGCGAGGATAAAAGGAAGGTCTCCTTGGAATCCATATACCATATGAGGGTGATCTCCTGACAGTCCAAGAACTGAAACTCAGGTTTACTTCAATGTGATGGTGATGTCCCATACTCCTTCACAGAGCGTAGGGGAACGATGCGGGGACCCGCACCGCCGTACTAGGCATAGTCCTAGTGGAGGTGGTTTGCCATTGCCTTCCTCCGACCGTAATGGGGATGAATGATAATGACGAAGACAACACAACAACACCCAGTCATCTCGAGGCAGTTGAAAATCGAACCCGAGACCAGGAGTTCGAGAAGCGAAAATTCTACCGCGAGACCACAAGTGACGGACACTTCAATGTGGTGGATTATTTCAATACTTCGACTTAAAATAAAGAATATATGGTGGAAAACTCGACTTTATAGGGTAATGACCGTCCCAACATTGCCGTTTCAACAATGAATGAAAAGTTAGAATATAGGAAGCGAGAGGCAGAAATTGAATTTTTAAGAGAAGTGATTGACTCCAAAAGATTAAACAGACTCAGAAAAGTGGGCATAAGAGCAGTGATCGAGATATATGCAAAGATCTAGTCTAGCGGACAAAGCTGGCTAGAACTTCTGCTACAAATACCAGACTCTAGACTACCAAAAGTAGCCTTAAATTTCAGACCTACATCTACATCTACATCTACATCCATACTCCACAAGCCACCTGACGGTGTGTGGCGGAGGGTACCTTGAGTACCTCTATCGGTTCTCCCTTCTATTCCAGTCTCGTATTGTTCGTGGAAAGAAGGATTGTCGGTATGCCTCTGTGTGGGCTCTAATCTCTCTGATTTTATCCACATGGTCTCTTCGCGAGATATACGTAGGAGGGAGCAATATACTGCTTTACTCTTCGGTGAAGGTATGTTCTCGAAACTTTGACAAAAGCCCGTACCGAGCTACTGAGCGTCTCTCCTGCGGAGTCTTCCACTGGAGTTTATCTATTATCTCCGTAACGCTTTCGCGATTACTAAATGATCCTGTAACGAAGCGCGCTGCTCTCCGTTGGATCTTCTCTATATCTTCTATCAACCCTATCTGGTACGGATCCCACACTGCTGAGCAGTATTCAAGCAGTGGGCGAACAAGCGTACTGTAACCTACTTCCTTTGTTTTCGGATTGCATTTCCTTAGGATTCTGCCAATGAATCTCAGTCTGGCATCTGCTTTACCGACGATCAACATTATATGATCATTCCATTTTAAATCACTCCTAATGCGTACTCCCAGATAATTTATGGTATTAACTGCTTCCAGTTGCTGACCTGCTATTTTGTAGCTAAATGATAAAGGATCTATCTTTCTGTGTATTCGCAGCACATTACACTTGTCTACATTGAGATTCAATTGCCATTCCGTGCACATGCGTCAATTCGCTGCAGATCCTCCTGCATTTCAGTACAATTTTCCATTGTTACAACCTCTCGATACACCACAGCATCATCCGCAAAAAGCCTCAGTGAACTTCCGATGTCATCCACAAGGTCATTTATGTATATTGTGAATAGCAACGGTCCTATGACACTCCCCTGCGGCACACCTGAAATCACTCTTACTTCGGAAGACTTCTCTCCATTAAGAATGACATGCTGCGTCCTGTTATCTAGGAACTCCTCAATCCAATCACACAATTGGTCTGATAGTCCATATGCTCTTACTTTGTTCATTAAACGACTGTGGGGAACTGTATCGAACGCCTTGCGGAAGTCAAGAAACACGGCATCTACCTGTGAACCCGTGTCTATGACCCTCTGAGTCTCGTGGACGAATAGCGCGAGCTGGGTTTCACATGACCGTCTTTTTCGAAACCCATGCTGATTCCTACAGAGTAGATTTCTTGTCTCCAGAAAAGTCATTATACTCGAACACAGTACGTGTTCCAAAATTCTACAACTGATAGACGTTAGAGATATAGGTCTATAGTTCTGCACATCTGCTCGACGTCCCTTCTTGAAAACGGGTATGACCTGTACCCTTTTCCAATCCAAGGTCCGTGGGAAGGCTAAAACAGACACTCCTAGATACGAGGACGTGCTGAAAAGTAATGACTCCGAATTTTTTATGTGAAAATTCTTAAAACATTTCCAAGAAAACAAGCGTTATTAATACTTTACAGACACATACTTATTTCTCAGTTTACTCATCCTAGTGATGAACTCATCGCTCCCAGCGAGAGACCAGTTTGTTTATACCGTAACTATACCATGTTTTACTTTCTTGATGGAACCACAATCTCTCATTTGCTTGCACTGCTTCATCACTGTCAAAGTGAAGTCCTTGAAAGGGTTCTTCATGTTCTGGAAACAGATGAAAGTCGGGTAGCACCAAGTCGGGACTGTATTAATGGTGATCGATGACAGTAAATCGAAGGCGTCGGATTGTTGCAGATTAGACAGTGCTTATGTGTGGTCCTGCATTTTCATGCTGAAGGAGGGGTTCGAAACTCGATTTCACACTGTTTCCCACACACTGCCATAGTTACGTTTCATTCCGTCATGTTTACACTTAACAATTCGGAGCACTCTATCAGGTAGAGGGCTGCAAATACGTAAGCACGAAGAATAAAGATGTACAAGGTTAAAAATAGTTTTAGTGGTTTGGACATAAAAAATTCGGAGTCATTACTTTCCAAGCTGTCGTCGACTTAGAAGAGCAACCAGACCTATGGCCTAGACCCTGATGAGAGAAGTTAGGGAATAAAAAACTTCCAAAAGAACTTCCAAACTGCCGCCACACATAGTACGATAGATTTCTACATCTATGTCTATAGTAGGAAATTGACCTCACGATGTATGGCGAAGAGTACTTTATACTCCACACTCAGAGATCACAGAACGTGAAAATAGGATCCGAAGAGTAGGTTCTGTCCGCCTCGACTCACCCTGAAGCGCAGCGGTCCGACGGGCGGCTTGGCGTAGGGTATGCGGTAGAAGGCGTGGAAGGGCCGGCCCTCGCTGGACACGCGGCTGGTGCCCCTCAGCGCGCCCTGCCTGGTGCGCACCACCTCGCCGGCTGCAGCTGCGGCACTCAGAGACACCTCCACCACCAACACCAGCAGCAGCAGCAGTGCTGCAGAGGGCGCGCTCCACACTCCGGCCATGGCTGCTGTGAGCCGGCACCGAGGCGTGCTTCTCATATTGAAAGGAGCCGTATCGCAAAGTCACGGTACTTAACAAGATTCTGCATCTTATCGCGTACTCCGCCCGTGACTAACCACGGCCAAAAACTGCAACTCACGTAGCGTTACACAATGCAGAGGGTTCTACACGTAACCGCGTACCTGAAATGTGTTGTGAGCGTCGTAGGTAACCACGTATGTCGAACATGCACTGGAGTTTTGAATGAATATGGTGGTGAATGATATTGGAGACGCTAACATCTTTAGTGCCCACACTATTACAAAATACGAAATAAATTTGTCACTATAGTCGAGAATTGTGTTGAGAGATTCAGCATCTGTGTAGATAATTAAAATAATTCTCATATATTGTCCTATCTCGGTTGCAGATTTGTGATTATATTACATGTTTCGACCACTCTGGATCATCTTCAAATCTAAAACAAAGCAATACTGAATATGTACCATGTAAAGTTTTGCAGTTAGTAAAAAAGACATGAACTGAACAAAAATGCCTCAAAGCAGAACCAAATGCAATTAACCGTAACTGTCACACACTGTCATAACCATAACTGTCACACACTGTTACCCATAGTTACTGCGCGTAGTTTCACTATTCAAATTTAGTGTTTTCTATATTATGCTTTCCATTTTCTTTTTATAATAGGTAATATTTAATGAAACTTTATGCACTTCTAGGTCGTCAACAGAATATCTCTTCCATAACTTTAGGATCTTTAATCCTTTCACTACTTATACATCAGTGGTCATAGCCCTTTACTTTTAATACTTTAACGAAAAGAAAATTTTGTACAGTATAATTTTTGCACTTTTAGAGTAAGAATTTATTATTTCGAACTTTCCAAGTTTCGCACTTTGAATTTCTTCAGAAACTAATTCAGTATTCGCTTTTATATTTGCAATTGTATAATCTACTATTTTATCCACTTTTTACAGTTTTACGTATCCATTCTGGTGTCTTACCGGAAGGTTTTTTACATTTCTGACTTCTTGCAATTTTCGTATAAGACGCTCTCTTGTTAAATCCATAGCATACCTGCCACTATCCATCCATCTACCTCTCTTACCGTCTTTGCCCATTCTCAGTCCTCCTTCGCTTTGTTTTACAATTTCAGTCTATTATGCCGTTTATGTTTTACATGTCTGTTGTTATACATCATTAGTGTTTAAACGAGAATCTTTACATAATGCTACAATGTTAGCACGACCTCTCTTGTAAAACTCTTGACATCCTCACATCCCCTCCCTGCTTCCTTTCCGCTTCCCTCTGCCCTCCGCCCCAAACCATCAACGTATACATATTTAAAACACTAACTGCAGCTGCAAAACCAAGTACTTTCATACCTTGCTGATAGTGGGCAATACGGGTTGTTCAGGCAACTATTTAGGTAAATTCTACGTTTAGGTACAATTTATGCCTTTTTGACTTATTGTAAGATATTACGCGATACATACTTAGTTGTACTTTGTTTTCGATCTGAAGATAATCCAGAGTGATCGGAACATGTTATCACTTACAAATATCCATCTGAGACGGACCACTAAATGAGAAATATATTGAATAAATTTGTGTTTGCCCTTATGAAAGTTGTTACGTATTGATACTTAAAAATTCATATCTCCGACATCGATGCGGCCGGAAAAATATCCTGCGAGAACGGGACCAACGACGACTGAAGAGAATCGTTCAACGTGACAGAAGTGCCACCCTTCCGCAAATTGCTGCAGATTTCACTGCTTGGCCATCAACAAGTGTCCGCGAGCGTACCATTGAAAGAAACATCACCGATGTTGGCTTTCGCAGCCAAAGGTCCACTCTTGTACCCTTGATGACTGTAAGACAGAAAGCATTACCCCTCTCCTGCGCCAGTCAACACCGACATTGGATTGTTGATGACTGGAAACATGTTGCCTGGTCGGACGCATCTCGTTTTAAATTGTATCGGAGGGATAGATGTGTGCGGGTATGGAGAAAACCTCATGGATCCGTGGACCCTGCATGTCAGGAGGGGCTGTTGAAGCTGGTGGAGTCACTGTAATGGTGTAGTGGTGTGTGTGTGTGTGGGGGGGGGGGGGTGCAGTTGGGGTAATATGGGACCCTTGATACGTCTATATACGTCTCTGAGATGTGACACGTATGTAAGCATCCTGTCTTATCACCCGCATCCATTCATGTCCATTGTGCATTCAGGCGGACTTGGAAAATTCCAGCAGGACGATGCGACATCTCACAGATCCACAATTCCTACAGAGTGGCTCCAGGAACACTCTTATGAGTTTAAACGCTTCCGCTGGCCACCAACCTCCCCAGATATGAAAATTATTTATCATATCTGGGATGCCTTGCAACGAGAAATTCAGAAGAGATCTACATATCCGGGCCCCCATGCAATATTAAAGGAGTGAACTCACTCCAGCTCTACTTCAGATATTAGTCGAGTCCATGCCACTACGTACTGCGGCACTTCTGCATGGTCGCGGGGCCCTGCACGATATTAAGCAGTTGTATCAGTTTCTTTGGCTCTTCACTGTAACAGGCTGTTTGAAGTTAATACCCTGTATATCGTTAATATACGATACACCTCGGCCATCTTCACAATGTGACCGTTAGATGGGTCCCGGATAGTGTAGGGGCCAGTCTGTCAGCCGCCAGATGTGACTACAGATCCTACTGGCAGCCGTCCGGCGAATCAGATACGCCGCCAGATGTCGCGACGTGAATGGTCTACATGAAATGTACACTCCTGGAAATGGAAAAAAGAACACATTGACACCGGTGTGACAGACCCACCATACTTGCTCCGGACACTGCGAGAGGGCTGTACAAGCAATGATCACACGCACGGCACAGCGGACACACCAGGAACCGCGGTGTTGGCTGTCGAATGGCGCTAGCTGCGAAGCATTTGTGCACCGCCGCCGTCAGTGTCAGCCAGTTTGCCGCGGCATACGGAGCTCCATCGCAGTCTTTAACACTGGTAGCATGCCGCGACAGCGTGGACGTGAACCGTATGTGCAGTTGACGGACTTTGAGCGAGGGCGTATAGTGGGCATGCGGGAGGCCGGGTGGACGTACCGCCGAATTGCTCAACACGTGGGGCGTGAGGTCTCCACAGTACATCGATGTTGTCGCCAGTGGTCGGCGGAAGGTGCACGTGCCCGTCGACCTGGGACCGGACCGCAGCGACGCACGGATGGACGCCAAGACCGTAGGATCCTACGCAGTGCCGTAGGGGACCGCACCGCCACTTCCCAGCAAATTAGGGACACTGTTGCTCCTGGGGTATCGGCGAGGACCATTCGCAACCGTCTCCATGAACCTGGGCTACGGTCCCGCACACCGTTAGGCCGTCTTCCGCTCACGCCCCAAAATCGTGCAGCCCGCCTCCAGTGGTGTCGCGACAGGCGTGAATGGAGGGACGAATGGAGACGTGTCGTCTTCAGCGATGAGAGTCGCTTCTGCCTTGGTGCCAATGATGGTCGTATGCGTGTTTGGCGCCTTGCAGGTGAGCGCCACAATCAGGACTGCATACGACCGAGGCACACAGGGCCAACACCCGGCATCATGGTGTGGGGAGCGATCTCCTACACTGGCCATACACCACTGGTGATCGTCGAGGGGACACTGAATAGTGCACGGTACATCCAAACCGTCATCGAACCCGTCGTTCTACCATTCCTAGACCGGCAAGGGAACTTGCTGTTCCAACAGGACAATGCACGTCCGCATGTATCCCGTGCCACCCAACGTGCTCTAGAAGGTGTAAGTCAACTACCCTGGCCAGCAAGATCTCCGGATCTGTCCCCCATTGAGCATGTTTGGGACTGGATGAAGCGTCGTCTCACGCAGTCTGCACGTCCAGCACGAACGCTGGTCCAACTGAGGCGCCAGGTGGAAATGGCATGGCAAGCCGTTCCACAGGACTACATCCAGCATCTCTACGATCGTCTCCATGGGAGAATAGCAGCCTGCATTGCTGCGAAAGGTGGATATACACTGTACTAGTGCCGACATTGTGCATGCTCTGTTGCCTGTGTCTATGTACCTGTGGGTCTGTCAGTGTGATCATGTGATGTATCTGACCCCAGGAATGTGTCGATAAAGTTTCCCCTTCCTGGGACAATGAATTCACGGTGTTCTTATTTCAATTTCCAGGAGTGCATTTCCAATTGCGAACATGGACAGCCATCAGCTGCAGAATGAAATGACGACAGTGAAAACTTGTGCCGGACCGGGACTCGAGCGATCGCCTTACCATTTGGCTATCCGTGCACAACTCACGTTTAGACCTAAACTTCCATCTGTCGTCAACCATGCGTCAACAAGCTGCACTCGTACTTACATTATGTATATTTCCGTACAGGAGAGATATTTTATTTGAAAGTCACTTGCCCGGTGTCGATGGATAAATGTGGTACTGCAGCGCCAGTATTAGTGGGAATTACGATGCAAAGTTGTTTTGGAGATGCATGCATACATTCATGTCTAAAGGAACTTTCCATCGTGATTCCGAATAACTCTGGCACTGCAACATCACGCGAGCATAGAGTACTTCATTACTCATAGATACGTGATTAAAAATAGTGCGCAGAGTATTCTGCTGCGAGTAACCTGTTTGAGGTCCTTCACAGACTACATAAGGAGTTTCTTCCACAATCTGGGCTCCCTTCTGTGTATCCAGGACGATGCGTCGCGCTCCACCGCCATTATGACGACGATTCGTCGTGCTGGGGCTAACTCGAAGCTCCGGATCATTAGCACTCCAAGTGCGGCCTATGACGCCGCATGAACACTATGGACCTTGCTTGTTGACTTTGGTTGCACCATCCTCTAAGACCTCTCACTGGCTGTAGACACTGACAATCACTGACTGATGTCTAACTCCAGAAAACATAACTGGCACACTTGTTTGTTTTACAGCGTTACAGCCTAACTTCAAATGGCTCTAAGCACTATGGGACTTAACATCTGAGGTTATCAGTCCCCTAGCCTTAGAACTACTTAAACCCAAATAACCTAAGGACATCACACACATCCATGCCCAAGGAAGGATTCGAACCTGCGACTGTAGCAGCAGCGCGGTTTCGGACTGAAGCGCCTAGAACCGCTCGGCCACACAGCCTCGCTCAAGCAGGCTTAAGTCCTTGTCCACACCGGCTTTCCGCCAGACTAGTTAGTGGGGTATTAACTGTTATTCTATTAGAACTGACCTTCTGACAAGAGGTATTTTTTGGTCTGGCAAATTAGCGAGAAAGTATTTGTTATTGTTGTAACTCGGCCATAAGTCAATTACTATTTCTTATTTTGGTCTTCAGTCATGAACACTAGCACCAAAAGTGGATTTGCGTTTACTGACAATAAATAAACTTTCTTTCGTTAAGCCCTGAGAGTCGTTCATGTTCGATGACTGCAGGATAAAGCAGTAGAAGACCTATTTCGTTCAAACTTAAGCAAAAGTTTGTTTAACTTCCATCTAATAACTGGTGTGCAGATAATCTGCCACACTAAAACATCTTGAATGCTTCGTGTTCTGCAGCTTGAAAAATTTGTTAAATGACATCTTTTAAACATGTCTTAAACAGTAAACATCTCTTAAACAATTTGAAATGGCTAATAGCCAAACCGCTATTTTTTGTAGAACCTATCCTCAGTGGTATGTAGGCTGCCCAGTCACATTAAAGTGACCACCTGTTAGAAGCCTGAAAATCCTACTTTTGTTGTCCAGACCGCTAGGAAATGTGCAGGAAGAAGATCAATCAGGTTCTGGAAAGTGCTGTGGCGCGAACAACCCGGTAATACAGGTTCTCGACTAGTTTCTAATTCAGGAAGTTTGGTGGCCAGAGGAGTAAGGTAAAATAATTGTGTTGTTCCTCGAACGATTTGCGTTCAAGGTAAAATCATTGTGTTATTCCTCGAACGATTTGCGTTCACTGCGAGCTATGTGACACGTTGCACTGTCCTGCTGGTAGATGCAATCGGACAGAGGAAAAACAGTCTTCATGAACCCAAGGATAGATGCATACTTATGTTGTTGCATTGTGCCTTCCAGAATTACGAGATCACCCACTGAATGCCACGAAAACATTTCTCAGACCGTAACACTCCCCCTGGTTGCAGGGTGTTTTCCTTCTTTGATCTTACCCCGTAAACGCCAAGTGCCAGCTGTCCAATGAAGCAGAAAACGTGATTCATCTCAAAAGATCACCTGACACAATTCAGTGGTCGTTCATTTTCGATACTGTTGTGCAAATTTCAGCCTTCGTGGCCGGTGAACAGCAGTCAGAATGTGTTCAGGTACCAGGCGCTACTGCGGAGGCTCATACGCAATAGCATTTGATAAATAGTCGTTGAAGAGACACTGTCGGTAGCGCATTGGTTCATTTAGGCAGTCAACTGCTCGACAGTTGCACGTCTATTCGTCCATACACATCTCCACAGCCGAAGTTCACCCCTGACGTCTTTGACCCGTAGTGTACCACTGTTATCTCGGCGACGGTTTCGGAAAGTGCCATTTTGTTATGCAGCGAATAGTTTAACCATGGCGGCATGCGAACTGTTTACAAACTCACCTATTTTGGAAATGCTTCCACTCTTGGCCCAACAGCCAACAGTCATGCCCTTTTGGAAGTCCGTTTCCGCATTACGACAACGACCGCACTGTTTTCCGCTTCCCCTGACGCGCTTTACACGAGGGTTGGAACTTTATTAGTGTCAAGTATTTATTTACAGCTCGTAAAAAATAGATACGTGTTTCGAAGTTTTACTGACCTTCAAAGTAGTCACCGTCATTGTGTATAACCCGTTGCCAGCGATGTAGAAGTCGTAGGATACTCTTAGCAGTGGCAGCTGTATTGACAGCTCGAGCGGCGCGGTCTATTGCCTGACGAATTTTTAGCAGTTCTGAAGTGAATGTCGTGAAGTATTTCCTTCAGTTCAGAAATCGAGTTGAACTTAAGAGGGCTTAAGTCAGGCGAGTGCAGTAGGTGTTATACACTTAGCAGTCCCATCAGTCAAACAAATCAGTAACAGCTTGAACTGTACGTGCTTGAGCATTGTGATGCAAAATGATGGTCAGGTCCTGCAGAAAGCGTCACCACTTCTGTCTTTAAGCTGGTCGTGGGTTGTGTTCCTAAAATGAACAGCACAGAGACAGAAGTGATGACACTTTCTGCAACCTGACCATCATTTTGCAGGACAATGCTCAAGCACGTACAGTCCAAGCTGTTACAGGTTTGTTTGACTGATGGGGCTGCTAAGTGCTATACCAGCTACTGCGCTCCCCTGACGTAAGCCCTCGTAAGTTCAACTCGATTTCTAAACTGAAGGTAACACTTCACGCCATTCTCTTAGGAACTGCTACAAATTCGTCGGGCAATAGACCGTACCGCTCGAACTGTCAACACAACCGGCACTGCAAAGAGTATCCTACGACTTCCACATCGCTGGCAGCTGGTTATACACAATGCTGGTGACTACTTTGAAGGTCAGTAAAACTTTGAGACACGTATCTTTTTTGTACGAGTTGTAAATAAATAGTTGCCACTATTAAAAGTTCCAACCCTCTTATTTTCTCCATTGCCAGCGC
Organism: Schistocerca serialis cubense; assembly: GCF_023864345.2. NCBI lineage: Eukaryota > Metazoa > Arthropoda > Insecta > Orthoptera > Acrididae > Schistocerca > Schistocerca serialis. Next base: position 347,686,866 of record NC_064641.1, read on the forward strand.
TGCCACCTGCCTTGTGTGAGTGGCTATTGCATATTAACGTCGAACAACAACGGTGATCTCATTAATATGACTTCATCGTGTATTATATATCTTTATACCTACGACATATATGTTAATAATATAAATTCTTTGTGATGTCCAAATCCATGACCACCTTACAGTGTACAGGTTATCGCAGTGGTTCTCCTCTCAGATCTTAAACGGTGAGATGCCTTTGTCGCATTGGATACACTTGTCATGTAATGTAAACGTGGAACTTTTTAACCCGGCCAAGGATACTGTTTATTGTTAACAGAGGATTAAATTCAAGATACAGAAGATTGCAGGAAGGAAGACTGCAGAAAGTATTAGGTTCAGGAGCCTATCTGTCAGTTCCATGTTTACATTATAAGGTAGTTGTATCCAAAGTGACCAGGAAATGTCACTGTTTAAGCTCTGGCAGCGCTAGCAAGCACGAAAATTTTTATACTGTCAGATAAACATCGACTTGAACGTCACAAAGAATGTATAATTAGTACAGATGTCATTGACGTAGAGATATTTAATGACCTGCTTGACAGTTACCAAGGAACGACTGGTACTTGCTAAAAAAACAACTGTCAATTGCTACCGAATCCCCGACCAATGATAGTTAAAGAGAATGTAGAGGGTGGGACACGTTAACTGCAGTGAAACCTGAGCACAAACGCTTTGTAAGCGCTCGACAGTTCATGCAATATGGTATTTGACGGAGATTGTTGTGGAATCGGTTAGTAGTGGCATTCCATGTTCTGTGGTAAAATGCCTGTAAGACATCGTTTGAGTACTTACGATCTTGGACGAGGAGCAGAACGGCTCGAAGCCTGTCAAAGTGTCACCATTGTTTTCACAATAATGGTTTTATCAAGGCCGTGGTCTGAGTGGAGTGGGACGGACAGGGTTGAACACTGTTTCACCTGCAGCGTGCAACACGAAGTTGTCTGACGATTCGGAAGTGCCCTGGCGGAAAACCAGTCGGGTGGCGCGTGCAGCTGGCTGTAACAGCGTCCGGCAGAGCGTGCTCGTGCAACATGAACCAGTTTGTATTTCTAGAGCGTGCAGCGAGTGGCGAACCACGTCCTTTGAAGAAGTTATCACAGCGGTACAAGAAACGGCAGAAATTTGGTAATCTAGTCAGTACAAAAATAGGTCAATTGGAAGGAACTGGAAGGAAGACATGGAGTGAAATAGCAATGAAGCCTAATATTGACGGTAAGTAAATGTTCTCATTGTATCATTCGGTTCTGACGAAAGTAATTCAAAAACATTTCTCGCACATTTGTTGCCACTAGAAATTTTAGATGCAGTTCTTGAACCTGTTTAGTATAGTTTCTTGTAAAATAAAATCTAGAAAAGCAAGTAAGGAAAAAGAGTATCATGCTCTTTTACTTACATTACGGTAACTAGCTTCTCCCCTGGCGGTGTAGTTGAATCGCAGTTTGTGCAGGGTACTCTCAAGTACGCACCAATGTATTTCAGAGCATAATCAAATGTAGAAAGAGACATTCTCGCGTATTCGCGGAACTTACCAGGATCTGATCGTAAAGTCCCATGCAGGGTATTATGCTCTCCAAACTAATTCTGTCTGTTTCACCAGAGTACATTGACCTTTACACTGAATAAATCGTAATTGCTTCCAGTGTGAAATCGGATAGCAATGCGTTCCACTTTATTGTTTGTTTCATCTCTGCAGAACGCTACTAAACACCGCTGAACAAAGAGCTGCTACTCAGGACTCAACATCGTTGGCTCGCTGGTGCCCATGAGAAATACGTGCCCCACAACGAACTTGGGGTGTCACACTAGTCGGCTTCTCCGCCAAACACTTCGTGAGCGCTCGGCTCCTTGCAGGGCCCACGGAAAAACAACATGCAATTGAAAAGGTACCATGTAAAGGTCTTAACTGTATCGTGTGCAGTAGAGAACTTGCATGCGTTTAAATATTCATTGAAGAATTACTTAACACATTTGAAATATATATCTGATGTAATTAAATTTCCCTTGAGACGTTCGAGTCTCAACTTTATTTTATAGTGATGGAAAGCGAAGAAATGAACCGAAATTTGTGTTACAGTCAGGACTTGAACCCGAGTCTGCTTGCTTACTGGGCAATAGTGCTAGCCATTGCGCCACCGTACTGGTATAGGTCATACAGCTCACAGAGTACCCTAGTCCAGAGCCGTCTCTAACACAAACTTCAATTCGTAGCCCATGCAGTCGCGTTACATATACCACTGTGGCTGTGTTATGGCTAGCACGTCTGTCTAGTAAGCAAGGAGATCTGGGTTCAGTTCCAAGACGTGGCACAAACTTTAATTCATTTCTTCAGCTTCAATCATTAACATCTGAAGTAGTTACTCCCTCCCCGACAGAAACGGCTGCTGGCACTCGTGAGACCTGTAGTGTCATGTTCTGTGACGTAGGCTCCAAGACCCTGGCCTTTTTCCTGGCCTTCCAGCTCACGTTACGACGTCATCGAGCGTTCTGCCTGCTCTCCGCCACACTGAACTCGGGCCATAGACTAAAGTGCCTTCTCGCAGCTAAAAAGGCCGATGAAGATAGAAATACTATGCGAAAACATGCCGGTGGTCTTTGAGAAACACCATACCACAAGAGGGTCATTACGTACACTTAGTGGCGAAAATGAATACGCAGCTCATTGCAGACCTTGCAAACTCTACCAGTACACGTGTCTCTGCCAGATCCATTTCGCGGCGGCTACAGCAAGCTGGTTTGTATGCTCGGTAGCCTGTTAAATGCAGCCTACTTCAACCAAGCTATCATCGAGATAGAATTTTTTGGCGCAAGGAGCATGGTGGCTGAAGTGAGTAACAGTGAGCTAGGGTGATGTCCTCTGACGAATGCCGTTTCACTGTGGCAAGTGACTATGCCCACTAGTTATTGTGGAGGGAGAGAAGGGTAAACAAGTTGCACACAGTAGAACGTTGATGAGCATCATCGATGTGATTTAGACGTTATGGTATTTGCAGCCATTAGCACAATCGCTGCAAATCTACACACGTCGTTCCGTTACAGCATAGAATTGTTACAGGCAGACTATTCTTGATGATGTCCGTATGTTTCGGTGTGCAACAGGTCCTGAGTTCCTGATTATGGACTAGTATACCCGTCCACACAAGACCACTGAGATACCTGACGCACTGGAAAGTGAAGTTATTGAACGTACTGTATGGAATAACTTGTGTACTGCCCGGACCTAAGCCCTACAGACTGTGCCTGCGATGTTCTGGCAGAAGTGTTTCTCAACGAACACGCCCTCCCCATAGTGTGTAAGAACTGAAATCTGCTTTGAAAGAGGAGTGGGAGAATATTCCTCAAGGATTCCTCAATAATTTGGTAGCCAGCACGAATGAGCATTAGTACTCAAGGACGGTATATTCCTTACTGAGAGCCGCATATCGAGTTTTATGTTGACCCGTGTCAAACATGAACGTTATTTACGCCTGTTATCTCGCTTTCCCATGTCGAAAAATCTGTGCCATTTTTCGTTATAAATGTAGCACTCCACATCTTTTATATGTATACATATATATTTATACATTGTTCCATGTCGTCAATCCTTGCCTGTGATTATCCTTGTTTAATAATGTATCTGCTGCTTAGCAATTTTCAAGCAATGTATATGGGACTGGCAGTGGATTCTACGACCAAACACCGGTTTGGTAATTACACGTTTTAAATGCAGCTTTTTTTGCTGTAAGATTTCCTTTAAGAAAATACCGCAATTCGTGTATTAATTTATTTATTACTAGTTCTTCTCATCAAATGTGAACATCTTCAGATTTCTATTGCCCTGGTGGAGACGTGTTAAATGTGTAAAACTTCGATCGGCACCATTGTCAACACACATAGACTGAGAACGAATTTGCACTCTGCTGTGGACTCTGTGCTAATTGGAAATTTTCTAACCGATCAAAACTGTATTTGCCTTCAGTGGGCAGGCGCTTTACCTACCGAGCTAGCCAAGCACGTCGCACGATATGCATCACAGTTCCACTTCAGCCAGTGCCTCATCTCGTGAGTCGTGTTTGGATACCTCATTCAATACAGAAATTGTCTGCGAAATGCAAATGTCCCAGTTTACCTGGAAGTTTGAAATTTTATAGATTTATTTTGTCATACTGAGTATCTCTCGGCACAAGACTACAGACTCACAGTGAAACTGGGCAGCTCAAGTATTGACAACTCGTCCTGTTGATGGAAGTGGGATAATTTTTGCTTCAATGGCTAGACAGTCGAGCAGACTAATCGTCGTTGCGTGTAATTGTTGCAGTAGCTTCGTCTGTCTGGAGTTCGTGTTCTATGACTGTTGAGACTAAGAATGGGTGGCCCAACTTGAGGTGTCATTTATCATTCCCATAAACTATTATCTTTTGATGATAATTCGGTCATGAGTCAACTTAACCGTTACCAGGATTCTTGGAAAATATATACAATAAATTAAGATTATTAAGTTACATTCTCAATATTCAAGGACATTTGCATTATACATAAAATTAACAGTAGTACTCAAAATGGCACCTATGCAGCACAATGATGGACCAACTACAATCAGTTAATTAATTAATTAAACAAGCCTGTCCCCGCAACTACATTACAACTGTGAGCTAATGCCTCAGCAGGACTTAAGTACAAGTTCGACAAACTTTAACTAAAAAAACATTAAAATGCACACATCTCCACTAATAATTTTGAATTCATGTAGGTAAGATACGTCAAGCTACCCAAAGGCTACGCACATGTAAAACCGAACCCACAGAAGTACTGCACTGATTTGATACAAGCCTATTCCACCTAAATCACGTTAAGTCTTTAAATAAACTACCAGTTCCCTAAAACACAACTTAAATAATAAGGACAATTAAACCCTTAATTTTTGAAGTAATCAAAAAACAGTCTTAGTTCGCCCAAAGACTCATCTCACGGCCACAAGAGCCATACAATAACAGATGTACTGAGTCAGTTACCTCCTAATTCGGCGACATCCACGCCGTGGTATGATACGAAAGGAATAAGAATAAACTGCCCAACTTGTGTCTGGAATTGGAGATCCGCAGAACTGAGTGTGACATGCCAACACTTAGGCCTCGTACGATGACGAGAAGGCCGCCAAAGCAGAAGCAAAACGCGTCCCTGTCCCGGACCAGCAGAACAGTAACGCGTCAACCACTGCCGATACTAGGCCGTCACATATAGCAAACAACAAACAGCAAACCAAGTTTGATAAAAATGAATATATACAATAGTAATTAAAAGGGCAATTGAAATTTCAACTATTAAAACTTCAGTATGGAAGCGGCCTGCTCATAATATTGCAAGTTATCATTCCCAGCAGTAACAAGAGGCAATGTACAAGGTTTTCTGAAAGAACAATTACATAATAGTTCAAAAAAGATTTAAAAAATAGACACCGTAATTGGGATACCCATCAAATGGCAGATGGCCGGTTAAACTATACACCTGTAACCCGAACGGCTCCTCAACACGGAATAAGTACGCACACACGCACACATGACCCACGTGTGCGTAGCTTCAGGCTGAGTGCACACAACTTTATTTACAGGTCAAAAACAATAACATGCCCCAGGAAGGGTCATGAAGTCTCCAACAAACAGAAATTACAATAAATAGTATTAAATCCTCAACAATAACAAATCATGATTTCTAGTACAAGATTAACATTTCGAAATACTAGCTTGGCGCATACAGAAACCTCCAGATTCAGACACACAGCCGCAAAGGGGCAACCAAAAGGCATAAAGAAGTTGGATTCCTGGCCAGCTCACACCGGGTACAATTAACAGTCTTTGAGTGCATTAGTTATTCAACAGTCTTCATAGATAATGTCAAACAAACGCCAAGGAGGGCAATAGCTTCAGGACTCCAGGTTGGCAATACATAATACTGCCCTGCTGCTCGTGGATGCTAACAAGTTGTTCAATACATCTCGGCGTATTTAGCGCAGCACAATTGACTGATGCACGTCGTGACCAGGTTGTAAGATATGAGAGCTGCTCCTTGTCCACTAAACTCACCAGTAGCAACGAACAGCGCTGCAGGAAAAGGCGGGTGCCCATAGTCCAACGGTTAACGGTTTCAACTCGCTGCAATCGACGGGAAGTCGAGTACTCAGAGCACGCGTCCAGCTCCGTGTCCGACACATCACTCACCACCACACAGTTCCAGAGGGAACACACAACCCAACAAAGATGATACGACTAGGGCCAAAGTCGATGGAACGAGCGCACAGGCGGTTCCAGTAGGATCACGTGCTTGCCCTCGGGGAAGTCGTCACGGCTGAACTGTGATGGCAGATACGTCTTCGCGGTGGAACTTCATTGACTGGAACAAATTTGTCTTTAGTGATGAGTCTTGCTTCGAACTGAGCTCCAGTGACCAAGATGTGTCCAGAAATGCCCCGTACAATGGTGGAATACCAACGTGACTGACACCGAACATATGGCCTGACAACCAGGAGTTTTGATGTGGGGAGCCATTTCACATCAGAGCAACATCCCTTTCGTTGTCATCCGCGGCACCCTTACATCACAGTAGTACAGTCCGGTTTGTGGCCGTTGATGTAAATCCTTCCTTGGCTTGCGTTTCAGCAAAATAATGGCTGCCGCACACGGCAAGAGTTTCTACTGCTTGTCTTCGCCCATAGCAAATCGCACCTTGGCCAGCAAGTTCGCCGGTTTTCTCCCCAATGGAGAACGTTTGGAGCATTATGAGCAGGGCCCTCCAAACAGGTTTTGATGATCTAAAGCGCGAATTGGACAGAATTCGGCACGAAATTTCTCAGGAGGACATCCAGCAACTCTATCCATCAGTGCGAAGCCGAATAACTGTTTGCGTAAAGACCAGAGGTGGACCAACACGAAATTGACTTTCTCAATTTGTGAAGATCTTTCTCCTAAAAATATCATCCAATTTTTCTGAAATTATGATAATTTGTTTATCTGTACCTATACATCACATCTCCTCATTTTCCTACCACCCGTATAATTCCTTCATGGTGCATCGTTTCCTTTCTTTTATGTGCTAAATGTGCCTTCATGGCATCGGAACATAATCTTCTTCAGCTGTCCATGATACTTGTAATGTATGACGAGAAAGGAAGCCATATAATGAGAAAGTGTCACGACAGGTTTGATGAAGTCGATGTGATTTCTTCTATTTTGGCAACTCCATGACGCTTCAGAATTAAAGCTGGACAGCGTTGACATCTTACGCCATATTTCGGCTGACAACCAGTGAATCATATTCAGCCTGAAGTTGGATGAATGCTTGCCATACTTCGAAGGCACCAAATACTATCTCAAATGCTTCGAATCCCTTCTTTCCAATTTACCCAAAGTCCATGATTCGCTTCCGTACGACGCCGTGCTCTAATCGCATATTCTCAGTAACGTCCTCCCCAAATGAAGACCTCTGTTTGATACTAGGAGGTTTCTCTTGGTCGGAAATTTTGCCTTTGCCTGTGCTACTCTGTTTTTTATGTCCTTGCATCGCCATCATGGGTAATTTTGCATTCAAGGTGGCAGAACTCCACTTCACCTACGCCGTGATTACAAATTTTGATATAATGCATATCTCTAGTCTCATTTCTGCTACTCCTCATTACTTGCCATGCAATTCATTTAATAACTGCTTCATATTGATTGATTACTGGCAACAGAAAATTATCCAGTGTTAGCACAGTTTGTGAGTCTCGTCCTTCATTTTCAATCAAGAAATGAGTGGCTGAATTAGAAAGCGATACCTCTCTTGAAAGTGATCCACGTGTATGACCTAACAAAACTACAACCACAGACTAAATCATCAGCAAAGTCGCACAGCATGGTACTGGATGACGTGCGAAACAGCTGACGGCGTTGAGAGATCGGAAGAAGGATGTACATGAAGAACTTATTGTAAACCAGTTTTCTGTATACGGGTTGCCACATTTGTCGAATGATGACGAAAAAGTTAATTTCTCAAGACATTTACAATAAAAAAGGTGAAGTCGGCTTCATTACGTTGATAACATTATACGGAACAAACAAAGTCGTGAGATAACGATATGCACATATATAGATGGCGGTAGTCTCACTTCCACAAGGTATAAAAGGGCAGTGCATCGGCGGAGCTATCATTTGTACTCAGCTGATTCATGTGAAACGGCTTTCGACGTGATTATGGCCTCACGACGTGAATTAAGAGACTTTGAACGCGGAATGGAAGTTGAAGCTAGAGGCAAAGGACATTCAATTTCGGAAACCATTAGGGATTGAGTATACCGCGATCCAAAGTGTCAAGAGTGCGCAAAGAATACCAGATTTCAGGCATTATCTCTCACCACGGTCAACGCAGTGGCCAAATGCCGTCACTTAACCACCTATAGTAGTTGCGTTTGCTTAGAGACTTCAGTGCCAATAGACTAGCAACACTGCATGAAATAGCCGCAGGAATTGTTATGAATGACCACGCACTGTGTCAGAGGGCCAAAGTTGTTTGCGACTGGTATGAAGAACGTTCTGGCTACCCATATCGGCCGTCGTGAATCCCATCGAACATATATGTGACACAGTCGAGAGATCAATTCGTGCAAAAAATGCTGCCCCGGCAACACTTTCGCAGTTATGGATGGTTGTAGAGGTATCCTGGATCATTATTTCTGCATGGGACTTCAAACGACTTGCGTCCATGCCATGTCGAGTTGCTGCGGGTGAAAGGAGGTCCGACACGATATTAGGAGGTGTAACATGATTTTTGTCACCTTAGAGTATAACCAGTTATATCAATAATTTTGCTATTACGTCTGTATAAAATTTAGAACTCCAATTTCTGTTTTAGCATACGCCTTAGCTTCAATGTACTAAGAAGCACCTTCAGTGGAAAAATGAGTTGATGTGGGACCACTTACGTGCTTTGTGACGGTTGAACTCTGTCAGCGAGGCGAACGGATTTGAACGCCCGCCCAACCTCGCGATCTCGGCCAGCGCGGGTCGCTAAAGAAGTGTCCATACCGGTTACACCTGTCGTGGGGGGGGGGGGGGGGGGGGCGCTCTCGAGTGCCCTCAGTTCCTGCGGGGTGATCAGCATGTGAACACGGCAGAGACCATTTTGTTTGTATTGGCACGTCTTGCTGGATGTGCGAACCTGACGCGAACTGTGACTCGTTAACCGATTCTCCAACCAGGATATTATGTCGGGACCGGTTCCCTTGGCTGTATGAAATGCTTGGTCTGCTGGAAAGTTGTACAGTGCCAAGTTGCACTGGGTGATGCTGGTGTTTAATCACATGATGAGAATGTGTACAATATAAATCGTTAACCGATCCTCCAACCAGGATATGATGTCGGGACCGGTTCCCTTGGCTGTATGAAATGCTAGACCTGCTAGAAAGTTGTACAGTGGCAAGTTGCACCGTGTGATGCTGGTGTTTAATCACGTGATGAGAATGTGTACAATATAAACTTTGCCCATCTATAGGGTTGGGTTGCTTTGGGGGAAGAGACTAAACTGCGAGGTCATCGGTCTCATCGGATTAGGGAAGGAAGTCGGCCATGTCAGTTAAAAGGAACCATCCGGGTATTTGCTTGAAGCGATTTGGGGAAATCATGGAAAACGTAAATCAGGATGGCCGGACGCGGGATTGAACCGGTGTCCTCCCGAATGCGAGTCCAGTGTGCTAACCAGAGCGCCACGTCGCCAATCTATCGGCAGTTGTCGTTAAAAGACTAGCGTTATCTGGCTTTAGTTCAAGAACATGAGCAGTGGCACTTGCTCCTAAGATTCATTTATATCTGTACATATTTTGTGGCGCCCTGTTACTTAAACTGAAGTTCTGTCACATTTAACGTGGAGGCCGACTGAAGTAATTGGTGGAAGTCATAACTTGGTATTTAAACTGTAAGAGAGTGTTAGGTACTGTTACTGTTTTAAGAGTGTGTGGCCTTCAGGTTATTTCTTTAATTATTTTCTTGCCTTGATCTTATCTAGTAAATTTTGAGAACTTCACGCAACTTGCTAATTAATGGTATTTCTTACTGTTTAAATCATTATACATTTTGTGGGTCATTACCTATGGTCAATATAAATGCGCTAAAGGAGCTACTTCTATTATCTTAAATGATTGTGCTTTTTGGGGGTCATTGTATACGCATATTGCGAAAGTATGATTCTATAGCTCACTTTGTGATTGGGTATTGACTTTGATGTTTGGATTTTTGAGTTAGTCAATAAAATTGGTTACTTGTGGAATGTTGTTACGCACACCTTTAGAACCTGGCACCACCGCTCCCTCTACATAAATGCTATCTTTTTATGTTGAATTAGACCGATGCGAGGCTTTTAGCACAGAACCCAACTCGAAAAACAGTTTTTTACCGCGTTAGTATGTTATTGGGAAAAATATAAATTTCATTTATTAAGTTCCGTTTAGGCATAATTTAAAAATCAGTACTATAATATTACTAGTACCAAGGGTTGATTAATTTTGTGATCAATATGCTCTTTCGAATTTTTATATTTTAATTTCAGAGTTCATCGGAATTAAGGATTCAGCTCATGAAGTAGCTGTTTCCTTAGGTTTTTTCAGTTAGTATTCTATCACATCTGAGTAAATCAGAGCGGCTGTCACTGATGACGTAAGTAGAGCACCGTTAAAAAGTTTTTAGCAGTGACTTAGAGTTGGTTCAAACCATATTTACAGATGCTGTGTTGTTATGCCTCCAGTCAGGAGACTTCCGTGGTACAGCACGCTACACTAGCAACCCATGAAGCCTCCTCACCTCTGACTAACCACTGTCAACTAAATAAACTTTATCTTGATTACTAGAGTCATGTATTGGTCTCCCTCTAAAATATTTATCCCTCATACAACCCTCCATTAATAAACTGAAGATTCATTGATGGTTCAGGATTTATCAACCGATAATTCTTTTTTAACTGTGTGATAAATTTCTTTCTTCTCCAGTTCGATTCAGTAGCTCCTCATTGGTTGTTGGATCTACTCATATATTCTTCAGCATTCTTCCGTAGCACCATATTTCAAAAACTTTGATGTTTGATCGTCTGAACTGTTTATCTTTCGCATTTAACTTCCATACAGGATTACAGTTTTTGATAAATACTTTCACAAAACACATCAAAGCACCTTAGGATATATCGGATGTTAACAAATTCGTCTTTTCCAGGAATACTTTTCTTGCTATTGCCAGTCTGCGCTCTGTCATCTTCTCTACTTAGGACAACATAAGATACTTTGCCGTCTAAAAAGCAAAATTCATATCCTACTTTCAGTGCCACGTTTGCTAATCTAATTTCTTAGCATCTCCTGATTTAATTTCATTACATTACATTACCCTTTTTTTTACTTTTCTTGATGTTAACCTGATAATCTCCTTTCAAGAAACTATACATTTCCTTCAACTACTCTTCCAAGTTCACTACCATCTCTGAAAGAATTACAACGTCATCGGCAAAGTGTAGAGTTTTTTATGTTTTACGAAATCACGGCTTGGCTCTTGTATGTCTTTCTTTTAATAATATACACGCAGTGCAACTGCAAGTGACTACGTTAATGTCTACACTATAGTTGGGGTAACAATGTGAGTTTATTGCACATGACGGCCAACTACTGAACAGTCAGCATGCTCAGGGGTTAGCATCGATGGATCGTGTGCTGCAGATCACCATTTCAAACCCGACAACAAACTATTACTTGTTATTTAGTATCCATCATTTCTGGAAGTTTCTTGAAATGTGTTATGTTCGTAATGTTTGTAGACACATTCTACCGAAAATGAGGCCTTTTTTTCATTTTTGCGTCTTTATTTTATTCATCAGTCTCCTGATGCTTTAATGAGGTCCTTCACGAATTCCTCGCCTGCTACTTCTCATTACTTTCGTCTTTCTTCGATTTACGCTCAATCCGTATTCTGTACTCTTTAGACTGTTTATTTCAGTCAACACAACCTGCAATTCTTCCGTTTCACTGAGGATAGCGGTGTCATCAGCGAATCTTATTAGTGTTATGCTTTCACTCTAAATTTTAATCCCACTCATGAGACTTTCTTTTGTTTCCCTCATTGCTTCTACGAAGTACAGATTTAAGGGCAGGGGCGAAAGACTGCAATTCTGCCTTACATTTGCATACCGCGTGCGAAATATGTTGCAATTAGGGTTAGTAGGAAAGAAGTAATAAATTACATCGTCATGCATGAAGCCGTTGTTTTTCTCGCGTCTCATTGTTAATGACTTAATTTGTTCTGAACTGTGATAGGTGGGTGGTTCTTACCACAACAGCGAATGTTGCCTGACAGTAAAGGAGATGAGTATCAAGCTTGGTCGAAATCGGCCCAATGGTTTAGGTAGAGATGTGGAAAATATGCACATATACACATACATACATTCATTTTTATAATACGAGGGTTGAATGAAAAGAAATTCCTCCACCTTCGTTAATGGGTTTGGATGGGAATATTTTAATAAATCAAATGCAGGAATAATCCTTAGAATGTGATCTTTAATTACCAATATTCACTTTCCCATATAATTACCAGCCAACTGGATGCATTTCCGCAACGATGAACAAGTTTTCTCAAGCCGTCACGGAAGAAGTCGACACTCTATTTCCGCAACCACAGTCTCACAGTTCTCTCAACGTTTTCATCAAAAGCATAATGATGTCCCTACAGATCGTCTTTCATTATCGGCAACAGAGGGATGTCAGACGGTGCTAAATCTGGACCTTATGAAGGATGCCGTACGGTGGTGAGATTCAGTCTTCGAATTTCTACTATGGTGGCACGTGAAGTGTGAGGTTTGGCATTGTCAAGCTGCAGGAAAACATTTCCCTTTTCCTTTCGGACCCTTGTTAGCCGTCGTTTCTGAGATCGCAACGTTCTGATGTAATGCTCTGAATTTACTGTTGTTCCCCAATCAAAGAAATCGACATGGATAACACCATCCAGAGCACTGTGACCATGATTTTTCCAGCTGAGGGCTGCGTCTTGAATTTCTTTTTCTGGGGCGAGTCTTTGTGTCGATATTCCACAGACTGACGTTTCGTCTCCAGGTCGTAATGGTGTACCCACGTTTCGTCTCCTATCACAATTGAATGGAGAAAGGCGTCATCTTCATTCTCGTAACGCGGGAGGAGTTCCTGGCAAATTTCATGTCTGTGCGCTTTCATTTCAGGAGTCAGCATCCGAGGTACCCAACGTCCACGTATCTCCCAATAGCCAAGCAAAGCAATAATGTGACCGACACGTTCTTGTGAAATGCATATTGTGCTTGCAGTTTCTCTGTGAGTGATACGACGATCGTCCTGAATCAGTCTGTCAATATTTTGGTTGTGGAACTCGTGGTTGCTGTCACAGAACGTCCAACTCTTTTTTTGTCATGCAGGTCAGATGTTCCCGGCTCAACATCTTTAAAGTTACTCCCCCAACGACGCACAGTACTCACATCAACACAATCACCATAAACTGCTTTCACTCTCTGATGAATCTCTTTTGGGGTGACACCTTCTGCTGTCAAGAATTCAATGAGTGCACTTTGCTTAAGTCGCATTGACCAACCACCTACGCAGGGTTCCATACTTACACGCTGTAACAACACAAAAGTTCAGTGCTGAGGCTTCCGATTGGAGCTGTACAGAAGAGGCTACGAAACAAGCCAGTACCTGCCGCATACCAATGCTGCCAACTGCTGAAAAGTTACGAAGGTGGAGGCATTACTTTTCAGTCAACCCTCGTACGAATGGATTACGCATCAGCTGAAGTCTTATTATTTCAAATCCAACAAAATTTCGAGCATGCACAACTAGCCATACATTGCATCAACTGAGAATTTGGAAGCCATAGAAAACGCACTTCTTCAGTCATGTAGAGAGCATTGCAGAAATGTATTACGTGGTAAGCTCATCAGTTTTGTAGATATAGACGGAAAAGTTCACTCAGGATATAAAATAATGACTTGCTACGCTGGAGTGAAGCTAAGTATAACCTTTATCGTGAAACTGAATGCATTTCACCTGTATTGACCAAAACATGAAAGGTTGCCAGAAAAGAAGAAAAATCGTCAAAGTATGATTATTAGCTATAAACCCTGTATAGACGTACAGTACAAGCCTGTTTCGTCAGTCCATTAAAAGGTCATGCGTATTGAGAAACCTCTGATTTCATGCTCAGAGATTGCGAACTAGATGTAAAAAGCGACGCTGTCATGTACCATCTGTAAGCAAACAGACACCCATAATTGACGTATACAGAGGACCTCAAAGGTGCAATTCTAGTGAGCAGAAGACTCCAGGGAGCAAAAGAATTCCAGAGCTAGAGATACTCTAGACCGAGGAGCCTCGCACGACCGGTAGCCTGTAGCAGATACTACGTGAGTTAAACTTGTACCTATATACCTTGTACCTATGTCAGAATGTCATTTTCATTGTGACAAGTAAGTAGAGCGTCGAAGCATTTGAGATTTGATGCTACAGAAGAACGGTGAAAATTAGGTAGACTGATAAGATAAGTAATGAAGAGGTTCTCCGGAGAACCGTTATATATTGTGAGAAACAACGAGACGAAGAAAGCAGGATGGTAGGACATCAGTTAAGACATCACGGAATAATTTCCGTAGTACTAGAAGGAAATGCAGAAGGTTAAACTTGTGTAGGAAGACAGACATTGGAATATATCCAGAAAATAATTGAGGACGTAGGTTGCAAGTGTAATGTAGAGTATGGCACAGGGGAGGGATTCGTGGTGGGCCGCATCAGTCTAGACAGAAGATTGACGACTAATAACAAAAAAGTATCAGAATCTTAAAAATGTTATAGGCTAGAGAGCCTTTTATTTTTATAACTTTTTGGAGCATCTGATAAGCTTCATGTACGTTTTACACTTACTGAAGGTATAAATTAAAGTCTGTGATCTTCTGGCTGTTCACTGGAAACATGTGAAGAAGCACTAAAAGGCAGACCAGTAAGGCAACGCAGAGTCTCATTTCTTATCATCACCATGTCTACCACCTTACTCTAAAGTCCGAGTCATTCTGTACTGTTTCCAAACACCCGATAAATCTCGGCTTGACCCCGTTGCCGTTTTCCTCTTTTACACAGCGGCTCGTGTACCATCAAGCGAATGACCAGAAGTCCCATGTCATCTCTGATCTGAGGGTGAGCTTCTAAGCATGTTGCAGCTCACGTCCTGTTACGACACACCGGTTTTCCCTGAGCTTTATTTTGAACTGAGCCATCATCATAACTCTCCTACGATAGCTGACGTTAAAGACATTTGCTTCAATCAATGAATCAACTTACCGCAGGCGATAAACGACAAACCAGTCCGTATCTAGCCTTGTCTAGTTGAATTTCAACGAGAATTACGGTCACTATCGTACTGTGTCTAAATTACTGGCCGTATTTCCAGTGGGAGCAGATGTGGTGTTCTTGTGCAAATGTTTTTGTGCTTTCCCTCCATTCCCTATTTCATCCCCTGCCGTCTGGTACATTTGATGTGTAGCTCATAACTATGTTTTGCGGATAAAATACAATTTTTTAATAATTTTTTCTGCTTAGCAGATACAGAACTATTTCTTTGTTATTTAAAAACAGCGTTTGCTTCGGAAAATTCAATTTCATAGTTTGTTTAAATGTTCAGTTTTCTTACAACTGATACGACCTATATTTTTTATCTTACAGTTATTAGACAGCACTATATACTATTTTTAGCAGTGCCAAAACGTCATCGCACTGGTCTCCGTATCACTGTTTCTTAGGTGTAACACAGTGAGAGCTACGGTGAAGTCTTGGACACTCGTAATGTTCATGTAGACTATTATTATACCTTAACTGATTTCCAGGAACTCAAAACACACGGGACGTACAGTGCCTGATAAAATTAATGGTCACACTTGTTCGGACTTGATGAATCTCTTTGAGCTACATCTATTTTGATTACTCTGCTTTTCACAATAAAGTGACTGGCAGAGGGTTCAATCTGTCTCTCTACCGTTCCACTCTCAAACGGCGAGCGGGAAAAACGAGAACTTAAATTTTTCTGTGCGAGCCCTGATTTCTCTTATTTTATCGTGATGATCATTTCTCCCAATGTAGGTGGGAGCCAACAGAATGTTTTCACAATCGGAGGAGGAAACTGGTGATTGTAATTTCATGAGAAGATCCCGTCGCAACGAAAAACGCCTTTGTTTTAATAATATCCACTCCAGTTCACGTATCATGTCTGTGACACTATCTCCCCTATTACGCGGTAATGCAGAACGGGCCTCCCTTCTTTGTAATTTTTCGATGTCATCGGTCAGTCCCACCTGATGTGGATCCCCCATCGCACAGCAACACTCCAGAATAGGGTGGACAAGCGTGTTGTAAGTAGTCTTTCTAGTAGACCTGTTGCACGTTCTAAGTGTTTTGCCAGTGAATCACAGTCTTTAGTTTGATCTAACTACAACATTATCTATGTGATCGCTCCAATTTAGGTTATTTGAAATTGTAGTCCCTAAGTATTTAATTGAATTTACAGCCTTCAGATTTGTGTGACTTATTGCATAATCGAAATTTAGTGGGTTTCTTTTAGTACTCATGTGAATCACACTTTTCTTTATTCAACGTCAATTGCCAGTTTTCGCACCATGCAGATATCTTATCTAAATCGTTTTCAATTTGTTTTGGTCATCTGATGACTTTACAAGACGGTAAGTAACAGCATCATCTGCAAACAATCTAAGAGGGCTGCTGAGATTTTCTCCGATGTCGGTAATATAGATCAGGAACAATAGAGGATATATAACACTTCCCTGGGGAACGCCGGATATTAATTCTGTTTTGCTCGATGACTTTCCGTCTATTACTACGAACTGTGACCTTTCTGACAGGAAATCACGAATCCAGTCGCACAACTGAGACGATATTCCATAGGCACGCAGTTTGATTAGAAGAGGCTTGTGAGGAACCGTGTCGAAAGCCTTCTGGATATCTAAACATATGGAATCTATTTCACATCCCCTGTCGATAGCACTCACTACTTCATGATTATAAAGAGCTACTTGTGTTTCGCAAAAACGATATTTTCTGAATCCGTACTGACTATGTGTCAATAAATCGTTTTCTTCGAGGTACTTCATAATGTTCGAATACAGTACATGTTCCAAAACCCTACTGCAAATCGACGTTAGTGATATGGGCCTGTAATTCAATGGATTACTCCTACTTTCCTTTTTGGGTATTGAAGTGACTTGAGCAATTTTCCATTCTTTAGGTACGGACCTTTCTGTGAACGAGCGGTTGTATATAATTACTAAATATGGAGCTATTGTATCAGCATACTCTGAAAGGAACCTGACTGTTATACAATCTGGACCAGAATCCTTGCATTTCTTAAGTGATTTAAGCTGCTTTGTGACACCGAGGATATCTGCTTCTATGATTCTCATCTTGGCAGTTTTTCTTGATTAGAGCTTAACAATATTTACTTCGTCTTCTTTGGTGAAGAAGTCTCCGAAAACCGTGTTTAATGACTCTGCTTTAGTAGCACTGTCATCAGTGACTTCACCGATGTTATCGCTCAATGAAGGTATTGATTGCGTCTTGCCAATGTGTGCTTTATGTATGACCAGAATCTCTTTGGGATTTCTGCCAGATTTCGAGACAAAGTTTCGTTATGGAAATTATTAAAAGCGTCTAGCATTGAAGTACGCGCTATATTTGAAACTTCCGTAATACTTTGCCAGTCTTGGGGATTTTGCGTTCTTTTAAATCTGCCACGCTTTTTTTGCTGCTTCTGCAACAGCGATTAGACCCATTTTGTGCACCATGGGGGATCAGTACCATCGCTTAGTAATTTATGTGGTATATGTCTCTCAATTGCTGCCGATACTATCTCTTTGAAATCATTCCACAAGTTTTCTACGCTTACATGACCAGATCGGAAGGAGTGAAGACTGTCTCTTAAAATGGCTTTAAGAGGATTTTTATCAGCTTTTTTAACAAATATACTTCGAGTTTCGTTTTGAAGGTTGTAGGCTAGCCCTTTTACTGCATGTGTACCCATTATATTTTTGTTAGTGACGATATACACGGCTCTGTACAAGGATTACGCACGAGGAGTTCGCACTGGAACCTAGGCTACGTAATTACGTGTTATTATTCATGTTCTGCGTTTAGTGTAACTATTAGTAGTTACAAAATACACCATGAAGTTTCTCAAAAAATATTGTCCATCATTATTAGTTTCATGGAGAATCACTTCCTTAAAACCTCTAATGATTAAATATAAAAGGATGTCATCAAGAACAAGTCAGTTTTCTTAGCGTGAATATGTTTAATCAGAGTAGGTGTTTTTCAGTGAGCATAGAAAGTGTAATTTTTATATTATTTTGCAAGCATTTTGTTTGTTCAACATCTACTATTTAAAATGTGTAGCAGATATAAGTTTCACCAATAGGAGACTAGTTTAGTTATATTATGCATACGGTTTCAATTTTACTAAGCTAATTTGACATTTAAATTTACGTTATATATTCGACATTACCATGATATTTTCTTCAACAAACTATTTGGCGACAGAGCTTAATACTGGGGTTTGGCATTATTTTGCTTTAGTTGATATTAGAAAGATTTCTCTCACTGGAGTGCATTATTCAGTTTTACTGTCATTTTACTGTCAGTGTTACTGTTTGAGCTCCTTGGTGAACGTCCATTGTATTAGTAACATTGTACCACAGATTTCTTGTTACCTACTAGGAACTTACTTCCTTTGAAGGATTTCATCATCTGTTATCTGAAAACACTTAATTCTACGTTCTGGATCAGCCACTTACGTTTGCTAGTTATGAAAATGTCAGAGGTTTCCTAGTAACTATATTTTTAGCGTAGTGAACCTGTATTAACACCTATTGTACAAGAGTTGGAAATAAGTGGATTCATGCTGCTCGTCACGTGAACGATGAGAACTTGTACCTTTCCCTCTCACTTTAAACCTCCATTGCAACGCCACCCGGTCACTGTACAGAGCAGTGGAACGACAAAACTTGTAAAGATAGCATTCTAAGCAATTATAGTACTTCATTTGCCAAGTTAGCCTTAACTGTAATCCACCTCTGGTCTACGTCCCACGATACGTGCGCCTTACGAAGATGCCGTGGAATTGGGGGGGAGGGACAGGCGGGGAAGGGAGGAGTACAAATTGCTGAGCAAGTCTAAATTCTGTATACTGCCACCTACAGGTAACTTTTATAAGTAGGCTAAGAGGTTGCACTATAGAGGTTATCTATCCTCACAATATGCTTACAAAGAACCTCTTTCTGACATGCTAGAAGTATGGATACCATACGGAACTAAGGTGATGAAGCATGTGGTGGTTACTGGAAGTTGCAGAAGAGCTTTTGTCCGAACTGCACGCTCCCTACAATGCCAGCACACTCCTGCAGACTAGATGTTGAATGTCAAAGAAGGCAACTAGTAGGTAGGCCCACTTCCGAAATTTCCTGGAAAAGCAGACTTCTGAGAAGAAAAGGTAAGATACGTAATAGTTGCACTCACTTGTCAAGCGCATCTTAGAAAATCACAGTTTGACAAGAACCGCAGAAAGACGCTAAATTATGAAGAAGGAAATTATTCTTATCCAGGACTCAGTGCAAATCTTTGCAGCTCAAACAAAAAAACAAGTTGGCGTTATTTTACGAAGGACCATATATCATCATTCGCATTCCACACCCAGGTTAATATTTACTCATAAATCTTGAATCAATAAAATACAAGATTTGTACCCCCTCAAATATTTGAAGAAGTTTCAACATACACAAAACCAGTAAATGAACATTATGAACGGTAAGTACGAGAATATTCGTTGCACTGATAGCCGAATGACCTAAAACGTGTGAAACACCACGTATCCTGACTTTATTTGGAATGAGCATTATATTTGCAACAAGTGTATGTATTAGTGATAAGGATCTGAACTAGCTGAAACTGTATTTATTCGTTCGCATATGGACACACGTATTAATTTGATTTTCTATGTTTTAATGATGATAAGTATTTTTACTCGTCGTTTTCTCTGTGTGCAAAGGTGTATCTGATTTACATATCGCTGAATACCAGCTATGTTTCAAATGTGTGTGAAATCTTATGGGACGTAAGTGATAAGGTCATCAGTCCCTAAGCTTACACATTACTTAACCTAAATTATCCTAAGGACAAATACACACCCATGCCCGAGGGAGGACTCGAACCTCCGCCGAGACCAGCCGCACAGTCCATGACTGCACCGCCGTAGACCGCTCTGCTAATCCAGCGCAGCCAGCTGTGTTTAATGCAATATGAAATTTAGGTCGTGGAGAGAGTAAAAGATGGTCATAAACTTATAAAACTGATTGAAGAGTAAAATGCCAGAGAAATGTCTCGAAATAATAAGTGGAAACATTATACAGATACTCTGCACTGTGTATCATGTATCAGCTAAACACAACACGAAGGCACACGTATATGTAACGTACTAACCTGTTCGCAAAGTAAACGTCAGTAGTACATTCACACAAAACACTACTAAGCGACATGAATGGCAGTGTACTGCTGACACGAAACTTGCAACTAGAAGTTATTTTTCCCATCTGTTTCTTTTGTGCTTGAATCGTTTCTAATATTAGGTCCTTCCTTATTTTGCACTCACGTACCTTAAGTGTAGACGTCCTGTAGTGACTGTCCTCTGACTTGACTTTTCTATAAGTAAATGAAAAATTAACTTCATGTTATATGAATTATAAACACAGATTATAAAATCATATTTTATATAAGGCTAAGTAAAACGTGTAAAAATATGTGACAAGTAAAAAAAAATGATGTGGACAGAGATTCTGTAAATTTAAAAGCCTATCGTAAATAAGCCTCTCTATTCTAGTGAAACCAAACTAATGATGTGTATGTAATAAACTGTGAACAATCGTGTTGTGTAATCCCGGTCCCTGGCAGGATGCCACTGGGACACTAGGACAACTAAGCAGCACATATGCTGGATACGAAGGTGTGGGAAAACTGGGGAAGCGGCTTCCTTCAAGACGGCGCGTGCTACCGAAGGAATGTTGGTGGATTCCACTGCTCAGGATCTCAAAACGCGTCTCCAACGTAATCGCTTCCTGAGAGAACTTCGCATCACATAAGCACGATGTCCAACGTGTGTCTGAACTAAGGCGCTGGTGCACCTTCAGTAAAATGTGATTTTGGCCAAAAGGTTGTGCGACGCTCGTTATCGAACATTCAAATGTACACACTAAGACATGTATGCGAAAACAAAACATGAACATGATAATATTCGTGCGATGTCATCAACTTTTGATCTTTGTAAATATGCAGTGAAGTATAATGATGGAAAGAAAGGAAGGAAACGAACTTTTAGCTTTACCTAACTTGGGCAGTATTCAAGTCTATGCTGTTACCTAAAACCTAGCGAAAAGGAATAATTTCTGTTGTACACAGTGTGAACGATCTGAGCTCATGTTACTATTTGTCAGTATCAAAGAAATTTAAACTTTATATATTACATATTCATTTATTTATATATTTTATCTATGCACGTAGTAGTGAATATTTTTAAAGAGCCTGATAGCATGGCAGAAGTGTTTCACGAATCCAGAGCCTCAGCGTTGCTGCGTGAACGTGAGCGGACACTGGCGTGAAGCAATAAGAGAGTGAAGTGTACATCGACCGCGGAGCGTAGTAGGGAAGATCGCACTGGCTGGCTTTTCGCCGCCAGGTAACGACGTGCAACCCACATTTGACGTTACTCCTCCACTTTACCTGCAACATACACTCCTGGAAATTGAAATAAGAACACCGTGAATTCATTGTCCCAGGAAGGGGAAACTTTATTGACACATTCCTGGGGTCAGATACATCACATGATCACACTGACAGAACCACAGGCACATAGACACAGGCAACAGAGCATGCACAATGTCGGCACTAGTACAGTGTATATCCACCTTTCGCAGCAATGCAGCCTGCTATTCTCCCATGGAGACGATCGTAGACATGCTGGATGTAGTCCTGTGGAACGGCTTGCCATGCCATTTCCACCTGGCGCCTCAGTTGGACCAGCGTTCGTGCTGGACGTGCAGACCGCGTGAGACGACGCTTCATCCAGTCCCAAACATGCTCAATGGGGGACAGATCCGGAGATCTTGCTGGCCAGGGTAGTTGACTTACACCTTCTAGAGCACGTTGGGTGGCACGGGATACATGCGGACGTGCATTGTCCTGTTGGAACAGCAAGTTCCCTTGCCGGTCTAGGAATGGTAGAACGATGGGTTCGATGACGGTTTGGATGTACCGTGCACTATTCAGTGTCCCCTCGACGATCACCCAGTGGTGTACCGCCAGTGTAGGAGATCGCTCCCCACACCATGATGCCGGGTGTTGGCCCTGTGTGCATCGGTCGTATGCAGTCCTGATTGTGGCGCTCACCTGCACGGCGCCAAACACGCATACGACCATCATTGGTACCAAGGCAGAAGCGACTCTCATCGCTGAAGACGACACGTCTCCATTCGTCCCTCCATTCACGCCTGTCGCGACACCACTGGAGGCGGGCTGCACGATGTTGGGGCGTGAGCGGAAGACAGCCTAACGGTGTGCGGGACCGTAGCCCAGGTTCATGGAGACGGTTGCGAATGGTCCTCGCCGATACCCCAGGAGCAACAGTGTCCCTAATTTGCTGGGAAGTGGCGGTGCGGTCCCCTACGGCACTGCGAAGGATCCTACGGTCTTGGCGTGCATCCGTGCGTCGCTGCGGTCCGGTCCCAGGTCGACGGGCACGTGCACCTTCCGCCGACCACTGGCGACAACATCGATGTACTGTGGAGACCTCACGCCCCACGTGTTGAGCAATTCGGCGGTACGTCCACCCGGCCTCCCGCATGCCCACTATACGCCCTCGCTCAAAGTCCGTCAACTGCACATACGGTTCACGTCCACGCTGTCGCGGCATGCTACCTGTGTTAAAGACTGCGATGGAGCTCCGTATGCCACGGCAAACTGGCTGACACTGACGGCGGCGGTGCACAAATGCTGCGCAGCTAGCGCCATTCGACGGCCAACACCGCGGTTCCTGGTGTGTCCGCTGTGCCGTGCGTGTGATCATTGCTTGTACAGCCCTCTCGCAGTGTCCGGAGCAAGTATGGTGGGTCTGACACACCGGTGTCAATGTGTTCTTTTTTCCATTTCCAGGAGTGTATTTTAGGTCACGTACACGAAGTAACATGTTTCTGATCTCTACTCTCACCCAGACAACAATAGCGTTGCTCACATGTCATGCTGGCGTGTACATAGGAAAAAGCCACTGCCAGAACTTGATAACTAATCAATCATCCATTTATTAGTCCGTTCTCGTAAAACATGTAAAAATGTATATACTAATTTTTTCTTTCCTGTGTGCTGAATGACTACTCACAGTAAAGCAACAAATTTCTTCGTATTCATTCAGGGGGCATTGTAACACGACTTTCTATAAACTATTCTTTGTGTGTAAAATTTTGTGTAATGATTCCGGACCAAAGAAACCACATGTTAACGTTTACATAATCTGTACAAATAACCGAGAGCCGGCCGTGGTGGGCGAGCGGCTCTAGGCGCTTCAGTCCGGCACCGCGCTACTGCTACGGTCACAGGTTCGAATCCTGCCTCGGGCATGGATGTGTGTGATGTCCTTAGGTTAGATAGGTTTAAGTAGTTCTAAGTTCTACGGGACTTATGACCTCAGATGTTAAGTCCCATAGTGCTCAGAGCCAAATAACCAAGGGCGCGGCCTTCATTTTCTTTAAGGGTAGCTAGGAGATGCCTGGCTGATCGCTTTCGTCTTTTGCCATCCTGATATTATCATCCTTTTCTGGGATAGACACCATATTTCGACGTGGCACCGATCCGCCATCGGCGTGGCATTGTCATAGATTTTGGGTTATCCCTTATTAGTTTATTGTAAAACTTAAACCTACAGTCATTCGAAGCACAATTCAGAGAAGTTTGACTACTTACATAGCACAGAGCGATTACTAGACTGTGAGAAGAAATTTACATTTAAAAAGTTCAATCGGTCCACGTCTTTAGCTGCTCTTGTCCCAACACCAGTCTAGTACAGTTATTAAACAGCTTGAGCACTTATTTAGTGAGCGGAGGTGGAAGCCAACTCACATAGGGGAGGAGTGAGTGGAGGGGGAGAGATGAAAGAGGGGAGGGTGGGAGGAAAGGGCGTTGCGCTTGTCACTTGTTTTACGTCATAGAGCTTCGTCACAAAAGTGAACAAACTAAGCCAGAGTCACCAATACAATTTACATCTACTAGATACAAGCTGCATTGTTATTCAAGCGTTCTAACAAACTTAGAAAGTGACAGCTTCGAAACCGTTTATTTCCTTTTGGTAGATAATCACAAACTCTTCCACAACTAAAAACCTATATACACAATAGTGCCTTTTGCACTCAGAGTGGAACTTAATACTTAAAAAGAATACAAATACTTTGAATACTCTTCCATAAACGTTTTCGTTCAATACAAATAATTTTTTAGAAAGTAGAACTCGATTAACAATCGTTGAATATCGCATTTAGTGTTATGTGAACCGAAATGTTTCGTAGTTTCTTCAATAAACATTAATACATAATGCCCATTTGAACCAACTTTAGAGTTCTTCCTTGACAGCACTCGATCGTTTCGTCTCCCGGAGAGGCAGCGACCTCCAGAAATCTGTCCGCTGCTGGAAGAGACCTTCCTTCACTTCCAGCTGTTCTCCTATATCCAGGTACTCCAACCCATCATCTGAAGTTACCCGGGGCCAGTGCACAGGATCGCTGTCCGGTGTTGGATTTCTGAAAAGTTTGAAGAGCTTCATTGGTAAATAATGTTTTATAGTAGAGGGTGGTTCGAAGGTGTATCATATAATTATAGTGAAATGTACAGGAACAGTTTCAGGAAACTACAGTAATGTCAAAACTATAATAATTCAATAAAATTTTGAAAAATGATTTTTTTTTGTTTTCACTGTAGTACTATACGGATTCATCGTTACAGAATCCAGTTACTGAGGGCGGATTCTTGATACTTTTATCTCCAGTTCACTGTCTTACTTCCAAGTGCTGTGAGACGATATGGAAACATAATAACGATTTCAAGAGTGTGAAGACTTTCTCGTAAAGTTACACGGATTCTATCAGGTTATTTAACCAGATAAAAGAATCCTATTTAAGCAACGTCTCATCAGGCAAGAGGTCTTATTGGTGAAAGAACTGCTCCTTTATCGATTATGACCCTGTTCCTCCGTTTCCGATGGAGAATCGGGCGAACGCTTCACATTACTTTGGAATACAGCATATTAATAGATAATATGGTAGCCGGTAGTGAGGTCTCCGAACATGGCGTCCTTCAGATACTTGAGTACACTGTCTTCATTGCTTGCCTAGATCTTAGCGTGGAGCTACCTAACGAATTTCTTTTAACGCAGCATAACGTGTAATTCGTGTTGATTATAATTGTCGTGGTTATCCACATGTACCGTTAGTTTTATTTGCCTATCTCGTTGCTCACAGAGTCCCCACTCACACGGCACAGAAATTGTTTCTAAATTTTTAAATGAGCACACTGCCGTTTGACTGTATTATTGTTTATTTAATTACGACACAGGTAGCGTCCATTTATGCCATTTTCAAGTGACTGAATTTATGTGATCAACATATATTGCAGGACATCAAGCTCAAATTTTTGCAATAAATTAAGAAAAATATTTGCTCCCCACGAAATGCCAGACGTGGAATCAGTAAATAGTAGTGGGAGCGCGTCATGTTTGGTAAATACACGTTTACTTTGGTATAAAAAAATGAACATATGTCCTTGAGTCGAAGTTGTTTCTGCTCAGAGTCATACCTGTGTCTTGAGGCGCCGAACAGAATTGTTCCTCCACCCTGCCCCCTCTCCAAATGCGTTCCCCTCCTCCACACTTATAAAGGCACGCACCTGATCAATCAGATGTAACCCATACAATCTGTTAACCATCACGTTGTCAAAATATGAGGCACTTCACCCGAAGAAGATGAACAGGATACTTATTGAAACGATTCTTCAGGGCGACACCACTGGGTAGTTAGTATCAGAGAAAAATTATCAGAATAACAATAATTTAGGAAATGTGAAAAATAAAACGAAGTGTCATATTTCACGAATTATCTTTGCCACACATGAAATGGATGGAAGCTTACATTACAGAAAGTGTTGGTCAAGAACACAAGAGTTTTCTTTACCCG
This sequence comes from Schistocerca serialis cubense, assembly GCF_023864345.2. Classification (NCBI taxonomy): domain Eukaryota; kingdom Metazoa; phylum Arthropoda; class Insecta; order Orthoptera; family Acrididae; genus Schistocerca; species Schistocerca serialis. The sequence goes on from NC_064641.1 coordinate 347,713,191, forward strand.
CTCGTCAGTAATTGTTTGTATAGCAAAAAATTCTCTACCCCCTCCCCGACAGCCCATCTCCTCTCCCAAAGGGCCACAGACCATGCCACTGTGGGATGAATAACTTGCAAACGTAAACGATACTGATAGTGGGCAGACCACTTATAGTCTCTAAAGGGGATCAGCAGCCTTTACTTCCTGGCACATTAAAACTGTGTGCAAGTTTCGCAGGAGAGCTTCTGTGAAGTCTGGAAGGTAGGAGACGAGATACTGGTGGAAGTGAATCTGTCAGGAGCGGTCGTGAGTCGTGCTTGGGTAGCTCAGATGGCAGAGCAAAGGTTCCGAGTTCGAGTCTCGCTCCGGCACACAGTTTTCAAAAAAATGGTTCAAATGGCTTTGAGCACTATGGGACTGTGGTCATGAGTACCCTAGAACTTAGAACTATTTAAACCTAACTAACCTAAGGACATCACACACATCCATGCCCGAGGCAGGATTCGAACCTGCGACAGTAGCAGTCGCGCGGGTCCGGACTGAGCGCCTAGAACCGCTAGACCACCACGGCCGGCCAGTTTTCATCTGCCAGGAAGTTTCACATCAGTTGCAGAGTGAAAACATCATTCTGGAGAAATAAAGAAGCTTTAGAAATGAGGTGTTACAGAAGATAGTTGAATAGTAATGGGTAAAGAGAATAATTAATAAAGAAGCACTGTATGGAGTTGAGGGAAAAGAAATTAACGGGAAAACTTGAGTACAAGAAGGTTAGGTCGTTAGGACAGTTTCTGTGGCATAAAGGGATCGTTAATTTGATATCCGAGGTTAGTTTGGGGAGTAAAAATGGTACAGAGGGAGAACAGTGACTGCTGTTGCCAGAAAATCACTAATATTCATTGCAAAATTTTTAGTAGTGGAAATTATGTTTACATTCATGTGATGTCAACTACTAAAGCTATTGCTTGAGTTACTACTTGTAGTAAATGTATTCTCAACTTCGGCTTTCTCCTGCAGGTCGAATCTCATTTTAACCCATAAACTCTATGCAAATTAACTTTGTACCTGTTGGTCATCTATAGGATGTGGCTGACAAAGTTTAGGATGCAAGCTTGCAGGTTCATTCTTTTATTGTGTCAACATGTAAGGATAGCTTACGAGAACACCAGCGGATTTATTGACCACTATTGGTGTGGCACTGCACAACCTAATTTATTGACTTGACTCGTTGAGACATCTGAGGCATCGGTTGTGCATCGTCGCTTTAAATCCCATACATTTAGCACAGAACTAATTATTAAACCCATTTAAGTAAATAAACAAGTTCTCGAAAGTATGTATAAATACCGAAAACTATTGGAAAAATTCTGAAGGATTTATGAGGTAAGCGAAACAAGATAGTAGTAGTCAAAACGAAACAAAGGTATATACATCAAAATTCACATTATCAGAGGGATGGGCTCAGATGAATCGCGAATTTCAAATGATAAACAATTTAAATAATATTTAATTAGGTATTAGCGCGTGTAAAACGTCGAACACGAAAACATGTGCCAGAAAAGTTTAATTAGAATGCAGTACATTACAGAGGATACTACTACGGTCTTTTTGCGAACACTCATTAAAATATCAAAATAGCATTAAATTAGTTATTAAGGAAGTTTATACCTACATCCAGTCTTACAAGACAGATTTACGTGAAAAGTAAACACATATTAAGTAATAAATTGCAGTTACTCATCCACTAGGAAAAATTAGGTAAGGATCTGAGAAAGTCATACTGTCTTCATATTACGTTCAATTGTGCGGGGTCTATACTACTCGTACATTTGGGTGTAATTTTTATAAACTCGTTTACAGTTCTTCATATACATGCCCGATTTGAAAAGTTGTTTGTTGTAATCTTTACCGACGTCTTGTTGAGTTAAGATGTACACTTAGCAGTAATATATGCAATAAATACAGTCTGTGTGTTTTTTAACTGCAGAATGACAGCTACACAAGGGCAGTGGACATTTTTCAGAGTTAGTCTATTGTATAAGCCAATGGAGGCATGACCTGTGCTGGAGATGTTCAGCTCATTAGTCGCTAAAAAAACGTTTTTTGAAACATTTAGTACAACTCTGGAGACTTGCAAAATACCTATAAGAGTTCAAGAAAATATGTTTTCCACAGTAGGTTCGTGGTTGCTAGCTATGAACAGCAGTGTGATGTTCAAAACTGTGTAAGTTCTTGAAGGAGTCGCACTTCAATAAGTCGTTACACTCATCGCATTTAAACATATATGAAATAAACAATTTGTTAGGAAATCTTAGCCAGTTTGGATTGAAGAATTTTTTCCATCACGCATTTCTGACCCACCAGTGAAGCTATTTCCAGGAAATAGCAGAATAATACTTTGTGAGTGCCACTGGTGTCTGGCCGCCTTACTGGGAACGACCGCAGCCAACGAGGTTCAAACTCGGACACACATTTTAATAAGCCTTATTACATTCGGCGCTACATTCTTTTATTGGATTTCATGGTCGAAGGCTGCCTTAGGCAAAGGTCATACGTCGATCTGGCATTCTGACAGCATATTGATTCACGAAAGTCAACAGCAATCGTTCAAAGTCCAAACACGCAGTTTCCCACTGTCAGTCGCGAGGTAAACCGAAGTTTGTTGTTCTGAATAACCACTGTAAGAAATATGGAGAATGTCCATTACATTATGTATAGTCGCTCTGACAGCCAATTTCAAGATGAAACACACTCTGTTGGAACGATATATCCTTTTGATAAATTTTATTTATTCCGTCTGATACGTACTCACCCGGTTTTAGCGAAGTTTGTCCAGAGCTTTGTCATGGCTTTAACGACTTCATAATCTTTCTCGGGCATGTCACCAGATGTTGGATAGTAAGGGTTGTTCGAAAATAAGTAAAATAAATCGTCCGCATGGGACACACCTGAAACATAGAAGGTCACTCTGTCACAGAAGATTTATACTTCAATTTTTAAATCTGGAATTACATTCAGGCGTGCCTGCTAGTCTTTGAAGTGTTTACGATAACGCTGATGAAAATGCTGCACGTTAAATAACAGTAGAGTGGAATCGATTATAATCCTCTGGGAAATGCTTTTTGTGAGTGGTGTCACACCTTGTTCAACTCTGTACAGACCATCAGCTTTCCATCTAGTCATTCTTAAATGTGAAGAACTGTTCAAAAATTCGTTATATTTCGTTATTAATTTGATACTTTGGTGGAGTCATTACCTTTATTTGTACTTAGTTATGAATTTGACACTTTGGTGTATCCATCACCTTTATTACTGTGTTGCTTCACTTAACAGAATTCACGTGCTGTTCTGCCACTGACTATAATGTAATGCTAACACTTTTCATTTAATCTTTAGTTAATACTTCCGTGCCGTATAAAACTGCTGCCTAACGTTTTGTCTCCTACTGCGGGAGAAGTCTTCAGAGGTAAAACAGCTACTGTCTCTACATAGGCTTCACGGGCTCTCGCATTTATAGAGCACACTTAGAGAAGCACCATAACTCACATAATGCCGACTGAATAACTAGCTGTACACTCGATTATGAAGAATCAATTGTTGGTGCAAAGTCAACATACATATTTCATCTAACTTCAAAACTTCTTATTGTCTGTTAAAGTTATTATGGTATTCACGTATCTCTGTTGCACCCGTGGTCCAGGGGTAACGTTTTTGATAAGTAATCAAAACGTCCTGGGTCCCTAGTTCCAAATCCATCACTGATTAGATTTTGATTAATAATCAGCATTGGAGGCCGAAACCTTCTGGCATAAGAAGTCACACCGTCCTGCCAACGGCCTTGTGAAATAAGGCGGAGGAGCAGACAGAGGTTCAGGTCACTAGCTTGTCCTTGGGGTGAGAAACTGTCCCTAAAGGCAGAAGAATCAGCAATGATCAACGGCATAAGGATGTAAAAGGCAATAGAAGCCAAAAATGGCTCTGGGCATTATGGGACTTAACATCTGAGGTCATCAGTCCCCTAGAACTTAGAACTACTTAAGCCTAACTGACCTAACGACATCACACACATCCATGCCCGATGCAGGATTCGAACCTGCCACCGTAGCGGTCGCGCGGTTCCAGACTGAAGCGCCCAGAACCGCTCGGCCACACCGGCCGGCACAATGGAAACCACTGTGTTAAAGATACATAATGTTTATGCACACGACATGTGGTCTGCAATTGAAAAAGTGTCATGATGATGTCTCCATTGGCAGAGGATTTCGGAATAGCCTCCCCTTCGAATCTCCGGGAGGGGACTGCCAAGGGGGAGGTGACCATGAGAAAAAGCATGACCAACCAACGAAAGGATAACGTTCTACGAGTCAGGTCATCGAACATCAGAAACTTGAACGTGCTAGGGAAGTTAGAAAATCTGAAAAAGGAAATGCAAAGGCTCAATCTAGATATAGTAGTGGTCAGTGAAATGGAATGGAAAGAAGACAAGGATTTCTGGTCGGATGAGTATGGGGTAATACCAACAGCAACAGAAAATGGTGTAACGGGAAAAGGATTCGTGACGAAATGAAAGGCAGGGCTGAGGGTGTGTTACTGCTAACAGTTCATTGAGAGGGTTCTTATCAGAATCGACAGCAAACCAGTATGGACAACGATAGTTCAGGCACACATGCTGATATCGCCAGCTGAAGATGAAGAGATGGAGAAAGTATTTGAGGATACTGAAAGCGGGGGAGATAAAAATCTAATAATCATTGGGGAATGAAATGCAATTGTAGTGGAAAGAGCATAAAAAATGGTTATAGGAGAATATGGGCTTGGGACAAGATATGAGAGAGGGGAGAGGCTAACTGAGTTCTGTAATAATTTTCAGCTAGTAGTAGAAGATACTGAGTTCAAGAAACAACAAGAGAAGGAGGTATAATTGGAAAAGACCGGATGATACGGAAGATTTCGGTTATATTATAACATGGTCAGACAGAGATTCAGACATCAGATACTGGATTGCAAGACGTACACAAGAGCAGATGTAGACTCGTATCACAATGTAATGGTGATGAGGAGTAGGCTGTAGTTTAAGAGATTCAAAAAATGTTCAAATGTGTGTGAAATCGTGTGGGACTTAACTGCTAAGGTCATCAGTCCCTAAGCTTACACACTACTTAACCTAAATTATCCTAAGGACAAATACACCATGCCCGAGGGAGGACTCGAACCTCCGCAGGCACCAGCCGCACAGTCCATTAATGCAGCGCCTTAGAGATTAGTCGGGAAGAATCAATATGCAAAGAAGCGGGATAGGGAAGTACCAAGCAAAGACGGGATACGCTGGAAGTTCTCTCAGGATAGATACAACAATAAAAAATTGCTCAGCAGGCAGTACAGTTCAAGAGGCATGGATATCTCGAAAATGGTAATCACCGAAACTGGAAAAAACCTATGTACAAAGAAGGTAACTGCGAAGAAACCGTGGGTAACGTAACAAATACTTCAGCTGATCGATGAGAGAAGAAGTACAAAAATATTCACGGAAATTCAAGAATACAAAAATACAAGTCATTGAAGAACTAAGTAAGAGGAAGTGCGGGGAAGCTGATATGAAATGGCTGCATGAAAAATGTGAAGAATTAGAAAAATAAATGATTGTCAAAAGGACTGATTCATCAAAAAAAACTGTTAAATGCAGAGGAGAGAGCGGATAGGTGGAAAGAGTACACAGAAGGCCTCTATGGAGGGGAAGATTTCCCTGGTGTGATAAAGAAGAAACAGGAATCGATTTACGAGTAGAAGGGGGATACAGCATTAGAATCAGAATTCAACTTAACATCAATTAAAACAGAAGGGATAGATAACATTCCATAAGAATTTCTGAAATCATTGGGAGAAGTGGCAACAAAACGACTATTACGTTAGTGTAGAATGTATGAGTCTGAAGACATAGCATTTGACTTTCGGAAAAATATCATCCAGACAATTCCGAAGACTGCAAGGGATGAAAAGTGCTACAATTATACCACAATCAGCCTAACAGCTCATAAATCCACGTTGCTCACAAGAATAATGTACAGAAGAATGGTAAAGAAAATTAAGGATGTGTTAAATGACGATCAGTTTGGATTTAGAAATGTCAAGGGCACCAGAGAGGCAATTCTGACGTTGCGCCAGATATGGACGTAAGACTAAAGAAAAATCAAGACACGTTCATAGGATTTGTTGATCTGGAGAAAGCGTTCGATAATGTAAAATGGTGCAAGATGTTCGGAATAGTGAGAAAAATAGGGTTAAGCTATAGGGAGAGACGGATAAAATACAATATGTACAAATGCTAAGAGGGAATAATAAGAGTGGACGACCAAGAACCAAGTGCTCGGATTTAAAAGAGTGCAAGACAGGGATGTAGCCCTTCATCCTTACTGTTCAATCAGTATATCGAAGAAGCAATGAAGGAAATAAAAGAAAGGTTCAGGAGTAGGCTTAAAATTCAGGGTGAAAAGATATCAATGATACGATTCGCTGATGACATTGCTATATTGAGTGGAAGTGAAAAAGATTTACAAGGTTTGCTGAGTTGTATGAAGATTCTAATGAGTGCACAATATCGACTGAAAGAAAATCGAAGGTAAACGAATATAATGAGAAGCGGCAGAAATGAGAAAAATTTAACATCAGGATTGATGTCACGAAATAGTTGCCTACCTAGGCAGTAAAATATCTAATGGCAGACGCAGCAAGAGGAATCAAAAGCAGAGTAGCACTGGTAAAAAGGACATTCCTGGCCAAGGTAAGTCTATTAGTATCTAACATAACCCATCATTTGAGGAAGAAGTTTCTGAAAATGTGCGGTGGTTTCCGTCTCGAAAAACATGTTCTCCTACGGCCGATCTTTCGATATGTCCCAAGCCAGCCGCGGTGGCCGAGCGGTTCTAGGCGCTTCAGTCCGGAACCGCCCGACTGCTACGGTCGCAGGTTCGAATCCTGCCTCGGGCATGGAAGTGTGTGATGTCCTTAGGTTAGTTAGGTTTAAGTAATTCTAAGTTTTAGGAGACTGATGACCTCCGATGTTAAGTCCCATAGTTCTCAGAGCCATTGGAATCCTTTTTCGATATGTCTTAAGCTGCTGTTCTTTTTATGTTTGCCTTTGCTGGTGACACTTCTTTTCGTACTTCCAGTATACACTTGTCGGCAACTACACGTAATTCTATATACCCCGTGTGTTGCTACGGGATACTGTGCATCTTTTGCTGTTCTTAAATATTCATTAATCTTTTTGGTCGGCCTAAAAATCGTTTCGACCCCATAGTCGGCCAAAAATTTACCGATGCTATCATTAATTTTATTAATGAACGGTAGAAAGACTTTTCCAGGTGCGGTCGTTGTTGCTGAGAACTTCCGGCTTCTCTTCTTTGATGGAGTGCTCGATCACTCTCCTTACTAGCGTATTCATTTTTCTTGAAGGCTGGTAATAAGTAATTCATTCATCTAGCAAATAAAATGGTTCGCAGATTTTGTTGCCTCTGTTCACCAATGTTTTAATGACGCCTCTTTTTCGTCTAGATGATGGTTTGATTCCCTGCGGAAGCGTCGATCAATGTGTGTGTCCTTTCTGTATACCTTGTGGCCCAAAGTCCCGTCCACCCGTTTGTTACAGATACATCCAGAGAAAGCTGGAAAAAGCTGAACTAAGCCAATAGCCGCCCGTCGATTTGTTCATAAAATTCGTTATTGTACTGTTCGGGTAACGCAATGTCTAAATAAAACCACGATGTCAGTCGGAAAAATATCTGCTATGTTTGAGATATCTTCGTTTAGAGGAACCATAGTAAACAGGGACACTACATCAAAGCTGACAAGAATATCACTAGGGCTCACGTTAATCTCCATTAGTTTGAAATAAAATGCACAGAGTTTTTAATGAAACCGTCACTTCCACCAACATACTGCTGCGATAAGGAGACATCAGGCAACTTCAAGAGTGAGAGATCCTACGGCACTCACAGTCGGTCTCAGATGAACATTTGGCTTATGCATGTTTGGTAGGCCATATATTTCGGGTGGATAAGTTTCTGTTCTGCAGAACTGTTTTTTATCGTCCGAGGAGAAAGAAGAGATGATAACCATGAAATAAAATTCAGTGAGAAAAAGTTTTAGCAAGGACATGGCATTATTATGCACGCATGTAATATAGAGAAGTCATAGAGATTCATAAACACCATGATAATTTTAACAGAAAAGAAGATGGTTTTGAAGTTAGATAAAATATGGGTGTCGACTTCGCGCCAACAGAATGACAATTGATTATTTTTGGTTGATAATGACGATACCATCCCGAGATAGTCATACAATGGGCATCACGTGACTTACGGTGGTGCCCTATATGCTTTCTATAAATGCGAGAGCCTCTCAAGCAGTAACCGCTTTACCTCGGAAGATGCCTCCGGCAGTTGTATGCGAAACATTAGGACGCACTTTTATACGTTGATCACGGCCTCTCAGCTCATCAGCATTAATGAGAAAGACGCCAGCTGTGAAAGCCTACATTATATGATTAACCTTTTTTTTTTTAAAATTTCTGACTCAATTGCGCGCACACGCTCGCTACGTTTACTCCCTACGACATTCGCTACTTGCCCAACCTCAATTAATTACCTTCGATCATTATCACTATTCCTGACGATACATCAGTTAAATTTCAACAAGAAACTGAGACACCTTACACAGTAATTCTGAAAAGTTAAGAATAATTATGAAAAGCGTAAAAGTGAATCACTTTAAACTAGCCAGAACTTGTAATTTGCCACCTGTATGAGAATAGGTGTACTACCAACCTTGAATAAATGCGTAGGTAATAAACTCTAACAAAGAACAGTAAATTGGACTCAAAGTGTCTCAAGTTAGGCTTAACATCGGCACAATGCTTAACAATAATGAACTTTTGCGTGTTCTAATGGTTAGTTTCTTGTTTCTGCTATTCGTATAGATTTCCATAACAGTTTCTTCTGTTGGCGCCTATGGAAAAGTCAGTGTTTTGGATGGTACTAACGGCGCAAACATAGAAACTATTTCACGATTTTCAATTTAATAACGCTATGAAGAAGAGATACGTTTTTAAAAATGCCTGATGCTGAAAATTTCACTGCCACTGTCATAAAGTTTAGGATTCACCTTTAGCTTTCCTCTGTAAAGCCAGTACTTATGGACTGACGATGGTTGGTACGCAGTCTTAGTGTAGAGTTAATTAATAACAGAAATAATGAATTATGCGCATGAATGCAGCATGAATAGGACTGAACCGACAGATATTTGTGAAACTCTCCCACTTTTTACAAAGTCAGAAGTTTTCTCTTGAATTGTAATTTTTTTTCCTGGTTTCTGCCTCGAAAAACATGTTCTGCTACGGTATGACTAATGGTCTGAAACAAAATAATTGCTTTTAATATATACTGTTTCGTGGCGCTCAATGCGAGAGGATACTTTTTTCCGGAAAGAAGATCTTTGGGAGAACTTCGAGAGTTGGTGTACACGAACTAGCTGCGACTGGTCGGGGTTGCTACGCGAACTGCGAGATGCGTGCGGACGGAGGTCGCGAGAGGGAGTTTTGAGGAGTGCTGTGAGTCCACACAGAATGCAGGGACCTGCCCATAGCCGGTTGGTTGGCTGCTACTGCCTTTGCCGCCTACGATTGTCTTTCGCTGAGGTGATCCGTGGATCTGTGAAGTGGTGCCCTTGTGCCTATCGATACAATCGTATACGGTGCCTGATGAGACTAATACCGGCGACTGAAAACTGTGAACCTTGCTGCGCTTCAGACGAACCTGAGTGTAACGAATGTTTGCAAACTGGCGGATTGAAAGCATGAGTTGGTTCTGAATATTTCTCATGAATCGAGCTTTATGTTTGGAACTGTGTATGCTTGTTAAAAGTGTCACAAGTGTATTCGCTGAAGCATACATTTGCAGGCGATTTTGTGGTACAGCTTGATCAGTTGAATTACATGGGCTAGTCTATCAGTATTCACAACTGAAAACGCTACCTTGCCGTGCCGTTCTTGCTGTAATAACATATACTGACCCTTATTAGTGCAGAGTGGCACTAACTTCGTACATTCAGATTTCATTCTTATCAAATAACGGAGTTAAACCTTGTTTCAATGCTGATATGCGAAGCGCCCATTTAAGCAATACAAGCTTTAGGTGTTGCCAACTGTTGCTCCTTAGTAATGTTACAGACTTAATCTGTTTAGTACACAACTCCTCGGATCCCATAATTGGTCACCTTTGCCTCCGTGTTATTGGGCAAGCAATTCAATTTGTTTATGGCGGTCCAAATGGTGTGCACCTATCAGTTGATGGAGGAAGGAAACCCCCAATCCAATAACCATATTTGCTATATTGTTGTGGCGAAGGAGAAAGCGTTGGAGCTTTGGTCTTGTAGATAATAGTTGTGTTAAGATTATTCTGTTAAGGCACCTGTCTTAATCTGCTTGACACTTGGCAAATGAACTGTATTTAAGTGTCTGGCTGGCAATATTTTCTTGCATTCTGTGCGAGTGCACGAAGTTCATTTAATCACCTTTTAATCTCTGTAAATTACTACTGGGCAGTTGTAGAATTTTGGGTTTTGCGATTTTAGCTAGTTGTGTATCTTGACAAGTGATTACTTCTAAAATGAAGTGGCTAACGGTCTTATTTGTGTTGATATTCTTGATGTTATAAAATTAATATCATTTCCTTAGCGTCAGTGTTTGTTCGTCTTAAGTTCTGGCACGAATCCAGGAAGTTGGTAGTATTTCAAGATGTTAATTGCCATAATAATTTCTAGGTCTCTAAATCGAACATTTTATTTATAATACCATTGTTCTGAACGTTTGTTTGAGATTTATTAAAACCATTTATTATACAGGGTGTTTAAGAAAAATTTTACCTTCTGTAAGGAGATCATTATTTTTATTCTTGTTTAAGAGATCATTATTTTAAATATATCTGAGATTATTCAAGCTGAGTGAGATCGGGTGAAAAACTTTATTTTCTCTTTCTTATGATTGCACTATCACAAATACATGCAATTAGTTACGGTTGCTAGATCAAATTTAGCTCTACAATTGTCAAATAAATTTTCTGTTAAAAAGTTTTAACTGTGAATAGTTTTGCTGTTGTGTTACCCTTGGGTTAGCCTTCCACACTAGAGCCTTTGTACTGGCCTTTACATCGCCTCTGGTAAAATCAGATTCAATTGTAGCAGAACGTGGTTATGCTCTGGGCAGGGGGGCAGTTTTGGCATCATTCACAGTTGTCTTATGATGACAGTGTTAAGTATTTTCGTTTTTATGTTAAATGCTTGCGATTCCGTCTAGTCATTAAGTTGCAGGAAGGTTCAGGCGCTGGAATTGGTCTCATGCAATTGTTGGATGTGTCGACTTGGATTATTATTATTATTATTATTTTAGTAAATGAGCAGTTAATTTATGAACTGCAAATACAAGCGCAGGCGACCGGTACGGTTGTGGAGCTTACCGCGCGATCACGGAATATTTTGGACAGACCGTTGCAGACGGAGCGAATTGACGAGATAAGTCCTGCCTTGTCTTATTGTTCTGGGGCTGTTTCGAATGTGAGTTATACGATTGATATTTTGCAAGGTAGTCGTCCGTCGTGATAGGTGAACAGTGTCCAAGCACAGATTAGTCATTTGCTAAACAGGCTCCGTGATTTGAAACAATTAGAGATTAGTTAGGAGGATGGCGCTGTTTTAGAAAAGGTCTTGTATTAGGTCACAGAGTTACAATTAGATCTCAATGTTCTGCAGTGGCGGTTGAACATCGTGACCACACTTGCCTACTAGGTTCTGCTAGTTCTTCCTTTAGACACAGTGGAGGTGAATATGTATCCGAACTTTTTACTGAACTGCCTAATCCTATTATGCGCCGACTACAGTGTTTGAAGGTGCCACATATTGAAGATTTAACGTGAACCGTGGAAGTTTTGTGGCTGCTAGTTCGGTTAGAAAAACAGGCCGAACCACTGGAAACGGTCCATCTTGTGATTTTGTGATTACTATATCCTCCGGCCAGGGAGCGCTTAGCATCTTATGTTGCTGAAGTCTTACGTAGACAGGGAACCCTGCAAGAAATAAGGAAGGGCACCATTAGGAACAAAGTTTCTCCTCGGATTAAAAACTAGTTGGTTAATAGATATTTTGTTCGTGTTCAGGGAGAGAATGACGAGTAAACTCTCCAGGAATATGTTGATGCAATACGGACTGCTATTAGTGTCATATAGACAGGTCACGTCTAATATCATGTGAGAAGCCAGCCACGTTTATCGAGTTGGCTAGATGGTTCTGAGCATCGGTTATGTGCGTTTTGCCGACTATCGACGGGAAGGCGTAACGGGTGTTTGCATTCAGTCCGACGTGCCCTCCCCCAGATATGATAGGAGTGTTAAAATCAAAAGCTGTGTCTGTTGCGGGGATCCTGGTAATTTTGTGAACCGATGACCAGTGGCATGAAAGTCATGTCCAAACACCGGCACCAGATGGAAGTAGGCGTTTCGACGGTTAAATCGCCTATTAAAGCTTGTTACCCCAGCAGGGTATCCGTTAATGCCGTTTTGCCTCTTGCCTGCTCCGAACTCAACCGTGAATCGGTATGTGCCTTAATCGATTCCGGGAGCAGTCTTTCATTCACCAATAATGATTGGTACCTTCAGAATCATAATATTTGCAAACCTACCGCTTTGCAATCGTTTCGGCAAGAGTGTCGTACTACCAATGGGCAAATGTTGGCTCTGGTTGGTCATTTCAAGGTGAGTATTTCCACATAGGGTTTTCCTTTACCTTTCCGCTTTGTGGGCACTAGACAATTATGTGAGAAAATTATTTTCGGGTGTGACTGCATTCAGCATACTGGTCTAATTTTGAATTATTTCAACAGACAGTTTTCCTTTATGTTTTGCCGTCAACGGCAATTTAAATTGTCAGTGATTCTCGGTAACAGGGGTTATAGCGACCATCAGCCGAGATTGTAAATTTCAAGTGGATCATCTTGTGGAATCTCAGACTCAGGTCTTGTTACGGGTTCCTGATAAATTCCCTGATTTATCAACCGATAGACTAGGCGTCACAGATAGGATCAAATATAGGATTCGTCTTACCGATGACATTCCGGAGCGTGATTCGCCTTGTCGACTGCCACCACTTAAAATGAAGATCTTGCGGCAGTTATTGATCAGATGTTCCCATATGGTGTGATTAGCAGTTCTACTACCCCCTACGCCTCGCCCATCTTTTTGGTTTCCAAGCGCCAGGGATCAGTGTATCGACCGGTCATCAATACTTGGGGATTAAATAAAAAGATTGTTCTTGAGTCAGTCCCCTTACCTGACTTGCATCGCTGTTTTACATGGTCTTCTGGTTCTCGCTGCTTCCTGTGTGGGACGTTAATCAAGTCTACCATCAAATCCCGTTGACCGAGCTTTTGAAGCAGATTACGGAATTTTGAACAGATTGGAATTTATTTGAATCTATCCGCATTCCATTCGGCCTTCCTAAACTTTTGGTAATGTCTTTGGGGATTTAAAGTTAAATCTATCATTATTTAGATGACGTGTTCGTCTATAGTACAACCTTCGAACAGCACTTACATCATCTTGAGGTGGTTCTCCGCCGCTTTCGCGATGCCGGGCTTACCGTTAAGCCGTCAAAGATCAATTTAGCTAAAGAGCAAATTTCCTTCCTTTGATTTCCCTTCCACACCACAGCCATTGTGCTGACCTTTACCATGGCCCTGGTAAAACCCACTACAAAGACATTAGTGATTAGAGGTAAATTTTGAAAGTGTGTTAATTCTTAGAACACCAGTTTCGGCATACCTACAGGAATTGTTCCTTTACTTCCTCCATTCATGAACTTTTCATTAATTATCTCTCGTGAAAACCATAAATTCTTTATTCTTTAGAAAAGTGAGAAGTGATAGTAATTTCAATATGTTTTGCACCATGTTACGTTTTAAGAAGCATTTACGGCGAAATATAACTGATATGCCCATTTAGGAACAAATTTGAAACATAGTGTTACACACTACAATGACTTAAAAGGAAAAAAAATGAGACCTCTACGTCGATTCACTTTACTCACTTCACTTTAGAAATTTTTTTATAGAACTCTTACCTAGGTCCAGATCTACACCTCCAAAGGCTTTTGTCATCCGGTATTTTCCCCTGTATGAAAGAAGATAGTAGTAAACAGGCGCCGTATCCTTGTACTTCCTGACAGCCTCATCCGCGTTCCAGATAAATAATCCGTCAGTGTACAACTAGAAAGAGAAAAGAAGAAACTCCTTGTATGGCAGATCATGCCATCAAATACAGAAATACAGTAAAAGGAAACAACAGAACAATTATGGCCACTTTTATTCACATATGCATTAATATATGAATTAGATGACAAGTGAGTAGTATTACATAATAAAAATGATGGGACATTTAGTCTTCTAGCGACATAACTTATTCTAATATTGCATGTATCCTATAGGGTACAGTTGTTTCATAAAATATAATTTAGAAAGAAAGAGATTAGTGACTTAACAATACAAAATAAATAAACTGAAATAGATTGCTATGGCATCTCAGTAGGAAACCAACTTCTTTCTTTCCTACCGACAACATGAAGTAGACGTTTCTTCGTATGGTATTCATTAATTCCAAATTCTTCATGAGAAAGAGGTTAATCCACGAACTTAACAGTTAAAAAGCTGAAAATATGAATGAAACGCTACTTACAACGGAGGTACCTGACTACAATACATTTAATTTACTGTAAATATTTCAGCTTAAGTAAACTGAATCATTGGTTCATATCTGTCAATGGTTTTGCTTCGTGGTTAGTGCAGGTGTTTTGATACTATAAGGCTCGTTACTGGCCATGCTTTCTAAATTTATTTCACAATCTCACACACGGTGTAGTGTAAGCACCTAATTCAGCCGTAGTCAGCTGTCGTGATGCAGTGGGCGTTTCTACGGCCTATTGCAGGATTACAAATACGAGTAAAGCTTCAGTCGTGCCTTCCGTTGACAGTAATGTAGCGGAAAAAAACAAAAGTAAAAAAAATGGAAATGGCTTGCGCCTAGGGCCTCCCGTTGGATAGACCGGTCGCCTGATGCAAGTCTTTCGAGTTGACGCCACTTCGGCGACTTGCGCGTCGTTGGGGATGAGTTGATGAAGGCAACACAACACCCAGCCCACGAGCGCAGAAAATCTCCGACCCAGCCGGGAATCGAACCCGGCCCCCTTGGCATGACAGTTCGTCGCGCTGACCACATTTGCTTTTCTTTTTTTTTTTTCTTTTTAAAGGATGGTAGACCGGTGGGGGCTCAGGGGGCAAAGTTGGCAAGGGGTCGATACCCGTGGCTTGGCCAAAATGTCCCCCTCACCACCACCCAGCCACTGAGCCTGTGGAGCATAGAGAAGAAGTGGAAGACACAGGAATCATACGAAATGGAAGGCGTTGTTGTTGTTTATTTATTATCATTTTGTTTTTGTAATATTCACTATTATTATGAAATTATGTGGAACATACACCACTCAGATATCGGGGCGGACAGCAAAAGTAAAGACCCGACTTCCGGCCCTGGTGTTCCACTCGGGACAGGCCGTCCGCCCTGTCACACTCTGCCAACGGCGGCAGGTGGATGGTGGTGTGGGGGAGCGTGGCGTCACCACACCCGCTCTCCCGGCCGTTGTCAGTGTTGTTGACCTCGGAGCCTCCACTTTTCATCCAAGTAGCTCCTCTACTGGCCTCACAAAGGTAGGTGCTCCTCGTACCAGTCCTTCCACTAAGGAAACCTCCGTGGCAATACTGGAAACCGAACCCGGGGTTTCCCAAATGGCAGGCAGACACGCTGACCACGAAGCTATAGAGGAGGTCTAATGTAGTGGGTACCATGACGTACACCGAATTCGTACTCAGAATAAGAATTCCTTAATGTTAAATTTTAATTTATTCGGAGCAAGAACAGCGCTTTCAGTTTGAGAATACTTACTTCACTGAGTTTGCTGGCAGAAAGTTCACCGTTTGAGAAATAGAAGTCCTTAATCTTCTTAGTGACTAAATCTGCCTGTGGCTCTCCGTCATACGATAAAGACAGGGGAAGCAGCCTCTCTCCGTCCTGTTTTAAATCTTCCAGTATCTGTTTATTTGCTATGGAAGCTGAAATTTAAACAGTAGGTGATGACATTTATTCAGTGAATAATATGTTTGCCAGTATTTGTACATAATTGTAAGGCTACGTTAATTCGCTAGTTACAAATGAAATATTTTATCTTTCTACTATGTACAGTACTGATTTTCAGATTTACTTCTCCATGTATTGTAATTACGACCGCTTGATTTAGAGACAGGTATTTATAATGGAATGGCCCAATCCATGTCGAATCACACCCTGAAATATTTTATGCTGAAAATAAACAAGGGAAGAAATGCGCTATAAAAAGTTTTGCTCCTAAGACGCACGGCAAGTAATTTTTTTTTAAATTGTTGAAGTTATTTGTTTTTGTAGGTTTGTTCAGCCTCCCTAGTTAGTTCGCAGGCGATCGTGACAGGAGACCGTAGCGCAGCCTATTTGTAATATCCAGTGTCACACAGACGAATTTGAAGTAACCACACCATACAAAAAAATGTCATGTATCATTAATGTGTAGAATATGAGGCAGTTCCAATCGACAGCTAAACTGTTACGTAAGTGACTCTTATAAAGGTGGCTAGCAGATTAATAAATTGAAGTGACATTAGAATGCTGGAAACAAATATTCGTCTTACATCAGGCACACCTGACGAAAGAAAAATTAATGCTTTCAGGCAAGTCCACGTAATTACTACTTTTGTTTAGGCAGAACTGCGGTGGAATATGAAATGGCCTTGGCTGTGGCTCTTCATGTACTGCACACCGAAGATACGACATACTTAAAGTAATTCGTAAAATATGCCAGAGCAAACTGATAAAGCACAAATGACTGAAGTTTGAGAATAATGTTCTCCTGACAAACCTAAGGTGACATGGGTCGATGGGAAATTATACTGTCTGACCATTTCCTCAACAATACTTTCCAATGTAGAAAAATTCCTTTATTGACAGTCACACTAGTTGTTCTGGATGGAACGCATACTATATCAACAGTCTTTACGTCGTCCTCCCAGAGACAGATATCGTTATGTCCAGATCAAGAGCTAAACAAAAGGAATGAATGAATTTCTGCAACTGCTTAGAAATTGTTTCGACTGAAATGTTAGAAATTCTTCTTTTCTATTGTTCCAGAGTTTTATAGGTCGATTATAAGATTTTTGTCACAGAACAGTTCCTGTCTTATTTTTGGTCCTATATGCCTTGAGATCTGTGAAGACGGACATAAAGCTCTGGAAACAGTAATCCTCTCGTCGATAAAATTGTTGTACATCAATGTTCCATAGCGTATTGATTGCACAATAGACTCTGGTTCGCCTCGAAATGAGTAAGTGTGATCCACTCAGAGTTCTTTCACGAAACCTGAGTGATCTGCGTTAGACAAGTGGTGATAACAGCAAGCTACATCTTCACGTCAACTTCAGATTAATGGCATCTCCTCTACACTTTTAGTAAAAGTAAACATTGTTGTTTTGCAACTTTCTACACCGTACGATTTGTTGTATCTGCTTAACCAGTTCTATAATGACTTTTCGGAAATGTTCACATCAGTTTCGATTATGAGGGCCCAGTCTCTAAGAAGTCCATCAGTAAAGGTGATCTGCCTCTCAAGAGTCGTTCTGCATGGTGCATTTCTCAAGAAAACTCTTCTGAAGAACTGTTATTGATATTATTTATTCAATCTTAGGTGTATCTGTTTGTTATTAATCAGGATAATTTGTTACCACGCTGTACAGTAAATCTTTCAGTTATTCTTAATTTCACATTTTGGTGAGTTTTATTTTGACGTGTATCTATTACGTCGTATAATTCTTTCTTCCATTTATACAATTCATGGTCTAATTTTACGATGCAAAAATGAATTTTGTTACTGCTTAACGTTAAGCATTAAACAGAACGAATATTAATTCAGTTTTTTCACCATTGTTAACACTGATGCTGCCGCAAAGGCAATGCATATGATAATAAATGAAAAGCACCAGTTTGCTTTTGTTCTAGAACAAAAGCAAAGTGGTGCTTTTCATTTATTATTATAATGTTGTTCTACCAAGAACCGACGGAAGATTCTGTTAATATGACAATGGATATGAAATGACTTGCAAGTTTGAGTGAAGAGTATCTGCGGATAATTGTTTCAGAGACACTATCAATGGAAAATGAAGGTTGCCTCACAGATTACGATCACACCGAGTCGTGTTAGATATTTAGTAATGCGCTGTGAACCAAGGATACGCACCTGCCATGATTCATATACACAGTCCGCTACAGCTTCCGTAAGTGTGTACACCTCTCCATCCAGCTGGCGAGCTACGGATGTGGAATTTTTCAACACTTTTTTAGAAACACTTCCAGTATTTATTAGCCGCTAAAATTATGAAAGGATCTTTCTTTCGGTGTGTTATTCCTGTATAAAAAAGATTCAGGGCATATTTCTACTTGCCGGATTGTGCCATTTCCTTGTTAGTAGCGTATTTCACTCACTTTCACTCCGATGACAGCCGCTTTAAGTCGCGGCATGGATTTCACTATACAGCTGAAGCTTTGCTCTTACCGACTGAGTTAACCAAGCCAGGTTAGCTCGTGTGGTAAGATCTGTACCCTCGATTGGGAATATCTGCATTCAAATTAATGTCCAGCTCATGGTTTTAATCTGCTCGGAGGTTTCAATCCGAGATTGCTGACGACAGTTCACTGTTTATTTCTTCTGCAGTCTGAGCTTGCTGACGACATCTTACTGTTTACTTCTGCTGATGACAAAGATCGACATGGCATTGGAAATGCGAGTGGCTAATTTCCATAGTATTCAATAATGGCAACTACAATAAGACGAAACTAATATACAGGGTGGTCCATTGATAGTGACCGGGCCAAATATCTCACGAGACCACCACATTTTATTACATATTCGTGTAGTACGTAAATAAATATGAATGTTTTAGTTGGACCACTTTTTTCGCTTTGTGACATACGGCGCGGTAATAGTCACAAACGTATAAGTACGTGGTATCACGTAACATTCCGCCAATGTGGACGGTATTTGCCTCGTGATGCATTACCAGTGTTAGAATGGACCTTTTACCAATTGCGGAAAAGGTCGATATCGTGTTGATGTATGGCTATTGTGACCAAAATGTCCAACGGACGTGTGCTGTGTATGCTGCTTGGTATCCTGGACGACATCATCCAAGTGTCCGGACCGTTCGCCGGATAGTTAACGTTATTTAAGGAAACAGGAAGGGTTCAGCCACATGTGAAACGTCAACCACGACCTGCAACAAATGATGATGCCCGAGTATGTGTTTTAGCTGCTGAAGCGGCTAATCCGCACATCAGTAGCAGACAAATTGCGCGAGAATCGGGAATCTCAAAAACGTCGGTGTTGAGAATGCTACATCAACATCGACTGCACCCATACCATATTTCTATGCACCAGGAACTGCATGGCGACGACTTTGAACGTCGTGTACAGTTCTGCCACTGGGCACAAGAGAAATTACGGGACGATGACAGGTTTTTTGCATGCGTTCTATTTAGCGACTAAGCGTCATTCACCAACAGCGGTAACGTAAACCGGCGTAATATGCGGTATTGGGCAACGGAAAATTCACGATGGCTGCGACAAGTGGAACATCAGCGACCTTGGCGAGTTAATGTATGGCGCGGCTTTATGGGAGGAAGGATAATTGGCCCCCATTTTATCGATGGCAATCGAAAAGGTGCAATATATGTTGATTTCCTAAGTAATGTTCTACCGATGTTACTATAAGATGTTTCACTGCATGACAGAATGATGTACTTCCAACATGATGGATGTTCGGCATATAGCTCGCGTGCGGTGGAAGCGGTATTGAATAGCATATTTCATGAAAGGTGGATTGGTCGTCGGAGCACCATACCATGGCCCGTACGTTCACCGGATCTGACGTCCCCAGATTTCTTTCTGTTGGGAAAGTTGAAGGATATTTGCTATCGTGATGCACCGACAACGCCTGACAACATGCTTAAGAGCATTGTCAATGCATGTGCGAACATTACGTAAGGCTAACTACTCGATGTTGAGAGGAATGTCGTTACACGTATTGCCAAATGCATTGAGGTTGACGGACATCCTTTTGAGCATTTATTACATTAATGTGGTTCTTACAGGCAATCACGCTGTAGCAGCATGCGTTCTCAGAAATGATAAGTTCACAAAGATACATGTATCACTATGGAACAACTGAAATAAAATGTTCAAACGTACCTACGTTCTATATTTTAATTTAAAAAACCTACCTGTTACCAACTGTTCGTCTAAATTTGTGAGCCATATGTTTGTGACTATTACAGCGCCATCTATCACAAAGCGAAAAATGTGGTCCAACTAAAACATTCATACTTCTTTACGTACTACACGAATATGTGATAAAAATGGGGGTTTCTATTTTTAAAAAACGCAGTTGATATCCGTTCGACCTGTGGCAGCGCCATCTAGCGGGCCAACTATAGCGCCATCAGGTTTCCCCCTTCGAGCTAGACAAGTTTCTTTTTTTTTAGTTTTTTCGTTTGACGCTTATTTCGTGAGATATTTGGCCTGGTCACGATCAATGGACCACCCTATATTAGTAGTGTTACATCTAAAATAATATAGTCCAAATTACCTACGTAGTCGAAATGTTATTAGGTAAGTTGTGCTTTTAGGTCAGATAGTATCAGAAAATACGGATTCGTGTGATTGAGCCGTGGCGCCTTCTGTTTATCTCTGACGCCAGCCGTGTGTCGGCTCATCCCCTTAGATTGCTTTTCTGTGGCGTGACTGGCCACGAGCAGTTTAAAAAGGAGCGGGCTAAGACGGGCTGACAGGTCGGTTTCCAGGGAAATAGCAGGGAGTTAAGAGCACGTTCGGGAGAGGCTCGTGTACTGAGCGCGGTACGGCTACGGCGGTCCCAGCGGGCAGTCAGCTCTGGAGTAGTGCGGGACCACTGTTGGTCTGTCGTGACGCGGAGAAGCAACAACACTTAGTGGGTAGGCGTGCCGAAGCCACGTTGGCGTAGCGGAACTATGGTTTGTCGGCGTCGGTAGTGGAAGCCGTTGCTGTCCGTGGGCTCTGGGCCTCGGTGTGGCTGTGTCCTGTCCTGTGGCAGTACACAGTATCTCCAACACCCATGCTGCTCCTGTTACAGATGGCGTCCCTTCTAGAGGGTGAGCCATTTTAAGTTGTTTGTGTGTGTCGTGTCCGAGGCTGCCTTAGGTGTTGCTGCCGTCGGGCGCAGTCAGCGTGGCCTACGCTCTCTCTAGGGGCCGCAGTGGAACGACGCAACGTTTATGAGGAAGCACCTTCCTTAAGAAAAGTTTTTAACTGTAAATCATGGCCGGCCGGTGCGGCCGAGCGGTTCTTGGTGCTTCAGTCTGGAACCGCACGACGGCTACGGTCACAGGTTAGTATCCTGCCTGGGTCATGGACGTGTGTGATGTTCTTAAATTAATTAGGTTTAAGTAGTTTATTTAGGAACTTTATTTAGGAACTTTAGTAGTCTTCAACCGGTGTTCTTGGTGTTTTCCTGTGAAATAACTTCAGAAGAAATTTTTACGAACTGCTTTCAGTTGCGTTACTGTCATTAGACGTTTGATTTTCTTCCTGTGTTACTATTTTGTTATATTCTCATTTGTTGTTGATTAATACTGTCAATAATAGTAGTTACTTCCCTTGTAGAGCAAGTTTGTGATAATTGTAGTCATTTTTTAACATCTTCTTATTGTAGTAGCGGAACTTAGATAAAGTTGTTTTCTTGTTTCAATAATTGTAAATTTTACCATGAGTGAGAAGTGTGGGCTTTGCCGTAGGTTCGTGAGTAGTGGATTACGGTGTGAGACTTGTTCGAAGTATTTTCACTGGGGGGAATGCAGTGGGGAAGCCAGTGGGCATTCTGGTGAGATCCTCTCCTGGAACTGCAGGTTATGTAGCAAGAGTAAGTTGATAGAGGAGCAGGAGCGTAAGATCTGTGCCCTTCAGGTGCAGTTGAAAAACGCACAGGAGGAGCTAGATAGAATGAGGAGGGAGAAGGGGGTTGGGGAATGGGAGCTGGCTGTTGGCAAGAGATCTGCTAGGAGAAGGAGATTTTCAGACAGTTTTACTATTGGTGTTTGTAATAGATATGACCAACTGTCAGAGTCTAGTGGAGAGGAATCTCTAGTAGCTGTAGATGTAGGAAGTATGCAGCAGACCTCAACAGTTACGGTGGCTAGGACAGTTGCAAAGTCTAAGAGAAGGAAGAAGGTTCTGCTGTTAGGTAGTTCTCATGGTAGAGGTGTAGGCCAGCAGTTGCAGGAAGTTTTGGGGAGTGAGTACCAGGTCACCAGCATTGTGAAGCCTAATGCAGGATTGGCTCAGGTGACTTTTAACATAGGGGGGTTATGTAGGGATTTTACTAAAGAGGATCAGGTAGTGATTGTGGGTGGGGCTGGTAATAGTATTGATAGGGATGGGGAGTATGACATAGATGGTGACCTGGAAAAGATAGCCACTCAGACTGGCAACACGAATGTGCATTTCGTGGAACTGTTTCAGCGTCACGATCGGCCTCATCTTAATATAGCCGTCAGGCGTAATAACATGAGACTTGGGGGTGCGCTGATGACAGAAGGCATGAGTCACATTTCAGTGGTGTCGGTGGAGTCTATCAGTAGGACGGGTTTCACTAGACATGGCCTGCACCTCAACAGGTATGGGAAGGGGAGGTTGGCAAAACTTGTAGGTGACAGCATAGGTGGGGGTGGTGGGATCACTCATGGGAAAATTCCGGTAGTTGTGGGTGTTAGAGCTGTACCTTTTTTAGATTGAAGTCAGCTGATAGGTATTCCTGCTTAAGGGAAGTCTCTCTAACAAAGAAGCCACTTTCTACAAAGCTTGGGTATCCAATTAATGAGGGAATTAGTATATTTCATCAAAATATACAAGGTATTAGAGATAAAGTTAGTGAACTGCTTATAGATGTTGACTCTGAAATTATTGGTATATCTGAACACTTCTTAAATAAGGAGATAATTCAGAGGCTTCCTTTACCAGGATACAGGTTGGCTGGCAGCTTTTCTAGGAGCTCTTTGCGGTGTGGGGGAGTAGCCATGTATGTGAAAAACGGTATCCCATTTGAGTCAATTGATGTTTCAAAGTACTGCACTGAAAAGGTGTTTGAATGTTGTGCAGGTGTGGTCAAAGTTAGTGGAGCTAAACTTCTTACTGTTGTTATTTATAGATCCCCGGACTCCGATTTCACAACTTTTTTGCTAAAGCTAGAGGAGGTTCTTGGTTCACTTTATAGGAAATACAAAAAGTTAGTTATATGTGGTGACTTCAATATTAATTGTATAAGTGATTGTGCAAGGAAAAGGATGCTGGTAGACCTCCTTAATTCATATAATCTTATGCAAACCGTATTCTTTCCAACGAGAGTGCAAGGGAACAGTAGAACAACCATAGACAATATTTTTGTTCATTCGTCATTATTAGAAGGGCATTCTGTTAGCAAAAAGGTGAATGGCCTTTCAGATCATGATGCACAAATTTTAAGTCTAAAAGATTTTTGTGCTGCAACACATGTTAAAGATAGTTACCAACTTTTTAGGAAAGCTGATCCAGTTGCTGTACAGACTTTTGTAAACCTTATCAAGGAACAAGAGTGGCAAGATGTTTATAGTGCTGATACAGTAGACGATAAATATAATGCTTTCCTCAAGACTTTTCTCGTGCTCTTTGAAAGTTGTTTTCCGTTAGAACGTTCAAAACAGGGTACTAGCACAAACAGGCAGCCTGGGTGGCTGACTAAAGGGATAAGAATATCTTGTAGAACAAAGTGGCAATTATATCAAAACGTTAGAAACAGTCAAAATCTAAATACGGCAGCCCATTACAAACAGTATTGTAAGGTGCTTAAAAAAGTTATTAGGAAGGCAAAAAGTATGTGGTATGCAGATAGAATAGCTAAGTCTCAGGATAAAATTAAAACCATATGGTCAGTCGTAAAGGAAGTGGCTGGTCTGCAGAGACAGGTCGAGAATATAGAATCAGTGCGTAGTGGGGATGTCTGTGTTACTGATAAGTCGCATATATGTACAGTACTTAATAATCACTTTCTGAATATAGCAGGTGAACTAAATAGAAACCTAGTCCCAACAGGGAATCATATAGCGCTCTTAGAAAAAAGTGTTCCGAGACTGTTACCTGAAATGCCCCTCCATGATACTGACAAGAGGGAGATTGAGTTAATAATTAAATCACTAAAGACCAAGAACTCTCATGGATATGACGGGGTATCTAGCAGAATACTGAAGTATTGTTCCACATGTGTTAGCTCAGTACTTAGCCATATCTGTAACTTTTCCTTTAGGAGTGGTCGGTTTCCTGACCGATTAAAGTACTCGGTAGTGAAGCCACTTTATAAAAAGGGAGACAGGGATAATGTTGACAATTATAGACCTATTTCTATGCCATCGGTGTTTGCTAAAGTTATCGAGAGGGTTGTATATACAAGGTTACTGCAGCATTTAAATTCACATAATTTGCTGTCAAATGTACAGTTTGGTTTTAGAAATGGCTTAACAACTGAAAATGCTATAGTCTCTTTTCTCTGTGAGGTTTTGGACGGATTAAATAAAAGGTTGCGAACGTTAGGTGTTTTCTTTGATTTAACGAAGGCTTTTGACTGTGTTGACCACAAAATATTACTGCAGAAGTTGGAACATTATGGAGTAAGGGGAGTAGCTTACAATTGGTTCGCCTCCTACTTTAAGAACAGAAAGCAGAAGGTAATCCTCCGCAATATTGAGAGTGGTAATGATGTTCAGTCCCAATGGGGCACTGTTAAATGGGGCGTTCCCCAAGGGTCGGTGCTGGGGCCACTGCTGTTTCTTATTTATGTAAATGATATGCCTTCTAGTATTACAGGTGATTCAAAAATATTTCTGTTTGCTGATGACACCACCTTGGTAGTGAAGGATCTTGTGTGTAATATTGAAACATTATCAAATAATGTAGTTCATGATATAAGTTCGTGGCTTGTGGAAAATAATTTGATGCTAAATCACAGTAAGACTCAGTTTTTACAGTTTCTAACCCACAATTCAACAAGAACTGACATTTTAATCAGACAGAATGGGCATGTTATAAGCGAGACGGAACAGTTCAAGTTCCTAGGCGTACGGATAGATAGTAAGCTGTTGTGGAAAGCCCATGTTCAGGATCTTGTTCAGAAACTAAATGCCGCTTTATTTACCATTAGAACAGTATCTGAAATAAGTGACATTTCAACACGAAAAGTAGTATACTTCGCATATTTTCATACGCTTATGTCATATGGTATTATTTTTTGGGGTAATTCTTCTGATTCAAAAAGGGTATTTTTGGCTCAAAAACGGGCTATTCGAGCTATGTATGGTGTAAGTTCGAAAACCTCTTGTCGACCCCTATTCAATAGTCTGGGAATTTTGACATTGCCCTCACAGTATGTATTTTCTTTAATGTCGTTTGTTGTTAGCAATATTAGCTTATTCCCAAGAGTTAGCAGCTTTCACTCAGTTAATACTAGGCAGAAATCAAATCTGCATGTGGAATGCACTTCCTTGACTCTTGTGCAGAAAGGAGTGCAGTATTCTGCTGCATCAATTTTCAATATGCTACCACAAGAACTCAAAAATCTTAGAAGTAGCCCAAACGCTTTTAAGTCCAAACTGAAGAGTTTCCTCATGGCTCACTCCTTCTATTCTGTCGAGGAGCTCCTGGAAGAGCTAAAAAATTAAGCAAATTCCAGTGTTACATTCTTGATTTTCTTTATTTAAACTAACGACTTGTCACCTGAATATGTTTCTTATATTTCATTTTATCTGTTTCTACAATCGTGTTATAATTTCATGTATTGACTCGTTCCATGACCATGGAGACTTCTCCTAAATGTGGTCCCACGGAACAATAAATAAATAAATAAATAAATAAATAGTTCTAAGTTCTAGGGGACTGATGAGCTCAGCTGTGAAGTCCCATAGTGCTCAGAGCCATTTGAACTATTTTTTTTTTTTTTTTTTTTTTTTGTAAATCATGCTGTTTTAAGTAAGACGAAGTAGAGGGGTCTGTTTCTGCTGGCCCCTCAGGCTGCAGAATAGACAAACTAAAACTGCTGTTTGAAGGATTTTCTTTTTCGGTTTTTCTTTAAGATAAATTGGTCTAAATGCCGCGAAATTGTGTCATGCTTGAAGTCTACTTGACAAGCGACTGGTCGTATCCATGAGATGATTAAATTTTTTATGGAATTGAGATTTTTAAAGCTAAAATTAAAATTATATTTACGTATAATTTCACTAGCTTTGCTTACTTATTGAAGTTAAAAGGGTGATTTTGTTTTACATTGGAGCACTCATTATAAATATACTATTTTTTTGAGGATTTTACTTATTGTGTTTTAAATTTCGCGGGATAATAGTCCTTGGCTCCGAAGTATAAATTCAGTATATTTTCAGTTTTTCACTCTGTTGTTAGATTTTATTTCAATAGTATTTTCCGGATAAGAAACGGTTACTGTAGTCAGAAAATCTATGCTGACACCAGTCTGTTGTGCTGTTATGCTATTACGTTGTGGTAAATAAAGGAAGTAAAAAGGGTATCGCTATATTTTATCGTTAAACAGGTCTGGTCATTTTTCTACCGTAGCCATGTGCTCTGAAATCACCTACCAAAGAAGAACACTCTTCAGAAAGGTAAAATACGATCATGACTCATTACGTAATTACTGAATTTATTGTCATCATATTAGATCTGGAGCAAACATTTTGTGAACAGATAACAAAATGAATTTATTAACTGAGCATGCAACAGATAGCAATATATTTCTAAACAAGAATAAACATTACGATTTACGCTGGAGAACCAAAACGTTACGACCACTACTCACCGCGAGAGTAAACGCTGTCTGATGGCGTTGTGGACCCGTGACTTGGTACGTATTGTGCCTAAGCGGAGCAGAGCGGAATGGGGAACTATTCTAGTGACAATTCGCACAGCAGATGGGAAAATTCTCTGTCACATTGGCAAACGGGACATTGTTACTGTCCGGCTCCTGGGAAACTGCGAAGCTGGTCTGCTGTCCGGGTACTACCGTGAGCATCTACTCCGACAGGAAAACAAGGAACAGGCGACGGGGTATTGGACATTCACGCTTCATTACAGAGTGTGAAGGTCGGAGGCTTGCTTTTTCTGTGAGCGCCGGATAGGCGACAATCTGTGGCAGGTCAGACTATAGAATACAATGCTGATACAGGCTGAAGAATTTCGGAGCGTGCAGTTAACACACATTCCGTAGGAGACGACCCCTATGCCTTCCCATGTTGACCCAGCGACAACGTAAACTATGATCACGTCATCGAGACTGCTCCGTGGATCAACGAAAGCGTGTCGCCGGGTAGGAAGAATCACGTTTCTTGTTACACCAAGCCGGTGCACCATCATCCAGGCGAACAGCTGTATACACCCCACCACGCTCGCAGGGAGATGTGGCAGTATTATGCTATGGGGGCTTTGCTCTGCGATACCAAGGGAGATGCAGTGACAGTCGAAGGCATCATGACATGTGTGAAATACCAGAACATCATCACGGACCACTTTCAACCCATCATACTGGATTTCTTTCCTGATGGGATGGCATGTTCCAACAGGATAACTGTCTGAATACGATGCCTCTCGCGACGGCGCTGTTGTATAAAACATTCTAAGACTTCCTCCTGTCAGTTCAAGGTAAACCTCAAACTTCCAACGGTTGTCTCCAGTGTCTTCGTCAGGAGCGACTGACTGTCAAATGTAGCCCACAGACAGCTTCTGATTGGTAGGTAATTACGTAATGCTGTCAAAGTCTGCGCTGATGTCGCCACCATACCCGTCGTGCCTCTTCTTCGCACCGAAAGCTTACTTCTAGGCACCGCTAAGATCGTATCCGGGACGGATGAAGCCTCTGTTACACGTTCTTATTTCTATAGCCTCCTTAATTGCGAAATCCCAGTTTGTAGGATCTTGGGACAAAAATCTAAAATTTTGTTCGTCAAACAGTATTTTGTGTTTAGAATGAGATGTTCACTCTGCAGCGGAGTGTGCGCTGATATGAAACTTCCTGGCAGATTAAAACTGTGTGCCGGACCGAGACTCGAACTCGGGACCCTTGCCTTCCGCGGGCAAATGCACTTGCCCGCGAAAGGCAAAGGTCCCGAGTTCGAGTCTCGGTCCGGCACACAGTTTTAATCTGCCAGGAAGTTACAGTATTTTGTGTTTGTTCGTGAGGGTGTGCTCAGCAACTGTGCATTTCCCCGGTTCTCCATGTTCAATATGCCGTTGATGTTCTGCACGGGGATCGGAAAAAGTGCGGATTGATTGACCGCTGTAACAGTTTCTTCACCCACAAGGAATATTTATAATGACACACTAAAGTGGCATCGTTGTTGGAAGATAGCACGTACAAATTCCTAAAGCGAGACTCAATTCTGTCTTTCATACAGAAAATAAATGGTGGAGCTACTGAAGAATTCTGGTCTACCAAAGACGCGAATTCCAAGACATCGCAGATTTTTTGGATTATCTAACGTGTACAAGGAAGGTATTCCATTGAGGCCAATTCTTAGTGCTATTGGTTCTCCTATCTACCGGCTGGACAAATATAGCTGGCCGCTGCGAACATCAATCCAAAAGCTCTCAGATATTCACTGAGAAAATAAACCAGATTAGAGTTAGCCCAAAAGATATTTTAGTCGGCCTGCATGTGGTCTCACTAATCACAGAAGTGCTTGTAAACGCACAGTGAAATGTTGGCAGAGCATTTTCCTCCTGAAACTATAAAGTTGTTCCCGCATATTTATGACCGCCACCCACTTCTTGTATGGTGGTAAAGTTTTTGAAATGACGGACCGAATGGCTAAGGGTTATCCGTTGTCTTCAGCAGTGGCAAACCTTTTTATGAAATATTATGAGGAACATGCATTAAATTTGGCTTCCCTTCATCGATATTCATTTTGTCCTTAGGCTGACTGCACGATTGTGGTCTGGCAATACGGTGTAAAAACTCTTGAGCACTTCCTTGAAGTTTTGAACAGTATGCACCAAACATCCAGCTCACAGCAGAGTTAGAGAAAGCAGGAAGGCTGCCGTTTTTAGATGTTATGGTACAACGAAAGCCGGATGGACATCCCGGCCACTCAGTGCACCGCAAGCCCACCCACAATGATTTGTACCTCAGCAGCCACAGTTTTTACTATCAGGTCCAGAAGGGAGAAGTTTTAAGTACGCTGGTACACAGAGCAAAAACTTTTTCTGCCAAGGACAATCTGGACTTTGAAATTAACCATCTGAAGTACGTGTTCAGAAAGAACGACTGTGAGTCACCTAATATGGAGTCAGCGCTCTCTGAGAAAAGCAAGCCGTCCGGTGTGGCCGAGCGGTTCTAGGCGCTTAAGTCCGGAACCGCGCTGCTGCTACGGTCGCAGGTTCTAATCCTGCCTCGGGCATGGATGTGTGTGATGTCCGTAGGTTAGTTAGGTTTAAGCAGTTCTAAGTCTAGGGGACTGATGACCTCAGATGTTAAGTCCCATAGTGCTCAGAGCCATTTGAACCATTTTTTGAGAAAAGCAAACGTGAAATTGTGAACATCTTGCGATGAGCCAGCGATTGCATTCCTTCCTTACTTCCTTATGTTGTTAGGAGGTTGCAAAATACATCCTATATTTAAGGTTGAATAACAAGTACACTTTCTATGTTCTACTGATTTTTGTTTATTTCAACTTGTTTGCGGCTTATTGAGCCCTCTTCAGATGTTAGTCAGTTGCTTCCTGAAAATGACCCAATAAGCCGAAAACTACACTCATTCTCATAAATTAAGGATAATGCTGATACATGGTGAAACACCGCTCTGGTGGGCGGTTTGGGGTTTAAATAACCTCGGGGTGTGACCATGAAGTGCATCTGACCTGCGGTCGTCGCACGGTGGAGCTGGCAACAGTCCACATACGCAGAGGTGTGTTGGTGCATGTCCGAGTACGGTGCAGCGAGTAAGTGTGCAGACGTTTTCAGACATACTAATGGTGACTGAGTGTTGAAATTGGCCCAATGAACACATATTGACGACGTTATGAGGGGTAGAATACTAGGGCGACTGGAGGCTGGACAAGCACAGCAGGTCGTAGCACGGGCCCTCCGTGTGCTACAAAGTGTGATCTCATGATTATGGCAACGATTACAGCAGACAGGAAACGAGTCCAGGCGCTACAGTACGGGACATCTACAGTGTACAACACCACAAGGAGACCGATATCTCACCATGAGTGCCCACTGATGGCCATGGAGTACTGCAGGTAGCCTTGCCAGGGACCTTACCGCATCCACTGGAAATGTTGTCTCCAGACACACAGTCAACATACGACTGAACAGACATGGTTTATTCGCCCGGAGACCCACAAGGTGCATTCCACTGACCCTGGTCACAGGAGAGCCCGTAAAGCCTGGTGTCAAGAACACAGTACATGGTCACTGGGACAGTGGTCCCAGGTTATGTTCACGGACGAGTCCAGGTATAGTCTGAACAGTGATTCTCGCCGGGTTTTCATCTGGCGTGAACCAGGAACCAGATATCAACCCCTTAATGTCCTTGAAAGGGGCCTGATGGAGGTCGTGGTTTGAGGGTGTGAGGTGGGATTATGATTGGTGCACGTACACCCCTGCATGTCTTTGACAGAGGAACTGTAACAGGTCAGGCGTATCGGGACGTCATTTTGCACCAGTATGTCTGCCTTTTCAGACCTAAACCCCATCGAGCACGACTGCCATGCTCTCGGTCGACATATCGCTGCATGTCTTCAAACTCCTACGACACTTCAGGAGCTGCGACAGGCACTGGTGCAAGAATGCTGCTCGACCACCTGATCCAGAGTACGCCAACACGTTGTGCGGCCTGTGTACGTGTTCATGGTGATCATATCCGATACTGATGTAAGGGTACATGCGCAGGAAACAGTGGCGTTTTGTAGGACATGTGTTTCGGACGGTTTTCTCAACTTATCACCAATACCGTGGACTTACAGATCTGTGTCGTGTGTGTTCCCTATGCGCCTATGCTACTAGCGCCAATTCTGTGTAGTGCCACTTTGTGTGGCACCACATTCTGCAATCATCCTTAATTTATGAGGATGAGTGTAGTATGAAACAAAAATCAGTAGATCAAAACGATGTACTTGTTATTCAATGCCGGCCGCGGTGGCCGAGTGGTTCTAGGCGCTCAGTCCGGAACCGCGTGACTGCTACGGTCGCAGGTTCGAATCCTGCCTCGGGCATGGATGTGTGTGATGTCCTTAGGTTAGTTAGGTTTAAGTAGTTCTAAGTTCTAGGAGACTGATGACCACAGATGTTAAGTCCCATAGTGCTCAGAGTCATTTTGTTATTAAACGTTGAATATAAGATACATTTTCCGACCTCCTAAGAACACAAAGAAGATACTACGCCCTGTTAACTACATCCAATCTACATCGACACTCCGAAATCCAACTTACGGCTGGTGGCGGAGAGTACCCCGTACTACGACTAGTTATTTCCTTTCCTGTTCTCCTCGCAAACAGAACGAGGGAAAAACGACTGTCTGTATGTCTTCCTAGGGACCATATTTTATCCTATCTTATCTTCGTGGTCCTTACGCACAATATGTGTTGGAGACAACAGAATCGTTCAACAGTCAGCTTCAGATGCTGGTTTTCTAAATTTTCTCAATAGTATTCCTCGAAAAGAATGTCGCCTCTCTCCAGAGAGACCTACTGGTAACAAATCTAGCAGCACTCCTGTGAATTTCCACAGTTAAGCACAGTCTCGTCCTTAGGATCCCTGAAATTTTCAACTACTCTTGTGACCGCGGAAGCAATTACATCGGTCAGTCCATCTGCGCCGTTTCCGACAGCTCTGGGTATTAAAAATCGATAACTGGAAAAATGTACAGTTACTCAGCGCAGCCTCACAGACAAAGACACAGGCTCCTACATACTGGAGTCTGTAACTAAAGGGACTTTCGGAACCTCAAATGTGACAGCAGACATAATAGTAACGGTGCATGGAAGCGATAACACGATGCAGAGTAGAGGCAGAGACATTCGCCGCAGTGTTTACGCTACAACGGGAGTGGTGTCGCTCTAGCGCAGACGTTGACCCATCCGAGACAGTATTACGTCATTACCGACAGATAAGAAGCCGTCTATGGCCTATGTAAACCACCACAACAGGATTTCTGACAGTCAGTTGCTCCTAATGAAGACGATGGAGATAATCGTTGAAATTCGACGTTTTATCTTGAACTGACGTGGCAGGAAGTCCGAAAATGCTTAATCCAGGATAACTGTCTGTGTTACAAAGTCAGAATTGCGATGTATTGATCTGACGAGAGTGATAGTGTACCCATGTCGATGTATTGACCATCACCTTTGCCTGGTCGCAGTGTCACAGATCTCGTCAGAGGCGTTGTCGGGCGCTAGTCCGTCCCAGCAAACCACCGGTCCGCCATTTATAGGAACTGCTTGATCTGTACGAAGATACATCGCACCACACGCCTCTGAAACATAGCAATGGCTGTTCAAACCCATTAAACGCAGTACCACTGCTTCATTTTAACATGGTATTAAGCACTTGGTTATAATGGTTCTGAGCACTATGGCACTTAACGTCTGAGGTCATCAGTCCTCAAAAACTTAGAACTACTTATACCTAAGTAACCTAAGGACATCACACACATCCATGTCCGAGGCAGGATTCGAACCTGTGACCGTAGCGGTCGCGTGGTTCCAGACTGTAGCGCCTAGAACCGCTCGGCCACCAGGGCCGGCTGGTTATAATGTTGTTGGCACAGTGATGAATAACGAAAAGCAATACATTTTCACATCTTACTATAAAGTAGGGTACTCAATCCGAGAATTCTCTTACAAATAATACAATGTTATACTGACGCTTTAAATTTATTAACATAGCATGGTTTTCGTGACACAGGAAATGATACTTTAAAGCATCTTCATATTTTCTGTTGCTAACTTTTTGGCTACTGACACTATGAAAGAACAAAAATTAAGTGATGGGTCGAACTGAGTAAGTAATACAGGATTTCCTTCAGTGCTTTCTTCGTAGCGGTAATTCGTAAAGTCTTGTAGTCGGTTTAAGTAAAATAGTTTGCATGGCGTCAGCATCGAAGAAGCTGCTTCTGTAGTCATACCTACGAAATTATTAGTATCACATGCCGTAAATCTTTCACAATCATCTCCGAATCAACGTGTAAATACGAAACCTTACCCGCTGCAAAAAGGTATCCTTCGTCATGGGTGGCACCTGTGATCCATGGAACTGCTGTGTGAGGCTTCAGATCAAGTGGATGTTTGGGCAGAAACGAATCTTCTCCTTCACCTTCCACAGCTGGTCGGAAAGGTATAAGCGGACTGAAGAACCACTCCTGCAACACAGAAACTATCGTTGTTTAGGTTCTCGAATCTATGACAGAAATTCGGATGTAATAACAAATTATCTGTTTCATGGAGATATAAGTACGGAATACAACTCTTTTAAAATGATTTGGTTGGTGTTCAAAGTTAAGTACAGCCTTTCTTATAGATTTTGTACTAATCGAACTCATCATCAAACTTTGAATATTTATCTGCTGACTTGAACTTTTCCGTTCCCTTACGTCTACTGATAGTACAAGGTAGACCAAGAGTAATTTCTTCACAGCGGCCTGACTTAAATTCTGCACGAAATTTCATCGATACCAACAAGACAACTGTCTACAAAATTTACAGATGCCTCAAAAAGCGAATTTCCTCAATAAAACAAACCTACAAGAAAGATAACCTAATTTTTAGACCAAATGTTCTACAGTGCGTGCTTCGATCACAGAAATGGAGAAGCGGGTTCGTTTATTATGAAGTTGCCAACATCAAAGGAAGTAAGTTCAGTAAACAGCTTTTGATGTTGCTGAGCAACAGTCATACAATAATACTTAAATTAACACACCCTCATTTGACTGAACTGTTGTTTATTTAATTACGACCCAGGTTTCTACCTTTTACACCACTTTCAAGTGAATGAGTTTATGTCACTAACTTATATTGCATGACATCAAGCTCAGAATTGGCCATAAACTCTATCACTTGAAAATAGTATAAAAGGCCGAAACCTGGGTCGTAATGAAACAAACAACGATTCAGTCTAATTGCGGTGTAATCATTTTTAGAAAAAAGTAGGTTCAAGGTCGATGACGACGACATCACTAAAGACGGAATCACTAATTACTTCACACTGGCATTGCCGAATTATATTCCGGTGCCATACCAGTACCTTAGCTTGCTCTGTGTTAACGTCGAGATTAGACCATGAATTAATGGAGGAATGTCCTCTTGGAGGAATTCTGCTTTCTTGCAGAGGCTACGAGCCGCATTTATAGGATCCTTGTGTTAAGAGACCACTGTAGTCGATATTAGGGTAGTGCTGTGGAATAGTGGTATGCAGAAAATTTGCAATGCTCATAGGGATATGAATTTGCCATCAGAGACTGCCCCAGACGATCACTTCGGTCTTTTCCAGCTTGAGTTCAAGCATACCAAACAAGTATGGATGCTGGAATGACTATGCTCACATCAGTTTCGCTATCATGCGGTCGATAATATGGTTTTGTAAATTTTTTTGAGGGTGTATCACTAGTTTCAGAATTTCTTTAATTAATGTTGTGTATGTTCTTATACGCTAAATATCTTGGGTTGTATTTTGTCCAACAATGCTCCCGATATACCGTTTTGGGAATGCGTTAACTTTGTGATCAGTATACAATGACGTAAAAAAATCGCAACACCAAGAAGGAGCTGTACAACATAAGCAAACGTTGGTAGGAGTGTTTCTACATCTCAAAGATGAAGTTTATTCTAATTTTGCGTCAGTCGCATAACGAGGATGCAAACCTGGTTTGCTTGAAATACACGCTGTAATGGTCGTGAGCGTTAGTTTCCTTTGTAATTTAAGGTAACAAAGACACCACTGTTAATACCTCACTGAGTTCGTACGAAGTCGTGTACTGAGGACTACGGGAAGCTGAATGTTCCTTCTGCGATACTGCAGAAATACTTGGCAGGAATGTAGCCTCATAGCATGACTGCTGGCAGCGGTTGTCAAGAGAATATACAGTCGCAAGAAGACCGGACTCTGTAGGGCCCTGTGGCTTTATCTAGAGGGAAGAAAATCGTGCTCGGCGTATGGCTCTGGCACATCGTACTGCATGTGTAGCAGAAGTTTGAGCAGTTGGCACTACATTGAGATTACAAACTGTTACTAATCGGTTACTTCAAGGACAGCTCCGAGCCAGACGCCCTGTAGAGTGCATTCCACTGAAACCAAACCACCACCATTCGCATTCACGTCTTCTGTGGTGTCAAACAAGAGCTCCTTGGAGGGCAGGGTGGAGTTCTGTTGTGTTTTCTGGTGAATGCTGGGGTTTTGTCTCTGTACCGGTGATGGCTGAGTGTTGGTTGGTTAGTAGTGGGCCAGTTGAGGCCTGCATCCAACCTGTATGTGTGTTATCCACACTGGGCTGCTAGTTCACATGACAGCAGGAGCACTGTCGTGGTTATCCAAGGAACGATGACTGGAAATTTGTTCGTCAATCAGGTGATTAGACTTGTTGTGCAGCCATTCATGAACAGAATTCCAGGGAATATTTTCAAACAGGGTAATTCTCACCCACATACCACTGTTGTGACGTAACATACTCTACAGAGTGTCGACGCGTTGCCTTATCCTGCTCGATCACCAGATCTGTCTCCAATCGAGCACATGTGGGACATCATCTGATGACATCCATAGCGTCATACATAAGCAGCATTAGCTGTTCCCGTGTTGACCGACCAAGTGCAACGGGCATGGAACTCCATTCCACAAACCTCGGGCAGCTGGCCAACACAATTCATGCACGATTTTATGCTTTCATTCAACATTCTGATGGTTACACAGGTTATTAATGTACCAGCGTTTCACACTTGCACTGGCTTATCCCACACTTACATTAACCTGTGATCTCGCAATGTTAATCACTTAAATATGTTATCTAGACATTTGTATTTCCAAAATCTCGTTACTCTGCAGTAATTATTTTTTATTTACGATGTTTCCCGACTGCGTATGATGACTCCTTCAATAACAGTATACACTGCACAGTCACATTAATGAGACAACCGCCTATGTTCGACGTGGACGTGCAGTAACCACGCATACACAGCAGGTGGCAGTACTAGCAATAGAGAGTATATAAACGTGTCGGTGGGGACGCGGAAAACAGCGCAGTCGTTGTCATAACGCTGAAACGGAGCGATTTATCTGACTTCGAAAAGTGCATGATCATTGGAATGTTGGGCCAAGAGTGCAAGCATTTACGAAACGGTGAAGTTCATAAAGTTTTTACATGCCGCCATGGTTAAACGATACCTTGCATGTCAAAATAGGGCTATCCAATATCGACGAAGATGAAACTGTGGTGCAGCACGGCAATAGATGACAGGCGCGAAAGGCGGCTGTGTTCATGTGTACAGGCGAATAGACATGCAACTGTTGAGCAAATGACCACCCTGATGTACCAAGGGACTGCCAACAGTGTCTCCTTAACAACGGTTTAGCGATAGTTGGTGCATATGTGCCTCCACAGCAGGAGCATGGTTGATGCACGCACGCTCAAAGCTTTTAATCGTGGACGAAGGATGGAATTGCACACCAGATGGTCACTTCACATAAACAATGTTGTGTGGTTCATCGGACAGATGGCAGTTGTCGTGTACGACGTGAAACGTCTGAAAGCAAAAACCCTGCAACAATTTTCGGAAGGGTAGAGTTCGATGGAGGGGGCATTATGGCCTCTGGATTCTGGCTGATTCTGGCTGATATCGTCATTCTGGAACGTACAAGGGATCAACACAGGTATTCATCTAGTCTTGGGGACCATGTTCACCCCTACATGCAGTTTGTTTTTCCTCGGCACGGTAGCAGCTACCCTCAAGAGCATCAGGATGAGTTTACCGTACTCCCCTGGGCACCAAACTCCTGGATTAAAACCCAGTCGAGAACCCGTGGGACGACCTCGGTCGTGCTCTATGTGCCATGGACGCTCAGTCGAGAAACCTAGTACCTAGTGCAGCTGATCAAGGAACTGGAGTCGGCATGGATCCATCCCTGTTGTACCTCCCAGAACTTCACTGACTCTCTACATATGTCGCAACGGAAGCAAAGAATGACTCAGGTGTTGATCAAAAGATTTAGTTGTCATAAAACATGAGACATATCAGTCCACCCAAAGACTGACACGTTTCTTGAACCATGCTATATATTAATGTAATTTCGTTCAAGTAAATTTTAGTGTCATTTATCATGTTGCAAAATGATATGTAACTGCGTTCCGATCTAATGAGAGTATCTTAAACGTTATGTCAGAATATTACTTTACTACACACAGATCCGAATCCTTTTCCACAAGACCAACGCAAGTAGACAGAAGCAGCGACTTGCTGTGTTATATCGGGAGCAGAAAATTTAGTAGGTTATACATGTAGTTGCCAAAGACACTCTACAGAGGTTTGTATGGGGTGATCCAAGCGCACTTTGGCAGTCGATCCTAATCTTGAGGAAATGCTCTGGAGTTGTGAGTAATACTCCTAGGAGGTGGCTGACAGGCTGCAGTTCGCCTCCTTAGTGCACTCGGTAGAGCATTCCTATTTGGAGATTCCGCTGGCTCATCCATATGGCGGACATCTGTGCCTGTGAGTAATCCATCGTAGAAACTTAATGAGACGTGCATTATCATTTGTAACGTGGTCTGGAACATTGCCCCTCCGAAAATATGCACATATGGTTTTCGTACCTCACTCTTGTAGTTACGCGTGTGGATAGTAAGAGCGTAAATCGTCATTTGTAAAGTGAAGGTACTTTCTGCTGTGAAGACTGCGTTTAACCATTTGTTTGGCGTTCAGTTTCAAAGCTCCAGAGTCCATAAAAAGAGTCTTTAAATTGCTAGGTGTTTTTGCACATAGCCTAATTATGCTGACCACCTGAAACACAGTTCGTTGAGAAATTGCAACGTACGATTACTTAATCTAGTTGTGCCGTTAAGGCCTTATACACCTACTGATGTGAACTTGACCAGCTTTTAACCGATCCAATAGAAAAACTTCCAGTGCATTAGAACAGTAGACAAAATGCACAGACTAACGAAATATCTGTATTACGTTCGTACTCGAAACTAGAAGTAGTTCATTTATTTTCTATGCGGACAGTCCAACATTAATCTCGGTTATATCTGCCCACCTTTCCTCATTTTTCTCTTTTCCAGATTGTGCTTCACTTCTGATATCAGCTTAGTAGTGACAGCGTCCTCGCACAAGTGTAAGTATTCTCGTTGATCCTGTGTTGAAATTTTAACACAAAGGAGAAAGAATACAGTTAAAGCGAAACAATGCAAGCAGCTCTTTGTTATTAGTACCTGTAGACATGGAAATAGTGCATAAATAAGCAGATATTTGTGTTGAGCTCCTTCGTTAAAGTAAAATGGCTTTGTTCTTATCTTTTCGCAATGTAGGACACAGTAATTCATTCTCCTAACGTTCAACTGCTTCCAGCAGCGCTATAACAATGCGTTGGATGGTATCGCACTTAAGAACTAAATCGGAAATGTGGCTCTGAGGAGACATTTGGAAACTATAAGCATGGGCAGTAAGAGCACTCACGGTAAACTGGGGTGTCGTGTTGACGATCTTGTAGTCGTCAACACTCCTCAGGCAGTCGACGAGGGCGGCGCTGGGCTCCGTGGGGCATCCCACCAGGGCTGCCACCTTCTGCGCCTTCTGCAGACCTCCAGGCCGTGGTACTCCCCAAGGCGTCACGGAAACGCCGCTCTGCGAGATCGCCCGATGGAAAAGACCTGGTTAATAAGCAACACGGTATTAAATGCACTAGTCACTACAGCAGCTTCCGACAGTAAAGGAAGACAGACTTTCTTAGACACTCCTCTCATCAATTTGTTCGTTGTGAGCACATCCCAGTATTCCATAATGACCGAGATATTGGTACCAGTTGTTCGATGCGTTTCAATGAAATCAAAGAATCGATTTCGTTTACGGTCAACGTACACGACTGTGAAGTACTGAGACGCTGAAAGTGACATTTTTGTTTTGAATTCGAATAATGGTATTTGAAAATCGTTGAAAATAGGGATGTGAAATCTCCTTCTAGTGTTTGTAGTAAACGTTCTAAAATCGTCATGTCAGCCATTTCTAGCTCCAATAAGCAATGTTTTACAGGGCAATCAATATGAAGCTACACCATACCACCTTTCGTATCCATGTCATTTATTAAATTTACGAATGAGTACATGGAAAATGCACTGAAGAGTTACTTATATCACTGAAACAACAGAAAAATGTTCCCCATGTCATTTAAAAGCATGTACAACATACGAAGTACGGAATTTGTTTGACGAACGGGCAACATGTAAAAATACAGCAGAAGGGTTTACAGATGTCTCAAATTGCAATATGGTGAAGGAATGACTAGAGGAGAAATATAAAGCTGTAGGAGAATACATCATTATGGAAAGGTAGATGTAGCGTTTAGGAAAACTAAACAGACCTTTGGAGAAAAGAGTGGCAGTCGTTTGAATATTAAAGAGCTAATGCGGGAGACGCATGCTATGCAAAGAAGCGAAGGCTGAAATGTAGACGGAATATATAGGGAGACGAACTGGTAGAGAGTATTTTGGGAAGACAGTAAATGGCGATGGAAGATATCATATGAGAAGAATTTGGTGGTGGTATGCTTGGAGCGCTCAACAGCGACGTCATCAGCGCCCGTACTCAACTAACAAAAGACAAGTGTGGTTATGATTTGTTAGAAGCACGCAACAAAATGCAAAGTAGAAAATGTAATCCACAGCCTTCCTGGGAATCTCTCACTCACACTGTCACACAAAACAGCAAAAAACATTGCCTGAAGGTAGCGTGTGAGCGAAATACATAGACTATAACCACACAACATCCAAAACAGTGGTGCAAGGAAATGAGCATACACAAATAATTGGGAAATGATAGACGAAGCAACACTCTAGAAACACATCGAAACCATTTACATAAGACGCTATTGATAAAACCAGACATCACAGAGAGTCTTTTAAGATGAACCACATTCGATTCAACATCAGCTAAAACAGAGGACAGGTCAACTGGTATGTTGGTTGCAGCCCACGTTGTTTGGTACTAACCGCGTTCAGTTTAATGTAGCGTACAGAAACTTGCATCCCACAAGCACTGTATACCGGTGGCTCTTCCTGCTGATGGAGTAATCCACGCGTCAGAGGACAGTGTCCTATCTGGAGGCGCGCTAAAAACACTTCTTCCCGCTGCAGTGGACGTTGGTTTCACGGGCCTCAGCTTGTTGTTCTCCAACTCCAACCACTCCTCCTCCCACATAAGAATGGTGTTTTGTCCCAGTGGCGGGGTACCTGCATGGACAGTGGCAGCACATTCAGAAATTGTAACTTCCAAACAAGTATCCTTAGTTGCTGCGTCTATTGCTTCATTGCCCTGAATGACCACGTGCCCCGGTACCCAGCAGAGTGACACATTCTTTCCCTGCCCCTGTAAGTGATCTATATCCTGAAGGACACTTAGGAAGTCGATGTAGTTGAGGAATTTGGTAGCATTAAGACACCACCATCTTCTTCAGAGCCGTCAAGATTGCATATAATTCAACGCCATACACTGTGAATATACCAGGGACATGAATCTTCATGAGACAGTCTGGAAATAACACAGCACAGCCGATGGAATTAACCTGTTTAGACACGTCAGTGTGAATGACCACACAGTTAAAGTGCTCGGCTACAATTCTGTAAAACATCGATTTAAAAACAGAGGTCATAGTAAAAAATCTTCTTTCAGACTGAGAGATCTAAAACAATCCAGGGGCCTCCATATTAACCTGGGTGGCGAACGACTCCAGCATCAATGCAGAACTGGAATATCTTCTACACCAAGAGCCACTAATCCTGCGGTATGGAAATAAGGAATATCTTCCTTGCTCGTGGCAACAGTCACTCCATTAGAGGGCGAGCAGTAGTGTAGAACCCCGGTGACTGTGGCGTGGAGAGTAGGCTGCAAACATGATGCATCATGACTCGCCACCAGATCACAAACGGTGGTTCACCAACCTCAACGCAAAAGCTAGGAATCACACTCATCCTATACGCTCCTGCTGCGTCGAACCCCCCCTCCCCCATGATGAACAGCATCAGTTATCTTAAAATAAAATCGGGTGCTGACCCATAAACTGTGCAACCAAAGTCAAGGCGGGGTCGCACAAACAACTTGTAAAACTGAAGCAGACATATTCGATCTGTTCCCCAAGACTTTTGGCTGAAGCATTTTAAAATAGTCAATACATTTAAATCTTGGAACTTAATAGCCTACAGATGTGGTAACCACGTTAGATGTTCATCGAAAAGGAGATACAAAACTGATTTTTTAAAATTAAGAACAGCGTCTATCATTTTAAGATGAGTCAGGTTAAAAGGGTGATAAGAATAATAAAAATTGACACATATTCCTCTGAGGAAAACTGATAACCTATTATATCCGTCCACTCCTCCCTTCGCTGTGTCGCAAGTGGTAGCTGACGAATGGACATTGCAAAGTTGAAGGAGGGGCACAAGATGGCAAAGTCGTCTACTAACTGTGGACATCGAAAAAGAGACTTAGCTGTGG
Organism: Schistocerca serialis cubense; assembly: GCF_023864345.2. Lineage (NCBI taxonomy): Eukaryota > Metazoa > Arthropoda > Insecta > Orthoptera > Acrididae > Schistocerca > Schistocerca serialis. The sequence goes on from NC_064641.1 coordinate 347,755,130, forward strand.
ATGTGATACCATTGATGGCAATAGTGAACAGAATTATACTTAAAACAGATCCTTGAGCGACCCCATTTTCTAACTGGAATCACTTGGAAAGAGCATCATTGATCCGATATCGAAAAAATCGTCTGGAAAGAAGTACCATATGAAAATTGATAATCATCCTCCGATGCCCCAGTGGTGTAGCTGTCCCAGGACATGGCGCCTCCAGGTAGTGTCATAAGCCCCCTCCAGATAGAAGAAGACATCTATGAGGCACTGTCTACGCAGGAATAATGAGGTTGTCAAGGGTTGAACGATTCCTCCGATACACGCAATGGGAGCGACTATGTAGGTCCCACAAATCTAAATTGTATAAAAAAGGGACAAGAGTATTTCCTTTGAGTCCTGGTGAACGAACAGTAAAATGCTGTATGGGATTCGATCCTTGTCCAGGATAGTCTCCTTGACCCAAGACAGAGCACACGCAAAGCTCCAATATGGAAAAGGGTTAACTGTAGTCCTCGTTACTTGTACAGTTAAAATACCACCCCCGCCCCCCCCCCCCCCCACCTACACTGATGCTCGATGGTGGCGAAAAGCTAGATCTCAGTTTGCAGGCAGTGATCAAACCAAAGTAATCTGCAATGCCATTCGCTATGCTCCCACGTATTGATTGTAGACACCCCTGCCGCAGTACAGCAGTTACAAGTCCGACGCATTTGCAATATATATCCTCCATACAGCTTTTTATATCGTCGAAGACGTAGTGGAACGATTGACTGATTCAAGAAATACTTACCTAGATCTCTAAATGTCCTCTATACGATTTTTCGTCTTGCTCAAGGTTCGTAGCAGAAGATTGACATTTAAAATGTCGCAAGGCTAGCCATCTCCTCCTGATGGCGGAGCGACACTCATTTCACCATGGGTCATATCGTCTCCCAAGTCGTCCTGAAGACATCAGTGTCATGGTGGACAAGATTAATAATGTGATCCACCAAGTCCTTGACACTATCTCGAGGTTCAGAAAAGGCAAAAAGCTAATTGACGGTACAGTGTTCAGTTCGCTCTGTGAAGCATCCACCATGGCGGTTTCCTTTCAGGGAAAGCTCTCCCTGAGGAGTGGATCCAGACAGGGAAGTGGTCACTGGAATGCAAGTCATTGACCACTTCTAAGCGAGCAGCATCGACAAGGGCTTTAGAATAGAAAGCAAGATCTGTGGCTGAGCATGATCCCATTGCAGTCCTAAAGTGTGTACTACCACCAGCGTTAAGAAGGTATAGCTCCTCTAATACAGTAAGGATTTCGACATCCCGAACCCTGGGACATCTTGTTGGAGTTCCCCATAGCACAATGTGTGCATTAAAACCTCCTTTAGTAGGAACGACGGAGGGAGTTGTGGAATCATATCAGAAAGACATGCTCTCTTCAAACTTTCTTCGGACAGTAGATACATACTACAGATGGAAACATCGGATGGAATAGGCACTCTGACAGCAGTTATCTTAATAGCTGTTCCGAGGGCGACAGAAGTGGACTGGTAAATGTCGTTCACAAAGATAGCCACTCCACCTTTAGCCCTGTCTCCACTGAGGTCATCTTTATGATGAGGGCTGTATCCCATGAGCGCAGGGATATCACTAAATTTAAAATGCGTGTAATCTATTCATGCAATAGCTATTTACTGTAATGGCACACAATTATTATCTGGCCCAAGATCCGTCTGATGTTAAGTTGAAAAATATGATCTTTAACAACAAAGACAGGTACAACTATGTGTTTCACAATTCAATTCTTAACCTTCCTTAAAGCTGAATACGCTTAAGGGGGAACTAAAAGAAAAATATCGACAAGAGACCATCTTCTGTAGACACGCATACACTGCACAGCCAATTGTATGTAAGAATGTAGAGAAGTGTTTACAGACATGATCACTAATGCTGTAGATGAGTTTATTGACAATGAGCAGTAAGTGATCAAAGATATCCATGATAAGAAAATTCATAAACTAGTAGATGATTGAAGAAACAGTTATCGAATCTTGTTCCTTACTTACTGACTATCGAAAGAAAAGGTGTATATTCTTGAACCTAAGTGCTCCTAAACCTAGAATTCAGCCAAAAATACATCAAATTGGGGTTTCCATTAGGCCATTTGTTAATCACATTAACTCGAAGTTATTTATTTATTTATTCACTCATTTAAGTGAAAAATTGATTCAGAATGCAACATTTAAATATTCATTTACAAACAGCCATCCATATTCTAAAAAATTCAACACAATTTGTCCAATTTTCCCAAGATATTGTAATTCCAGGTTAGGCGAAATGTCTATTATTAGATGAGTCTTATTTATACATAAACGTACCAGTTGAGGAAACAATTATCTTTATTAAAACAAGCTACTTTCACAAAAGAAGATGAATAACCATCAGATTGTGGAAATGTGTGATGGACTTGATATAGTTTTATTTCAAAATTATATCACATTCAGTGGGGCCTTCTATAAACATCCAAATAGCTTGGCAGTGAGCAACTACCCATAAGAGGACACTAACAACCATTTTTATGGATGATATTAAGAACGAATTTTTCACTGAGCAACTGATAATGAGTAGTAAGATTATCTATTGCAAGAGGTATGTCGCTGAAACGTTTACAGTATTCAGTGGAAGCATAGCATACACCAAAATCGACACAACAGATTTACAGACCTACACCCTTACATCAATTTCGCAATTGAAGCAGAAGAGAATAACTCTACCAGTTTTCTTGCTATAGGGATACCTGGACTCAAAAGAAAGCATACATACAACTATTTAGAAAACCTGCTACCACATATTCAATTATGCGTGAGGCTTCTTGTCATCGTGTAAGGTGAAAACATGCATTTTTCTATGCCATGATTCATAGTCCGATTAGGTTACCCATGTCTAAGGAAAACATAGACAGAAAACACAACAATGTACATTACAAGGCACTTATGAATATCCGCTATGGATAAATTATGCGAGAAGGAAGGTAGGCCAAAATAAGAGATCAGTCAACAAGAACTCACAAATAGAGAAAACCCTAAATCTATAACCTTGTCATAGATAGGAAAATCTCAGATAAAATAGAACCGATCTTCAGAAACAGTATGGTGAAAGTTTCTTTCGAAGCAATGAATGAAGTAAGGTCAATGGTGAGGCATAACGTAGACAAGGAAGCTCTATATGATCAGTGGGGTGCGTATACTAAAATGTGCGAGTAATGTGACCAAATATACAAAGGGAAAATCGAAAGGAGACTTCGGACAAGATCCAGGAAACATTGTGGTCGCAGTCATAAATCTTCTTTGAATGACAACCTTAAAACTCAAGAATGTACAATAGAAGACATAGAGGAATGCATATCCTTTACCACAGACAACAAGATTGGAAAGAAGCTACCCCACAACATCAGCACACGAAACCCACTTCATCACACAGGTGTGTACAAAATTGAATGTTTGGACTGTGACTGCTTCTACATAGTCCAGACAGACAGATCATTTGAGATTAGATTCAAAGAACACATGGCAGCACTAAAAAACAAAAAAATACCACACATCAGCAATAGCCACCCACCTGCATGAAACAAAACACTACATTAACAACACAAGTATCAGCATCTTACATTATCCAACAAAAGGCAGAAAACTAGACATCCTTGAAACACTACAAATATACAAACACCAAACAAAATAACCTGAGTCCATCTTAAATGACAGAAATGATAATATTTACAATAGTAACATCTCTGTTTTCAGCAATTGCCTACATCATTCAAATTGAAATGCACACACACACACACACACACACAGATCTTGATATTTACCACAAATATTTAGTTATGTTACCATGACAGCCGCAAAGTGTGCAAGAGATTGATCTCATTTACAAATCTATCATCACACCAACAGTTTATACCCCTTGTCAGCTTGAAACTATGCATACATCAACTACTCACACAAACTGTAAATCCATGTAAATATTTTAGAGCATTAACCAATGTATTACTCCAACCTTAAGGTAGTTTTTACATGTATCAGATACACTCTTAAGACCCCTTGCCTTGTAAAGTTTGCTCTCATACAATCACTCTTTCCATCCTCTCTATCCCTCTCACTTTCAGTTTCTCTTCCTCTCCCTCTGCCTCAAGCCTTTCATATCTATCTATGAATTCCAACCAAAATTGTTATTTGTGTATAATTATACCACTGTAGTCAAGAAAATTGTTATACTTAACGTTTGTAACATTTCATCTGATTGTGTAAACGAGAATGGAGTTCAAGCTATTTTAAATGGTCAGAGCCGGATTTATATACCACCTGAAGGATTTAATCCAAGGCATGTATTCGACACCTCAGAACAAACACCACCAAATCCTTTACAATTTATTCTGTAACAACGTTGTTATGATGTACATTCTTTGTACTTTGTGATAATGTTTTCTCTTCTGCTATACGATCCTTGCACCCAAAAGTTTCCAGACGCCATATTTGGTTACAAAATATGACAGTGTACATGTGATGTGTTACGACGGTGAAAGGAACCTGTGACTACTGGAAGTACTTTATTTTACTTATTTCATATTTAACGTTAGATATACGTTTAAGTTTTTGTCAAAAGAAACCCAAAACCATGTTCTGAAATAGTGTTTTGTTTCTCCACCAGGCAGTGCCACAAGTTCCTCCAAAAAATCGTAACACAACACACACAAAAATGTCACACTAATAAATGTAAATCCACCTGATGATGGAAGTTTAAACCTTTGAAACGCGTCGTTGAGGTAAAACAGTGACTGGTAACAGTAAACGTGTTGTTTCATTTAATGCCAATCACAGTCACGGTAAAACCTAGCCTAAAATGTTCGCATTTAAAGTTATTGTCATCATTTTTTATTTGTATAAATGTTTTTTAATTACATTAGAAAGAATATATTGCTTCTTCAAGTTATGTAGGAAGGTATTACTGAAATAAATAGGCAAATAAATGTGTAAAGATTGAATAGTAATGCTACTTTCCTCATGTATCAGTTAAATATCATTAAATATACCCTGAACATATACTGTCATATTGTATTTTGCGAAATAAATGTCAGTACATTCTTCTATAACTTGCATCACTTCATTATGAGGCACTTTTTTGCTTGGAGTCAGTCACTGCAACAGGCAGAAATGAAAATTGTTTATAAAAAGGCCACATAACCTAGCGTCATTTCTTCATAAATTCAGAGTTTCGCTACATTTTGTATGATTTTAATATATGAGCATGTAAATTTAATTCAGCAGCATTATTTTACTGCTTAACATTTGCATTTGGTGTGGATGCAGAATTTATATTAATACTTTTGCGTTTTCTTTAGTATCTAGAAATTAAGTTTTGGCGCTTGGTCAGTTAGTGCAAAACACCATCTATACAACGCTCAGTAAGTGAAGTAACACACGTTTTCACACAATTTCGGTTTAAAACAATGTAGAATATGCTGTGGGGCATCGTGGAGTAATCCCGCGTCAGCCTCTATAGTTTCATGAAGTTCTGATAAGTGGCGGAGCTATATGTAGCTTTCAAAGTGGTGCCTGAGACTGAGGTGCGTTCCAAAGACACAGCTGTCACTTAGTTTCTTTAGGCGGAAAATCAGAGCATCACAGATATTCAAAGGCGCAAACCTGTCCGATCTCCTGTATGCTGGCACGCCAAAGACAGCTGTGACTCCTACGAACGTGCGGACACTTCCATTCGAGGTGATCGATGGGTCACAATCAAATACATCGCTCAATAACTGGAGTCCTCTGTTGGTAGCGCTGACATACTCAATCACCAGTTTGGGTACTCAAAGGCGTATGCCAATTGAGTTCATCGCCGCCTAACAGAAGACCATAACGAGAACAAGGAACCATTACTTCGAACCGGAAACATAACAGCAGTCCATGATTTTGGCGCCACAGCACCTCTCCTCGTAAGAAACAGTTTCAAGCCGCACCTTCGGCTGATAAAGTAATGGCGATGGTCTTCTGTGTCTCTAATGGGGCTATTTCGTTGGAAGTCGTCCCTCATAGTGCAACGATCAACTCTGAAGCGACTTGTGCTACCTTCAGGAAACTGAAGAAAAAACTTCAGCGTCTTCGTCGTCAGAAAAATGCTAACTAACTTCTCTTTCTCCGTGACAACACAATACCTCTCACAGGTCTGCCACACGAGAGAAGCTCACAAAACTTCATTGGACTGTTCGTCTTCTTCCACCTTACAGCTTGGATCTTTCATCTCTTTGGCCCAATAAAGGATGCACTACATGGGAAGTAGTATGCGGATGATGAGAAGCTTCTGATGCTGCAAGATGTTGGCTCTGGCGTCGACCACTATAATGGCCATGTGGGCCTACAGGCCTACCCGGTAATGGGACAGAAGGTCGTCACATTGAATGGAGATCATGTTGAATATAGGGTGTTTATTATTTAGGAACATTTCATAACGTTCTTATTAATATGCTAAAATGACAATTAGTCTATTATTGAACTAATAATAATGTGAAGTCTAGTGTATACATTCAGTAGTTGAATTATTTGCAGTGTTGCTCTCTGTGATGCACTGACAGTCGCTATAATAAGTAATCATTATACCTTTGCAATGTATGAAGATCTTCACTGAATGGTATTCGGTCTATTTAATTCCGTACATGATAACAAGCACATAAAAGCGTCTCTGAGACCGACTTAAAATGCACGTTTTGCACAGACAGACGGCATTAGTTATGGAACAGTCTACAACTTACAACAGCTAAATGTATACCTGTGCAAGTTCATAGCTGAGCTGTTTTTGTAAGTACTCTTTTGTATCAATGTATGACGTGGTACATGCAAAAGCTATGTTCTGTCATGGTAAACACTCCTTAGGTGTCAGTATTTTTTGTTAATGACAATAAATTTATATCTAACATCGGACTGATGTTAGATATAAATTGATTGTCATTAACAAAAAATACTGACACAGTTGTGTACTTCATAACGTAGTTTTTAAAAGTAAAACAATTATGACAGAGTGTAGTCGAATTAAATCAGGCGATGCGAAGAACATTAAATTAGGAAAAGGGAAACTAAGAGTAGTGATGAGGTTTACAATTTGAGAAACGAAATTATGAATTATGGCATAATCTGAGAGGTTCTAAGTGGTGAATGATTATAGCAGTAAAGAAATAAATTTCTTATCATCTAATAATAAAATCACTCGTGTAAGTACCCCAAAGTTCAAGAACAGAAGATTGAAATAGTGAAAGAGTTCAAATACCTCGGAGAATGGATTAGTTGGAATGCTAGGGAAAGCAAAGCAATGAAATCCAGAAAAAATAAACTTGAATTGGCCTTCCAACTAACAAAAAATACATACAACAAAAAATCCCTTTCATGGGGGTCTGAAATTATACATTACAAGACAGTGATTAAGCCAGAAGCACTGTATGGAGCAGAAACACTTAACATGAATTTCAAAGGCCAAATGGGAAACTTGATGCAAAGGAAAGAAAAATTTTAAGAAAAATCATTGAGCCAAAATTTCAAGACAATAAGATTATATACATCAAAAATGAAACTCTCTACAAGAAAATTGAAAAAAACTTTCAGATTCTATGCGAAAAAGGAGAATAAATTTTTGTGGTTATCTTCTCAGAATGAATTCCAGCAGATTAACTAAACAAATGTGTGACTTCTTCCGTAACGGCAAAACGAAACCCAACTGGTTTACAGAAACTGAGAAAGACCTAGTAGAATTAAAGATTTCAGAAAATTCACTTATTGATCGAACAGCTAAATTAATTACTAAAGATGAAAACATAAGGTTACAAGACAAATCTACACAAAAGTCCACGCCCTTCATCTCGGAAGAAGAGAGGAGAAGATGATCAGAAAGAATGAAGAAATACTGGGCCCTAAGAAAAGAACAACGCACAAAGAAATTACTGATCCAGCGTACCCCAAAGAGGTTGAAACGAAAGAAGAAGAAGAAAGTTTTAAGTATAGGTAGTTTTGTTCTATAAGTATAAAAATTTCTGGAAAGTAACACTGTAACGGAGTGACAATACTTCCAATTGATGTCGCAGTTTAATTCGCTGACCTACCACACACGATTTGAATCTCAGTGTTTGTTCATATTTACGTAATTTACTCTGGCGATGACGTTCCTGTTCTTGCTACTAATTTCATCTTTGGAGACTCACCTTTGGAGAGCGGGGACAGCATGTGGTAGTGCACGCTGGCGCCACCTGCACTCTCCCCAAAGATGGTCACACTGCCGGGGTCGCCGCCGAACGCCTCGATGTTCTCCCTGACCCACCTGAGTGCCGCCACCTGGTCCTTGAGGCCAAAATTTCCTGGGGATGCAGCGTCTTCTGTACTCAGGAAACCTTTAAAATAAAACGAGCCTTTGCAGCTAGTGTTATCACAACACTATTTACGAGAATAAATTTACATAAAAAAAAATTATGCATTCTATTGAAGACACTGTTATGTGCAATCCACTGCTTCCCTGTAAACACAGCTGTCTTGGAGCTACCATAGTAGAGCACATGAATCCATTTCCCAATAAGTTATATGTATAATGCATGATATCTTCAAATATTGCAGTTGACTGTCTTATAATTTAATTTAGACACTATCGAGAACTCTAATTATTAATGGTTCAAACAATAAAAATCAACTTGTGATTAATATTTACTTTCCCTGTTACTGTTGTTTGGTCTCAAATTCAACTGTGAAAAATATCCAGGTTTCGAGCTAGTCCACTTTTCAAGTAAGTCAGTGATCTGATTTATAAATCTTGCTCATCGACGTGTTTTAATAGTTCTAAATATTTATTCTTTGGTCCGCAGAGAGCGTTTTAGTTAGTGTTTCTGTTCCAATTGGGTACCCATCTGGCTCTTCTCAGTTGGAGATTGTAGTTCTAAAGGTTACAGCTGTTCTTTCCATACATTACTTACCAGAGAGAGCCCCCTGTTTTTGTCTACTGTGTAATGAGACATATGGAAGAAATAATAATCTTTGGTAATTGTGCAATAATTTAGTACAATTCTATCTCTAACGTATAAAACTGACTGAAACGTATGTGATAGCATCTCTCAAACACAAAATTTAGTAGACAGCAGTTGCAAATATATCTGGCAAATATTTCGTGAATAGTGTCACACATTAAGACTTTGCTAATACTACATCTGTCCACTCTGAATTAGCTGTCAATTTTCTCTTCCATTCTTGAGTACGATATTCTCGTGAGTATCGAGTGCTATCAGTTACAAGATACAGCCTCTGCATCTGCCAGACAGCAACAATTTTTAAGAATGAGGTATACTAGAATTAGGTTTGTAAAATGACTTCTAAAGTCGTTCTTGAAGTGTAAGGAGCGGGTTTTAGGCAAACTATTGCACCGTCTCTAGAAAAATTTTATTTGTTTGTGATGGATGGAAGGGGGTAGAGTTTATTGTGTTGTGTCAGTCACTAAAATGGTTGAGTACGGGAGGACAATTGCGATTGTGGGTTTCAAACACCTCTCCAGAATTCCCTTGGCATGATATAACACAAACAGGGAAAATCAAAATCAAGATGGCCAGACAAGGACTGGAACGCCACTGCCACCTGAGATGAGACCTGCTCTTAAACCTCAATGTCACCTGGTGCATTATATTCAGTTCAGCTGCCACACCACCAGGGAATACTATATGACTTAAGTGAGTTTTGTTTGATTGAAGTTGGTGGATATGTTCTCACAAAACGATCAGACCGACGAATTATCTTAGCCGATACACTACCCTCAATCCGAGTGGATCCAGAATCAGAAATTATGATACCAGGATCACCTAAACCCTCAAAGTCTTAAGACGATGCCTTTCATCACAGTTTTATCTTTGCCCATAGGTATCATCTGACACTTTGATTGCAGCGTCACCTCGAGTCAGGGAAAATTATGAGTATAGGCTTGTAGCTCCTCGCTCAAAATAACTATCACGTGAGACGAACTCACATGATTGTTTGTAGGGGGTGTTAAGAGTCCAAGTCGTTCAAGTGCTTTCAGAGTATTAGTTTCCTGACGAATGTAACCGTGATAATAATTACTTTACTTAACCATGGAATATTATGTTCCTTTGTTATGCAATTGACGTCTGTTCTCCTAAGCAAGACTATATATAAATCTTCCGCAATTTGCTTTTACTTACCCAAAGGACCAAGACGGTAGTTAATCGTGACAAGAACGACATCGTGGTTCATTAGGAAGTCTGGCCCATAAGCAGTTCCACCACCATCAACCCAGCCACCTCCGTGAATCCAGAACATGACTGGAAGCGGCTCTGTATGTTTCAGCTGAAAGAATAATGATAATGCATATACAACACCTGTATACCTCATCAACACCATTCATAGAACTAATACTTCGGAAAAAATATTAATAATGGAATGGAAGCAGTGCTGTTTTCCTAAATATGACGTACTTACCTCAATGAATGAAGAAGATATTTTGAAGAATGATATCTATTAAGAAAAGATTAAAACCAGTAATTGATTGAAAACAAGAAGTATGTAGCTGAGTTTTTATCATGGGTATGCATCTCTGAAAGTAGTCGAATTGTCACGTAAACAAATGAGAGTATCGTCCGTATTCAAGATTTTTTGAAAAACTTTCCTTCGCTAAACTTTCCATCGTTATACACTGTGTGCAGCTTTAAGTTTATACTAAACTCTATATTTAAAGGCAATGACCCGACTTCCTGACTAACTGACTGACTGACTGACTGACTCATTATGGCAAAGCCAAAACCGCTAAGGATAGAAACTTGAAACTAGCACAGGGTGTTGATCTTATATTGTAGACGTCATTTACGAAGGAATTTTTCGAAATTCGACCCCCAAGGCGGTGAAATATGGGAGGAAATGTTTTTTGATATTATGTCGCTGTTAAGACAACTTTTAAGCCAGACCTACGAAAGGTGGTGTTTGGTTACCCGGTCTTAAATCAAGAAATATGTGTTTGAGCGTTTTTGAAAATTCTTCCCCTATGGGGGTGAAATAGTGGATCAAAGTTTCTTTAAAAAAATAAATCATTATTAAAGAACTACTAAAGTATTTTTAAAGTTAAATTATGAAAACTGGTATTTGACTTGCCGGTTACAATTAAAAAATACGTGGTTCAGTGTTTTTGGAAATTCAGCCATTATGAGGGTGAAGTGTTTTATGAAATATTTCATTGTGAACGCAGTTTCAAAGCTAGGTGTATGAAAATTTGCGTTTGGCTTCTCGGATAGAAATAAAAAAGACGTGTGTCACTGTTTTTGGAAATTCAACACCTTAGGTGTGAAAATCATTAAGAAAATATTAATTTATATTAAAAAATTTAAAAACTAAATCTATGAAAACTGGCATTTCATTTCTCGGTTGGATATACAGAAATGTGTGTTAGGGGATGAAAGTTCCTGTCGAAATATCACCACAAGAAGGCAAAAGGCGTGATTAACAAAAACCTTTGACTCCAACTACCAGAATAAATTCTCAGAAAACTCTGATTCTATGGTCTCAATTAGCATGAAAAGTTTAGAAGGTGCTGCAGTTTGTGAACAACATAAACTTTTGATTATAGAAAGACGCTGACCAGTTGCAGATGTAGCGGCGCATCGAAAGCTAAGTACTAATTAATTGTTTGTGTATAGTGGTTTATTTAGGAACTTTAGTAGTCTTCAACCGGAGTTTTTTGTTTTTTCTGGTGAAATAATTTCAGAAGAACCTTTTGGGAACTGTTTTCAGCTTCGTTACTGTGTCATTAGACGTTGGATTCTCTTTCTGTATTAGTCTTTTGTTTTATTCACATTTGTTGTTTATTAATACTGTTAATAATAGTAGTTACTTCCCTCGTAGAGTAAGTTTGTGTTTGTTGTAGTCAGGTTTGTAATATCTTCTTATTGTAGTAGCGGAACTTAGAAAAAGTAAAATTTTATCATGAGTGAGAAGTGTGGGCTTTGCCGTAGGTTCGTGAGTAGTGGATTGCGGTGTGAGACTTGCTCGAAATATTTTCACTGGGGGGAATGCAGTGGGAAGCCAGTGGGCATTCTGGTGAGATCCTCTCCTGGAACTGCAGGTTATGTAGCAAGAGTAAGTTGATAGAGGAGCAGGAGCGTAAGATCTGTGCCCTTCAGGTGCAGTTGAAAAACGCACAGGAGGAGCTAGATAGGATGAGGAGAGAGAAGGGGGTTGGGGAATGGGAGCTGACTGTTGGCAAGAGATCTGCTAGGAGAAGAAGATTTTCAGATAGTTTTACTATTGGTGTTTACAATAGATATGACCAACTGTCAGAGTCTAGTGGAGAGGAATCTCTAGTAGCTGCAGATGTAGGAAGTATGCAGCAGACCTCAGTAGTTACGGTGACTAGAACAGTTGCAAAGTCGAAGAGGAAGAAGAAGGTTCTGCTGTTAGGTAGTTCTCATAGCAGAGGTGTAGGCCAGCAGTTGCAGGAAGTGCTGGGGAGTGAGTACCAGGTCAGCAGCATTGTGAAGCCTAATGCAGGATTGGCTCAGGTGACTGTTAACATAGGGGGGTTATGTAGGGATTTTACTAAAGAGGATCAGGTAGTGATTGTGGGTTGGGCTGGTAATAGTATTGATAGGGATGGGGAGTATGACATAGATGGTGACCTGGAAAAGATAGCCACTCAGACTGGCAACACGAATGTGCGTTTCGTGGAACTGTTTCAGCGTCAAGATCGGCCTCATCTTAATACAGCCGTCAGGCGTAATAACATGAGACTTGGGGGTGCGCTGATGACAGAAAGCATGGGTCACATTTCAGTGATGTCGGTGGAGTCCATCAGCAGGACGGGTTTCACTAGACATGGCCTGCACCTCAATAGGTATGGGAAGTGGAGGTTGGCAAAGCTTATAGGTGACAACATAGGTGGGGTTGGTGGGATCACTCATGGGAAAATTCCTACAGTAGTGGGTGTTAGAGCTGCGCCTTTTTTAGATTGAAGTCAGCTGATAGGTATTCCTTGTGGGAAGTCTCTCTAACAAAGGAACCACTTTTGACAAAGCATAGGTATCCGAGTAACGAGGGAATTAGTATATTTCATCAAAATATACAAGGTATTAGAGATGAAGTTAGTGAACTGCTTATAGATGTTGACTCTGAAATTATTGGTATATCTGAACACTTCTTAAATAAGGAGATAATTCTGAGGCTTCCTTTACCAGGTACGGGTTGGCTGGCAGCTTTTCGAGGAGCTCTTTGCGGTGTGGGGGAGTAGATGTGAAAAACGGCATCCCATTTGAGTCAATTGATGTTTCAAAGTACTGCACTGAAATGGTGTTTGGATGTTGTACAGGTGTGGTTAAATTTAACGGAGCTAAACTTCTAACTATTTATAGATCCCCAGCCTCCGATTTCACAACATTTTTGCTAAAGCTAGAGGAGGTTCTTGGTTCACTTTATAGGAAATACAAAAAGTTAGTTATATGTGGTGACTTCAACATTAATTGTATAAGTGATTGTGCAAGGAAGAGGATGCTGGTAGACCTCCTTAATTCATATAATCTTTTGCAAACCGTATTGTTTCCAACGAGAGTGCAAGGGAACAGTACAACAACCATAAACAACATTTTTGTTCATTCCTCATTACTAGAAGGGCATTCTGTTAGCAAAAAGGTGAATGGCCTTTCAGATCATGAAGCAAAATTTTAACTCTAAAAGATTTTTGTGCTGCAACACCTGTTAAATATAGCCATCAGCTGTTATGGAAAGCTGATCCAGTTGCTGTAGAGACCTTTGTAAACCTTATCAAGGAGCAAGAGTGGCAAGATGTTTATAGCTCTAATACAGTAGACGATAAATATAATGCTTTTCTCAAGACTTTTCTCGTGCTCTTTGAAAGTTGCTTTCCGTAAGAACGTTCAAAACAGGGTACTAGCACAAACAGGCAGACTGGGTGGCCGACTAGAGGGATAAGAATATCTTGTAGAACAAAGTGGCAATTATATCAAAACGTTAGAAACAGTCAAAATCTAAATGCAGCAGCCCATTACAAACAGTATTGTAAGGTGCTTAAAAATGTTATTAGGAAGGCAAAAAGTATGTGGTATGCAGATAGAATAGGTAAGTCTCAGGATAAAATTAAAACCATATGGTCAGTCGTAAAGGAAGTGGCTGGTCTGCAGAGACAGGTCGAGGATATAGAATCAGTGCGTAGTGGGAATGTCCGTGTTACTGATAAGTCGCATATACACTCCTGGAAATGGAAAAAAGAACACATTGACACCGGTGTGTCAGACCCACCATACTTGCTCCGGACACTGCGAGAGGGCTGTACAAGCAATCATCACACGCACGGCACAGCGGACACACCAGGAACCGCGGTGGTGGCCGTCGAATGGCGCTAGCTGCGCAGCATTTGTGCACCGCCGCCGTCAGTGTCAGCCAGTTTGCCGTGGCATACGGAGCTCCATCGCAGTCTTTAACACTGGTAGCATGCCGCGACAGCGTGGACGTGAACCGTATGTGCAGTTGACGGACTTTGAGCGAGGGCGTATAGTGGGCATGCGGGAGGCCGGGTGGACGCACCGCCGAATTGCTCAACACGTGGGGCGTGAGGTCTCCACAGTACATCGATGTTGTCGCCAGTGGTCGGCGGAAGGTGCACGTGCCCGTCGACCTGGGACCGGACCGCAGCGACGCACGGATGCACGCCAAGACCGTAGGATCCTACGCAGTGCCGTAGGGGACCGCACCGCCACTTCCCAGCAAATTAGGGACACTGTTGCTCCTGGGGTATCGGCGAGGACCATTCGCAACCGTCTCCATGAAGCTGGGCTACGGTCCCGCACACCGTTAGGCCGTCTTCCGCTCACGCCCCAACATCGTGCAGCCCGCCTCCAGTGGTGTCACGACAGGCGTGAATGGAGGGACGAATGGAGACGTGTCGTCTTCAGCGATGAGAGTCGCTTCTGCCTTGGTGCCAATGGTGGTCGTATGCGTGTTTGGCGCCGTGCAGGTGAGCGCCACAATCAGGACTGCATACGACCGAGGCACACAGGGCCAACACCTGGCATCATGGTGTGGGGAGCGATCTCCTACACTGGCCGTACACCACTGGTGATCGTCGAGGGGACACTGAATAGTGCACGGTACATCCAAACCGTCATCGAACCCATCGTTCTACCATTCCTAGACCGGCAAGGGAACTTGCTGTTCAAACAGGACAATGCACGTCCGCATGTATCCCGTGCCACCCAACGTGCTCTAGAAGGTGTAAGTCAACTACCCTGGCCAGCAAGATCTCCGGATCTGTCCCCCATTGAGCATGTTTGGGACTGGATGAAGCGTCGTCTCACGCGGTCTGCACGTCCAGCACGAACGCTGGTCCAACTGAGGCGCCAGGTGGAAATGGCATGGCAAGCCGTTCCACAGGACTACATCCAGCATCTCTACGATCGTCTCCATGGGAGAATAGCAGCCTGAATTGCTGCGAAAGGTGGATATAAACTGTACTAGTGCCGACATTGTGCATGCTCTGTTGCCTGTGTCTATGTGCCTGTGGTTCTGTCAGTGTGATCATGTGATGTATCGGACCCCAGGAATGTGTCAATAAAGTTTCCCCTTCCTGGGACAATGAATTCACGGTGTTCTTATTTCAAATTCCAGGAGTGTATGTACAGTATTTAATAATCACTTTCTGAATATAGCAGATGAACTAAATAGAAACCTAGTTCCAACAGGGAATCATATAGCGCTCTTAGAATAAAGTGTTCCGAGACTGCTACCTGAAATGCTCCTCCATGATACTGACAAGAGGGAGATTGAGTTAATAATTAAATCACTAAAGACCAAGAACTCTCACGGATATGACGGGGTATCTAGCAGAATACTGAAGTATTGTTCTATGTATGTTAGCCCAGTACTTAGCCATATCTGTAACTTTTCCTTTAGGAGTGGTCGGTTTCCTGACAGATTAAAGTACTCGGTAGTGAAGCCACTTTATAAAACGGGAGACAGGGATAATGTTGACAATTATAGACCTATTTCTATGCCATCGGTGTTTGCTAAAGTTATCGAGAAGTTTGTATATACAAGGTTACTGGAGCATTTAAATTCACATAATTTGCTGTCAAATGTTCAGTTTAGTTTCAGAAATGGTTAACAACTGAAAATGCTATATTCTCTTTTCTCTGTGAGGTTTTGGACGGATTAAATAAAAGGTTGCGAACGCTAGGTGTTTTCTTTGATTTAACGAAGGCTTGTGACTGTGTTGACCACAAAATATTACTGCAGAAGTTGGACCATTATGGAGTAAGGGGAGTAGCTTACAATTGGTTCGCCTCTTACTTTAAGAACAGAAAGCAGAAGGTAATTCTCCGCAATATTGAGAGTGGTAGTGATGTTCAGTCCCAATGGGGCACTGTTAAGTGGGGCGTTCCCCAAGGGTCGGTGCTGGGGCCACTGCTGTTTCTTATTTATATAAATGATATGCCTTCTAGTATTACAGGTGATTCAAAAATATTTCTGTTTGCTGATGACACCAGCTTGATAGTGATGGATCTTGTGTGTAATATTGAAACAGTATCAAATAACGTAGTTCATGAAATAAGTTTGTGGCTTGTGGAAAATAATTTGACGCTAAATCACAGTAAGACTCAGTTTTTACAGTTTCTAACTCACAATTCAACAAGAACCGATATTTTGATCAGACAGAATGGGCATATTATAAGCGAGACGGAACAGTTCAAGTCCCTAGGCGTTCGGATAGATAGTAAGCTGTTGTGGAAAGCCTATGTTCAGGATCTTGTTCAGAAACTAAATGCTGCTTTATTTACCATTAGAACAGTATCTGAAATAAGTGACACTTCAACGCGAAAAGTAGTCTACTTCGCATATTTTCATACACTTATGTCGTATGGTATTATTTTTTGGGGTAATTCTTCTGATTCAAAAAGGGTATTTTTGGCCCAAAAACGGCTGTTCGAGCTATATGTGGTGTAAGTTCGGGAACCTCTTGTCGACCCCTATTCAATAGTCTGGGAATTCTGACATTGCCCTCACAGTATATATTTTCTTTAATGTCGTTTGTTGTTAGCAGTATTAGCCTATTCCCAAGAGTTAGCAGCTTTCACTCAGTTAATACTAGGCAGAAATCCAATCTGCATGTGGAATGCACTTCCTTGACTCTTGTGCAGAAAGTATTGCAGTATTCTGCTGCATCCATTTTCAATAAGCTACCACAAGAACTCAAAAATCTTAGCAGTAGCCCAAACTCTTTTAAGTCTAAACTGAAGAGTTTCCTCATGGCTCACTCCTTCTATTCTGTCGAGGAGCTCCTGGAAGAGCTAAAAAATTAAGCAAATTCCAGTGTTACATTGTTGATTTTCTTTATTTAAATTTACGACTTGTCACCTAAATATGTTTTTTTTATATTTCATTTTATCTGTTTCTATTATCGTGTTATAATTTCATGTATTGACTCGTTCCATGACCATGGAGACTTCTCCTTAATTTGGTCGCACGGAACAATAAATTAATAAATAAATAAAAAACAAAAAATCTGTGCACACCGTTTAGACTAAGCAAACGAAGCAGTGGGCACTAAGCAAGTTCTTTACAAAATTTCTTACCTTACATTTCAGAAAGTGTACAAAATTCAAATGACTGCCATTAGAACTCTAAACGCATTGCACTTACGTGGGACAATAAGGAGATGCATAATACGGAGGAACGCATATTCGACTTGTGCCGACTGTGACGCAGTTCAGGTCCCCGAACAATTATCGAGATCAACCAGATATACTGGTCTATGAAGACATTTGTCGTCATCAGTTTCTGTATTTTCATTATTGGTAGCAACACGCGTACCATGTGATAACTGCCGGCCGCTGTGGCCGAGCGGTTCTAGGCGCTTCAGTCTGGAACCGCGCGACCGCTACGGTCGCAGGTTCGAATCCTGCCTCGGGTATGGATGTGTGTGATGTCCTTAGGTTAGTTAGATTTAAGTAGTTCTAAGTTCTAGGGGACTGATGACCTGAGTGTTAAGTCCCATAGTGCTCAGGGCCATGTGACAACTAAGATTAGAGTTTAACGTTCCGGCGACAACCAAGTCATTAAGCGCGCAACTCAGTTTCCGAGGAAGCTAGTTATTCTGCCAGTAACTGACTGTCATTTCGATAAAAAAGGAGTGTCGCTGACAACTGATTATCCGCTGTTTTAAACCACGCAATCACAGTCTACCGTATTTTACGGACCATAAGACGCACTTTTATATTCACAAAATTTCCTTCAAAATTCAGGTACGTCTTATACTTGAAATTAATATAAAAATGCCCAGTGTTTGATTTAGAAATCCCGCCAGTCTTAAAAATGTCCATAACATATTCGATGCCGCGGGAAACCTATTTCTGTCTGGGGTAACATTGGATTCAATTGGCAGCAGCAGTGCACCGATGTAATGAACGTGAGTTGCGGGGTTTCGCAAGCTTGCTAACACTGTCTCCCTCCTCCCCGGAATTACAGACCCAGAACCCTGTCTTGCCTATGACACGTCACTTCAGACTATGCTGCCAGTGAACCTGAACTGAAAGTGACTTGTCTTATCAGTAACAGTTCATTGTTTTTGTTAGTAGCTAGTTTCGTAACGGAAAAAATAATAGGTATTCATATGGTGTGGGCCATAAATTGAAAGTAATGGAATATGTAGAAAAACATGTAAACAGAGCAATTGAGCGGCATTTCGGTCCTGCACCAACAGAAAAAGCCATTAGCGACTGGCGCGCTAGTAAAGAGGGACTGGAAAATAAGAAGAAGACTGAATGTGCAAATAGAGGACTGAATCCAAAATGGCCAAAATTAGAAAATGACGTATTGAAATGCATTCAAGGACACTGCCAATGTGGCTCCGAAAGTAATACAAAAATGATTTCAAATACACGCTCTTCAGCCAGCGCTACTGTGGACCTTAACAGACTTTAAGAGTGGAGTTAGTTGGTGCTATAGGTTTATGAAGCGTCATGGACTTAACATACGAACCAAAACCAAAATATCTCAGAAAATGAGTATGAAGAGTAAATATTATCTTTCCATCACCTTATTAAAATATTATATTTCTATTGCCTTGCTATTCAACATCGAAAAACCCAGTGCGGCGCTAAGTCAAATAGTGAATATTGACGGAACTCCTTTGACATTTGATGTACCGAGTAATAGAGGTGTTGCCATGAAAGGTACTAATTAACTATAAAAACAAGTGGACATGAAAAAATGCACTACACTGCTGTCCTTTCATTTTGTGCTGACGGCACTAACCTTAATACAGTGACAATTCTCAAGTGTAAACCAATGCCAAAACCTTCTGAAATACCGCCTGGTGTTGTTGTTCACGTACGTGACAAGAGTTCGATGGACAAGGCTAGTATGAAATTATGGACTAACAAAGTGTGGGAGTGAAGGAAAGGTACTTGTTGAAGAAGAGATCTCCTCCTATGCTAGATTAATTTATTAGTCATTTGAAAAATTCTGTGAAAGAGAAACTGAGACAGGGAAATACACAGCTTGCTGTTGTTACAGGGGGACTTATTTCACAATTGTAACCACTTGATGCCTCGATAAATAAACCATTTAAAGTGTATATTAGAGAGGAATGGAACAAGTGGATGATGAATGAAACCCATTATAAATTGACGTCGAAGGGAGCTTTAAAACGACCTACAATTAAATAAGTGTGTCAGTGGATGAAATAGTCGTGGTATAGAGTGAGAGAAGACATTACTGTTAAATCTTCCAAGAACTGGGGCAAACCTAACGCTGTCGATGGCAGTAAAGACCGTCTTATACACGAAGAGGACAACGATGACGACGAAGAGGAAGAAGAAGAAGAAGGAGAAGAAAAAGTTCAGCTGAACATTTTCAGGGATTTAAAGGCCACTTCGGTTTTATAGACTAAGAATTTTTTTGCCTGGCTCTGTAATCTAATACTAAAAATGGTAAAAAGATTATTTGAAGAAATTGCTTAAAATTTGAGGTACGTCTTATAGTCTGTAGCGTCTTATAAGCTGTAAAATACGTTAAGTACCATGCAGGTGTAATACGCGGAGGTGGCAACACAGACTTACGCTGGACGTACATTAGCTTTGAAGCCGGTGCCGCCATGTTAAATGCCCCAAAACATTAGCAGAGTACTGTTTACAATTGCTTTTCGGTTTTAATTTTTGCCGTGCACTCGCAACGTTGATTTAAATAGAATGTGTTGCAGTAGTTTCGTGAGTAACACAGAATCCGGACGGCATGTTCAGACGTTTTTACTGTCTTCACTTCATATTTGATCCAGTAATACGATTGTTTTTCATTTCGTTACTGGTACCTTCTTTTTGTAATTCGTCTCAAATAATCGCGGAGAGAAGTTTTTGATGTGAAAAATCTGCTTCCGCAATACAGTTATGTACACAGTACAGACTGGCGAAACTGATGTTCGGTCTATGTTCTCTTCCCGAAACCGCTGAGAATTTTGACATGTTTCATCAGTTTCCAATCTCTCCTCACAGTGTTCACCAACAGAGCTATGATAGGAAACCTGAAGTCAAATGACAGAAATAAAACAACTACAATAAAAGTAAACAGCGCACCCTATAAAGTGTGTATATAAAAGAAAATATCGCTTGAATGAGTCCACTTTCGAATGAAATGTAGTTCTTTTGCACTTTGGACTACAATCTGAATGGTTAGTCGACCTGCAACTGACGCAAGCTCCCTTTTTCTTGCCGGCCAGGGTGGCCGAGCGATTCTAGGCGCTACAGTCTGGAACCGCGCGACCGCTACGGTCGCAGGTTCGAATCCTGCCTCGGGCATGGGTGAGTGTGATGTCCTTAGGTTAGTTAGGTTTAAGTAGTTCTAAGTTGTAGAAGTTAAGTCCCACAGTGCTCAGAGCCATTTTCCCTTTTTCTTATAAAAATGCTTTCACCAGAAGCTGAGGCAGTTAACATGACGCACATTGGCTTCAAGTTCGTGACCACTTGACAATTCCCTTTATTTGTCTCCAATTACAGTTGCGATAGTCCTTGCTGCGGTAGTCGTTCCGTTTACAGATGGAGCGACACTAGCGCTCCATACGGTGAGAAAGCAGTCACATTAATCGTGAGTGTAATGTTTGTTAATTTTAATTTTAATAACCAACAGCATCAGTTACACCGTTTACCTAGAATTTACCAAGGTTTCAGTCGGGATATTTATAAAGTTTGTTTTTCATCCCTTCTCTAATTGATTTACGAAATATTTATTGAAATTTTGCGTCGAAGATTTTATTTAATATCATAAGACATGGATGATTCTCAAGTGAGCGCAAATAGGGCTAAAACTAATGAATCCAGTGGCAACCTGCAACGTACTCGTAAAGAAATACGTGTAACGTTGGATAGCGTTGCTACCTGTCACGTTGATACCAAAAGCATATAAACACACAGATTCACACGTAAGAAGCAGAGCGACGTGTACCACAAAGCGCAAAAGGAATCGACGCCACATTTCGCGCTCTGTTCTGATTTTTAATCATCGGCGAGTGTTGTCATAAGTACGTCCTTCATATTATTCTACATGGTGACAATTATTAAACTGCATGAAATAAAAGCGTCACAAGTTCTGGACGGTTTGCGTTAGGAAGTTGAAAGTGCACGGTTGACCGCGGGGCATGATGGGAATTAAGATGCGTTTGTGTGGTTTGGCATTCAGGAGGTCACCAACAGCATCTATGTCCCGACACTTCAACGGGTCATGCCGAATTTCGCTATTCGTCTGCCCCATCGTCAATGATAGCAGGCATAGCGAACATGTCATACTATAAATAGAATATCTATAGTGACGTTTGCATATTGAATAAAGTGTGTACGCACCACAGTCTGTAACTAATTTACGATTTTCTAGTATAGTTCGCCGGCCGCGGTGGTCTCGCGGTTCTAGGCGCTCAGTTCGGAACCGCACGACTGCTACAGTCGCAGGTTCGAATCCTGCCTCGGACATGGATGTGTGTGATGTCCTTAGGTTAGTTAGGTTTAAGTAGTTCTAAGTTCTAAGGGAGTGATGACCACAGATGTTAAGTCCCAAAGTGCTCAGAGCCATTTGAACCATTTTTTAGTATAGTTCAACAATTACCACCCTGTGTGTGGGACTAGCAAATTCCAGATGCAAAGGGTATAGCTATGTTGAAAACATTACAAAAATTTGACTATAATACAGTTCGTTTAAAAGCTAATATTTCAATGAATTTAGAACAACGAAATAGAGTATTTCGTTTCCAGATGTAGGAAACAAAACTTCGAATTACCATACACACATAGAAGAAGTGTTGCATCACCTCGGTTCAGAGAGTTCCGGAATCTATACAGAAAATTGGAATAGACATCAACTTAAACATCATATCCACCCTTTTTATGGCTCATGAAAACCTCTTATTCCATGTTGTACCACCGTACAGCGTGACCTTCAGAGGTGGTGGTCCAGATTGCTCTACACACCGGTACCTCTAATACTCAGTATCTCGTCGTCTTGCATTGATGCATGCCTCTATTCGTCGTGGCATACTATCCACAAGTTCATCAAGGCACTGTTGGTCCAAATTTTCCCACTCCTAACCGGCGTTTCGCCATAGATCCCTCAGAGTGATTGGCGGGTCACGTCGTCGATAAACAGCCCTTTCTAATCTATACAGGCATGTTCGATAGCGTTCATACCTGGAGAACATGCTGGTCACTCTAGTCGAGAGATGTCGTTATCCTGAAGGAAGTTATTCACAAGATGTGCCCGATGGAGGCGCGAATTGTTTTCCATGAAGACGAATGGATCGCCAATATGTTGGCAATATGGTTGCACTACTGGTCGGAGGATAGCATTCACGTATCGTACAGCCATTACGGCGCCTTCAATGACCACCAGCGGCGTACTTCGGCCCCACATAATACCACCCCAAAACCATTCTGCACTCTCTGGACAGTGTGTCTGAGGCGTTCAGCCTGACCGGGTTGCCTCCCAACACCTCTCCGACGATTATCTGGTTGAAGGCATATGCAACACTCATCGGTGAAGAGAACGTGATGCCAATCCTGAGCGGCCCATTCGGCATGTTATTAGGCCCACCTGTACCGCCCTGCATGGTGTCGTGGTTGCAAAGATGGTCATCGCCATGGACGACGGGAGTGAATTTGCGCATCATGCAGCCTATTGCACACAGTTTGAGTCGTAACACGACGTCCTGTGGTTGCACAAAAAGCATTTTTCAACATGGTGGCGTTGCTGGCAGGCTTCCTCCCAGCCATAATCCGTAGGTAGCGGTCATCCACTGCAGTAGTAGCCCTTGGGCGGCCTGAGCGAGGCATGTCATCATCGACAGTTTCTGTCTGTCTGTATCTCCTCCACGTCCGAACAACATCGCTTTCGTTCACTCCGAGACGCCTGGACACTTCCCTTGCTGAGAGCGCTTCCTGGCACAAAGTAACGCTGCGGACGAGATCGAACCGCGGTATTGACCGGCTAGGCACGGTTTAACTAAAGACAACACGAGCCGTGTACCTCCTTTCTAGTGTAATGACTGGAAACGATCTGCAGTCGGACACCCCCCCCCCTCCCCCCGTCTAATAGGCGCTGCTCATACATAGTTGAATGGGTTTAGTGACATCTCTGATTAGTCAAAGGGACTGTGTGTGTGATACAATATCCACAGTTAACGTCTATCTTCAGGAGTTCTGCAAAACGTTTTTTGAGATATGTATAAGTAAAGAGACTCTTTCTTCGTGAGGTCTTTTCTTCTGTTATTCACGAGCCATATTCCGCTCCTAAAAATAAACATTTGTCATTAAAACAAGTTTGTAGTTTAAAAGCGAATCTTGACGATACTCTCAGTTTAATTAGGAAACCTGCAGTTTATTGGGCTACAGACGTTCCCTTTTGTAGAAACCATATTACAAACTAATGTAATCAATTACGATTCCCTTTCGCCTTCACAAGATCCCGCCAAACTCAACAGCATCACTTGCTGGTCCCTTGGGGCGCTGTTATCGCTTTGGGTTACAAAAACCGAGACAGAGTGTCGTGGCTGTTGTGTTAGACTGTGATGTAACTGTAGAGATAAGGTTAAACGTATCTGCGTTGTTGTTAATGCGTCTATGGCATGGGCATTGGTAAGGAAACACGCTTGCAAAATTATTGGCTCGTAGCAGTGCTCATTTTCACGATGAGATCAAGGAATTGAAGAACGCTAATATGAGACAGACAGGGTTTCAAACTTTTAAAGTATTCCAAGTTAACCATTTACAGGAAAGAATTAGCAACAGATTGTTTTCGGACTTTTCTACAGGTCGCCACTTCTCGTTGTCAGCACTGAATATTGCGGTAGTAGGCGTACCGCACTCCCACAGTATTTTTATGCAAATAATGAGTCTTGTAGAAAACATATATGGATGAAATTTGTCCAGGAGTGCCTGAGTTATAGTTTTATGGCATGTCTTATCACTCAAAATTCTTAGCCAATAGGGCGCTACTATGCCTTACTGTTTCAGTAAATTTTTCCACATAGCAAGTGAAAAATGTGGCACTTTAGACAGAAATTCATTCAGGTCTTACAGAGATATGTTGATTTGTCATTGTCTTTGCCATGCACACCCCCTTCCTCCCCCACACCCCTGAGCCGGAAAATTTCAATCACTTTACTAAACGAATGTAATCTTCAATATTTCCAAGTTCAGAGCCTTATTTACACATCATTACCTTTTCAAAAAGTATAATGAAAGTAACAATTTATGAAATCTGCAAATTTAAATTTTTTTGGTGGTCAAAAAATACCCCTCCTCTCCCCTCGTTGATGTTGTGAAGGGTGTTGACACTACTTACGAATCAGTACCTCTTTAAGAACAATGTCAAAATAATTCAGCAAAAGTTATAGAAATTTTTTCAGTGCACAGTATGAAAAATGCAATGGTATTGCTAGGGGTTTAAAAGGCCTTTCAAATTTACAAGCTGACCCGGACATTAATATCCTATGAGCCTTTCAGCTGTGTTCGAGCCCTTCACGTGCTTCCCTCCGGCGGCTATTCATTAATTATATATAATCTTGGTTCTTTACGAGATCAACTTCAGAATAGGCTGTCGTAAGTGCGTTAATATTTTAAGTTTTCATAATTTCTTGCGAATAGAACATCATCGGCAAATCTCAGGTAATTTAATCTCTTTCCCAGAATTTGGATTCCATTTGCTTTCTGATTCAGTTTAGATACTGCTTGTTGTAGGACTTTCGCGTAAAATATACCACAGGACGAACAGTTCCCCTGTCGGATCACCAGGTAGGGATTAAGACAACATTAGGTCTAACAAAGAACAAGAATTGAGCAATGCAAGTGAGCTTCTATGACTGTTATAATTAATCCAATTACAAAGATGGTGAAGAGATTTAAGGAACGTATGGTAAGATACTAGAATATAGTCATTTGTTGAGGGAGTTGAAAACGTACATCTAATGGGCAACTGAAAATCGATAGTAGGAAAAGAAACAGAAGAAAAAAAATTAGGAGGCTAAAGTGGGTAAAAGGAATGAAAGGGGAAGCCCTATGTTACAGTTCTTCACAGAGCATAAATATTGATTAAAGATTTTTGGATAAGGTTGTATTCATGGAAGAAACTTGGAAACATCATAAGATTCCAAATAGATTATATAATAGTAGGACAGGTTTAAGATCCAGATTTTAAGCTGCAAAACATCCGCAGGGGCAGTTGTGGACTCTGACCAAAATTTGTTGGTTATGAACAGAACATTGAATGCTGAAGCAGTGGTTGGTCAAAGAGGCAAAAAGTCATTTCTCATTAGAAATTATTGGAAAACACCAATTAATAGTCAAAAAGGGAAAATATACATATGGAGCAAATAATCCACATACTTCAGCAGTAACACACAATAAAAAACGCAGCAGAAATTTTGTAAAGTAATGGGCGATCCCATGGTTCTCTACGGATGTGATATGTGGGTCATTTACAGATGACAAGAAATTAATATCCAAGTTGCTTAAATTATTTTTTATGGTGAAGGCTGTACCAGAGTAGACAGACTAAGAAACAGTAACATTAGGAAGGAACCTAACATATTTAAAGTAACAAACAAAATTTAAGACAACAGAACAAAATGGCGTGAACCATGGTAATTTACCGTGAAAAAGGTAAGATATCAGAATCCGGTAGACCAGGGAAGTCTGGCAAGAGAAAGAAAGCGATAGATACCGAAAGAAGCAATGGTCTAACACTTGAAACGCTCAAGAAGAAGAATGAGAAAGAGAAGAGGAAACAGAGGCGTCTAAAATATGAGACTCACAGGAAGTGCAAATTGGTAAAGTAGAAATGTCTAGAGGCAGAATGCAGAGTTGTGGAGGTACACATCGCTATGGGAAAGATAGTTATTACACACACGACAGTTAAAGAAAACTTTGAAATAAAGAGAAGCAGATGTACACTATCAAGTCACATTAATGTGACAACCTGTAAAAATCCCGAATAACCACCTTCTGATGCAAGGACCGATGCGAGACTTGAGCGAAGAGAATCACTGAAGTTCTGAGAGGCCTGCGCTAGGTTTCCCAGTTGATGATCCATGGCATAAACAAGCCGATCGAGGTGGTCCCACAGATTCTCCAAAGGATTTCAATCCGATGATCACGGTAAACTCATCCTGGTACTCATCAAACCATGCGCACACAGTGTGAGCTGTGTCACACGTTGCATTGTCCTGCTGGTAAATGCCAATGTGCCAAGGAAGAACAACCTGCATGTAGGAGTGGACGTGGCCTCCTGGGGGAGATGCATTACTGTTTTGATTAATTGTGTCTTCCAGAATGACGAGATCACCCAGGATCTGCCACGAAAACACTGACCAAACTGTTCCCGTCCACAAAGGTGTTTGCCGGTGTGGCCATGCGGTTCTAGGCGCTTCAGTCTGGTACCGCGTGACCGCTACGGTCGCAGGTTCGAATCCTGCCTCGGGTAAGGATGTGTGTGATGTCCTTAGGTTAGTTAGGTTTAAGTAGTTCTAAGTTCTAGGGGACTGATGCCCACAGATGTTAAGTCCCATAGTGCTCAGAGCCATTTGCATTACAAAGGTGTTTGCTTCTAGACGTTACACGCCATACACGAATGAAACGAGATTCACATGAAAAGCTCACCTGCCATCACTCAGTTACGGTATTGGAGTGAAAATTCCAGCTACCGTTTGCGATGAGCAACAGTCAGCATCGATGCATGAACCAGGTGCCTACTGCAGAGGCCGATAAGCAGCAGTGTTCCCTGAATGATCGTTGAGGACATGTTGTTCGTAGCCACTATGTTCGTCCTGGCAGTCAGCTGCTCAACAGTTACGGGTCTATTTGCCTGGCCACATCTCCGCAGACTCTGTTCACCCCTGTAATCTGTGGGCGGTGGTGCACCACAGTTTCCTCGGCGCCGGCTTTAGACAGCGCCATTTAGCTGCGCACTTTAATCACGCTGGCGCAAGAACACTTCACACACTTAGCCGTTTCATATATGCTTCCTCCCTTGACCGAAAAGCCGATGATCAAAACCTTTGTATATCAGACGAATTGCTCCATTTTCACATTATGACAATGGCTGAACTGTTGCCTGTGTTCCCCTGACACGCTTTATATGACCTCCACTACTAATTCTGCTATTGGCTATCAGTGAGTGGTTACTGCAGGTTGTCGTTTATAGGTGGTGGGCATATCAATGTGAATGGACCGTGTCTGAATATCAGGAGCTCAGACAGCAATCTAGTATTAAGAAAAGAATGGGAATACAGGAAATGTATTCACACTTGCAAATATGAACTACCATCATCTATATATTGGAAAGACGACAGTGAAAATATGTGCCAGACTGGCACTCGAACGTGGGTGTTCTGTTTTACGCGAGTGGCCGCCTTAAGCGCTCGGCTATCAGTGCACGATTGACAGCCACCCCCAAAATTCCATGTGTCCATGTGTCAGAGCCTGCATCAGTATGTTACGTATATTTCCTTGCAGCAAGGACATATTTATTGAGAATCGACGGCTTGGAGTTCAAGAATTAATACGAAATAGCTATTTCGTAAAGAATGGGAAGTTGAAAAGTGGAAGGAGTAGATGAATATTCATAAATCTTATACACAAAAACCTACTTGAAGACAATATTGTGTAAAGATGAGAGATGATAGGTGTAATGAAGATGTGTTGCTGTGAGAATAATGTGAGAGCAATGGAAGACCGAAGAAGGGACGACAGTGGCGCAGTGGTTAGCACACTGGACTCGCATTCGGGAGGACGACGGTTCAATCCCGTCTCCGGCCATCCTGATTTAGGTTTTCCGTGATTTCCCTAAATCGTTTCAGAAAAATGCCGGGATGGTTCCTTTGAAAGGGCACGGCCGATTTCCTTCCCAATCCTTCCCTAACCCGAGCTTGCGCTCCGTCTCTACTGACCTCGTTGTCGACGGGACGTTAAACACTAACCACCACCACCACCAAGGGACGACACACCTGTAGTAGACAATATCCCTCATAATTACTATAATTTTTGGGAGCAGATATTATGATAAAACCATTCCACACCAAATACAAGGCATTTGAGATAAGCGAAATACCCTCCAGCGTCAAGAAGAATGTAATAATTCCAATTTAAAAAAAGACTGGCAATGACAGTTTGCGTATATTAACGAACGATTAGTTTAATATGTCGAGGCTGGAAGGTATTAATACGAAATATTGGCAAAAGAATCAAGAAATCAGTAGAAGTCAGCCTCGGGGATGATCTCTTTTGGTTCAGAAGAAATGTATGAACATGTGCGGCATTACTTATAGAATACTGATTGCAGAAATGCTGTTTAAAGCATTTGTAGATTTAGAGGAAGCTTCCGAAGGTGTTGACTGGAATGCACTTGCAATTCCGAAGGTAGCAGTGACAGAATATAGAGATGGGAAAGGCTATCTACAACTTGTACAGAAACCAGCCTGTAGCTATAAAAATTGTAGGACTTCAAAGACAAGCAGTTACTGGCAAGGGTGTGAGACAAAGTTTCAGTCTATTTCCTTTGTTATTCAATCCGTAAGTGAGGCGAACAGTAAAACTGGACAGTGGAGGGATGCAGTAGCCTTGCTCAGTCAGTTAGTAGTTTCAGTTTGTTGTGGGTTTTCTGTCGGATGACGTATTTTAATGTTAGGACTCCTGAAAATTGTGAGGTGGAACTCAAGGGACAGAATCCCAGGGTGACAGATGCGGCTTAAAGCCAGTAGGATTTTATGAAGTTATTCTGCCATAAAACTGCGAGAACATGGAGGAGGTCTCCTGGGATGTCTCTGGGGTTCGAGGAAAATAAGATCTCTATGGAGTATCACAGTCGAAAACAAAATCTCTACTCTAGGATTTCATTCTATGATTTTATTCTATGATTTTAGGAAGGAACTGGTGCGGAGACCGCTGACCTTCATATTTGACCCTCGTGTTGGTTTATTTGGTACACTGAAGTGAAAATTGGAATCACTACATTGAGTATGTCCAAATGTGTGTGAATTCCTTAGGGACCAAACTGCTGAGGTTATCAGTCCCTAGATTTAAACACTACTGAAACTAACTTACGCTAACGACAACAAACACACCCATGCCCGAGGATGACTCGAAGCTCCGGCGGGAGTGGCCGCGCAATTCGTGACATGGTGCCTCCAACCGCGCGGCCGCTCAGCGCGGCTACGTTGAGTATAACAACTCCTCAGAGGAGGGATTTACTGCCCAACTACACTCAGATGCTTCTCCAGTTCCTCGACAACGGTATACGTGCCACCATTCCGGCTGGCAGCAGATGGACCGAGACACAAACTTGCGGTGTGAAGGAAACTATACCGGCCATTAATACCATCTGGAGAAGATGTCACTTATTCCGAGCTGTATCGTATTTTGTGATCCAACACCCGCTTTTAGCTGCTACGATTCTCGTTTATCAGTTGGATCCATGCACGTATCGCTGCCGCAGTTAGAAATTCACAGTAAAATAAGTCCATTTTCAGGATATCGGTTGCTGTGTCCCATCGAACTAACTCTCATGCTGATATAGCATGCTATACAGTGGCGTTTGTTTATGTCGTTCCAATTTATACGGTAACTATCCACCGAAGATGCTTGACGAAACGTTGTCCATTTTTGGTCGCGAAAGGGGGAACGCTGCTGTACCTGCAGTCTCTCTGCAGTCGTAATCACTTTTAGCTGGTACACTGTTTAATAAACGCTCTAAGATTGATTTGCCGCGACATTCTTTCTACGCGTTATAGTTTCAATAAACTTTAATACTGCGGTATCCTGCAAAGAGATAGAGTACAAAACGAAGGGAAACTTACCTGTGGGGTGAAGACGTTAAGATATAGACAGTCCTCAGCGCCAGAGAGAGGCGGTCCCGGTACTATCAATGCGTACTGCGTGCACACTGGTCCAGGAGTCGTAGCATCGCGAATGTGTGTCCACGTATCAGGAGGCTGAGGACTCTGCAACAAAGATTGAAGAACATCGTATTACCCAGGTCACTGATGAAAAGCGTTCCTAATTAACATAACATATTACTGTAATTTGTATTGGTCCGTTAGTTCGTAGCGTTTTTGTTTTGCATGTTGGTATTCCGGTCGTTCTGGTTTTTTTATCGATTGTCACTTTTTATTTGTAGTTCAGTGTTGCTGAGTTTACATATTGTCATTTTGAGATACTGAGTCGAACTGTGGACACTAGAAACTGGAGTGCCAAGTGGATAAATCGGAACATTTCTTCTTTTTGAGTTCAATAAAGAGCTGACAGCAGTGGAGACAGCCAGCAACATTTACGCCATGCGTGGGGTTAGTGCCACTGGACGAGCGCGGCAGGAAAATGGACTTCGCGTTTTAAGAATCGTTTTCACATTGTTGACTCTTCATCTTAAGGAAGACCTTCAGGGTTTAGTGAAGATCGTTTGTTTAAACACATTAACTCAAATGATGTATATCTGTGTACTTTAGAAACGGCAAATGTCGTGAACTGTGTTCATTTCACCATCGTGCGACACTTGCATGCATTGGAAAAGGTTCAAAATTTGGCTGTATGTGTACCGCATGCTCTGAACTAAAATCATTAAGATCAGTGGGTGGCCATATGAGCATCTCTGCTTGCTCGTCACCAATTGGGACGTGTACAGTATCCATCATTCCTATCCTGTAGCGTTACTGGTGACGAGAAATTGTATCTTTATGCTAACACAGGGGAAAGAAAGGAATGGTTGAGCCCAAATGAAGAAGAAACTCCCTGTACAAAGACCTGCGTACATCCAAAACAAAGTTAATGTTCGCGCATGTGGTGCAACAGCAACGGTGTGGTGTACTACGAATTGCTTCTCAGAGGTGTAACCGTCGTTGCTGACATTTGTTTCCAATAACAGAGATGTTTTGCAGACAAAATCGAAGAACAGAGACCAGAAAGACTGCCTGAAGTGATAGTCCTTCACGTTAACTCCCGCCCACTTTCTGCCAGACTCACATGAGGCAATACGCTGGAATTATTTCGCACCCACCTCATTCACCTGACATTGTGAATTCAGATTTTTATCTTTTTCTTTCTCTGTCGAACAGCCTTCAAGAAATTTCCTTTCTGGATGAAGATGAGCTACGAACATGGCTCTTGGCCCTTCACCTCAAAACCACGTAATTTCTGCAGTCATTGGATCGAAAAGTTATTCCAGCATTGGCAAACTGTTTTAAATAGTGAAGGAGGATATATTACTTATGACTGAAGTCTCTGTAATGCGCAAGTGTTGTGTGGAAAAACGCTACGAACAAATGCACCAACCCATTACTATGCTTGATCCTAATACGAAGAAAACCCAATTATTCATCGTCACTTACAAATAACATTCAGAATTTAACAAACAGCGTTTTAACGATTTTAATGATACATCTTTCACTTTTTCAAAAGCAAGTTTCACAACACAATACACACAAAAAATCTGAAACTTTCCATAAGGTGCCTTTTCGGCTCATAAAAAACAAAAGTCGACTTCGTTTACAAAGATATACCAAATTTCATGCTCGCTAAAAATTATTAAAAAATATATAGTACTAGGCTATTTTATCCGAGCATCAGCGTTAGATGGCCAGACATGTAAGAGATTGATGGCCATCGGACAAAACACTTTAAACTCAAATATAAAATTATAAAAAAAAACTTTTAGCACATTAAACATCTTTTATTGAAAAGCTTGATGTAAAAAAAAAATCTTGTAAAGATATTAACTGCACTTAAATTTTAACTTAAGTAGAACCTCATTTCTAAAAGGCATTTTATAATTCTTGAATTCTGTAACGTTTTTATTAACTCGTTGGAACATACTTGTTTTATGTAGGAAATAATGAGAAATCGTCTCAATAGACTTTACTTTACAGGCTTAGATTTTTTTTTAAACTGCATTACCAAATCGATTGTACTGATCAACGTATGATATGAAAGATTCACGTAACCGACGCTTACACCTGATGTGCTGAACTCCATAACAGGTTTTGTCTGTTTTTGAGTAGTCCTCCCCACGTCCAACGCAGTTGTTTTATTCTTAAAGAAGTTCGTCAGTTGACTCTTCCTTGTAGTGTTCTTCATCTGTCTGAAGTACCTTTAACGTTCCTGATCAGAGCCTTTTGAATAGTTTTTATTTTCAATAGGCCTGGGTTTTTTCTTTCATTTTGAACGAAGTTTCAATTGTAACTTCGTAATATTTTCGTTTGAAGTCAGGGTTGTAGCTTTAATTTTTCTAGGCCTATATGTTTGTTTGAGATTCTGGTCTAGCTGACAAAGGTGAAATATTGTTCGGAATTTTTGTAGGAGTGACTTGGTTAGTTTCATTTGAAATCAAAGGTCAAACAGGCCGATTGTCTCGTCCTGTAGAATGTCTTGGTACATGTGACGTTGTTCTTATTTCGGGGGATTTTTAGCCACATTAGTGTGCTGAAGTATACTTGATGTAGCTAGTGGTGGATTGCGGCTTGTGTAACACAGCTCTTTCACTGGATTTCTGGCTAGATGACTCGATGGTACCTGCTCTAGCAGAGGAATGTGGCAAGGGTGACGAGCTGCCTTCGTCGAGTGTTTGGCCAGATACACTGATGTTTTCATTTCCTGTAAGTCTCTCTGGATCACTTCTAAAAGCATGATCTGAAACTGCATCGGGATTAAACCGGTAGAATCCTGTTGCTTTAAATCCAGAGATAGCGTTCCCTGGTGTTGCAGCTTTTCCCAACAGTCTTTTAGTATTTCGCCAAAGTGAAATTTTACTAGCTTCCGATTTTGATAAT
Source organism: Schistocerca serialis cubense (assembly GCF_023864345.2). NCBI lineage: Eukaryota > Metazoa > Arthropoda > Insecta > Orthoptera > Acrididae > Schistocerca > Schistocerca serialis. The sequence goes on from NC_064641.1 coordinate 347,788,466, forward strand.
TCCTTTGCAATTTTTCAACGGCACTGTGAACATACAGCCTTAAAGATTTGAACACAGATCAGACCAGCGGTGGCAGTTAATAGGTAGTATGGCTGGAGACGCAACTTAATATGATACTGTTCCTGAAACTTCCTAGCAGATTAAAACTGTGTGCCGGACCGAGACTCGAACTCGGGACCTTGGCCTTTCGCGGGCAAGCGCTCTACCAACTGAGCTACCCAAGCACGACTCACGCCCGTCCTCACAGCTTTACTTATGAGTACCTCGTCTTCTACCTTCCAAACTTAACAGAAGCTCTCCTGCGAACCTTGCAGAACTAGCACTCCTGAAAGAAAGGATATTGCGGAGACATGGCTTAGCCACAGCCTGGGGATGTTTCCAGAATGAGATTTTCACTCTGCAGCGGAGTGTGCGCTGATATGAAACTTCCTTCCAGCCCAAGGTCCCGAGTTCGAGTTCGGTCCGGCACACAGTTTTAATCAGCCAGGAAGTTTCATATCAGCGCACACTCCGCTGCAGAGTGAAAATCTCATTCTGATACTGTTCCTCTCATCAAATCTCAATATCTGTACCGAGCTACAGTGTGATGTATGGCCATCCAAAATCAGCGTAACTGTGCCAAGAAGTTAGCAGGGCACAAAGTGATCCCTTAGCCATTCAAAAAAGATCCGAGCATTACCGTAGGCAGATTTCTTCGACACGACAGCTTTACTTCCCGCTGGTACATTGTCCTCCCATTCCTTTCTCTTTTTGTTAACTCCCTTCATGACAACAGAAGGAGGAAGAAACATACTTTCAACATTTCAGTGTTCAATTACTGTAATAGTGTCTACTGAGGAAATAATCACAGGAACTGTTTTTATCCCCTTTTCAGCTATAACAGCACCTGGACGTCTATTTAACGGAAGGCGTGTCTCATCCATGTTAAATATAGTTTCCGGGTAACTGAGCAAACCATTTTTTTCCATCAGGGTTGAAAACAAATTGAAATATTCCTTCACTTCATCACGATTTATTCCGTGGACTCTGGCCAAAGATATGTTTTCAGATATTCGCAGTCTTAGGTCTGGAAGTCGAGATAAGAACTGTTGTAGCCAATCTTAACTTGCTTTTCCGTTTCATTACTAAATTTATATTTTAGGCCAAGCTGCAAAACAAAATTATAAGGTAGATTACGTACACAGTGCCTCGTTAATGGAAAACCGTGGGTCTGCCTATTATGTTCTGTGGTGGACAAGTTGTAACTCTTTAGCTGAACCCAAACAAGAACTAGGAGCCACTGCAATTTTGGAAACACAGCTCGTCTTTAATTTTCTCTCAAGAGTTTTCCTGGGAATATTAAACTCCATGGAAGCTTTTCTCACAGAATAACCAGCGTTGTTTGCTTAATTAATAACATATTTATAGTCTTCTTCTTTGCGCGACATCTGTAAAAAAAATAACGATGCCATCAAAATTTAACTTATAACTCGATTATGGGATGGTCATCCACCCCGATGATGGTATGGCCGTAGCTCGTCATCAAACATGGTTGACGTAAACCCAAACAAAATCTACGTACCGGTGTACAGTTAGACATAAACAATCCTAAAACCAAAGTTATGATTCAGTTGAAATGTTACGGCATATTGTATAATTTCATGGTATACTGAAAACTAAAATAATGCAAATTACTTACTTCTACTTGAAATAAAGAGTCATCCGGTGCAGCAACAGTCACTCACGTTAGTAACTAACTACGAGCTGAACGGCAGCCTGTACAGCGGATCGTGGAAGCACTAAGGGCGTTGACCGTCTATCCCGTATGGCCGTCTATCGCGGGTTTACCCCACTATTTCAATTAATAATATGAAGTAAATGAGATAATAGGTCACATTATCTTTGAGGCTTTGAGAGAAAAAGGTTTTATGAAAGAACTTTGTGGATTCAAAAATATTCTCGTACTACCTCTTGACATCAGGTTGGGCCTAATTGTTGTTGTTGTGGTCTTCAGTCCTGAGACTGGTTTGATGCAGCTCTCCATGCTACTCTATCCTGTGCAAGCTTTTTCATCTCCCAGTACCTACTGCAACCTACATCCTTCTGAATCTGCTTAGTGTATTCATCTCTTGGTCTCCCTCTACGATTTTTACCCTCCACGCTGCCCTCCAATACTAAATTGGTGATCCCCTGATGCCTCAGAACATGTCCTACCAACCGATCCCTTCTTCTGGTCAAGTTGTGCCACAAACTTCTCTTCTCCCCAATCCTATTCAATACTTCCTCATTAGTTATGTGATCTACCCATCTAATCTTCAGCATTCTTCTGTAGCACCACATTTCGAAAGCTTCTATTCTCTTCTTGTCCAAACTATTTATCGTCCATGTTTCACTTCCATACATGGCTACACTCCATACGAATACTTTCAGAAATGACTTCCTGACACTTAAATCTATACTCGATGTTAACAAATTTCTCTTCTTCAGAAACGCTTTCCTTGCCATTGCCAGCCTACATTTTATATCTTCTCTACTTCGACCATCATCAGTTATTTTGCTCCCCAAATAGCAAAACTCCTTTACTACTTTAAGTGCCTCATTTCCTAATCTAATTCCCTCAGCATCACCCGACTTAATTAGACTACATTCCATTACCCTTGTTTTGCTTTTGTTGATGTTCATCTTATATCCTCCTTTCAAGACACTGTCCATTCCATTCAACTGCTCTTCCAAGTCCTTTGCTGTCTCTGACAGAATTACAATGTCATCGGCGAACCTCAAAGTTTTTATTTCTTCTCCATGAATTTTAATACCTACTCCGAATTTCTCTTTTGTTTCCTTTACTGCTTGCTCAATATACAGATTGAACAACATCGGGGAGAGGCTACAACCCTGTCTTACTCCCTTCCCAACCACTGCTTCCCTTTCATGTCCCTCGACTCTTATAACTGCCATCTGGTTTCTGTACAAATTGTAAATAGCCTTTCGCTCCCTGTATTTTACCCCTGCCACCTTTAGAATTTGAAAGAGAGTATTCCAGTCAACATTGTCAAAAGCTTTCTCTAAGTCTACAAATGCTAGAAACGTAGGTTTGCCTTTCCTTAATCTTTCTTCTAAGATAAGTCGTAAGGTCAGTATTGCCTCACGTGTTCCAACATTTCTACGGAATCCAAACTGATCTTCCCCGAGGTTGGCTTCTACTAGTTTTTCCATTCGTCTGTAAAGAATTCGTGTTAGTATTTTGCAGCTGTGGCTTATTAAGCTGATAGTTCGGTAATTTTCACATCTGTCAACACCTGCTTTCTTTGGGATTGCAATTATTATATTCTTCTTGAAGTCTGAGGGTATTTCGCCTGTTTCATACATCTTGCTCACCAGATGGTAGAGTTTTGTCAGGACTGGCTCTCCCACGGCCGTCAGTAGTTCCAATGGAATATTGTCTACTCCGGGGGCCTTGTTTCGACTCAGGTCTTTCAGTGCTCTGTCAAACTCTTCATGCAGTATCATATCTCCCATTTCATCTTCATCTACATCCTCTTCCATTTCCATAATATTGTCCTCAAGTACATCGCCCTTGTATAGACCCTCTATATACTCCTTCCACCTTTCTGCTTTCCCTTCTTTGCTTAGAACTGGGTTTCCATCTGAGCTCTTGATATTCATACAAGTCGTTCTCTTATCTCCAAATGTCTCTTTAATTTTCCTGTAGGCGGTATCTATCTTACCCCTAGTGAGATAGGCCTCTACATCCTTACATTTGTCCTCTAGCCATCCCTGCTTAGCCATTTTGCACTTCCTGTCGATCTCATTTTTGAGACGTTTGTATTCCTTTTTGCCTGTTTCACTTACTGCATTTTTATATTTTCTCCTTTCATCAATTAAATTCAATATTTCTTCTGTTACCCAAGGATTTCTACTAGCCCTAGTCTTTTTACCTACTTGATCCTCTGCTGCCTTCACTACTTCATCCCTCAAAGCTGCCCATTCTTCTTCTACTGTATTTATTTCCCCCATTCCTGTCAATTGCTCGCTTATGCTCTCCCTGAATCTCTGTACAACCTCTGGTTCTTTTAGTTTATCCAGGTCCCATCTCCTTAAATTCCCACCTTTTTGCAGTTTCTTCAGTTTTAATCTACAGGTCATAACCAATAGATTGTGGTCAGAGTCCACATCTGCCCCTGGAAATGTCTTACAATTTAAGACCTGGTTCCTAAATCTCTGTCTGACCATTATATAATCTATCTGATACCTTTTAGTATCTCCAGGGTTCTTCCATGTATACAACCTTCTTTCATGATTCTTAAACCAAGTGTTAGTTATGATTATGTTGTGCTCTGTGCAAAATTCGACCAGGCGGCTTCCTCTTTCATTTCTGTCCCCCAATCCATATTCACCTACTACGTTTCCTTCTCTCCCTTTTCCTACACTCGAATTCCAGTCACCCATGACTATTAAATTTTCGTCTCCCTTCACAATCTGAATAATTTCGTTTATTTCATCATACATTTGTTCAATTTCTTCGTCATCTGCAGAGCTAGTTGGCATATAAACTTGTACTACTGTAGTAGGCGTGGGCTTCGTATCTATCTTGGCCACAATAATGCGTTCACTATGCTGTTTGTAGTAGCTTACCCGCATTCCTATTTTCCTATTCATTATTAAACCTACTCCTGCATTACCCCTATTTGATTTTGTGTTTATAACCCTGTAGTCACCTGACCAGAAGTCTTGTTCCTCCTGCCACCGAACTTCACTAATTCCCACTATATCTAACTTCAACCTATCCATTTCCCTTTTTAAATTTTCTAACCTACCTGCCCGATTAAGGGATCTGACATTCCACGCTCCGATCCGTAGAACGCCAGTTTTCTTTCTCCTGATAACGACATCCTCTTGAGTAGTCCCCGCCCGGAGATCCGAATGGGGGACTATTTTACCTCCGGAATATTTTACCCAAGAGGACGCCATCATCATGTAATCATACAGTAAAGCTGCATGCCCTCGGGAAAAATTACGGCTGTAGTTTCCCCTTGCTTTCAGCCGTTCGCAGTACCAGCACAGCAAGGCCGTTTTGGTTATTGTTACAAGGCCAGATCAGTCAATCATCCAGACTGTTGCCCTTGCAACTACTGAAAAGGCTGCTGCCCCTCTTCAGGAACCACACGTTTGTCTGGCCTCTCAACAGATACCCCTCCGTTGTGGTTGCACCTACGGTACGGCTATCTGTATCGCTGAGGCACGCAAGCCTCCCCACCAACGGCAAGGTCCATGGTTCATGGGGGGTGGGCCTAATTAAATCTAGTGAAACAGACCGTGAAAGCTTTAACAAAAGATGGACAATGTTTCAAGTATATCTGCGAGATGTTTCCTCATGTGTCATAAAATAATTTGAAAGAAGGCATGTCTGTTAAATTTCGCAGTAGAAAAATGATTATTTATTCCATCTTGGAACAAAAAATAAAAATTGGAGTGAAATGGGATTTGTTACAAAGTTCTTAAGCAGCAGAGAAAGACAAACCACATTATATTTCTATTGTAGCCATCATGCAGTAAATTTTCAAGAAGTTCCGCTGGTTGATGAGCCTCAACTTTTACTTTTTTAACTGTCAACTTGGTTTCTTCCCTGATAATCTGAGTAATGTCGGTAAAGGCTATAATGAGCTCTTTCATAAAGACATCAAAGTGATGGTATCAGGGTCACAGGAAACTCAGTTAGTTTCTTACCGAGACGTACATCAGGAAATTCATCGGAGAAAAATCTTTAAGCACGAGAGAGAAACTAAATGTAAGCCAATGGATAGATAGCCCCTATGGAACACAGAGGTGTTTCATATTTATAGTAAAACATTTGTTCAAATTGAATAATTATTTTTCGTTCGAGTTACATGTTTTTGGTTAGTGACTGGATTGGGACAAACCTATATATGATAGAAACTAACTGAGATCAAAGATTTGTTCAGTATTTAAAAAAAAAACATAAGACTAAGTTATTTCCTAACAAAATACTTGCAAGAATATCCTTCAGCTGGCATGTGATGTTGATACAAACCGACATTTCATTAAAAAAAAGGAACAGTAAACAAATTACAGCTGGAATTCCGTAGCTGAACATTCTCTAGCATGAATGTACATCGATATAGGAAATCTTCTCTATGATTTCAGTATTCTCCGTTTAGCTGTATGTCAGGAAATGAACGCTACCTGCAGGTTGACAATGTTATAAGTGCCAAGACTTCTACAGTCTATGTCAATTTAAACAAAATCCTTTTTGTGCATTGGAACGCGTCTTTTGGAAACTATGTACATTATTGAAACTGAAGTTCCGACAGTCTTTTCATTGGCCTTCTTCAGTGCGCCATGGAAAGGATTTATTTTCAAAATGACCTCATCTAAAGGGCAAAAAAGATTTTGTTGAGACTGAAACAGTGTAGTTGCTTCTAGTCTTTCTTGTGAAAATAATTGGAATGACGAACCTAAGCTGCTATGGTTCTCCAGAGTATGACAGAAAATTTGGTGGCACTGTATTTTAAAGTACCGTGCTCATTCTTCCTATGATCATTCCGCTTAGATTATCCTTGTTTAACTGTGTCATGTTTACACCAAGCACTTTACACAAATGTCGAGATGGATGACCGTTCACATTTATTTCCTACTTGTTAAATTGATTTCCTGCCCTGATCTAATTGTTATTGAAATGTATGGGACTCTAAGGTCCCACCTACGTTCCTTTTTATAGCGTTTCATTGAGTGTCATGTGGTAGAGGTGACAGCTTCTTTGACATACCACAATAGTGAAGAATAGTGCTTATGGAAACTCTGATGCCCTACTGAGAGTGAAACTGTTGGAGAAAGGTTCTCGCATAGTACACGGTCGTAGCATTGTGACAGATATTTCACAGAATACTTCATTAATGTTTCCAATGACTGATAAGCAAAGAGACAAGTATTTTACTGTGGCTGTGATAGTCGTACATAACTAATCAGGCAACCATGCTCTTCGTAGCAGGGCCGATTTGTTTCTTTATTAGACAACGATATATTTTTTCAAAGAGTACCTTTTTTGAACTGTGAATGATGTCTATAGTTGAGGTTCATGCTAAATGCATTGGGTAACATTACTAATTGTGACCACACAGACTACGTTTGGGAATCATGAGAGTGCAGAATAATTATTTATTTTAATCTTATCTTACCAGATTTATTCGGTGTACGTGTAATTTAACATAACGCAATACGTTTCGAGCACATTCTGCTTATCTTCACGCGTTTATGAACACAGATAATTTTAACTTGAAAATAAGTTATCTTAAACTATATTTAAACAGATCGTCTTGTTTACTGTGCATTAGTGGAGAGGTTATTGGGGAATTTGGAGTTTGAGGAGGGGGAGAGGCATTGATCGACCAGAAATTGATGTCCAGTGATGTCTTCTCTTTGTGTGGCCTGTGTCTCGTTTATAACGATTGACACCACAGCCTGTGTGGGATGCAGGCAGTTCTGCACCAGTTATTATGCTGAAAGATTGTGTTGTACACTTTTTCATATGACACTTGTTCACTTACGATTTTGGCGTCTCAAAGCTTGGCTTTTCATCCTTGGTACACTGGCGGAGCTGCTGTATAGCATTAAACTTTGTACTGTTCATTTTGCCACTATTTTTCGACGCAATTCACTGCACAATTTTTTTCCGCTTATATATAAGCACTTTACACTTAGTATGACATGGTGGCCTTGGAACCTGAATGTATTTACAAAAAACCTACTGGTACAGACACCACTATACCATACTCTTTTACACAACCTGCCTACCATAAGAAAGCTACATGTATATCAATGTTGTTCAGGGCCTAGGAATTTCCGCTTCAACGTACAGAACTCCAACCAGAAACAGAAACAATAAAATGTGCTGCAATAAAGAATGAGTGTGATCCTCAGTTCATTAATGCAATATCACAACAGATAAAAAAGAAACATCAAACTACACTCAGAACTCAGAGCATCCAAGAAATTAAATCCGTAAAAATTCTGTGCCTTGGTAACAATGACTGACAAATTAGCAACGCTTCTCAAAAAACACAGATGTAGAATCAACTTCAGCACTAACAATAACCTACGTATGAAGCTTTTTCACAATATGAGATCGTCAGACACAGATTTTGATGCATCTTTCATTTTCAAAATTACGTACAGCCAAGTACAATATTTATATAGGCCAAACAAAAAGAAAATTCAGGACTCGTCTTGAAGAATATGTAGACTGCTACAAAGTGTATAGAGGTAACAAAATAGCATTAACAACACAAATTAAAAAAAAAAAACAGGCCATCCTCTGAATATGGAAGACAACCTCGCCTTTTTTCACAAAATCGGGAAAAGTAAAAAAAAAAAAAATTGATATCTTGGGAGAAATGAAAATTTTCATTCATAAGACAAAATATGGAAATAGTATTCTTAGTCAGGTAACCTATTTCAGAACCTCATAACTCTTCAGTAGTCTTAAGCTAGTTTCATGCGATAGGTGAAGATACGCCAATGTACACAAACCGTTGCTAGACTTTCAGTATTGTGACTGAACTGCAAAATGAGATAATTGATACTCATCCACGCTACAAGGCCGCCATCTTGTATTAAGTGTACAGTGTTGACATGTATATGGCAAAAATTGTGCAGTGAGTTAGTCGAAAAACAGTGACCAAATAAACAGCACAAACTGTAACATTACACAACACCTCTGCCTGTGTACCAAGGATGGAATACGAAGTTTTGGGACGCCAGAAAGGTAGGCGAACAACTGTCACACATAAAAGTGTATCACGAAGTTTTCGTAACGTAATAAATGATGTAAAGCTATCTGCATCCCACACATGTAACATCAGTCTTAATAAAAATCGAGACATAGCTCCACGCGGACGGAAGACATCACTGAACACTGGCCTACCACTGCTTCTGTCACCCTATCACCGAATACCCCAATACTACTCTCCAGCAACGAACAGTTTAATCTAGTTTAAGACAATTTATTTTTAAGTAACACTTATCTTTATGCATAAATGGCTGAGGATGGGCAGAACACGCTCGTAATGTGTTGCGTTATGGTAAGTTAAATGTAAAACAAATAAAACAGACTAGTAGCAGAAAATACAAATAAAAATGTTATGATAGGTGTCACTTGCGGAGAAAATGATTCGTTTTTTGTTCATAATAGATAGGTGAAACTCTATTAACCTTACTGAAATCAGTGGTGTAATAAGTACGTTAGTCGTTCGTATAAAACTCCCGTCCTCTAAAAGGGGGAAATATGTTTAACACATTTACTACCAAATAACGTTCAAATGTAATGGTGTGTATGCGACTATCCAAGTTTATAATCAGTTGACTGTGCTTTTACGCGTAACTTTTTCACTAGATATACAGAAATATACATTTAGACGAAACTTGGAGAACTTCTGGCTCCCTATCTGATCCTTAGCCTGATTTATAAAGCAAGACATGCAAGGAAAGATCTTCCTCACTGCATACTTTTGTCATGCTTGAATTCGATTTACCTAAAACAACACGATTCCAATGAAAATTAGCTTGGCATATGATTTTCTTGCAAATTGTTTTGTGATTTGTGACTTCAGGTCATCTATGACCTAATCCTTCAGGAAGAAACTGTCTTTTTGTTTGGGAAGTAATTAACATAACTTGCACAGTACAACTATTGGCAATATAAACGAGAGTTCTTTATTTAATAACTCCTCTATGACAGAGTGACTATAAGATATATAACAAAGGAGAATCAAATACTAGCTCATTACCATGCCTAGAGTAGGCCACGACAACAGCAAACGCGACAGTTGTGCAAAGCTGAAATTTAATTCTCCTTCCTGGCCAGCGTAGGCAAGGAACCACACGATACCATCTAGAGGGCGCCATCTGCGACTAATGCAAGGCTCCACCACCGTTGTTGTTTCCCATGAGATGGCTGGCACTTTTTCTATTTTGTTTCAATAACTGGCTTTCAGGTCGTACCCGTACAGCCATTTTAATCGTGGAACGTCAATTACGATGATGCGATGCAGCACAACACCCAGTCCCTTAACAGAGAAAGTCTCCGATTGTACAAGGGCAACTGAACTCGGGCCCTTTTGGTTAGTAATACATCGCGATGAGCGCGCAGCTACCAAGGTGGACCAAAGCTGACCGACGACATATACATTTACATCTGCACATCACTGCGAACTGCATTATACCAATGTTACGGTTTATTCCTGTTCCGTTCATCTATGGAGTGCGGGAAAAATAACTGGTTAAATAGTTTTGTGCACGCTTTAAATAGTGTATTCTTATATACACCGTGCCGACGGCAGCGATACGTGGGGAGCCATGGTAAATATCTAGATTTCCCACATAATACTTACTTACTTTGTAAGTAAGCTTTCGTGGAATATACGCCATCTATTTTCAATACTCTGCTATTTCAATATTTGCTTCAGGCTCTGCCCTGAGTCAAAGAAGACTGTGATTACTCATACTGCAGATCCTCTCATACGTACCTTATTCCACATCAGTCCTATTTAGTATGGGTCCCACACCCTTAAATAATGTTTTAGCATTGAATGCACGAGTCTTTTGTAAGCTATGTCACTTGTAGACTGATTGTATTTTCTCCACATCGTATCAATAAACAGAAGTCTGCCACATGCATTACCTGTGTCATATCCGCACAAATCGTTACATTAAGATATTTGGATGAACTGACTGAAATCAATAGACTTGGTTGTAATCATACGAACACACTTTTGGGACTAGCCAGGGAAAAAGGTTATTCCAAACAGTCCAAGTCCTCAGGTGCTCACCATGGCTGTGTGGCGTAAAAAATAACTCCTGACGACTCCATAATTGTGACATCTTCGATATTCACTACTTGCCTCCTTTTTTCTGTTAGGTGAGGGCTCTGTTGATAATCGACGGGCTTTTCGGATTTTTTTCCTTGACTTACCTTGTGATTGATTGCCTGTTGATTAATGTAGACACTGGTCTGTCTCTTTACAAACTTGTTTTTCAGGGATTTGTGCAGTCAATCTGTGTCAGCTAATTAACACAATAATGGTAATTTCTTCTATAAAATAAGTGGTATTTGTATAGGAAGTGGCTGAAAATGAAAAAGAACAGTAACATGATATACAGGGTGAGTCACCTAACATTACCGCTGGATATATATTTCGTAAACCACATCAAATACTGATGAATCGATTCGACAGACCGAACGTGAGGAGAGGAGCTAGTGTAATTGGTTAATCCAAACCATAAAAAAATGCACGGAAGTATGTTCTTTAACATAAACCTACGTTTTTTTTAAATGGAACCGCGTTAGTTTTGTTAGCACATCTGAACATATAAACAAATACATAATCAGTGCCGTTTGTTGCATTGTAAAATGTTAGTTACATCCGGAGATATTGTAACCTAAAGTTGACGCTTGAGTACCACTCCTCCGCTGTTCGATCGGAGAGAACCTAATTACGTAGGGATCCAAAGGGAACGGTGATGGACCTTAGGTACAGAAGAGACTGAAACAGCACATTACGTCCACATGCTAACACCTTTTTATTGGTCTTTTTCACTGACGCACATGTACATTACCATGAGGGGTGAGGTACACGTACACACGTGGTTTCCGTTTTCAATTACGGAGTGGAATAGAGTGTGTCCCGACATGTCAGGCCAATAGATGTTCTATGTGGTGCCTATCATTTGCTGCACACAATTGCAATCTCTGGCGCAATGAATGTCGTACACGCCGCAGTACATCTGGTGTAATGTCGCCGCAGGCTGCCACAATACGTTGTTTAATATCCTCTGGGGTTGTACGCACATCACGGTACACATTTTCCTTTAACGTACCCCACAGAAAGAAGTCCATAGGTGTAAGATCAGGAGAACGGGCTGGCCAATTTATGCGTCGTCCACGTCCTATGAAACGCCCGTCGAACATCCTGTCAAGAGTCAGCCTAGTGTTAATTGCGGAATGTGCAGGTGCACCATCATGCTGATACCACATACGTGGACTCGTTTCCAGTGGGACACACTCTATTCCACTTCGTAATTGAAAACGGAAACCACGTGTGTACGTTTACCTCACCCCTCATGGTAATGTACATGTGCGTCAGTGAAAAATACCAATAAAAAGGTGTGGCATGTGGACGTAATGTGCTGTTCCAGTCTCTTCTGTACCTAAGGTCCATCACCGTTCCCTTTGGATCCCTACGTAATTCGGTGCTCTCCGATCGAGCAGGGAGGAGTGGTACTCAAGCGTCAACTTTAGGTTACAATATCTCCGGATGTAATTAACATTTTACAATGCAACAAACGGCACTGATTACGTATTTGTTTATATGTTCAGATGTGCTAACAAAACTAACGGGGTTCCATTTAAAGAAACGTAGGTTTGTGTTAAAAAACATACTTCCGTGCATTGTTTTATGGTTTGTATTAACCAATTACACTAGCCCCTCTCCTCACGTTCGGTCTGTCGAATCTATTCGTCAGTATTTGATGTGGTTTACGAAATATAACCAGCGGTAACGTTAGGTGACTCACCCTGTATACGTTTTGTGAGATTTTGCCTCTGAAATTGAATTAAAATTTTTTATCGG